>NC_088377.1:69507500-70132500 GCF_037993035.2 Macaca fascicularis | reverse complement strand
AAACTGATTTGTGATGTGTGAATTCATCTCACACAGTTACACTGTTTTTTTCGAGTATTTTGCTAACACTGTTTTGTTGGAATCTGTAATGGGATATTTCAGAGTGCATTGAAGCTTTTGATGACAAAGAAAACACCCTGATATAAAAACTAGTAAGAAGATTTCTGAGAACCTGCTTTCTGATATGATAATTCATCTCACAGAGAAACAACTTCCTTTCATGGAGCAGTTTGATAGCACTGTTTTCTTGGAATCTGCAAAGGGATATTTTGGGAGTGCATCGAGGGCTATTTTGAAATAGGACATATCCTCAGATAAAAATGGGAAAGAGGCTTTCTGAGAAACTGCGTTCTGATGTGCAAATTCATCTTGCAGAGTTACAACATTCTTTTCATTGAGCAGTTTGATAACACTGTTTAGTGGAATCTGCGATAGGATATTTTGGAGCACATTGAAGCCTGTGGTAACAAATAAATACCCTCAGATAAAAACCAAAAAGAAGCTTTCTGTGAAACTGCTTTGTGATATGTGAATTCATCTCACAGAGTTACACTGTTCTTTTCATTGAGAAGTTTGCTAACACTTTTTTCGTGGAATCCACAATGGGATATTTTGGAGAGAATTGAAGCTTATGGTGACAACAGAAATATCCTCAGACAAAAACCAGAAAGAAGCTTTGTGTGAAACTGCTATATGATTTCTGAATGCATCTCACACAGTTACACTGAGCAGTTTGGTAACAGTTTTTGAGGAAGCTGAGAAGGGAAATTTTGGATTGTGTTTTAGCCCATGGTGACAAAGGAAATATCCTCAGATAAAAACTAGAAAGTAGGTTTCTGAGAAAGTTCTTTGGAATGGTTGAATTCATCTCACAGAGTTACAACTTGCTTTTCATGGAGCTGTTTTCTAACACTGTTTTCGTGGAATCTGCAAAAGATTATTTGGTAGCACATGGAGGCTTAGGGTGAATAAGGGAATATACTCAGATACAAACTAGAAAGAAGCTTTCTCAGAAACTTCTTTGTGATGTGTGAATTCATCTCACAGACTTACACTGTTTTTTTCATGGAGCAGTTTGCTAACACTATTTTCGTGGAATCAGCAAAGGGATATTTGGGAGGGCATTGAGGCCTATAGTGAAAAAGGAAATATCCTCAGGTAAAAACTAGAAAGAGGCTTTCGGAGAAACTGCTTAGTGATGTGTGATTTCATCTCACAGAGTTACACCATTCTTTTCACTGAGCTATTAGATAACACTGTGTTCATGGAATCTGTAATTGGATTTTTGGGTGCGAATTGAAACTTATGGTGACATAGGAAATATCCTCAGAGAAAAACCAAAAAGAAGCTTTCTGAGAAATTATTTTGTGATGTGTGAATTCATCACACTGTGTTACACTGTTGTTTTCGTTGAGCAGATTGCTAACACTGTTTTCTTGGAACCTGCAATGGGATATTTTGGATCTAATTGAAGCTTATGGTGACATAGGAAATATCCTCAGATTTAAACTAGAAAGATGCTTTCTGAGAAACTGCTTTGTGATGTTGAATTCATCTCACAGAGTTACACCTACCTTGTCATGGAGAAGTTTGCTGACACTGTTTTCACGGAATCTGCAATGTTGTATTCCAGAGTGCATTGAGGCCTACAGTGAAAAAGGAAATATCTTCATATAAAAACTAGAAAGAAGCTTTCTGAGGAACTGCTTTGTAATATGTTAATTCATCTCACACAGTTACATGATTCTTTTCATGGATCAGTTTGGTAGCACTGTCTTGGTAGTGTCTTAGAAGGAATATTTGGGAGTGCATGGATGCCGATTGTGGAAAAATAACTATCCTGAGAAAAAAACTAGATAAATGTCTTCTGAGAAATTTCTTTGTGATGGGTGAATTCATCACACTGAGTAACACCTTTTTTTTCTTTCAGTAGTTTTGTAGCGCTGTTTTTGTGGAATCTGCAAGGAGATATTCAGGAGCTCCCAGAGGCCTATGGTGAAAACAGAAAAACTTCAGATAAAAACTGGAGAGAAGCTTTTAGTGAAACAGTTTTGTGATGTGTGTATTCATCTCATAGAGTTTGAATTATTTGTTTATTTAGCAGCTCAGCAGCACTGTTTTTGTGTTATGTGAGAGGAGATATTCAGGAGCACTTTGAAGCCTATGGTGAAAAAGGAAATATCCTCAGATTTAAACTAGAAAGAGGCTTTCTGAGAAACTGCTTTGTGATGGGCGAATTTGCTCACAGAGTTACACCTTTCTTTTCATTGAGCAGTTTGGTAAAATTGTTTTTGTGGAATCTGCAAAGGGATATTTGGGAGCCCGTAGAGTCCAATGGCAAAAAGGAAATATCTTCAGGTAAAAACTAGAGAGAAGCTTTCTGAGAAATTCCTTTGTGATGTGTGCATTCAACTCACAGAGTTACACTGTTCTTTTGATTGACCAGTTTGTTAACACTGTTTCATTGAAATCTGCAATGGGATATTTTGCAGCGCATTGAAGCTTATGGTGACAAAGGAAATATGCTCCGACAAAAACCAAAAAGAAGCTTTCTAAGAAACTGCTCTGTGATGTGTGAATTCATCCAACAGATTTCCACATTTCTTTTCATGGAGTAGATTGGTAGCAATATTTTTGGTTAATGCCAGAAGCAGATTGAATCACATTGAAGCCTAGTGTGAGAAAGGTATTATCCTGAGATAAAAACTAGAAATAAGCTTTCTGAGAAACTTCCTTGTGATGCATGAATTTATTTCACAAAGTTACATGATTTTTTTCATGGCAGAGTTTGCTAACACCATTTTCATGTAACCGCAAATGGATATTTGGGAGTGCATTGAGGCCTATTGTGAAAAATAAAATATCCTCAGATAAAAACTAGAAAGAAGCTTTCTGAGAAACATCTTTGTGGTATGTGAATTCATCTCACAGAGTTACACCATTCTTTTCATGGAACAGTTTTGTAGCACTATTTTTGGGGAGTCTGAAAAGGGATATTTTAGGTTGCATTGAAGACTTTGGTGACAAAGGAAATAACCTCAGTTCAAAACTACAAAGAAGCTCTCTGAGAAACTTCTTTGTGATGTGTGAATTCATCTCACAGAGTTACGCTCTTCCTTTCTTGAGGCAGTTTGCTAACACACAGTTTTCATGGAATTTGCAGTAGGCTATTTGGGAGTGCATTGAAGACTATGGTGACAAAGGAAATATTCTCAGGCAAAAAGCAAAAAGAAACTTTCTGAGAAACTGCTTTGTGATGTGTTAATTCATCTCACAGATTTACACCGTTGTTCTCATGGAGCAGTTTGCTAACACTGTTTTCATGAAATCTGCAAAGGGATATTCAGGAGTGCATTGAGGCCTCTGGTGATAAAGGAAATATCCTTAGACAAAAACTAAAAAGAAGCTTTCTGAGAAACTGCTTTGTGTTCTGTGTATACATCTCATAGAGTTATACAATTCTTTTATAGAGCAGTTTGATAACACTGTTTTTGGGGAATCTGAGAAGGGATATTTTGGATCACATTGAAGCCTATGGTGACAAAGGAAGTATCTTAGATAAAAGTTATAAAGAAGATTTCTGAGAAACTCTTTTGTAATTTTTGAACTGATGTCCCAGAGTTTCACTTTCTTTTCATGGAGCAGTTTGGTAGCACTGTTTTTGGTGGATCTGAGAAGGGATATTTTGGATTGCACTGAAGCCTCTGGTTACAAAGCAAATATCCTCAGTTAAAAACCAGAAAGAAGCTTTCTGAGAAACTTCTTCATGATGTGTGAATTCCTCTCACAGAGTTACACCTTTCTTTTCATGGAGAAGTTTTCTAACACTGTTTTCCTGGAATCTGCAAAGGATATTTAGGAGCGCCTTGTGGCCTAAATAGAAAAAGGAAATATCCTCAGATAAAAACCAGAAAGAAGCTTCCTGAAAAACTGCTTTGTGGTGGGTAAATTCATCTCACAGTGTTATACAGTCCTTTGCATTGAGCAGTTTGCTTACACTGTTTTCTTGGAATCTGCAATCTGATATTTCAGAGAGAGTTGAAGCCTATGGTTTAAAAGGAAATATCCTCAGATAAAAACTAGAAAGAGGCTTTCAGAGAAACTTCTTTATGATGCGTGAATTCATCTCACAAAGTTACCCCTTGCTTTTCATGGAGCAGTTTGGTAACACTGTTTTCATGGAATCTGCAAAGGCATATTCGAGGGTGCATAGGGTCCAATGACAAAAAAGGAAATACCTTCAGGTAAAAACAGGAGAGAAGCTTTCTGATAAACTCCTTTGTCATGTGTCCATTCATCTCATAGATCTAAATGTTTCTATTGAGAGAGCACTTTGCATCATGGTTTTTGTGGTGTCTGAGAAGGGATATTTGGGAGCGCATGAAGTCTATGCTGGAAAAGGAAATATCCTCAGATAAAAACTAGAAAGAACCTTTCTGAGGAAGTTGTTTGTGATGTGTGAATTCATCTCAGAGAGTTATACCTTACTTTTCATGGAGCAGTTTGCTAACACTGTTTTCATGGAGTCTGCAAAGGAATAGTTGGGAGCACATTGAAGTCTATAGCAAATAAGGAAATATCCTCAGATAAAAACTAGCAGGAAACTTTCTGAGAATGTGCTTTGTAATGTCTGAATTCATTTAACAGAGTTACATTGCTCTTTTCATTCAACAGTTTGCTAACACTATTTCCGTGGAATCTGCAATAGGATATTTCAGAGCACATTGAAGTCTCTGTTGACAAAGGAAATATCCTCAGGTAAAAACCAAAAAGAAACTTACTGTGAAACTGCTTTGTTATGTGTGAAATCATCTCACAGAGTTACAAAATTATTTTCATTGAGAAATATGCTAATACTGTTTTCGTTTAATCTGCAATTGGATATTCAGGAGCGCATTGAGGAATATAGTGAAAATGGAAATATCCTCAGATGAAAACTAGAAAGAAGCTTTCTGAGAAACAGCTTTGGGATGTGTAAATTCATCTTACAGTGTTAAACCATTCTTTTCTTGGAGCTGTTTGGTGGCACCGTTTTTTTGGTGTCTGAGAGGGATGCTTTGGATCCCATTGACGACTAGGTTAACAAAGGAAAGATCCTCAGATAAAAACTTGAAAGAAGCTTTCTGAGAAAGTTCTTTGTGAACTGTGAATTCATCTCACAGAGTTACACATTTATTTTCATGGAGCAGTTTGCTAACACTTTTTTCGTGGAATCTGCAAAGGGATATTTGGGAGCGCATTGAGGCCTATGGTGGAAAAGGAAATATCCTCAGATAAAAATTTGGAATAAGCTTTCT
Organism: Macaca fascicularis; assembly: GCF_037993035.2. Lineage (NCBI taxonomy): Eukaryota > Metazoa > Chordata > Mammalia > Primates > Cercopithecidae > Macaca > Macaca fascicularis. Next base: position 70,127,203 of record NC_088377.1, on the reverse strand, counting down.
GAGAAACTACTTTCTGATGTTACTATTCATCTCATAGAGATAAATCATTCATTTCATTGAGCAGTTTGGTAACACTGTTTTTGTGGAATATGCAAAGGGATATTCGGGAGTGGAGAGACTCCAATGTTGAAGAAGGAAATATCTTCAGGTAGAAACTGGACAGATAGTTTCGGATAACTCCTTTGTGATGTGTGCATTCACCTCATAGAGGTAAACTTTTCTATTGAGAGAGCAGTTTGGCATCACAGTTTTTGTGGTGTCTGAGAGGGATATTTGGGAGTGCATGGAAGCCAATGGAAAAGGACATATCCTGAGGAAAAAACTAGAAAGAAACTTTCTGAGAAATTTCTTTGTGATGCGTGAATTCATCATGCAGCGTTACACTTTTGTTTTCTAAGGCAGTGTTTCAACACTGTTCCTGTAAAACCGAAAAAGTGATATTTCGGAGCGCATTGAGGACTATGGAGAAAAGTGATATATCCTCAAATAAAACCCAGAAAGAAGCATTCCAAGAAACTGTTTGCAGATATGTGCATTCATTTCACAGAGGTAAAGCTTACTCTACTTTGCCCAGTTTGGGAATTCTGTCTTTGAGAAATCTGCGAAGGGATATTAAGTGGCACCCAGAGCCTTGTGAGCAAGGAAACGTCTTCTGTAGAAAACTGGAGAGAAGACTTCTGAGCAACTACTTTGTGATGTGTGTATTCATCTCATAGAGTTAAATCATACTTTTGATTGAGCAGTTGGAAATCATGGTTTCTGTGGAATCTGAGGAAGGACATTTGAGAATGCTCTTTAGAATATGGAGAAAGAAATATCCTCAGATTAAAAAAAGACAAAAGCTTTCTGTGAAACTACTATGTGTCATGTGAATTCCTCTCACTCAGTTAAGCTTCTCTTTTCATTGAGCAATTTTCTAACACTGTTTATGTGTAGCGTGTGAAGGGATATTTGGGAGTGCTTTGAGGCTTATGGTGAAAAAGGAAATATGTTCAGATAGAAACTGGAGAGAAGCTTTCCAAGGAACTGCTTAGTGACGTGTGCATTCCACTCACAGTGTTATACCTCTCTTCTCATAGACCATTAGGGAAACCTCTTTGGGGAAAAATTTACCAAGGGATATCTGGGAGCATATTGATAACTATGGTGAAAAGGGAAATAGCTTCAGACAAAAACTGGAAAGAAGCTTTCTGTGAAACTGCTCTGTTATATGTGAATTCATGTCACATAGATAAAGCACTCTTTACATTACACAGCTTGGAAACTTTGTCATGGACAGATCTGCAAAGGGACATTTGGGAGCACATTTAGGACTATGGTGAAAAAGGAAATATAATCAGATAAAAACTGGATAGAAACTTTCGTTGAATCTTCTTTTTGCTATGTTTATTCATCTCACACAGATAAAGCTTTCTTTCTATTACGCAGCTTTCAAATTCCATCATGGACGGATCTGCAAATGGGTATTGATGATCACATTCAGGCCTATGGTGAAAAAGGAAATATCTTCAGATAAAAACTGGAGAGAAGCTTTCTGAGAAACTGCTTTGTGATGTGTGCATTCCACTCAGGGAATTATACCTCTTTTCTCCTAAGGCAGTATTTGAACTCTGTTCCTGTAAAACCGAAAAAGTGATATTTTGGAGTGCATTGAAGAATATGGCCAAAAGTGAAATATCGCCAAATAAAATCGAGAAAGAAGCGTTCCAAGAAATTGCTCTCTGATATGGGCATTCGCTTCACAGAGTGAAAGCTTACTCTACATTGCCCACTTTGCAAAATCTGTCTTTCACGAATCTGCTAGGGAATATTAAGTGGAGCCCGGAGGCCTGTGGTAAGCAAGGAAATGTCTTCCGTTGAAAACTGTAGAGAAGCTTACTGAGCAGCTGCCTGTGATTTGTGTTTTCATCTCATAGAGTAAATCATTCTTTGGATTGAGCAGTTTGAAATCAGTGTTTCTGTGGAACTTGAGAAGGGACATTTGGGAATGCTCTTTAGAATACATTGAAAAAGAAATACCCTCAGATAAAATCCAGAAGTTAGCTTTCCGTGAAACTGCTCTAAATCACGTGAATTCCCCTCACACCGTTAAACTTGTCTTTTCATTGAGCAGTATTGTACCATTGTTTTTGTTTAGTCTGCGAAGGGATATTTGGGAGCGCTTTGAGGTTTATGGTGAAAATGGAAATATCTTCAGATAGAAACTGGAGAGCAGCTTTTCGAGGAGTTGTTTTGTGACTTGTGCATTCCACTCACAGAGTTATACCTTTCTTCTCATAGAGGATTGGGGAATCCCTTTTGGAGAAAAGGGTACCAAGGGACATTTGGGAGTATATGGACGGCTATGGTGAAAAAGGAATTATGCTCAAACAAAAACTGGAAAGAAACTTTCTGTGAAACTGCTTTGTGATAGATATATTAATTCATCTCACATAGATAAAACTTTCTTTATATAATGCAGTTTGAAAACTCTATCATGGACGGTTCCGCAAAGGGACATTCGGGAGCACATTCAGGACTATGGTGAAAATGAAAATATCTTCAGGTAAAACCGGAGAGAAGCTTTCTGAGAAACTGCTTTGTGATGTGTGCATTCCACTCAGGGAGTTATACATCTTTTCTCATAAGGCAGTGTTTGAACACTGTTCCTGTAAAACGGAAAAAGTGATACTTTGGAGCGCATTAACTATGGCGAAAATTGAAATATCCCCAATTAAAACACAGAAAGAAGCATTCTAAGAAACTGCTCTCTGATATGCGTGTTCATTTCACAGAGTTAAAGCTTACTTTGCATTGACCATTTTGAAGCTCCCTCTTTGAGGTATCTGTGAAGGGAAATTAAGTGGCGCCCGGAGGTCTGTGGTGAGCAAGGAAATGTCTTCCCAGGAAAACTGGAGAGAGGCTTTCTGAGCATCTGCTTTGTGATGTTTGTATTCATCTCATAGAGTTAAATCTTTCCTTGAATTGAGCAGTTTGAAATCACTCTTTTTGTGAAAACTGAGAAAGGAAAATTGGGAATGCTCTTTAGAATATGCTGAAAAAGAAATACCCTCCAATAAAAAGCAGAAGGAAGCTTTCTGTGACACTGCTCTGTGTCATGTGAATTCCACTCACACAGTTAAGCTTCTGTTTTCATTGAACAGTACTCTAACATTGTTTTAGTTTAGTCAGCTAAGGCATACAGGGGAGTGCTTTGAGGCTTATGTTGAAAATGGAGATATCTTTAGACAGAAACTGGAGATACTTCCAAGGAGCAGCTTTGTGGTGTGTGCATTCCACTCACAGAGTTATACTTTTCCTCTCAAAGAGGATTGGGGAATCCTTTTGGAGTAAAAGCTACCAGGGGACATTCGGGAGAATATAGACAGCTATGATGAAAAAGGAAATATCCTTGGACAAAAACTGGAAGAAAGCTTTCTGTGAAACTGCTTTGTGATAGATATGTTTATTCATCTCACATAGATAAAACTGTCTTTCTATTATGCACTTTTGAAGTGCCGTCATGGACGGATTCACGAAGGGACATTCGGTAGTACATTCAGGCCTACGGTGGAAAAGGAGATATCTTCAGATAAAAACTGGAGAGAAGTTTTCTGAGAAACTGCTTTGTGATGTGTGCATTCCACTCAGGGAGTTATACTTCTTTACTTATAAGACAGTGTTTGAACCCTGTTCCTGTAAAACACAAAATAAAATATTTTGGAGCGCATGAAAGACTATGGCAAAAAGTGAAAATTCCTGAAATAAAACCCAGAAGGAAATGTTCCAAGAAACTGCTTTCTAATATGTGCATTCATTTCACAGAGTTAAAGCTAGCTCCACATTGCTTAGTTTGGAAACTCTGTCTTTGAGGAATCTGCAAATTGATATTAAGTGACGCGCGGAGGACTGTGGTGAGCAAGGAAACATCTTCCGTGGAAGACTGGAAAGAATCTTTCTGAGTAACTGCTTTGGGATGTGTGTATTCTTCTCATAGAGTTAAATCATTCTTTGGATTGTGCAATTTGATATCACTGTTTCTGTGGAACTTGAGAAAGGACATATGGCAACGTTCTTTAGAATATGCTGAAAAAGAAATACCCTCAGATAAAAACCAGATGGAAGCTTTCTGTGAAACTCCTCTGTGTCATGTGAATTCCACTCACACACTTCAGTTCTTTTTTCATTGATCAGTATTCTAACACTGGGTTTAGTCTGCTAAGGGATATTCAGGAGCACTTTGAGGGTTAGGGTAAAAATGGATATATACTCAGATACAAACTGGAGAGAAGCTTTCCGAGGAAATGATTTGTGACGTGTGCATTCCACTCACAGTCTTTTTTTTTTTAAATTTATTTATTATTATTATACTTTAAGTTCTAGGGTACATGTGCATAACGTGCAGGTTTGTTACATATGTATACTTGTGCCATGTTGGTGTGCTGCACCCATCAACTCGTCAGCACCCATCAACTCGTCATTTACATCAGGTATAACTCCCAATGCAATCCCTCCCCCCTCCCCCCTCCCCATGATAGGCCCCGGTGTGTGATGTTCCCCTTCCCACGTCCAAGTGATCTTTTTGTTCAGTTCCCACCTATGAGTGAGAACATGCGGTATTTGGTTTTCTGTTCTTGTGATAGTTTGCTAAGAATGATGGTTTCCAGCTGCATCCATGTCCCTACAAAGGACACAAACTCATCCTTTTTTATGGCTGCATAGTATTCCATGGTGTATATGTGCCACATTTTCTTAATCCAGTCTGTCACTGATGGACATTTGGGTTGATTCCAAGTCTTTGCTATTGTGAATAGTGCCGCAATAAACATACATGTGCATGTGTCTTTATAGCAACATAATTTATAATCCTTTGGGTATATACCCAGTAATGGGATGGCTGGGTCATATGGTACATCTAGTTCTAGATCCTTGAGGAATCGCCATACTGTTTTTCATAATGGTTGAACTAGTTTACAATCCCACCAACAGTGTAAAAGTGTTCCTATTTCTCCACATCCTCTCCAGCACCTGTTGTTTCCTGACTTTTTAATGATCGCCATTCTAACTGGTGTGAGATGGTATCTCATTGTGGTTTTGATTTGCATTTCTCTGATGGCCAGTGATGATGAGCATTTTTTCATGTGCCTGTTGGCTGTATGAATGTCTTCTTTTGAGAAATGTCTGTTCATATCCTTTGCCCACTTTTTGATGGGGTTGTTTGTTTTTTTCTTGTAAATTTGTTTGAGTTCTTTGTAGGTTCTGGATATTAGCCCTTTGTCAGATGAGTAGATTGCAAAAATTGTCTCCCATTCTGTAGGTTGCCTGTTCACTCTGATGGTAGTTTCTATTGCTGTGCAGAAGCTCTTTAGTTTAATTAGATCCCATTTGTCAATTTTGGCTTTTGTTGCCGTTGCTTTTGGTGTTTTAGACATGAAGTCTTTTCCCATGCCTATGTCCTGAATGGTACTATCTAGGTTTTCCTCTAGGATTTTTATGGTATTAGGTCTAACATTTAAGTCTCTAATCCATCTTGAATTAATTTTTGTATAAGGAGTAAGGAAAGGATCCAGTTTCAGCTTTCTACTTATGGCTAGCCAATTTTCCCAGCACCATTTATTAAATAGGGAATCCTTTCCCCATTTGTTGTTTTTCTGAGGTTTGTCAAAGATCAGATGGCTGTTGATGTGTGGTATTATTTCTGAGGGCTCTGTTCTGTTCCATTGGTCTATATCTCTGTTTTGGTACCAGTACCATGCTGCTTTGGTTACTGTAGCCTTGTGGTATAGTTTGAAGTCAGGTAGCGTGATGCGTCCAGCTTTGTTCTTTTGACTTAGGATTGTCTTGGAGATGCGGGCTCTTTTTTGGTTCCATATGAACTTTAAAGCAGTTTTTTCCAATTCTGTGAAGAAACTCATTGGTAGCTTGATGGGGATGGCATTGAATCTATAAATTACCTTGGGCAGTATGGCCATTTTCACAATACTGATTCTTCCTATCCATGAACATGGTATGTTCTTCCATTTGTTTGTGTCCTCTTTTATTTCACTGAGCAGTGGTTTGTCGTTCTCCTTGAAGAGGTCCTTTACATCCCTTGTAAGTTGGATTCCTAGGTATTTTATTCTCTTTGAAGCAATTGTGAATGGAAGTTCATTCCTGATTTGGCTCTCTGTTTGTCTGTTACTGGTGTATAAGAATGCTTGTGATTTTTGCACATTAATTTTGTATCCTGAGACTTTGCTGAAGTTGCTTATCAGCTTAAGGAGATTTTGGCTGAGACAATGGAGTTTTCTAAATATACAATCATGTCATCTGCAAAGAGGGACAATTTGACGTCTTCTTTTCCTAACTGAATACCCTTGATTTCTTTCCCTTGCCTAATTGCCCCAGCCAGAACTTCCAACACTATCTTGAATAGGAGTGGTGAGAGAGGGCATCCCTGTCTTGTGCCATTTTTCAAAGGGAATTTTTCCAGTTTTTGCCCATTCAGTATGATATTGGCTGTGGGTTTGTCATAAATAGCTCTTATTATTTTGAGGTACATTCCATCAATACCGAATTTATTGAGCGTTTTTAGCATGAAGGGCTGTTGAATTTTGTCAAAAGCCTTTTCTGCATCTATTGAGATAATCATGTCGTTCTTGTCTTTGGTTCTGTTTATATGCTGGATTATGTTTATTGATTTGCAAATGTTGAACCAGCCTTGCATCCCAGGGATGAAGCCCACTTGATCATGTTGGATAAGCTTTTTGATGTGTTGCTGAATCCGGTTTGCCAGTATTTTATTGAGGATTTTTGCATCGATGTTCATCAGGGATATTGGTCTAAAATTCTCTTTTTTTGTTGTGTCTCTGCCAGGCTTTGGTATCAGGATGATGTTGGCCTCATAAAATGAGTTAGGGAGGATTCCCTCTTTTTCTATTGATTGGAATAGTTTCAGAAGGAATGGTACCAACTCCTCCTTGTACCTCTGGTAGAATTCAGCTGTGAATCCATCTGGTCCTGGACTTTTTTGGTTGGTAGGCTATTAATTATTGCCTCAATTTCAGAGCCTGCTATTGGTCTATTCAGGATTCAACTTCTTCCTGGTTTAGTGTTGGAAGAGTGTAAGTGTCCAGGAAATTATCCATTTCTTCTAGATTTTCCAGTTTATTTGCGTAGAGGTGTTTATAGTATTCTCTGATGGTAGTTTGTATTTCTGTGGGGTCGGTGGTGATATCCCCTTTATCATTTTTCATTGCGTTGATTTGATTCTTCTCTCTTTTCTTCTTTATTAGTCTTGCTAGTGGTCTGTCAATTTTGTTGATCTTTTCAAAAAACCAACTCCTGGATTCATTGATTTTTTGGAGGGTTTTTTGTGTCTCTATTTCCTTCAGTTCTGCTCTGACCTTAGTTATTTCTTGCCTTCTGCTAGCTTTCGAATGTGTTTGCTCTTGCTTCTCTAGTTCTTTTAATTGTGATGTTAGAATGTCAATTTTAGATCTTTCCTGCTTTCTCTTGTGGGCATTTAGTGTTATAAATTTCCCTCTACACACTGCTTTAAATGTGTCCCAGAGATTCTGGTATGTTGTATCTTTGTTCTCATTGGTTTCAAAGAACATCTTTATTTCTGCCTTCATTTCGTTATGTACCCAGTAGTCATTCAGGAGCAGGTTATTCAGTTTCCATGTAGTTGAGCGGTTTTGATTGAGTTTCTTAGTCCTGAGTTCTAGTTTGATTGCACTGTGGTCTGAGAGACAGTTTGTTATAATTTCTGTTCTTGTACATTTGCTGAGGAGTGCTTTACTTCCAATTACGTGGTCAATTTTGGAGTAAGTACGATGTGGTGCTGAGAAGAATGTATATTCTGTTGATTTGGGGTGGAGAGTTCTATAGATATCTATTAGGTCTGCTTGCTGCAGAGATGAGTTCAATTCCTGGATATCCTTGTCAACTTTCTGTCTCATTGATCTGTCTAATGTTGACAGTGGAGTGTTGATGTCTCCCATTATTATTGTATGGGAGTCTAAGTCTCTTTGTAAGTCTCTAAGGACTTGCTTTATGAATCTGGGTGCTCCTGTATTGGGTGCATATATATTTAGGATAGTTAGCTCTTCCTGTTGAATTGATCCCTTTACCATTATGTAATGGCCTTCTTGGCCTCTTTTGATCTTTGATGGTTTAAAGTCTGTTTTATCAGAGACTAGGATTGCAACCCCCGCTTTTTTTTGTTCTCCATTTGCTTGGTAAATCTTCCTCCATCCCTTTATTTTGAGCCTATGTATGTCTCTGCGTGTGAGATGGGTCTCCTGAATACAGCAGACTAATGGGTCTTCACTCTTTATCCAGTTTGCCAGTCTATGTCTTTTAATTGGAGCATTTAGTCCATTTTCATTGAAGGTTAATATTGTTATGTGTGAACTTGATCCTGCCATTATGATATTAACTGGTTATTTTGCTCGTTAGTTGATGCAGTTTCTTCCTAGCCTCGATGGTCTTTACATTTTGGCATGTTTTTGCAATGGCTGGTACCGGTTGTTCCTTTCCATGTTTAGTGCTTCCTTCAGGGTCTCTTGTAAGGCAGGCCTAGTGGTCACAAAATCTCTAAGCATTTGTTTATCTGTAAAGGATTTTATTTCTCCTTCACTTATGAAACTTACTTTGGCTGGATATGAAATTCTGGGTTTAAAATTCTTTTCTTTAAGAATGTTGAATATTGGCCCCCACTCTCTTCTGGCTTGTAGAGTTTCTGCTGAGAGATCTGCTGTTAGTCTGATGGATTTCTCTTTGTGGGTAACCCGACCTTTCTCTCTGGCTGCCCTTAAGATTTTTTCCTTCATTTCAACTTTGGTGAATCCGGCAATTATGTGTCTTGGAGTTGCTCTTCTCGAGGAGTATCTTTGTGGCGTTCTCTGTATTTCCTGGATTTGAATGTTGGCCTGCCCTACTAGGTTGGGGAAGTTCTCCTGGATGATATCCTGAAGAGTGTTTTCCAACTTGGTTCCATCTTCCCCCTCACTTTCAGGCACCCCAATCAGACGTAGATTTGGCCTTTTTACATAATCCCATACTTCTTGCAGGCTTTGTTCATTTCTTTTTCTTCTTTTTTCTTTTGGTTTCTCTTCTCGCTTCATTTCATTCATTTGATCCTCAATCGCTGATACTCTTTCTTCCAGTTGATCGAGTCAGTTACTGAAGCTTGTGCATTTGTCACGTATTTCTCGTGTCATGGTTTTCATCTCTTTCATTTCGTTTATGACCTTCTCTGCATTAATTACTCTAGCCATCAATTCTTCCACTTTTTTCCCAAGATTTTTAGTTTCTTTGCGCTGGGTACGTAATTCCTCCTTTAGCTCTGAGAAGTTTGATGGACTGAAGCCTTCTTCTCTCATCTCGTCAAAGTCATTCTCCGTCCAGCTTTGATCCATTGCTGGCGATGAGCTGCGCTCCTTTGCCGGGGGAGATGTGCTCTTATTTTTGTAATTTCCAGCTTTTCTGCCCTGCTTTTTCCCCATCTTTGTGGTTTTATCTGCCTCTGGTCTTTGATGATGGTGATGTACTGATGGGGTTTCGGTGTAGGTGTCCTTCCTGTTTGAGAGTTTTCCTTCTAACAGTCAGGACCCTCAGCTGTAGGTCTGTTGGAGATTGCTTGAGGTCCACTCCAGACCCTGTTTGCCTGGGTATCAGAAGCAGAGGCTGCAGAAGATAGAATATTTCTGAACAGCGAGTGTACCTGTCTGATTCTTGTTTTGGAAGCTTCCTCTCAGGGGTGTACTCCACCCTGTGAGGTGTGGGGTGTCAGACTGCCCCTAGTGGTGGATGTCTCCCCTGTTAGGCTACTCAGGGGTCAGGGACCCACTTGAGCAGAGAGTCTGTCCCTTCTCAGATCTCAACCTCCATGTTGGGAGATCCATTGCTCTCCTCAAAGCTGTCAGAGTCATTTGCGTCTGCAGAGGTTTCTGCTGTTTTTGTTATTTTTACTGTGCCCTGTCCCCAGAGGTGGAGTCTACAGAGACAGGCAGGTTTCCTTGAGCTGCTGTGAGCTCCACCCAGTTCGAGCTTCCCAGTAGCTTTGTTTACCTACTTAAGCCTCAGCAATGGCGGGCCCCTCCCCCAGCCTCGTTGCTGCCTGGCCGCGATATCGCAGACTGCTGTGCTGGCAATGAGGGAGGTTCCGTGGGCGTGGGACCCTCCCGGCCAGGTGTGGGATATGAACTCCTGGTGTGCCTGTTTGCTTAAAGCGCAGTATTGGGGTGGGAGTTACCCGATTTTCCAGGTGTTGTGTGTCTCAGTTCCCCTGGCTAGGAAAAGGGATTCCCTTCCCCCTTGCGCTTCCCAGGTGAGGCGATGCCTCACCCTGCTTCAGCTCTCGCTGGTCGGGCTGCAGCAGCTGACCAGCATCGATCGTCCGGCACTCCCTAGTGAGATGAACCCAGTACCTCAGTTGAAAATGCAGAAATAACCGGTCTTCTGTGTCACTGGCGCTGGGAGTTGGAGACTGGAGCTGTTCCTATTCGGCCATCTTGCTCCACCCCCCACTCACAGTCTTATACCTCTCTTCTCATACAGCATTGGGGAAACCCCTTTGGAGAAAATGGTACCAACTGATATCTGGGAGCATATTGATGCCTATGGTGAAAAGGGAAATGGCCTCAGACAAAAACTGGAAAGAAGCTTTGGGTGAAACTGCTCTGGGCTATGTGTATTAATCTCACACAGATAAAGCTTTCTTTACGCAACTTGTAAACTGTGTCATGGACAGATCCGCAAAGAGACATTCGGGAGCTCATTCAGGACTATGGTGTAAAAAGAAATATATTCAGAAAAAAACTGGAAATAAGCTTTCTGAGAATCTGCTTTTTGCTATGTTTATTCACTTATCTTAGATAAAGTTTTCTTTACATTATGCAGCTTGGAAACACTGTCATGGATGGATCAGTGAAGTGATATTTGGGAGCACATTCAGGACTATGGTGAAAAAATAAATATCTTCAGATAAAACCTGGAGAGAAGCTTTCTGAGAAACTGCATTGTGATGTGTGCATTCCACTCAGGGAGTTATACTTTTTTCTCATAAGGCAGTGTTTGAACACTATTCCTGTAAACCTGAAAAACAGATATTTCGGAGTGCATTGAAGGCTATGGTGAAAAGTGAAATATCCTCAAATAAAACTCAGAAAGAAATGATCAAAGAAACTGCTCTCTGATATATGCATTCATTTCACAGAGTTAAACCTAACTATGCATTGCTCAGTTTGGAGACTCTGTCTTTGAGGAATCTGCGAAGGTATATTAAGTGGCGCCCAGGGACCTGTGGTGAGCAAGGAAATGTCTTCCGTGGAAAACATTAAAGAATCTTTCTGAGTAACTGCTTTGGGATGTGTGTATTAATCTCATAGAGTTAAATCATTCTTTGCATTGAGCACTTTGAAATCACTCTTTCTGTGGAACCTGAGAAAGGACATTTGGGAACGCTCTTTAGAAGATGTTGAAAAAGAAATACCCTCCGATAAAAACCAGAAGGAGGCTTTCTGTGAAACTTCTCGGTGTCATGTGAATTCCTCTCACACAGTTAAGCTCTGTTTTCATTGAGTAGTATTCTAACAGTGTTTTAGTTTAGACAGCTAAGACATACTCAGGAATGCTTAGAGGCTTATGGTGAAAAAGGAAGTATCTTCAGTTAGAAACTGGAGAGATTTCCGAGGAGCTGCTTTGTGACGTGTGCATTCCACTCATAGGGGTACACTTTTCTTCTCATAGAGGATTGGGGAATCCCTTTTGGAGAAAAGCTACCAGGGGACATTCAGGAGTACATGGACGGCTATGATGAAAAAGGAAATATCATCAGATAAAAACTGGAAAGAAGCTTTCTGTGAAACTGTTTTGTGATAGATATACTTATTCATCTCACATAGATAAAACTTTGTTTCTATTACACAGTTTTGAAACTGCATCATGGACAGATTCTCGAAGGGACATTCGGGAGCATAATCAGGCCTATGGTGAAATAGGAAATATCTTCAGATAAAAACTGGATAGAAGCTTTCTGAGAAACTGCTTTGTGATGTGTGCATTCCACTCAGGGAGTTATACCTCTTTTCTCATAAGGCAGTGTTTGAACACTGTTCCTGTAATACTGAAAAAAATAATATTTAGGAGCTCATGGAAGACTATGGTGAAAAGTGAAATATCATGAAATAAAACCCAGAAAGTAGCGTTCCAAGAAACTGCTCTCTGACATGTGCATTCATTTCTGAGAGATAAAGCTTACTCTACATTTCCCAGTTTGTAAGTCTGTCTTTGAGGATCCTGCAATGGGATACTAAGTGGCACCTGGAAGCCTGTGGTGAGCAAGGAAATATATTCCGATGAAAACTGGACAGAAGCTTTCTGAGCAACTACTTTGTGATGTGTGTATTCATCTCATATAGTTAAACCATTCTTTGGATTGAGCAGTTTGAAATCACTGTTTCTGTGAAATCTGAGGAAGGACACGTGGGAACATTCTTTGGATTATGGAGAACGAAATACTTTCAGATAAAAACCAGAAGGTAGCTTTCTGTGAAACTGCTATGTGTCATGTGAATTCCTCTTACTCAATTAAGCTTCTCTATTTATTGTGCAGTTTTCTAACACTGTTTGTGTTTAGTGTGCAAAGGGATATTGGTGAGTGCTTTGAGGCTTACGGTGAAAAAGGAATTATGTTTAGATAGAAACTGGAGAGAAGCTTTCTGAGGAGCTGGTTTGTGACGTGTGCATTCCACTCACAGTGTTATACCTCTCTTCTCATATAGCATCGGGAAAACCCTTTTGGAGAGTAAGGTACCAAGGGATATTCGGGAACATATTGACACCTATGGTGAAAAGGGAAAGAGTCTCAGATAAAAACTCTAAAGAAGCTTTCTGTGAAACTGCTCTGTGATATGTGTATTCATCTCACATTGATAAAGCTTTCTATACATAATGCAACTTAGAAACTCTGTCATGGACAGATCCATGAAGGGACATTCGGGAACATATTCAGGACTATGGTGATAAAAGAAAAAATCTTCAGATGAAAGCTGAAAGGAAGCTTTCTGTGAATCTGCTTTTTGCTATGTTTATTCATCTCACATAGATAAAGCTTTCTTTACATTAGGCAACTTGGAAACTCCATCATGGACGGATCTGCGAAGTGACATTCGAGAGCACATTCAGGACTATGGTGAAAAGCGAAATATCTACAGATAGAAACCAGAGAGAAGCTTTCTGAGAAACTGCTATGTGATGTGTGCATTTCACGCAGGGAGTTATACCTCTTTTCTCATAAGGCCAGCATTTGAACACTGTTCCTGTAAAACTGAAAAAGTGACATTTCAGAGCTCTTTGAAGACTGTGGTGAAAAGTGAAACACCCTCAGATAAAACAGAGAAGGAAGCATTCCAAGAAACTGCTCTCTGAAATGTGCATTCATTTCACAGACTTAAAGCTTACTATACATTGCCACTTTGGAAACTCTGTCTTTGAGGAATCTGCAAAGGGCTATTTGGCGGCACCTGGAGGCCTGTGGTGAGCAACGATATGTCTTCTAAAGAAAACTGGAGAGAAGATTTTTCTGAGAAACTGTTTTATGATGTGTGTATACTTCTTATAGAGGTAAACCATTCTTTCGAATGAGCAGTTTGAAATCACTGGTTCTGTGGAATCTGACAAAGGACATTTGGTAATGCTCTTAGAATATGGGAAAGAAATATCCTCAGATAAAAATCACAAGGTAGCTTTATATGAAACTGCCATGTGTCATGTGAATTCGACTCACTCAGTTCAGCTTCTCTGTTCATTGAGCAGTTTTCTAAAACTGTTTATCTTTAGCGTCCAAAGGGATATTTGGGAGTGCTTTGAGGCTTAACGTAAAAAAGGAAATATGGTCAGAGAGAAACTGGAGAGAAGTTTTCCAAGGAACAGCTTTGTGATGTGTGCCTCTCTTCTCATACAGCATCAGGGAAACCCTTTTGAAGAAAACGGTACCAAGGGATATCCGGGAGCATATTGACGCCTATGGAGAAAAGAGAAATAGCCTCAGAAAAAAACTGGAAAGAAGCTTTTGTTGAAACCGCTCTGTGATACGTGCATTCTTGTCACAGAGATAAAGCTTTCTTTACATTACGCACCTTGGAAACTCTGTCATGGACGGATCCACGAAGGGACATTTGGGAGCACATTCAGGACTATGGTGAAAAAGGAAATATCTTCAGATAAAAATTGGAAAGGAGCATTCTGTGAAACTGCTTTTTGCTATGCTTATTCATCTCACATAGATAAAGCTTTCTTTACATTACGCAGCTTGGAAACTCTGTCATGGACGGATCCGTGAAGAGACATTCGGGAGCAAATTCAAGCCTATGTTGAAAATTGAAATATCTTCAGATAAAAACAGGAGAGAAGCTTTCTGAGAAACTGCTTTGTGATGTGTGCATTCCACTCAGGGAGTTATCCCTCTTCTCTCTTGAGACAGTGTTTGAACACTGTCACTGTAAAACCGAAAATGTGATATTACGGAGCGAATTGAAGACTATGGCGAAAAGTGAAATATCCTCAAATAAACCCCAGAAAGAAGGGTTCCAAGAAGCTGATCTCTGATGTATGCATTTATTTCACTGAGTTAAAGCAGACTCTACATTGCCCAGTTTGGAAACTCTGTCTTTGAGGAATCTATGAAAGAATGTTAAATGGCTCCTGGAGGCCTGTGGTGGGCAAGGAAATGTCTTCCATTGAAAACTGGAGAGAAGCTTTCTGAGAAACTGCTTTGTGATGTGCGGATTATCTCATAGAGTTAAATCATTCTTTGGATTGAGAAGATTGAAGTCACTGTTTCTGTGGAACCTGAGAAAGGACATTTGGGAACAGTCTTTCGAATATGCTGTAAAGGAAATACCCTCAGATAAAAACCAGAAGGAAGCTTTTTGTGAAACTGCTCTCGGTCATGTGATTTCCACTAACACAGTTAAGTTTCTCTTTTCACTGAGCAGTATTCTCACACTGTGTTTAGTCTGCGAAGGGATATTCAGGAGCCCTTTTAGGCTTATGGTGAAAACGGAAATATCTTGAGATAGACACTAGAGAGAAGTTTTCTGAGGAGCTGCTTTGTGACGTGAGCATTCCACTCACAGAGTTATACCTTTCTTCTCATAGAGGATTGGGGAATCCTATTTGGAGAAAAAGCTACCAAGGGGCATGCAGGAGTATACGGACGGCTACTGTGAAGAAGGAATTATCCTCAGACAAAAACGGGAAAGAAGCTTTCTGGGAAACTGCTTTGTGATAGATATGTTTATTCATCTCACATAGATAAAATTTTCCTTATATTACGCAGTTTGGAAACTCCGTCAGGGACAGATCCACAAAAGGACATTTGGGAGCACATTCAGGCTTATGGTGAAAATGGAAATCTCTTCATATAAAAATTGGATAGAAGCTTTCTGAGAAACTGCTTTGTGATGTGTGCATTCCACTCAGGGAGATATACCTCTTTTCTCATAAGGCAGTGTTTCAACACTGCTCCTGTAAAACCGAAAACGTGATATTTCGTAGTGCATTGAAGACTATGGTGAAAAGAGAACTCTCCTCAAATAAAACCCAGAAAGAAGTGTTCCAAGACTACTCTCTGATATGTGCATTTATTTCACAGAATTAAAGTTTACTCTACATTGCCCAGTTTGGAAACTCTGTCTTTGAGGTATCCGTGAAGGGATATTAAGTGGCTCCCCAAGGTCTATGAAGAGCAAGGGAATGTCTTCTTTTGAAAACTGGAGAGAAACGTTCTGAGCAACTGTTTTGCAATGTGTGTATTCATCTCATAGAATTAAATCATTCTTTGGATTGAGCAGTTTGAAATGACTGTTTCTGTGGAATCTGAGGGAGGACATTTGGGAATGCTCTTTAGAATATGGAGAACTAAATATCCTTAGATAAAAATAAGAAGGATGCTTTTTGAGAAACTGCTATGTGTCGTGTGAATTCCTCATGCTCAGTAAAGCTTCTGTTGCATTGATCAGTTTTCATACTGTTTATATTTAGCATGTGAAGAGATATTCAGGAGCGCTTTCAGGCTTACAGTGAAAAAGGAAATATCTTCGTATCGAAAATGGAGAGAAGTTTTCTGAGGAACTACTTTGTGATGTGTGCATTCCACTCAGAGTGTTATACCTCTCTTCTCATAAAGCATTGGGAAAACATTTTGGAGAAAAAGGTACCAAGGGATATTCGGGAGCATATTGACGCCTATGGTGCAAAAGGAAATAACCTCAGACAAAAACTGGAAAGAAACGTTCTGTGAAACTGATCTGTGATATGTGTGCTCATCTAACATAGATAAAACTTCCTTTACATTATGCAGATTGGAAACTCTGTCATGAATGGATCCGTGAAGGGACATTCAGGAACACATTCAGGACTATGGTGAAAATGGAAATATCTTCAGATAATTAGTGTAGAGAAGCTTTCTTAGAAACCGCTTTGTGATGTGTGCATTCCACTCAGGGAGTTATACCTCTTTTCTCATAAGGCTGTGTTTGAACACTGTTGCTGTAAAAACCGAAAAAGTGATATTTCAGAGTGCATTGAAGACTATGGTGGAAAATTAACAATCCTCAAGTAAAACCCAGAAAGAAGTGTTCCAAGAAACTACTCTCTGACTTATGCATTTGTTTCAGAGAGTTAAAGTTTACTCTACATTTCCCAGTTTGGAAAGTCTGGCTTGGAGGATTCTGTGAAGGGACATTTAGTGGCGACCGGGGGCCTGTGGTGAGTAAGGAAATGTCTTCCATTGAAAACTGGAGAGAAGCTTTCTGAGCAACTACTTTGTGATGTGTGTATTCATCTCATAGAGTTAAATCAGTTTTTGGATTGAGCATTTTGAAATCACTCTTTTTGTGGAACCTGAGAAAGGACATTTGGGAATGCTCTAAAAAATGTGTAGAAATTGAAATACCCTCTGATAAAAACCAGAAGGAAGCTTTCTATGAAACTGCTCTGTGTCATGTGAATTCCACTCGCACAGTTAAGTTTCTGTTTTCATTGAACAGTATTCTAACACTGTTTTTGTTTAGGCAGCTAAGAGTTACTCGGGAGCACTTTGAGGCTTATGGTGAAAACGGAAATATCTTCACATAGAAACTGGAGAGAAGCTTTTGAAGGAGTTGTTTTGTGCCGTGTGCATTCCACTCTAAGAGTTACACCTTTCTTCTCATTGAGAATTGGGGCATCCCTTTTGGAGAAAAAGCTAACCAGATATATTTGGGAGTATATGGACAACTATGGTGAAAAAGGAAATATCCTCAGACAAAAACAGGAAAGAAGCTTTCTGTCAAACTGCTTTGTGATATACATGTTTATTCATCTCACATAGATAAAACTTTCTTTCTTTTACACTATTTTGAAACACCGTCATGGACGGATTCGCGAAGGGACATTCTGGAGCACATTCAGGACTATGGTGTAAAAGGAAATACCTTCAGAAAAAAACCGGAGAGAAGCTTTCTGAGAAACTGCTTTGTGTTGTGTGCATTCAACTCAGTGAGTAATACCTCTTTTCTCATAAGGCAGTGTTTGAACACTGTTCCTGTAAAACCGAAACAGTGACATTTCTTGCTGCATTGAAGACTATGGTGAAAAGTGAAATATCCTCAGATAAAAGCCAGAAAGAAGCATTTCACGAACCTGCTCTCTGATACATGCATTCATTTCACACTGTTAAACCTTACTCTACATTGGCCAGTTCGGACTATTTTTCGTTGAGGAATCTGATGAGGGATATTTAGTGGCACCCAGAGGCCCCTGGTGAGCAACGACATGTACTCCAGTGAAAACTGAAGAGAAGCTTTCTGAGCAAAAGCTTTGTGATATGTGTATTCATCTCATAGAGTTAAACCATTGTTTGGATTGCGAAGTTTGAAATCACTGTTTCTGTGGAATCTGTGGAAGTATATTTGGGGACGCTCTTTAGAATATGGAGAAAGAAATATCCTAAGATAAACACCAGAAGGAAGCTTTCTGTGAAACTGCTATGTGCCGTGTGAATTCCTCTTTCTCAGTTAGGCTTCTCTTTTCATTGAGCAGTTTTCCTTTTTTTTTTCTTTTTTTAATTTTTATTTTATATTTATTTTGTTTATTATTATATACTTTAAGTTCTAGGGTACATCAGCATAATGTGCAGGTTTGCTACATATGTATACTTGTGCCATGTTGGTGTGTTTCACCCATCAACTCGTCAACACCCATCACCTCATCATTTACATCAGGTATAACTCTCAATGCAATCCCTCCCCCCTCCCCCTTCCCCATGATAGGCCCCGGTGTGTGATGTTCCCCTTCTCGAGTCCAAGTGGTCTCATTGTTCAGTTCCCACCTATGAGTGAGAACATGCGATGTTTGGTTTTCTGTTCTTGTGACAGTTTGCTGAGAATGATGGTTTCCAGCTGCATCCATGTCCCTACAAATGACACAAACTCATCCTTTTTTATGGCTGCATAGTATTTCATGGTGTATATGTGTCACATTTTCTTAATCCAGTCTGTCACTGCTGGACATTAGGGTTAATTCCAAGTCTTTGCTATTGTGAATAGGGCCGCAATAAAAATATGTGTGCATGTGTCTTTATAGCAGCATGATTTATAATCCTTTGGGTATATACCCAGTAATGGGATGGCTGGGTCATATGGTACTTCTAGTTCTAGATCCTTGAGGAATCGCCATACTGTTTTCCATAATGGTTGAACTAGTTTACAATCCCACCAACAGTGTAAAAGTGTTCCTATTTCTCCACATCTTCTCCAGCACCTGTTGTTTCCTGACTTTTTAATGATTGCCATTCTAACTGGTGTGAGATGGTATCTCATTGTGGTTTTGATTTGTATTTCTCTAATGGCCAGTTATGATGAGCATTTTTTCATGTGTCTGTTGGCTGTTTAAATGTCTTCTTTTGAAAAATGTCTGTTCACATCCTTTGCCCCCTTTTTGATGGGTTTTTTTTTTTTTCTTGTAAATTTGTCTGAGTTCTTTGTAGGTTCTGGATATTAGCCCTTTGTCAGATGAGTAGAATGCAAAAATTGTCTCCCATTCTGTAGGCTGCCTGTTCACTCTGATGGTAGTTTCTTTTGCTGTGCAGAAGCTCTTTAGTTTAATTAGATCCCATTTGTCAATTTTGGCTTTTGTTGCTGTTGCTTTTGGTGTTTTAGACATGAAGACCTTGCCCATGCCTATGTCCTGAATGGTATTACCTAGGTTTTCTTCTAGGGTTTTTATGGTATTAGGTCTAACATTTAAGTCTCTAATCCATCTTGAATTAATTTTTGTATAAGGAGTAAGGAAAGGATCCAGTTTCAGCTTTCTACTTATGGCTAGCCAATTTTCCCAGCACCATTTATTAAATAGGGAATCCTTTCCCCATTTGTTGTTTTTCTGAGGTTTGTCAAAGATCAGATGGCTGTAGATGTGTGGTATTATTTCTGAGGACTCTGTTCTGTTCCATTGGTCTATATCTCTGTTTTGGTACCAGTACCATGCTGTTTTGGTTACTGTAGCCTTGTAGTATAGTTTGAAGTCAGGTAGCGTGATGCTTCCAGCTTTGTTCTTTTGACTTAGGATTGTCTTGGCAATGCAGACTGTTTTTTGGTTCCATATGAACTTTAAAGCAGTTTTTTCCAATTCTGCAAAGAAACTCATTGGTAGCTTGATGGGGATCGCATTAAATCTGTAAATTACCTTGGGCAGTATGGCCATTTTCACGATATTGATTCTTCCTATCCATGGGCATGGTATGTTCTTCCATTTGTTTGTGTCCTCTTTTATTTCACTGAGCAGTGGTTTGTAGTTCTCCTTGAAGAGGTCCTTTACATCCCTTGTAAGTTGGATTCCTAGGTATTTTATTCTCTTTGAAGCAATTGTGAATGGAAGTTCATTCATGATTTGGCTCTCTGTTTGTCTGTTACTGGTGTATAAGAATGCTTGTGATTTTTGCACATTAATTTTGTATCCTGAGACTTTGCTGAAGTTGCTTATCAGCTTAAGGAGATTTTGGGCTGAGAAAATGGGATTTTCTAAATATACAATCATGTCATCTGCAAAGAGGGACAATTTGACCTCTTCTTTTCCTAACTGAATACCCTTGATTTCTTTCTCTTGCCTGATTGCCCTAGCCAGAACTCCAACACTATGTTGAATAAGATTGGTGAGAGAGGGCATCCCTGTCTTGTGCCATTTTTCAAAGGGAATTTTTCCAGTTTTTGCCCATTCAGTATGATATTGGCTGTGGGTTTGTCATAAATAGCTCTTATTATTTTGAGATACATTCCATCAATACCAAATTTATTGAGCGTTTTTAGCATGAAGGGCTGTTGAATTTTGTCAAAGACCTTTTCTGCATCTATTGAGATAATTTTGTGGTTCTTGTCTTTGATTCTGTTTATATGCTGGATTACGTTTATTGATTTGCATATGTTGAACCAGCCTTGCATTCCAGGGATGAAGCCCACTTGATCATGGCAGATAAGCTTTTTGATGTGCTGCTGGATCCGGTTTGCCAGTATTTTATTGAGGATTTTTGCATCGATGTTCATCAGGGATATTGGTCTAAAATTCTCTTTTTTAGTTGTATCTCTGCCAGGCTTTGGTATCAGGATGATGTTGGCCTCATAAAATGAGTTAGGGAGGATTCCCTCTTTTTCTATTGATTGGAATAGTTTCAGAAGTAATGATACCAGCTCCTCCTTGTACCTAGGGTAGAATTCAGCTGTGAATTCATCTGGCCCTGGACTTTTTTTGGTTGGTAGGCTATTAATTATTGCTTCAATTTCAGAGCCTGCTATTGGTCTATTCAGGAATTCAACTTCTTCCTGGTTTAGTCTTGGGAAAGTGTAAGTGTCCAGGAAATTATCCATTTCTTCTAGATTTTCTAGTTTATTTGTGTAGAGGTGTTTATAGTATTCTCTGATGGTAGTTTATGTTTCTGAGGGGTCAGTGGTGATATTCCATTTATCATTTTTCATTGCGTCTATTTGATTCTTCTCTCTTTTCTTCTTTATTAGTCTTGCTAGTGGTCTGTCAATTTTGTTGATCTTTTCAAAAAACCAACTCCTGGATTCATTGATTTTTCGGAGGGTTTTTTGTGTCTCTATTTCCTTCAGTTCTGCTCTGACCTTAGTTATTTCTTGCCTTCTGCTAGCTTTGAATGTATTTGCTCTTGCTTCTCTAGTTCTTTTAATTGTGATGTTGGAGTGTCAATTTTAGATCTTTCCAGCTTTCTCTTGTGGGCATTTAGTGATATAAATTTCCCTCTACACACTGCTTTAAATGTGTCCCAGAGATTCTGGTATATTGTATCTTTGTTCTCATTGGTTTCAAAGAACATCTTTATTTCTGCCTTCATTTCGTTATGTACCCAGTAGTCATTCAGGAGCAGGTTATTCAGTTTCCATGTAGTTGAGCGGTTTTGATGGAGTTTCTTAGTCCTGAATTCCAGTTTGATTGCAATGTGGTGTGAGAGATAGTTTGTTATAATTTCTGTTATTGTACATTTGCTGAGGAATGCTTTACTTCCAATTAAGTGGTCAATTTTGGAATAAGTGTGATGTGGTGCTGAGTAGAATGTATATTCTGTTGATTTGGGGTGGAGAGTTCTGTAGATGTCTATTAGGTCTGCTTGCTGCAGAGATGAGTTCAATTCCTGGATATCCTTGCTAACTTTCTGTCTCATTGATCTGTCTAATGTTGACAGTGGGGTGTTAACCTCTCCCATTATTATTGTATGGGAGTCTAAGTCTCTTTGTAAATCTCTAAGGACTTGCTTTATGAATCTGGGTGCTCCTGTATTGGGTGCATATATATTTAGGATAGTTAGCTCTTCCTATTGAATTGATCCCTTTACCATTATGTAATGGCCTTCTTTGTCTCTTTTGATCTTTGATGGTTTAAAGTCTGTTTTATCAGAGACTAGTATTGCAACCCCTGCTTTTCTTTATTTTCCATTTGCTTGGTAGATCTTCCTCCATCCCTTTATTTTGAGCCTATGTATGTCTCTGCGTGTGAGATGGGTCTCCTGAATACAGCAGACTAATGGGTCTTGACTCTTTATCCAGTTTGCCTGTCTGTGTCTTTTAATTGGAGCATTTAATCCATTTACATTGAAGGTTAAGATTGTTATGTGTGAACTTGATCCTGCCATTATGATATTAACTGGTTATTTTGCTCGTTAGTTGATGCAGTTTCTTCCTAGCCTCGATGGTCTTTACATTTTGGCATGTTTTTGCAATGGCTGGTACCGGTTGTTCCTTTCCATGTTTAGTGCTTCCTTCAGGGTCTCTTGTAAGGCAGGCCTAGTGGTCACAAAATCTCTAAGCATTTGCTTATCTGTAAAGGATTTTATTTCTCCTTCACTTATGAATCTTAGTTTGGCTGGATATGAAATTCTGGGTTTAAAATTCTTTTCTTTAAGAATGTTGAATATTGGCCCCCACTCTCTTCTGGCTTGTAGAGTTTCTGCATAGAGATCTGCTGTTATTCTGATGGGCTTCCCTTTGTGGGTAACCTGACCTTTCTCTCTGGCTGCCCTTAAGATTTTTTCCTTCATTTCAACTTTGGTGAATCTGGCAATTATGTGTCTTGGAGTTGCTCTTCTCAAGGAGTATCTTTGTGGTGTTCTCTGTATTTCCTGAATTTGAATGTTGGCCTGTCTTAGTAGGTTGGGGAAGTTCTCCTGGATGATATCCTGAAGAGCGTTTTCCAACTTGGTTCCATTTTCCCCCTCACTTTCAGGCACCCCAATCACACATAGATTTGGCCTTTTTACATAATCCCATACTTCTTGCAGGCTTTGTTCATTTCTTTTTTTTCTTTTTTCTTTAGATTTCTCTTCTTGCTTCATTTCATTCATTTGATCCTCAATCACTGATACTCTTCCAGTTGATTGAGTCGGTTACTGAAGCTTTTGCATTTGTCACATATTTCTCGTGTCATGTTTTTCATCTCTGTCAGTTCGTTTATGACCTTCTCTGCATTAATTATTCTAGTTATCAATTATTCCACTCTTTTTTCAAGATTTTTAGTTTCTTTGTGCTGAGTACATAATTCCTCCTTTAGCGCTGAGAATTTTGATGGACTGGAGGCTTCTTCTCTCATCTCATCGAAGTCATTCTCCATCCAGCTTTGATCCAGCGATGAGCTGGATTCCTTTGCAGGGGGGGAGATGCGCTGTTATTTTTTGAATTTCCAGCTTTTCTGCCCTGCTTTTTCCCCATCTTTGTGGTTTTATGTGCCTCTGGTCTTTAATTATGGTGACATACTGATGGGGTTTTGGTGTGTGTGTCCTTCCTGTTTGTTAATTTTCCTTCTAACAGTCAGGTTCCTCAGCTGTAGGTCTGTTGGATATTGCTTGAGGTCCACTCCAGACCCTGTTTGCCTGGGTATCAGCAGCTGAAGCTGCAGAAGATAGAATATTGCTGAACAGTGGGTGTACCTGTCTGATTCTTGCTTTGGAAGCTTCCTCTCAGGGGTGTATTCCACTGTGTGAGGTGTGGGGTGTAGGTCTGCCCCTAGTGGGGGAGGTCTCTCAGTTAGGCTACTCAGGGGTCAGGGACCCACTTGAGCCGGCAGTCTGTCTGTTCTCAGATCTCAACCTCATTGTTGGGAGATCCACTGCTCTCTTCAAACAGAGTCATTTGCATCTGCAGAGGTTTCAACTGCTTTGTTGTTGCTGTTGTTTAGCTGTGCCCTGTCCCCAGAGGTGGAGTCTACAGAGACAGGCAGGACTCCATGAGCTGCTGTGATTTCCACCCAGTTCGAGCTTCCCAGCCGCTTTGCTTACCTACTTAAGCCTCAGCAATGGCAGGCACTCCTCCCCCAGCCTCAGTGCTGCCTTGCTGGTAGATCGCAGACTGCTGTGCTAGCAAGGAGGGAGGCTCCATGGGCCTGGGACCCTCCCAGCCATGTGTGGGATCTAATCTGCTGGTGTGCCCGTTTGCTATAGTCCTTGGTAAAGCGTAGTATTGGGGTGGGAGTTACCCGATTTTCCAGGTGTTGTTTGTCTCAGTTCCCCTGGTTAGGAAAAAGGATTCCCTACCCCCTTGCACTTCCCAGGTGAGGCCATGCCTCGCCCTGCTTCAGCTCTCACTGGACGGGCTGCAGCAGCTGACCAGCACTGATTGTCCCGCATTCCCTAGTGAGATGAACCCAGTACCTCAGTTGAAAATGCAGACATCACCTGTCTTCTGTGTCACTCACGCTGGGAGTTGGTGACTGGAGCTGTTCCTATTAGGCCATCTTGCTCCACCTTTGAGCAGTTTTCTAACAGTGTTTGCTTTTAGCGTGTGAAGGTATATTCGGGAGCACATTGAGGTTTATGGTGAAAAAGGAAATATGTTCAGATAGAAATTGGAGAGAAGCATTCCAAGGAACTGTTTGTGATGGGTGCATTCTACTCACAGTGTTATCCCTCTCTCCTCATACATCATCAGGGAAACCCTTTTGGAGAAAAAGATATCAAGCTATATTCATTAGCATATTGACACCCATGGTGAAAAGGAAATAGCTTCAGACGCAAACAGGAAAGAAGCTTTCTGTGAAAGTACTCTGTGTTATGTGTATTCATGTCACAGAGATAAAGCTTTCTTTATATTATGTAGCTTGGAAACTGTCATGGAAAGATCCATGAAGGGACATTAGGGAGCACCTTCAGGACTATGATGAAAAAGGAAATATCATCAGATAAAAACTGGAAAGAAGTTTTCTGTGAATCTGCTTTCTGGTATGTTTATTCATCTCACATAAATAAAGTTTTATTTACATTATGCAGCTAATGTGTGTATTCAACTCATAGAGTTAAATCATTCTTTGGATTGATCAGTTTGAAATCACTGTTCCTGTGAAATCTGAGAAAGGACATTTAGGAACACTTTTTAGAATATCCAGAAAAAGAAATAACCTCAGATAGAAGCCAGAAGGAAGCTTTCTGTGAAACCGCTCTGTGTCATGTGAATTCTACTCACACAGTTAAGCTTCTGTTTTCATTGAGCAGTATTCTAACTCTGTTTTTGTTTAGTCTGCAAAGCGATATTCGGGAGTAGTTTGAGGCTTATAGTGAAAAAGGAAATATGATCAGATAGAAACTGGAGAGAAGCTTTCTGAGGAGCTGCTTTGTGACGTGTGCATTCCACTCACAGAATTATACCCTTCTTCTCATAGAGGATTGGGGAATCCCTTTTGGAGAAAAAGCTACCAGGAGACATTCGGGAGTATATGGACGACTACAGTGAAAAAGGAAATATCCTCAGACAAAAACGGGAAAGAAGATTTCTGTGAAACTGCCTTGAGAAAGACGTGTTTATTCATCTCACATAGATAAAACTTTCCTTATATTATGCAGTTTGGAAACTCCTTCATGGATGGATCCACGATGAGACATTCGGGAGCACATTCAGGCCTATGTTGAAAAAAGAGATATCTTCATTTAAAAACTGGAGAGAAGCTTTCTGAGAAACTGCTTTGTGATGTGTACATTCCACTCAGGGAGTTTTACCTCTTTTCTCATAAGGCAATGTTTGAACACTGTTCCTGTAAAACCAAAAATGTAATATTTTGGAGCGCATGGAAGTCTATTGTGAAAAGTGAAATATCCTGAATTAAAACCCAGAAAGAAGCATTCCAGGAAACTGCTCTCTGACATGTGCATTTATTCCAGAGGGTTAAAGGTTACTGTACACTTCCCAGTTTGGAAAGTCTGTCTTCGAAGATTCTGCAAAGGGATATTACGTGGCGTCCGGAGGCCTGTGGCGAGCAAGGAAATGTCGTCCGTTGAAAACTGGAGAGAAGCTTTTTGAGCAACTGCTTTGTGATGTGTGTATTCATCTCATAGACTTTAATCATTCTTTGCATTTTGCAGTTTGAAATAACTCTTTCTATGGGACCTGAGAAAGGACATTTGGGAACGCTCTTAAGAATATGCTGAAAAAGAAATATGGTTCGATAAAAAACAGAAAGAAGATTTCTGGGAAACTGCTCTGTGTCATGTGAATTCCACTTGCACAATTAAGCTTCTGTTTCATTGACCAGTATTCTAACACTGTTTTAGTTTAGTCAGCAAAGGGATACGCGGGAGTGCTTTGAGGCTTATGGTGAAAATGGAAATATCTTCAGATAGACACTGGAGAGATTTCCGAGGAGCTGCTTTGTGACGTGTGCATTTCACTCACAGAGTTATACTTTTCTTCTCATAGAGGTTTGGGGAATCCCTTTTGGAGAAAAAGCTACCAGAGGACATTCGGGAGTATATGGACAGCTATGGCGAAAAAGGAAATATCCTCAGGCAAATACTGGAAAGAAGCTTTCTGTGAAACTGTTTTGTGATAGATATGATTAATCTTCTCACATAGACAAAACTTTCTTTCTATCATGCTGTATTGAAACTCCGTCATGGATGGATTCACGAAGGGACATTCGGGAGCACATTCAGTCTTATAGTGAAGTAGGAAATATCTTCAGATAAAAACTGGAGAGAAGCTTTCTGAGAAACTGCTTTGTGATGTGTGCATTCTACTCAGGGAGTTATACTTCTTTTCTCATAAGGCAGTGTTTGAACACTATTCCTGTAAAACCGAAAATGTGATATTTTGGAGCACAATGAAGACTATGGCAAAAAGTGAAATATCCTCAAATAAAACCCAGAGAGAAGCGTTCCAAGAAACTGCTCTCTAATATGTGCATTCACTTCACAGAGTTAAAGCTTAGTCTACGTTGCCCAGTTTGGAAACTCTGTCTTTGAGAAATCTGTGAAGGGATATTATGTGCACCCGGAGGCTTGTGGTGAGCAAGGAAACGTCTTCAGATGAAAACTGGAGAGAAGCTTTCTGAGCAACTGCTTTGTGATGTGTATATTCATCTCATAGATTTAAACCATTCTTTGGGCTCAGTAGTTTGAAATCACTGTTTTTGTGGAATCTGAGAAAGGACATTTGGGAACACTCCTTAGAATATAGAGAAAGAAATATCCTCAGGTAAAACCCAGAAGGAAGCTTTCTGTGAAACTGCTCTGTGTCTTCTTAATTCCTCTCGCTCAGTTAAGCGTCTCTTTTAATTGAGCAGTTTTCTAACCCTGTTGCTGTTTAGCATGTGAAAGGATATTCTGTAGTGCTTTGAGGCTTATGGTGAAAAATTAAATATGTTCAGACCGAAACTGGAGGGAAGCTTTCCGAGTAAGTGCTTTGTGACGTGTGAATTACACTTACAGTGTTTTACTTCTCTTCTCATACAGCATAGGGGAAACCCTTTTGGAGAAAAAGGTACCAAGTGATATTCAGGAGCATGCTGATGCCTATGGTGAAATGGGAAATAGCCTCAGACCAAAACTGGAAAGAAGTTTTCTATGAAACTGCTCTGTGATATGTGTATTCATCTCACATAGATAAATCTTTTTTTACATTACACAGCATGGAGACTCTGTCAGGGATGCATCCACGAAAGGATATTCAGGAGCACATTCAGGACTATGGTGAAATAGGAAATATCTTCAGATAAACACTTGAAAGAGGTTTCTGTGAATCTGCTTTTTGCTATGTTTATTCATCTCAGGACGGTAAAGCTTGATTTACATCACACAGCATGGAAACTCTGTCATGGATCGATCTGCAAAGGGACATTCAGGAGCCCATTCAGAACTATGGTGAAACAGGTAATATCTTCAGATAAAAACGGGAAAGAAGCTTTCTGAGAAACTGCTTTGTAACGTGTGCATTCCACTCAGGGAGTTATACCTCTTTTCTCGTAAGGCAGTGTTTGAACTCTGTTCCTGTAAAACTGAAAAAGTAATATTTCGGAGCACTTTGAAGACTATGGCCAAAAGTGAAATGTCCTCACATAACACCCAGAAAGAAGGGTTCCAAGAAACTACTCTCTGATATGTGCATTCATTTAACAGAGTTAAAGCTTACTCTACATTTCCCAGTTTGGAAATCTGTCTTTGAGGAATATGCAAAGGGATATTAAGTGGCAACCAGAGGCCTGTGGTGAGCAAGGAAATGTCCTCCATTGAGAACTGGAGAGAAGATTTCTCAGCAACGCTTTTGTGATATGTTTATTCATCTAATAATTACATCATTCTTTGGATTGAGCAGTTTGAAATCACTGTTTCTGTGGAACCTGAGAAAGGACATTTGGAAACACTCTTTGGAATATGGTGAAAAGTTAATACCTTCAGATAAAAACCAGAAGGAAT
Organism: Macaca fascicularis; assembly: GCF_037993035.2. Classification (NCBI taxonomy): domain Eukaryota; kingdom Metazoa; phylum Chordata; class Mammalia; order Primates; family Cercopithecidae; genus Macaca; species Macaca fascicularis. Next base: position 70,099,011 of record NC_088377.1, on the reverse strand, counting down.
CTTTCTGTAAAACAGCTCTGTTTTGTGTGAATTCCACTCATGTAGTTAAGCTTCTCTTTTCATTGAGCATTATTCTAATACTGTTATTGTTTAGTCTGCAAAGGGATATTCGGGAGTGCTTTGAGGCTTATGGTGAAAACGGAAATATCTTCAGATAGAAACTGTGGAGAAGCTTTCCAAGGAGCTGTTTTGTGACGTTTACATTCCACTCACAGAGTTATACCTTTCTTCTCATAGAGGATTGGGGAATCCCTTTTGGAGAAAAAGCTACCAAGGGACATTCGGGAGTATATGGATGACTATGGTGAAAAAGGAAATGTCCTCAGACAAAAATTGGAAAGAAGCTTTCTGTAAAACTGCTTTGTGATAGAAATGTGTATTCATCTCACATAGATAAACATGTCTTTCTATTATGGAATTTGGAAACTCTGTCATGGACGGATCCACGAAGGGATATTCAGGGGCACATTCAAGCCAATGGTGAAAACGGAAATATGTCCAGATAAAAACTGGAAACAAGCTTTTCGTATATGTGTTGTTTGCTGTGTTTATTCATCTCATATAGATAAAGTTTTCTTTACATTACTCAGGTTGGAAACTCCATCATGGACGGATCTGCGAAGGGACATTTGGGTGCACATTCAGGACTATGGTGAAAAAGAAAATATCTTCAGATAAAAACTGGAAAGAAGCATTGTGTGAATCTGGTATTTGCTATGTTTATTCATCTCACATAGATAAAGCTTTCTTTACATTGTGCAGCTTGAAAACCCTGTCATGGACTGATCCATGAAGGGACATTGAGAAGCACATTCAGGGCTATGGTGAAAAAGGAAATATCTTCAGATAAAAACGGGAGAGAAGCTTTCTGAGAAACTGCTTTTTGATGTGTGCATTCCACTCAGGGAGTTTTAACATTTTTCTCTTAAGGCTGTGTTTGAACACTGTTCCTGTAAAACCGAGAAAGTGGTATTTTGGAGCACACTGAAGACTATGGTGAAAAGTGAAATATCCTGAAATGAAACTCAGAAGGAAGTGTTCCAAGATACTGCTCTCTGATATGTGCATTCATTTCAGAGAGTTAAAGCTTACTTTACATTTCCCAGTTTGAAAAAACTCTGTCTTTGAGGATTCTGCAAGGGGATATTAAATGGCGACCGGAGGCCTGTGGCGAGCAAGGAAACGTCTTCCATTGAAAACTGGAGAGAAGATTTCTGAGCAGCGTTTTGTGATATGTTTATTATTCTCATAGAGTTAAATCATTCTTAGGATTGAAGAGTTTGAAATCACTGTTTCTGTGGAACCTGAGAAAGGACATTTGGGAACGCTCTTTAGAATATGCTGAAAAAGAAATACCCTCAGATAAAAAACAGAAGGAAGCATTCTGTGAGACTGCTCTGTGTCATGTGAATTCCACTCACACAATTTAGCTTCTCTTCTCTTTGAGCAGCATTCCAATACTGTTTTTCTTTAGTCTGTGAAGGGTTATTCAGGAGTACTTTGATGCTTATGGTGAAAACGGAAATATCTTCAGATACAAACTGGAGAGTCGCTTTCCAAGGAGCTGCTTTGTGACGTTTGCACTCCTCTCAAAGAGTTATACCTTTCTTCTCATGGAAGATTGGGGAATTCCTTTTGGAGAAAAAGCTACCATGGGACATTTGGGAGTATATGGATGGCTATGGTTAAAAAAGAAATCTTGTGAGACAAAAACCGGAAAGAAGCTTTCTCTGAAACTGCTTTTGTGATAGATATGCTTATTGATCTCACATAGATAAAGCCTTCTTTATATTACACAGTTAGGAAACTCCATCATGGACGGATTCGCAAAGGTACATTCGGGAGCACATTCAGGCGTATGGTGAAAAAGGAAATATCTTTAGATAAAAATGAAAGAGAAACTCTGAGAAACTGCTCTGTGATGTGTGCATTCCACTTAGGGAATTATCCCTCTTTTATCATAAGGCAGTGTTTGAACACTGTTCCTGTAAAATCGAAAAAGTGATAATTCGGAGCTCTTTAATGACTATGGCAAAAAGTAAACTATCCTCAATTAAAACTCAGAAAGAGGTGTTCCAAGAAAAAGCTCTCTTATATGTGCATTTATTTCACAGAAATAAAGCTTACTCTACGTTTCCCAGTTTGGAAACGCTCCCTTGAGGAATCTGCGAAGGGATTAATTGTCGCCCAGAGGCCTGTGGTAAGCAAGGAAATGTCTTCCATTGAAAAATGGAGAGAAGCTTTCTGAGCAACTGCTTTGTAACGTGTGTATTCATCTCATAGAATTAAATCATTCTTTGGATTGAGCAGTTTGAAATCAGTTTCTATGGAATCTGAGGAAAGAGAGTTGGGAACACTCTTTAGAATAGGGAGAAAGAAATATCCTCAGATAGAAACGAGAAGGAAGCTTTCTCTGAAACTGCAATGTGTCATATGAATTCCTCTCACTCAGTTAAGGTTCTCTTTCATTGACCCGCTCTCTAACACTGTTTATGTTTAGCGTTCAAACGGATATTTGGGAGTGCATTGAGGCTTCCGGTGAAAAAGGAAATATGTTCAGATAGAAACTGTAGAGAAGCATTCCGAGGAATTATTTGTGACAGTTGCATTTCACTCACAGTGTTATCCCTCTCTTCTTATACATCATTGAGGAAACCCTTATGGAGAAAATGTTATCAAGCTATATTCGTTAGCATATTGACGCCAATGGTCAAAGGGAAATAGCCTCAGACAAAAACTGGAGAGGAGCTTTCTGTGAAACTGCTGTGTGATATGCGTATTCATCTCACATAGATAAAGCTTTCTTTACGTTACGCTGCTTGGAAACTGTAAGGGACGGATCCATGAAGGGACATTTGGGAGCACATTCAGGACTATAGTGAAAAAGGAAATATCTTCAGATAAAAACTGGAAAGAAGCTTTCTATGAATCTGCTTTTTGCTATGTTTATTCATCTCACATAGATGAAGCTTTCTTTACATTACACAGCTTGGAAATTCCATCATGGATGGATCTGCGAAGGGATATTCAGGATCACATTCAGGCCTATGGTGAAAAAGGAAATATCTTCAGATAAAAACTGGAGAGAAGCTTTCTGAGAAACTGCTTTGTGATGTGTGCATTCCACTCAGGGAATTATACCACTTTTCTGATAAGGCTGTGTTTGAACACTGTTCCTGTAAAACTGAAAAAGTGATATTTCAGAGCGCATTGAAGAATATGGCAAAAAGTGAAATATCGTGGAAAAAAAAATCCAGAAAGAAGCGTTCCAAGAAAGTGCTCTCTGATATGTGCATTCATTTCACAGAGTGAAAGCTTACTCTACATTGCCCACTTTGCAAAATCTGTCTTTCACGACTCTGCTAGGGAATATTAAGTGGCACCCGGAGGCCTGTGGTAAGCAAAGAAACGTCTTCCATTGAGAAGTGTAGAGAAGCATTCTGAGCAACTTCCTGTGATGTGTGTTTTCATCTCAAAGAGTAAATCATTCTTGGACTGAGCAGTTTGAAATCACTGTTTCTGTGGAACCTGAGAAAGGACATTTGGGAACGCTTTTTAGAATATGTTGAAAAAGAAATACCCTCAGATAAAACCCAGAAGTTAGCTTTCTGTGAAACTGCTCTGAATCGTCCGAGTTTCCCTCACACAGTTAAGCTTCTCTTTTCATCGAGTAGTATTGTACCATTGTTTTTGTTTAGTCTGCGAAGGGATATTTGGGAGCACTTTGAGGTTTACAGTGAAAACGGAAATATCTTCAGATAGAAACTGGAGAGAAGCTTTTCGAGGATTTGCTTTGTGACATGCGCATTCCACTCACAGAGTTATACCTTTCTTCTCATAGAGGATTGAGGAATCCCTTTTGGAGAAAAGGCTACCAAGGGACATTCGGGGGTATGTGGACAGCTACGGTGAAAAAGGAATTATGTTCAAAGAAAACAGGAAAGAAGCTTCCTGTGAAACTGCTCTGTGATATGTGTATTCATCTCACATAGATAAAACTTTCTCTACATTATGCAGCTTGCAAACTCTGTCATGGACGGATATGCAAAGGGACATTCGGGAGCACATCCTATGGTGAAAATGGAAATACCTTCAGATAAAACCGGAGAGAAGCTTCCTGAGAAACTGCTTTGTGATGTGTGCATTCCACTCCGGGAGTTATACCTCTTTTCTCATGAGGCAGTGTTTGAACACTGTTCCTGTAAAACGGAAAAGTGGTATTTCGGAGCACATTGAAGACTACAGTGAAAAGTGAAATCTCCCCAAATAAAACCCAGAAAGAAGCATTCCAAGAAACTGCTCTCTGATATGTGTTTTCATTTCACAGAGGTAAAGCTTACTTTACATTGCCCAGTCTGGAAACTCACTCTTCGAGTATTCTGCAAAGGGATATTAAGTGGCAACTGGAGGCCTGTGATGAGAAAGGAAATATCTTCCATTGAAAATTGGAGAGAAGGTTTCTGAGCAACTCTTTTGTGATGTTTGTATTCATCTCATAGAGTTAAGTCATTCTTTGGATTGAGCAGTTTGAAATCACTGTTTCTGTGGAATCTGAGAAAGGGCATTTTGGAACTCTCTTTAGAATACTCTGAAAAAGAAATAACCGCAGATAGAAACCAGAAGGAAGCATTCTGTGAAACTGCTCTCTGTCACATGAATTCTGCTCACACAGTTAAGCTTCTCTTTTCATTGAGTAGTATTCTAACACTGTTTTTGTTTAGTCTGCGGAAGGATATTCAGGAGCGCTTTGAGGCTTATGGTGAAATAGCAAATATCTTCTGATAGAAACTGGAGAGAAGCTTTCCAAGGAGCTGCTTTGTAACATATGTATTCCACTCACAGAGCTATACTTTTCTTCACTTAGATGATTGGGGAATCTCTTTTGGAGGAAAAGCTACCATGGGACATTCGGGAGTATATGGACGGCTATGGTGAAATTGGAAATATCCCCAAACAAAACTGGAAAGAAGCTTTCTGTGAAACTGCTTTGTGATAGATATGTTTATTCATCTCACATAGATAAAACTTTCGTTATATTATGCAGTTTGGAAACTCCGTCATGGACGGATCCACGACAGGACATTTGGGAGCACATTCAGGCCTATGGTGAGAAAGAAAATCTCTTCAGATAAAAACTGGTGAGAAGCTTTCTGAAAAACTGTTTGGGATGTGTGCATTCCACTCAGGGAGTTATATCTCTTTTCTCATAAGGCAGTGATTGAACACTGCTCCTGTAAAACAGAAAAAGTGATATTTCGGAGCGCATGGAAGACTATGGCGAAAAGTGAAATATCCTGAAATAAAACCCAGAGAGAAGTGTTCCAAGAAACTGCTCTCTTACGTGTGCATTCATTTCAGAGAGTTAAAGCTTACTCTACATTTCCCAGTTTGGAAAGCCTGTCTTTGAGGATTTTGCGAAGAGATATTAAGTGGTGAACAGAGGCCTGTGGCGAGCCAGGGAAATGTCTTCTGATGAAAACTGGAGAGAAGCTTTCTGAGCAACTGCTTTGTGATGTGTGTATTCTTTTCATAGATTTAAACCATTCTTTGGATTGAGCAGTTTGAAATCAGTGTTTTTTGTGGAATATGAGGGAGGACATTTGGGAACGGTCCTTAGAATATGGAGAAAGAAATATCCTCAGGTAAAATCCAGAAGGAAGCTTTCTGTGAAACTGCTCTGTGTTGTCTTAATTCCTCTTTCTCAGTTAAGCCTCTCTTTTCATTGAGCAATTTTCTGACCCTATTTATGTTTAGCGTGTGAAGGGATATTCAGGAGCAATTTGAGGCTTACAGTGAAAAAGAAAACATGTTCAGACTGACACTGGAGAGAAGCTTTCCGAGGAACTGGTTTGAGAAGTGTGCATTCCACCCAGTGTTATACCTCTCTTCTCATACAGCATCTTGGAAACCCTTTTGGAGAAAAAAGTACCAAGTGATATTCGGGAGCATGCTGATGCCTATGGTGAAAAGGGAAAGAGTCCCAGACAAAAACTGGAAAGAAGCATTCTATGAAACTGCTCTGTGATATGTGTACTCATCTCACATAGATAAAGCTTTCTTTACATTACACTACTTGGAAACTCTGTCATGGAGGGATGCACGAAGGGACATTCAGGATCACATTCAGGACTATGGTGAAAAAGGAAATATCTTCAGATACAAACTGGAAAAAAGTTTTCTTTGAATCTGCTTTCTACTATGTTTATTCATCTCATAGATAAAGCTTTCTTTACATTACACAGCTTGGACACTCCATCATGGATGGATCCGTGAAATGATATTTGGGATCACATTCGGGCCTATGGTGAAATAGGAATTACCATTAAATAAAAACTGGAGAGAAGCTTTCTGAGAAACTGCTTTCTGATGTGTGCATTCCACTCACGGAGTTATACCTTTCTTCTCATAAGGCACTGTTTGAACACTCTTCCTGTAAAACTAAAAAGGTGATATTCAGAGCCATTTGAAGACTATGGTGAAAAGTGAAATGTTGTCAAATAAAACCCGGAAAGAAGCATTCCAAGAAACTGCTCTCTGACATGTGCATTCATTTCACAGAGTTAAAGCTTACTCTACATTTCCCAGTTTGAAAAGTCTGTCTTTGAGGATTCTACAAAGTGATATGAAGTGGCGACTGGAGACCTGTGACGAGCAAGGAAATGTCGTCCATTGAAAACTGGAGAGAAGCTTTCTGAGCAACTCTTTTGTGATGTTTGTATGCATCTCATAGAGTTAAGTCATCTTTTGGATTGAGCAGTTTGAAATCACTGTTTTTGGGGAATCGGAGGAAGGACATGTGGGAGTGCTCTTTAGAAAATGGAGAAGACATTTCCTCTGATAAAAGTCAGAAGGAAGCTTTCTGTGAAACTGCTATGTGTTGTGTGAATTCCTCTCGCTCAGTTAAGCTTCTCTGTTCAAGAGCACTTTCCTAACACTGTTTATGTTTAGCGTGCAAAGGGATTTTCAGGAGTGCTTTGAGGCTTACAGTGAAAAAGGAAATATGGTCAGATAGAAACTGGAGAGTAGCTTTCCGAAGAACAGCTTTGTGACGTGAGCATTCCACTTACAGTGTTATACCTCTCTTCTCATGCAGCATCGGGGAAACCCTTTTGAAGAATAAGGTACCAAGAGATATCTGGGAGCATATTGACACCTCCAGTGAAAAGATAAAGAGCCTCAGACAAAAACTCTAAAGAAGCTTTCTGTGAAACTGCTCTTTGACAGGTGTATTCATCTCACATTGATAAAACTTTCTATACATTACACGGCTTGAAATCTCTGTCATGGACAGACCCGTGAAGGGATATTCAGGAGTACATTCAGGACTATGGTGAAAAAGGAAACATCTTCAGATGAAAATTGAAAAGAAGCTTTCTGTGAATCTACTTTGTGCTACATTTATTCATCTCACATAGATAAAGCTTTCTTTACATTAGGCAGCTTAGAAACTCCGCCATGGACGGATGTGTAAAGTGACATTTGGGAGCACATTCAGGACTATGGTGAAAAGTGAAATATCTTCAGATAAGAACCAGAGAGAAACTTTCTGAGAAACTGCTTTGTGATGTGTGCATTCCACTCAGGGAGTTATACCTTTTTTCTCATAAGACAGAGTTTGAACACTGTTCCTGTAAAACCGAAAAAGTGACATTTCAGAGTGCATTGAAGACTATGGTGAAAAGTGAAATATCCACAGATAAAAAAGAAGGAAGCATTCTAAGAAACTGCTCTCTGAAATATGCATTCATTTCACAGAGTTAAAGCTTACTATACATTGACAGTACGGGAACTCTGTCTTTGAGGAATCTGCGAAGGGATTTAGTGGCGCCTTGAGGCCTGTGGTGAGCAACGATATGTCTTCCGATGAAAACTGGAGAGAAAGTTTCTGAGCAACTGCTTTGTCACGTGTGTATTCTTCTCATAGAGTTATACCAATCTTTGGATTGAGCAGTTTGAAATCACTGTTTCTGTGGAATCTGACAAAGCACATTTGGGAACGCTCGTAGATTATGGAGAATGAAATATCCTCAGATCAAAATCAGAAGGAAGCTTTCTGAGAAACTGCTCTGTGTCTTGTGAATTGCTCTCACTCAGTTAAGCTTCCCTGTTCATTGAGCAGTTTTCTAAAACTGTTTATGTTTAGCATGCAAAGGGATATTCGGGAGCACTTTGAGGCTTATGGTGAAAAAGGAAATATGGTCAGATAGAAACTGGAGAGAAGTTTTCTGAGGAACAGCTTTGTGACCTGTGCATTCCACTCACAGTGTTATACCTCTCTTCTCATACAGCATTGGGGAAATCCTTTTGTGGAAAAAGGTACCAAGGGATATCCGGGAGCATATTGACACCTGTGGTGAAAAGTAAAATAGCCTCAGGAAAAACTGGAAAGAAGCATTCGGTGAAACTGCTCTGTGATATGTGTATTGATCTCACATAGATAAAGCTTTCTTTACATTACACAGCTTGGAAACTCTGTCATGCACGGATTGCGAAGGGACATTTGGGAGAACATTCAGGACTATGGTGAAAAAGAAAGTATCCTCTGACAAAAATTGGAAAGAAGCTTTCTGTGAATCTGCTTTTTGCTAGATCTATTCATCTCACATAGATAAAACTTTCTTTATTTTATGCAGTTTGGAAACTCCGTCATGGATGGATCCACGAAGGGACATTCAGGAGCACATTCAGGCCTATGGTGAAAAAGGAAATAACTTGAGATAAAAACTGGAGAGTAGCTTTCTGAGAATCTGCTTTGTGATATGTGCATTCCACTCAGGGAGTTATACCTCTTTTCTCATAACGTAGTGTTTGAAAACCATTCATGTATATCCAAAAGAGTGATATATCGGAGTGCATTGAAGGCTATGGTGAAAAGACAAACATCCTCAAATAAAACACAGAAAGAAGTGCTCCAGGAAACAGCAGTCTGATATGTGCATTAATTTCACAGAGTTCATTTTTTCTCTATCTTGCCCTGATTGTAAACTCTCTTCTTGAGGAATCTGCAAAGGGATATTAAGTGGCACCCGGAGGCCTCTGGTGATCTAGGAAATGTCTTTCTATGGAAACTGGAGAGAAGCTTTCTGAGCAACAGCTTTGTGATGTGTGTATTCATCACATAGAGTTAAACCATTCTTTGGATTGAACAGTTTGAAATCACTGCATCTGTGAAATCTGTTGTAGGACATTTGGGAACACTCTTTAGAATATGGAGAAAGAAATATCCTAAGATAAAAACCAGAAGGAAGCTTTCTGTGAAACTGCTATGCATCATGTGAATTCCTCTCGTTCAGTTAAGTTTCTCTTTTCATTGAGCTGTTTATTACCACTCTTTACGTTTACCGTGCAAAGGGATATTCGAGAGTGCTTTGAGGCTTATGGTGAAAAAGGAAATATGTTCAGATAGAAGCTGGAGAGAAGTTTTCTGAGGAACTGCTTTGTGATGCGTGCATTCCACTCACAGTGTTATTACTCTCTTCTCATACAGATTCTGGGAATCCCTTTTGGACGAGAAGGTACCAAGGAATATTTGGGGGCATATTGACTAATATGGTGAAAAAGGAAATAGCCTCAGACTAAAACTGGAAAGAAGCTTTCTGTGAAACGGCTCTGTTGTATGTGTATTCATCTCACATAGATAAAATTTTCTTGATGTTACACAACTTGGAAACTCTGTTATGGACGCATCCGTGAAGGGACATTCAGGAGTAAATTCAGGAGTATGGTGAAAAACGAAGTATTTCACATGAAAAATGGAAGGAAGCTTTCTGTGAATCTACTTATTGCTATGCTTATTCATCTCACATTGACAAAGGTTTCCTTACATTACACAGCTTGGAAACTCTGTCATGGATGGATCTGCGAAGGGACATTCGGGAGTACATTCAGGCCTATGTTGAAAATGGAATTATCTTCAGAAAAATACTGGACAGAAACTTTCTGAGAAACTGCTTTGTGACGTGTGCATTCAACTCAGGGAGTTATACCTCTTTTCTCATAAGGCAGTGTTTGGACACAGTTACTGTAAAACCGTAAAAGGGATAATATGGAGTGCTTTGAAGACTATGGCGAAAAGTGGAATATCCTAAAATAAATCCCAGAAAGAAGCATTCCAAGAAATACTCTTTGATATGTGCATTCATTTCAAAGAGTTAAAGTAGGCTCTACATTGCCCAGTTTGGAAACTCTGTCTTTGAGGAATTTGCAAAGGGATATTAAGTGGCTCCCAGAGGCCTGTGGTGAACAAGGATATGTCTTACATTGAAAACTGGAGAGAAGCTTTCTGAGCAGCTGCCTTGTGATGTCTGGATTATTCTCATAGTGTTAAATCCTTCTTTGCATTGAAGAGTTTGAAATCACTGTTTCTGTGGAACCTGAGAAAGGACATTTGGGAACGCTCTTTAGAATATGCTGAAAAAGAAATACCCTCAGATAAAAACCAAAAGGAAGTTTTCCGTGAGACTGCTCTGTGTCGTGTGAATTCCACTCACACAGATGAGCTTCTCTTCTCATTGGACAGTATTCTAACACTCTTTTTCTTTAGTCTGTGAAGGGATATTCGGGAGTACTTTGAGGCTTATGGTGAAAACATAAATATCTTCAGATAGAGAGTGGAGAGAAGCTTTCCAAGGATCTTCTCTGTGACGTGTGCACTCCTCTCAAAGAGTTATACCTTTCTTCTCATAGAGGATTTGGGAATCCCTTTTGGAAAAAAAGCTACCATGGGACATTTGAGTGTATATGGATGGTTATGGTTAAAAAATAAATATCCTCAGACAAAAACTGAAAAGAACGTTTCTCTGAAACTGCTTTTGTGATAGATATGCTTATTGATCTCACATAGATAAAACCTTCTTTATATTACATAGTTAGGAAATTCCGTCATGGACAGATCTGCATAGGGACATTTGGGAGCACACTCAGGCCTATGGTGAAAAAGGAAATATCTTTAGATAAAAACGGAGGAGAAACTCTGAGAAAGTCCTTTGTGATGTGTGCAATCCACTCAGGGAGTTATTCCTCTTTTGTCATGAGGCAATGTTTGAACACTGTTCCTGTAAAACCGAAAAGGTGATAATTCGGAGCTCTTTAAAGACTATGGTGAAAAGGGAACTATCCTCAATTAAAACACAGAAAGAGGCGTTCCAAGAAAATGCTCTCTTATATGTTCATTTATTTTAGCGAAATAAAGCTTACTCTACATTTCCCAGTTTGGAAACTCTCCCTTGAGGAATCTGCGAAGGGATATTAATTGGTGCCCGGAGGCCTGTGGTGAGCAAGGAAATCTCATCCATTGAAAATTAGACAGAAGCTTTCTGAGCAACTCTTTTGTGATGTTTGTATTCATCTCATAGAGTTAAATCATTCTTTGGATTGAAGAGTTTGAAATCACTGTTTCTGCGGAATCTGAGAAAGGACATTTGGCAACGTTCTTTAGAATATCCTGATAAAGAAATAACCTCTGATAGAAACCAGAAGGAAGCTTTCTGTGTAACTGCTCTGTGTCACGTGAATTCTGCTCACACAGTTAAGCTTCTCTTTTCATTGTGAGGTATTCTAACATTGTTTTTGTTTAGTCTGCGAAGGGATATTCGGGAGTGCTTTGAGGCTTATGGTGAAAAACGAAATATCTTCAGATAGAAACTGGAGAGAAGGTTTGCGAGGAGTTGCTTTGTGACATGTGCATTCCACTCACAGAATTATACCTTTCTTCTCATACAGGATTGGGAGTCGCTTTTGGAGAAAAAGCTAACAAGGGACATTTGTGAGTATAGGGATGGCTATTTTGAAAAAGGAAATATCATCAGACAAAAATTGGAAAGAACTATTTTGTGACACTGTTTTGTGAAATATACGTTTATTCATCTCATATAGATAAAACTTTCCTTATATTACGCAGTTTGGAAACTCCGCCATGGACAGATCCACGGAAGGACATTCAGGAGCACATACAGGCCTATGATGAAAAAGGAGATAATTTCAGATAAAAACTGGAAAGAAGCCTTTGGAGAAACTGCTTTGGGATGTGTGCATTCCACTCAGGGAGTTATACTTCTTTTCTCATAAGGCAGTGTTTGAACACCGTTCCTGTAAAAACAAAAAAGTAATATGTCGGAGCACATTGAAGACTATGGCAAAAAGTGAAATATCCTCAAATAAAACCCAGAAAGAAGCGTTCCAAGAAACTGCTCTCTGACATGTGCATTCATGTCACAGAGTTAAAGCTTACTCTACATTTCCCACTTTGGAAAATCTCTCTTTGAAGATTCTGTGAAAGGATATAAAGTGGTGACTGGAGGCCTGTGGCAAGCAAGGAAATGTCTTCTGTTGAAAAGTGGAGAGAAGCTTTCTGAACAACTACTTTGTGATGTGTGTATTCATCTCATAGAGTTAAATCATTCTTTGGATTGAGCAGATTGTAATCACTCTTTCTGCGGAACCTGAGAAAGGACATTTGGGAACGCTCTTAATAATATGCTGAAACAGAAATACCCTCTGATAAAAACCCAAAGGAAGCTTTCTGTGAAACTGCTCTGTGTCGTGTGAATTCCACTTGCACAGTTAACCTTCTGTTTTCACGAGCAGTATTCTAACACTGTTTAAATTAGTCAGTTAAGGGATACTCAAGAGCGCTTTGAGGCTTATGGTGAAAATGGAAATATCTTCAGATAGAAACTGGAGAGAAGCTTTCCGAGGAACCTACTTGTGACGTGTGCATTCCACTCACAGTATTATACCTCTCCTCTCATACAGCATCGGGGAAACCCTTTTGAGGAAAAAGCTACCAGGGACATTCGGGAGTATATGGACGACTATGGTGAAAAAGGAAATATCCTCAGAAGAAACCTGGAAAGAAGCTTTCTGTGAAACTACTCGGTGCATTTGCATTCATCTCACATAGATAAAGCTTTATTTATATTACGCAGCTTGTAAACTCCGTCATGGATGGATCCGCAAAGGGACATTCGGGAGCACGTTCAGAACAATGATGAAAAAGGAAACGTCTTTAGATAAAAACTGAACAGTAGCTTTCTGTGAATCTGCTTTTTGCTCTGTTTATTCATCTCACATATTTAAAGCTTTCTTTACATTACACAGCTTGGAAACTCCGTCATGGTCAGATCTGCGAAGGGACATTTGGGAACACATCAGGACTATGGGGAAAATGGAAATATCTTCACATAAAAACTGGAAAGAAACTTTCTGTGAATCTGGTTTTTGCTAGGTTTATTCATCTCCCATAGATAAAGCTTTCTTTATATTACGCAGCTTGGAAACTCTGTCATGGACGAAACCACAAAGGGACATTCGGGAGCACATTCAGGCCCATGGTGAAAAAGGAAATAGCTTCAGATCAAAACTGGAGAGAAGCTTTCTGAGAAACTGCTTTGTGATGTTTGCATTCTACTCCCGGAGTTAAACCTCTTTTCTCATAAGGCAGTGTTTGAACACTGTTCCTGTTAAACCGAAAAAGTGATATACGGAGCACATTGAAGACTATGGCAAAAAGATAAATATCCTCAAATAACACCCAGAAAGAAACCTTCCAAGAAACTGCTGTCTGATTTTTGCATTCATTACACAGAGTTATAGTTTACTCTACATTGTCCAGTTTGGAAACTCTGTCTTTGAGAAATGTGTGAAGGGATATTAAGTGGCTCCAGGAGGCCTGTTTTGAGCAAGGAAATGTCTTCCATTGAAACCTGGAGAGAAACTTTCTGAGCAGCTTCCTTGCAATGTGTGTATTATTCTCATAGAGTTAAGTCGTTCTTTGGATTGAAGAATTTGAAATCACTGTTTCTGTGGATCCTGAAAATGGACATTTGGAAACGCTCTTTAGAATATGCTGAAAAAGAAATACCCTCAGATGAAAAACAGAAGGAAACATACTGTGAGACTGCTCTGTGTCGTGTGAATTCCACTCACACTGTTCAGCTTCTCTTCTCAATGAGGAGTATTCTAACACTGATTTTCTTTTGTTTGTGAAGGGCTATTCAGGAGCACTTTCAGGCTTATGGTGAAAATGGAAAGATTTTCAGATACAAACTGGAGAGAAGTATTCCAAGGAGCTGCTTTGTGAGGTGTGCACTCCACTCACAGAGTTATACTCTTCTTCTCATAGAGCATTGGGGAATCCCTTTTGGAGAAAAAGCTACCAAGGGACATTCGGGAATATATGGATGGCTATTGTGAAAAAGGAATTATAATCAGACAAAATTGGAAAGAAGATTTCTGTGAAACTGCTCTGTGATAGATATGCTTATTGATCTCACATAGATAAAAACATTTTATATCATGCAGCTAGGAAACTCCATCATGGACGACTGCACGAAGGGATATTCGGGAGCACATTCAGGCCTATGGTTAAAAAGGAAATAGCTTCAGATAAAAACAGGAGAGAAACTCTGAGAAACTGCTTTGTAAAGTGTGTATTCTACTCAGGTAGTTATACCTCTTATCTCATAAGGCAGTGTTTGAACATTGTTCCTGTAAAACCGAAAAAGTCATATTTCAGAGCGCTTTAAAGACTATGGACAAAAGTGAACTATCCTTAAATAAAATCCAGAAAGAAGCATTCTAGGAAAACACTGCCTTATATGTGTATTTATTTCACAGAAATAAAGGTCACTCTACGTTTCCAAGTTTGGAAACTCTCTGTTGAGGTATCTACGAAGAGATATTAGTTGGTGCTGGGAGACCAGTGGTGAGCAAGCAAATGTCTTCCGTTGAAAACTGGAGAGAAACTTTCTGAGCACCTGCTTTGTGACGTGTGTATTCATCTCATAGAGTTAAATCATTCTTTGGATTGAGCAATTTGAAATCACTGTTTCTATGAAATCTGAGGAAGGACGTTTGGGAATGCTCCTTAGAATATGTAGAAAGAAATATCCTCTGATAAAAACCAGAAGGAAGCTTTCTGTGAAACTGCTATGTGTCGTGTGAATTCCTCTCGCTCAATTAAGGTTCCCTTATTCATTCAGCAGTTCTCTAACACTGTTTATGTTTAGCGTTCGAAGGGATATTCAGAAGTGCTTCAAGATTTATGGTGAAAAAGGAAATATGTTCAGATAGAAACTGGAGAGAAGTTTTAAGAGGAACTGATACGTGACATGTGCATTCCACTCACAGTGTTATACCTCTCTTCTCATACAGCTTCAGGGAAACCCTTTTGGAGGAAAAGGTACCAAGGGGTATTAGGGGGCATATTGATGAATATTGTGAAAAGGGAAATAGCCTCACAGTAAAACTGGAAAGAAGCTTTCTGTGAAACTGCTCTGTGATATGTGTATTCTTCTCACATAGTTAAAGCTTTCTTTACATTACACAGCTTGGAAACACTGTCATGGACGGATCAGTGAAGGGACATTCCGGAGAATATTCGGGACTCTGGTAAAAAAAGAATTATCTTAGATAAAAACAGGAAAGAAGCTTTCTGTGAGTTTGCTTTTTGCTATGTTTATTCGTCTCACGTTGATAAGGCATACTTTACATTACGCAGCTTGGAAAATCTGTCATGGATGGATCTGCGAAGGGACATTCGGGAGTGCATTCAAACCTATGCTGAAAATGGAAGTATCTTCAGATAAAAAATGGAGAGAAGCTTTCTGAGAAACTGCTTTGTGATGTGTGCATTTCACGCAGGGAGTTATACCTCTTTTCTCATAAGGCAATGTTTGAACATTGTTCCTGTAAAACCAAAAAAGTGATATTAGAGAGCGCATTGAAGACTATGGCGAAAAGTGAAATATCCTCAAATAATACCCAAAAAGAAGCATTCCTAGAAACTGCTCTCTGATATGTGCATTCATTTCACAGAGTGAAAGCTTACTCTACATTGCCCAGTTTGGAAATTCTGTCTTTGAGGAATCTGCGATGGGATATTTTGTGACTACTGGAGGCCTGTGGTGAGCAAGGAAATGTCTTCTGTTGAAAACTGTAGAGAAATTTTTTGAGCAGCTGCTTTGTGATGTGTGTATTATTCTCATAGAGTTAAATCATTATTTGGATGGAAGAGTTTGAAATCACTGTTTCTGTGCAACCTGAGAAAGGACATTTGGGAATGCTCTTTAGAATATGTTGAAAAAGGAATACCCTCAGAAAAAAACAGAAGGACGCTTTCTGTGAGACTTCTCTGTTTAGTCTGCGAAGAGATATTTTTTGGAGCTCTATGAGGCTTATGGTGAAAACGGAAATATCTTCAGATAGAAACTGGAGAGAAGCTTTCCGAGGAGCTGCTTTGTGACGTGTGCATTACACTCACAGTGTTATACCTCTCTTCTCATACAACATTGGGGAAACCCTTTCTGTGATATGGCTCTGTGATGTGAGTATTCATCTCACACAGATAAAGTGTTCTCTACATTATGGAGCTTGGAAACTCTGTCAGGGATGGATCCATGAAGGGACATTCCAGAGCACATTCAGGACTGTGATGAAAAAGGAAATATCATCAGATAAAAACTGGAAAGAATCTTTCTGTGAATGTGCTTTTTGCTATGTTTATTCATCTCATATAGCTAAACCTTTCCTTACATTAAACAGCTTGGAAACTCCATCATGGTTGGATCTGTTGAGGGATATTCGGGATCACATTTGGGCAAATGGTGAAAAAGGAAATATCATCAGATAAAAGCTGGAGAGAAGCTTTCTGAGAAACTGCTTGGTGATGTGTGCCTTCTACTCAGGGTGTTGTACCTTTCTTCTCATAAGGCACTGTTTGAACACAGTTCCTGTAAAACTAAAAAAATGTTATTCAGAGAATATTGAAGACTATGGTGAATAGTGAAATTTCGTCAAATAAAACCTGGAAAGAAGCATTCCAAGAAACTGTTCTCTGACATGTTCATTCTTTTCACAGAGGTAAAGCCTACTCTACATTTCTGAGTTTGGAAAGTCTGTCTTTTAGGATTCTGCGAAGGGATATTAAGTGGCAACTGGAGGCCTGTGGTGAGCAAGGAAATGTCTTCTGTTGAAAATTGAAGAGAATCTTTCTGAGCAACTTTTTTGTGATGTTTGTATGCATCTCATAGAGTTAAATCATTCTTTGGATTGAGCAGTATGAAATCACTGTTTCTGTGGAATCTGAGAAAGGACATTTGGGAACGCTCTTTAGAATATGGAGAAAGAAATATACTCAGGTAAAATCCAGAAGGAAGCTTTCTGTGAAACTGCTCTGTGTCGTGTGAATTCCTCTTGCTCAGTTAAGCTTCTCTTTTCATTGAGCAGTTTTCTAACACTGTTTATCTTTAGCGTGTGAAGGGAAATTCAGGAGCACTTTGAGGCTTACATTGAAAAAGAAAATATGTTCAAATAGAAACTGGAGAGAAGCTTTCTGAGGAACTTCTTTATGACCTGTGCATTCCACTCAGAGTGTTTTACCTCTCTTCTCATACAGCATTGGGGAAATCCTTTTGGAGGAAAAGGTATAAAGGGCTATTCAGGAGCATATTGGCACCTTTGGTGAAAAGGGAAATGTGTTCACACAAAAACTGGAAAGAAGCTTTGTGTGAAACTGCTCTGTGATATGTGTATTCACCTCATATAGATAAAACTTTCTTTATGTTACACAGCTTGGAAACTCTGTCATGGATAGATTTGTGAAGGGACATTTGGGAGCACATTCAGTAGTATAATGAAAAAGGAAATATCTTCAGATAAAAACTGGAAATAAGCTCTCTGTGAATCTGTTTCTTGTAATGTTCATTCACCTCACATAGATAAAGCTTTCATTACATTACACAGCTTGGAATCTCTGTCATGGGCATATCTGCAAAGGGACATTTGGGAGCACATTCAGGACTATGTTGAAAATGGAAATATATTCAGATGAAAACTGAATAGAAGCCTTCTGTGAATCTGCTTTTTGCTATGTTTATTCATTTCACATTGGTAAAGCTTTCTTTACATTACACAACTTGGAAACTCCGTCATGGATGGATCCGCAGAAGGACATTCGGTAGCTCATTCAGGCCTATGATGAAAAGGAAAATATATTCAGATAGAAACTGGAGAAAAACGTTTCGAGGAACTACACTGTGATGTGTGCATTGAACTCACAGTATTGTATCTCTTGTATCATAGATCATCGGGGCAACACTTTTGGAGAAATAGGTACCAAGGGATATTCGGGAGCATACTGACCACTACGGTGAAAAGAGAAATAGCCTCAGACAAATACTGGAAAGAAGCTTTCTGTGAAACTTCTCTGTGATATATGTATTCATCTCACATAGAAAAAGCATTTTTTACATTACTCTGCTTGGAAATTCTCTCAGGAACAGTTCTGCGAAGGGACATTCGGGAGCACATTCAGGACTATGGTGAAAAACGAAATATCTTCAGATAAAAAACGGAAAGAAGCTTTCTGTGATTCTGCTTTTTGGTATGTTTATTCATCTCATGTAATTAAAGCTGTCTTTACATTACGCAGCTGGAAACTCTGTCATGGAGGGATCCATGAAGGGACATTCGGGATCACATTCAGGACTATGTTAAAAAAGGAAATGTCTTCAGATAAAAACTGTAAAGAAGCTTTCTGTGAATCTGCTTTTGCTATGTTTATTCATTTTACATAGAGAAAGTTTTCTTCACATTACATAGCTTGGAAACTCTGTCATGGACGGATCCGCGAAGGGACATTCAGGAGAACATTCAGGCCTATGGTTAAAAAGGAAATAACTTGAGATAAAAACTGGAGAGTAGCTTTCTGAGAATTTGCTTTGTGATGTGTTCATTGCACTCAGGGAGTTATACCTCTTTTCTCATAAGGAAGTGTTTGAACACCATTCATGTAAAACCGAAAAAGTGGTATTTCGGAGCGCATTGAAGACTATAGCAAAAAGTGAAACATCCTCAAATAAAATACAGAAAGAAGCGTTCCAGGAAACAGCTCTCTGATATATGCATTAATTTCACACAGTTAAAGTTTGCTCTACGTTGCCCAGTTTGGAAACTCTGTCTTTGAGGAATATGCGAAGGGATATTAAGTGGCGCCCGGAGGCCTCTGGTGAGCTAGGAAATGTCTTCTGATGGAAACTGGAGAGAAGCTTTCTGAGATACTGTTTTGTGATGTGGGTATTTATCTCATAGAGTTAACCCATTCTTTGGATTGAGTAGTTTGAAATCACTGTATCTGTGGAATCTGAGGAAGGACATTTGGGAACGCACTTTAGAATATGGAGAAAGAAATATCCTCAGATAAAAACCGGAAGAGAGCTTTCTGTGAAACTGCTATGTGTCTTGTGAATTCCTCTCCCTCAGTTAAGCTTCTCTTTTCATTGAGCTGTTTTCAACCACTGTTCATGTTTAATAGGCAAAGGGATATTCGAGAGTGCTTTGAGGCTTATGGTGAAAAAGGAAATATGTTCAGATAGAAACCAGAGAGAAGCTTTCCGAGGAACTTCTTTGAGACGTGTTCATTCCACTCACAGTGTTATACCTCTCTTCTCAGACAGCATCGGGGAAACGCTTTTGGAGGAAAAGGTAACAAGGGATATTTGGGGGCATAATGATGAATATGGTGAAAAGGAAAATAGCCTGAGACTAAAACAGGAAAGAAGCTTTCTGTGAAACTGCTCTGTGATATGTGTATTCTTCTTACATG
Organism: Macaca fascicularis; assembly: GCF_037993035.2. Lineage (NCBI taxonomy): Eukaryota > Metazoa > Chordata > Mammalia > Primates > Cercopithecidae > Macaca > Macaca fascicularis. The sequence continues at coordinate 70,079,408 of NC_088377.1, read as the reverse complement.
GATAAAGCTTTCTTTATATTAGGCAGCTTGGAAACTCTGTCATGGATGGATCTGCGAAGGGACATTCAGAAAACATACTGCACTATGCTGAAATAGGAAATATCTTCAGATAAAAACTGGAAGAAGCTTTCTGTGAATCTGCTTTTTGTTATGCTTATTCATTTCACCTTGATAAAGCTTTCTTTACATTACGCAGCTTGGAAACTCTGTCATGGACGGATTGCGAAGGGACATTCAGGAGTACATTCAGGCCTATGCTGAAAATGGAAATATCTTCAGATAAAAACTGGAGCAAAGCTTTGTGAGAAACTGCTTTGTGATGTGTGCTTTCCACTCAGGGAATTATACCTCTTTTCTCTTAAGGCAGTGTTGGAACCACATTGAAGACTATAGAGAAAAGTGGTATATCTTAAAATAAAACCGAGAAAGAAGCATTCGAAGAAACTGCTCTCAGATATGTGCATTCATTTCACAGAGGTAAAGCTTACTCTACATTGTCCAGTTTGGATATTCTGTCTTTCAGGAATCTGCGAAGAGATATTAAGTGGTGCCTGGAGGCTTGTGGTGAGCAAGGAAATGTCTTCCGATCAAAACTGGAGAGAAACTTTCTGAGCAACTACTTTGTCACGTGTGTATTCATCTCATAGAGTTAAATCATTCTTTGGATTGAGCAGTTTGAAATCACTGCTTCTGTAGAATCTGAGGAGGAACATTTGGGAAAGATCTTTAGATATAGAGAAATAAATATCCTCAGATAAAAACCAGAAGGAAGCTTTCTGTGAAACTGCTGTGTGTCATGTGAATTCCTCCCACTCAGTTAAGTTTCTCTTTTCATTGGTTAGTTTTCTAACAGTGTTCATATTTAGCGTACGAAGGGATATACGGGAGCACTTTGAGGCTTATGGTGAAAAAGAAAATATGTTCAGATACAAACTGGATAGAAGCTCTCCACAGAACTGTATTGTGATGTGTGCATTCCACTCAGAGTGTAATAACTGTCCTCTCATACAGCATTGGGGAAACCCTTTCTCTGATACTGTTCTGTGATATGTGTATTCATCTCACATATATAAAGCTTTCTCTATATTACACAGCTTGGAAACTCTGTCAGGGACGGATTCACGAAGGAACATTCAGGAGCACATTCAGGACTATGGTGAAAAAGGAAATATCTTCAGGTAAAAACTGGAGAGAAGTTTTCTGTGAATCTGGTTTTTGCTATGCTTTCTCATCTTATATAGATAAAGCTTTCATTACATTACACAGCTTGGAAACTCCACCATGGATGGATCCGTGAAGGGATATTCGGGATCACATTCGGGACTATTGTGAAAAAGGAAATATTATGAGATAAATACTGGAGAGAAGATTTCTGAGAAACTACTTGGTGATGTGTGCATTCCACTCAGGGAGTTATACCTTTATTCTCATTAGGCACTGTTTGAACACATTCCTGTAAAACTAAAAAAGTGATATTCACAGCACATTGAAGATGATGGCAAAAGTGAAATGTCGTCCAATAAAACCCAGAAAGAAGCATCCCGAGAAACTACTCTCTGACATGCAAATTTATTTCACAGAGTTAAAGTTCACTCTACATTTCCCAGTTTGGAAAGTCTGTCTTTGAGGATTCTGCGAAGGGATATTAGGTAGCATCCGGAGGCCTGTGGTGAGCAAGGAAATGTCTTCCATTGAAAATTGAAGAGAAGCTTTCTGAGTCACTCTTTTGTGATGTTTGTATTCATCTCATAGAGTTAAATCATTCTTTGGATGGAGCAGTATGAAATCACTCTTCCTTAGAATTCTGAGAGAGGACATTTGGGAATGCACTTTAGAATATCTTGAAAAAGAAATAACCTCAGATAGAAACCAGAAGGAAGTTTTCTGTGAAACTGCTATGTGTCATGTGAATTCCGCTTGCACAGTTAAGCTTCTGTTTTCATTGAGCAGTATTTTAACACTGTTTTTGTTTATTCTGTGAAGGTATATTTGGGAGCACTTTGAGGCTTATGGTGAAAAAGGAAATATCTTCAGATAGAAACTGGAGAGAAATGTTCCGAGGAGCTGCTTTGTGACGCGTGCATTCTACTCACAGAGTACACTTTTATTCTCATAGAGGATTGGGGAATCCTTTTGGAGAAAATGCTACCAGGGGACATTCGGGAGTATGTGGACGGCTATGGTGAAAAAGGAAATATCCTCAGACAAAAACAGGAAAGAAGCTTTCTGTGAAACTGCTTTGTGATAGCTGTGTCTATTCATCTCACATAGATAAAACTTTCTTTATATTACACTGTTTTGAAAGGCCGTTAGGGAGAGATTCGTGAAGGGACATTCAGGAGCACATTCAGGCCTATGGTGAAAAAGGAAATATTTCTAGATAACAACTGGAAAGAGGATTTCTGTGGATATGCTTTTTGCAACGTTTATTCATCTCACATAGTTAAAGCTTTCTTTACGTTATGCAGCTCGGAAACACTGTCATGGACGGATGTGCGAAGGGACATTTGGGAGCACATTCAGGACTATGGGGAAAATAGAAATATCTTCAGACAAAAACCGGAGAGAAGCTTTCTGAGAAACTGCTTTGTGATGTGTGCATTCCACTCAGGGACTTATACCTCTTTTCTCATAAGGCAGTGTTTCAACACTGTTCCTGCAAAATCAAAAAAGTGATATTGCGGAATGCATTGAGGACTACGGCAAAAAGTGAAATATCCTGAAATGAAACCCAGAAAAAAGCGTTCCAAGAAACTGCTCTCTGATATGTTTATTCATGTCACAGAGTTAAAACTTACTCTACATTTCCCAATTTGGAAACTGCATCTTTGAGGAATCTGCGAAGGGATATCAAGTGGCACCCGGAGGCCTGTGGTGAGCAAGAAAATGTCTTCTGTTGAAAACTGGAGAGAAACTTTCTTAGCAATTGCTTTGTGATGTGTGTATTCATCTCATAGAGTTAAATCATTCTTTGGATTGAGCAGTTTGAACTCACTGTTCCTGTGGAACCTGAGGAAGGACATTTGGGAACAATCTTTAGAATATGCTGAAAAGGAACACCCTCAGATTAAAACCAGAAAGAAGCTTTCTGTGAAACTGCTATGTGTCGCATGAATTCCTTTTGCTCAGTTAAGCTTCTCTTTTCATTGAGCAGTTTTCTAACACTGTTTATGTTTAGCGTGTGAAGGGATATTCGTGAGTGCTTTGAGGCTTATGGTGAAAAAGGACATATATTTAGATACAAATTGGAGAGAGGTTTTCCGAGGAACTGCTTTGTGACCAGTGCATTTCACTCACACTGTTATACCTCTCTTGTCATAAAGGATTGGGAAAATCCTTTTGGAGAAAAAGATACCAAGGGACATTTCGTGTATATGGATGGCTATGTTGAAAAAGGAAATATCCTCAGAGAAAAACTGGACAAAAACTTTCTGTGAATCTGCTTTTTGCTATGTTTATTGATGTCACATAGATAAAGCTTTCTTTACATTACGCAGCTTGGAAACTCTGTCATGGATTGATCCGCAAAGGGACATTCAGGAGCACATTCAGGACTATGGTGAAAAAGGAAATATCTTCAGACAGAAACTGGAAAGAAGCTTTCTGTGAATCTGATTTTTGCTATGTTTATTCATCTCACATAGACAAAGCTTTCTTTACATTACACAGCTTGGAAACTCCGTCATGGATGGATCCATGAAGGGATATTCGGGATCACATTCGGGCCTATGGTGAAAAAGGTAATATCGTCAGATAGAAAATGGAGAGAAACTTTCTGAGACACTGCTTGGTGATGTGTGCATTACACTCAGGGAGTTATACCTTTCTTTTCATAAGGCACTCTCTTCAAACATTGTTCCTGTAAAACTAAAAAAGTGATATTCTGAGCACATTTAAGACTATGGCGATAACTGAAATGTTGTCCAATAAAACCCAGAAAGAAGCATTCCAAGAAACTGCTCTCTGACATGTCCATTCATTTCACAAAGTTAAAGCATACTTTACATTTCCCATTTTGGAAAGTCTGTCTTTGAGGATTCTTCGAAGGGATATTAAGTGGCAACTGGAAGCATGTGGTGAGCAAGGAAATGTCTTCCGTTGAAAATAGAAGAGAAGTTTTCTGAGCAATTGCTTTGTGACTGTGTATTCATCTAATAGAGTTAAATCATTTTTTTATTGAGCAGTTTGAAATCAACATTTCTGTGCAATCTGAGAAAGGACATTTGGGAACTCTCTTTAGAATATGCTTTAAAAGAAATACGCTCAGATAAAAAGCAGAAGGAAGCTTTCTGTGAAACTGCTCTGTGTCGTGTTAATTTCACTTGCACAGTTCAGCTTCTCTTTTCGTTGAGCAATAACCTGAGATAAAAACTGGAGAGTAGCTTTCTGAGAAACTGCTTTCTCAGATGTGTGCATTCCACTTAGGGAATTGTACTTCTTTTCTTATAAAGCAGTGTTTGAACACTGTCCATGTAAAATCGAAAAATGATAATTCAGAGTGCATTGAAAACTATAGCAAAACATGAAACATCCTCAAATAAAACACAGAAAGAAGCGCTCCAGGGAACAGCTCTCTGATATGTGCATTAATTTCTCAGACTTAAAGTTTACTCTGCATTGCCCAGTTTGGAAACTCTGTCTTTGAGGTATCTACGAAAGGATATTAAGTGGCGCCCGGAGGCCTCTGGTGAGCTAGGAAATGTCTTCTGATGGAAACTGGAGAGAAGCTTTCTGAGCAGCTGCCTTGTGATGTCTGGATTATTCTCATAGTGTTAAATCATTCTTTGCATTGAAGAGTTTGAAATCACTGTTTTTCTGGAACCTGAGAAAGGACATTTGGGAATGCTCTTTAGAATATGCTGAAAAAGAAATACCCTCAGATAAAAAACAGAAGGAAGCATTCTGTGAGACTCCTCTGCGTTGTGTGAATTAAAATCACACAGTTCAGCTTCTCTTCTCGTTGAGCAGTATTTTAACACTATTTTTCTTTAGTTTGTGAAGGGATATTCGGAGTGCCTTGAGGCTTATGGTGAAAACGGAAATATTTTCAGATACAAACTGGAGAGAAGCTTTCCGAGGAGCTGCTTTGTGATGTGTGCACTCCACTCACAGAGTTATACCTTTCTTCTCATAGAGGATTGGGGAATCTCTTTTGGAGAAAAACTATCATTGGACATTCGGGAGTATATGGATCCCTATGGTTAAAAAGGAAATATCATCAGACAAAACTTGGAAAGAAGCTTTCTGTGAAACTGCTTTTGTGATAGATATTCTTATTGATCTCACATAGATAAAACCTTTTTATATTACGTAGTTAGAAAAGTCCGTCATGGACGGATCTGCGAAGGTACATTCAGGAGCACATTCAGGCCTATGGTGAAAAAGGAAATATCTTCGGATAAAAACAGGAGAGAAACTCTGAGAAACTGCTTTGCAATGTGTGCATTCCACTCACGTAGTTACACCTGTTTTCTCATAAGACAGTGTTTGAACACTGTTCTCGTAATACCAAAAAAGTGATATTTCGGAGAGCTTTTAAGACTATAGTCAAAAGTGAACTATCCTCAAATAAAACCCAGAAAGAGGCGTTCCAAGAAAATCTTCTCTTATATGTGCATTTATTTCACAGAGATAAAGCTCACTCTATGTTGCCCAGCTTGAAAACTCTCTCTTGAGGAATCTGCGAACGGATATTAAGTGACGCCTGGAGGCCTCTGGTGAGCTAGGAAGTATCTTCCTATGGAAACTGGAGAGAAGCTTTCAGAGCTACTGTTTTGTGCCGTGTGTATTCATCTCATAGAGTTAAATCATTCTTTGGATTGAGCAGTTGGAAATCACTGTGTCTGTGGAATCTCAGGAAGGACATTTGGAACTGCTCTTTAGAATATGGAGAAAGAAATATTCCCAGATAAAAACCAGAAGGGAGCTTTCTGTGAAACTGCTTTGTCCTGTGAATTCCTCTCACTCAGTTAAGCTTCTCTTTTCATTGAACTGTTTTCAATCACTGTTGATGTTTAGCATGTGAAGGCATATTCAGGAGCGCTATGAGGCTTATGGTGAAAAAGGAAATATGTTCAGATAGAAACTGGAGAGAAGCTTTCCGAGGAACTGCTTTGTGACGTGTGCATTCCACTCGCAGTGTTACACCACTCTTCTCAGAAAGCATTGGGGAAACCCTTTTGGAGGAGAAGGTACCAAGGGATATTCGGGGGCATATTAAAGAATATGGTGAAAAGGGAAATAGACACAGACTAAAACTGGAAAGAAGGTTTCTGTGACACTGCTCTGTAATATCTGTATTCATCTCACAAAGATACAGCTTTCTTTACATTATGCAGCTTGGAAACTCTGTCATGGACGGGTCCATGAAGGGACATTCGGGAACACATTCAGGAGTATGGTGAATAAGGAAATATCTTCAGATAAAAACTGGAAAGAAGGTTTCTGTGAATCTGCTTTTTGTTATGTTTATTCATCTCACATTGATAAAGCTTTCTTTACATTATGCAGCTTGGAAACTCTGTCATGGATGGATCAGCGAAAGGACATTCAGGAGCACATTCAGGCCTATGCTGAAAATGGAAATAACTTCAGATAAAAACTGGAGAGAAGCTCTCTGAGAAACTGGTTTGTGACGTGTGCATTCCACTCAGGGAGTTGTACCTCTTTTCTAATAAGGCAGTGTTTGAACACTGTTCCTGTAAAACCAAAAAAGTGATATTAAGGAGTGCATTGAAGACTATGGCGAATTGAAATATCCTCAAATAAAACTCAGAAAGAGACGTTCCAAGAAACTGCTCTGTGATATCTGCATTCATTTCACAGAGTTAAAGTTTACTCCACTTTTCCTAGTTTGGAAACTCTGTCTTTGAGGAATCTGCGATGGAATATTATGTGGCTCCCAGAGACCTGTGGTGAGCAAGGAAATATCTTCAGTTGAAAACTGGAGAGAAGCTTTTTAGAGCAGTTGTTTGTGACGTGTGTATTATTCTCATAGAGTTAAATCATTCTTTGGATTTAAGAGTTTGAAATCACTGTTTCTGTGGAAACTGAGAAAGGACATTTGGGAAATCTCTTTAGAATATGCTGAAAAAAACTACCCTCAGATAAAAAACAGAAGGAAGCTTTCTGTAAGACTGCTCTGTTTAGTCTGTGAAGGGATATAGGAGAGCGATATGAGGCTTATGATGAAAACAGAAATATTTTCAGATAGAAACTGGAGAGAAGCTTTCAGAGGAGCTGCTTTGTGACGTGTGCATTTCACTCACAGAGTTATACCTTTCTTTTCATAGAGGATTTGGGAATCCCTTTTGGAGAAATAGCTACCAAGGGACATTCGGGAGTATATGTATGGTTATTGTGAAAAAGAAAATATCCTCAGACAAGAACTGGAAAGAAGCTTTCTGTGAAACTGCTTTGTGATATATATATATATATTTACTCTCTCATATCGATAAAACTTTCTTTATATTACGCAGCTTGGAAACTCTGTCATGGACGGATCTGCGAAGGGATATTCAGGAGCACATTCAGGTCTATGGTGAAAAAGGAAATATCTTCAGATAAAAACTGGAGAGAGACTTTCTGAGAAACAACTTTGTGATGTGTGCATTCCACTCAGGGGTTATACCTATTTTCCATAAGGCAGTGTATGAACACCCTTCCTGTAAAACTGAAAACCTGATATTTCGGAGCACATTGAAGACTATGGAGACAAGTGAAATATCCTTAAATAAAACCCAGAAAGAAACGTTCCAAGAAACTGCTCTCTGATATGTGCATTCATATCACAGAGTTAAAACTTTTTCTATGTTGCCCAGTTTTGAAACTCTGTCTTTGAGGAATCTGTGAAGGCATAGTAAGTGGCGCCTAGAGGTCTGTGGTGAGCAAGGAAATGTCTTCCACTGAAAACTGGAGAGATGCTTTCTGAGCAGCTGCTTTGTGATGTGTGTATTCATTTCATAGAGTTAAATCATTCTTTGGATAGAGCAGTTGAAATCCCTGTTTCTGTGGAACCTGTGAAAGAACATTTGGGAACGCTCTTTAGAATATGCTGAAAAAGAAATACCCTCAGATAAAAACCAGAAGTAAACTTTCTGTGAATCTGCTCTGGATTGTGTGAATTCCACTCACACAGATAAGCTTCTCTTTTCATTGAGCTGTATAGTCCCACTGTTTCTGGTTAGTCTGCAAAGGGATACTCGGAAGTGCTTTGTGGTTTATGGTGAAAACGGAAATAGCTTCAGATAGAAACTGGAGAGAAGCTTTCCAAGGACTTGATTTGTGATGTGTGAATTCCACTGACTGAGTTATACCTTTCTTCTCATACAGTGTTGGGGAATCCATTTTGGAGAAAAAGCTACCAAAGGACATTCGGGAGTATATGGACAGCTATGGTGAAAAAGGAAAAATGCTCAGAGAAAAACTGGAAAGAAGCTTTCTGTGAAACTGCTTTGTGATAGATATATTTATTCATCTCACATAGATAAAACTTTCTTTATATTATGCAGTTTCAAAACTCCATCAATGATGGATCCATGAAGGGACATCTGGGAGCACATTTAATGTGTGAAGGGATATTAAGTGGTGCCCGGAGGCTTGTGGTGAGCAAGGAAACGTCTTCCGATGAAAACTGCAGAGAAGCTTTCTTAGCAACTGCTTTTTGATGTGTGTATTGGTTTCATACATTTAAACCATTCTTTGGAGTGAGCAATTTGAAATCACCGTTTTTGTGGAATCTGAGGAAGGACATTTGGGAATGCTCCTTAGAACATAGAGAAAGAAATATCCTCAGGTAAAATCCAGAAGAAAGCTTTCTGTGAAACTGCTGTGTGTCATCTTAATTCCTCTTGCTCAGTTAAGCATCTCTTTTCATTGAGCAGTTTCTAACCCTGTTTAAGTTTAGCGTGTGAAGAGATATTCAGGAGTGCTTTGAGGCTTATGGTGAAAAAGGAAATATGTTCATATCAAAACTGGAGAGTAGCTTTCCGAGGAAATTCTTTGTGATGTGTGCATTCCACTCTTTTCATACAGCATTGGGAAAACACTTTTGGAGAAAGAGGTACCAAGTGATATTCGGGAGCATGTTGATATCTATGGGGATAAGGGAAATAGCCTCAGACAAAAACTGGAAAGAAGCTTTCTATGAAACTGCTCTGTGATATGTGTATTCATCTCACATACATAAAGCTTTCTTTACATTATGCAGCTTGGAACCTCTGTCATGGATGGATCCACTAAGGGACATTCGGGAGGACATTCAGGACTATGGTGAGAAAGGAAATATCTTCAGATAAAAACAGAAAGAAGCTTTCTGTGAATGTGCTTTTTGCTATGTTTATTCAACTCACATTGGTAAAGCTTTCTTTACATTACGCAGCTTGGAAACTCCGTCATGGATGGATCCGTGAAGGGATACTCTGGATTACATTTGGGCCTATGGCGAAAAAGGAAACATCATCAGATAAACACTGGAGAAAAGCTTTCTGAGAAACTGTTTGGTGATGTGTGCATTCCAGTAAGTGAGTTATACTTTTCTTCTTATAAGGCAGTGTTTAACACTGTTCCTGGGAAACTAACCAAGTTATATTCGGAGCACATTGAAGACTATGGAGAAAAGTGAAATGTCCTCAAATAAAACCTGGAAGGAAGCATTTCAAAAACCTGCTCTCTAACATGTCCATTCATTTCACAGAGTTAAAACTTACTCTACATTTTCCATTTTGGAAAGTCTGTCTTTGAGGATTCTGTAAAGGGATGTTAAGTGGCAACCGGAGGCCTGTGGCAAGCAAGGAAATGTCTTCCATTGAAAAATGGAGAGAAGCTTTCTGTGAAAGTCTTTTATGATGTATGTATTCACCTCATGGAGTTAAAACATTTTTTGGTTGAGCAGTTTGAAATCACTGTTTCTGTGCAAACTGAGAGAGGACATTTGGGAACACTGTTTAGAATATCCTGAAAAAGAAATAACCTCAGGTAGAACCCAGAAGGAAGCTTTCTGTGAAACTGCACTGTGTCGTGTGGATTCCACTTGCACAATTAGGCTTCTCTTTTCTTTCAGCAGTATTCTAACACTGTTTATGTTTAGTCTACGAAGGGATATTTGGGAGAGCTTTGAGGCTTATGGTGAAAAAGGAAATATCTTCGGATAGAAACTGGAGAGAAGCTTTCCGAGGAGCTGGTTTGTGACCTGTGCATTCCACTCACAGAACTATACCTTTCTTCTCATAGAGGATTGGGGAATTCCTTTTGGAGAAAAAGCTACCAAGGGACATTTGGGGTTATATGGACAGCTATGGTGAAAAAGGAAATATCCTCAGACAAAAACTGGAAAGAAGATTCTTGTGAAACTGCTTTGTGATAGATACGTTCATTCATCTCACATAGATAAAACTTTCCTTATATTACGCAGTTTGGAAACTCCATCATGGACAGATCCGCAAAGGAGCGTTCAGGAACACATTCAGGCCTATGGTGAAAAAAGAGATATCTTCATATAAAAACTGGATAGAAGCTTCCTGAGAAACTGCTTTGTGATGTGTGTATTCCACACAGGGAGTTATACCTCTTTTCTCATAAGACAGTGTTTGAACACTGTTCCTGTAAAACGGAAAAAGTAATATTTCTGAGTGCATGAAAGACTATGGTGAAAAGTGAAATAACCTGAAATAAAACCCAGAAGGAAGCGTTCCAAGAAACTGCTCTCTGATGTTTGCATTCATTTCAGAGAGGTAAAGCTTACTCTATATTTCCTAGTTTGAAAAGTCTGTCTTTGTGGATTCTGCAAAAGGATATTAAGTGGTGACCAGAGACCAGTGGTGAGCAAGGAAAAGTCTTTCGATGAAATCTGGAAAGAAGCTTTCTGAGCAACTGCTTTGTGATGTGAGTATGCATCTCATAGAATTAAATCAATCTTTGGATTGAGCAGTTTGAAATCACTCTTTATGTGGAACCTGAGAAAGGATATTTGGGAACGCTCTTAAGAATATATTGTAAAAGAAATACCCTGCAATAAAAACCAGAAGGAAGCTTTTTGTGAAACTGCTCTGTGTCATGTGAATTCCACTGCCACAGTTAAGCTTCTGTTTTCAATGAGCAGTATTCTAAAACTGTTTTCGTTTAGTCAGCTAAGGGATACTTGGGAGCGCTTTGAGGTTTATGATGAAAATGGAAATATTTTCAGATAGAAACTGGAGAGAAGATTTCCGAGGAGCTGCTTTGTGATGAATGCATTCCACTCACAGAGTTATACTTTTCTTCTCATAGAGGATTGGGGAATCCCTTTTGGAGAAAATGCTACCAGGGGACATTCGGGAGTATATGGTTGGCCAAGGTGGAAAAGGAAATATCCTCAGACAAAAACTGAAAAGAAGATTTCTGTGAAACTGCTTTGTGATAGATATGTTTATTTACCTCACGTAGATAAAACTTTCTATTATGCAGTTTTGCAATGCCGTCCTGAATGGATTCGCGAAGGGACATTCGGGAGCACATTCAGGCCAATGACGAAAAAGGAAATATCTTCAGATAAAAACTGGAGAGAAGCTTTCTGAGAAACTGCTTTCTGATGTGTGCATTCCACTCAGTGAGTTTTACCTCTTTTCTCATATGGCAGTGTTTGAACACTGTTCCTGTAAAAACAAAAAAGTGATATTTTGGAGCACATTGAAGACTATGGTGAAAAGTGAAATATCCTCAAATAAAACCAGAAAGAAGCGTTCCAGGAAACTGCTCTCTGATATGTGCATTTATTTCACAGAGTTAAAGCTTAATCTACGTTGCCCAGTTTGGAAGCTGTCTTTGAGGAATCTGTGAAGGGATATTAAATGGTGCTTGGTGGCTTGTGGTGAGCAAGGAAACATCTTCCGATGAAAACTGGAGAGAAGCTTTCTGAGCAACTGATTTGTGATCTGTGCATTCATCTCATAGAGTTAAACCATTCTTTGGATTGAGAAGTTTGAAATCACTGTTTTTGTGGAATCTGAGGAAGGACATTTGGGAACGCTCCTTAGACTATAGAGAAAGAAATATCCTCAGGTAAAATCCAGAAGGAAGCTTTCTGTGAAACTGCTTTGTGTCCTCTTATTTACTCTTGCTCAGTTAAGCCTCTCTTTTCATTGAGTAGTTTTCTAGCCCTGTTTATGTTTAGTGTGTGAAGGGATATTCGGGAGTGCTTTGAGGCTTATGGTGAAAAAGGAAATATGTTCAGACCGAAACTGGAGAGAAGCTTTCCGAGGAACTACTTTGTGACGTGTGCATTCCACTCACAACGTTATACCTCTTTTCTAATACAACATCAGGGAAACCATTTTGGAGAAAAAGGTATCAAGGGATATTTGGGAGCATATTGATGCATATGGAGAAAAGAGAAATAGCTTCACACAAAAACTGATAAGAAGCTTTCTGTGAAACTGTTCTGTGCTATGTGTATTCATCTCACATAGATAAAGCTTTCTTACATTACACTGCTTGGAAACTCTGTCATGGATGGATCCACGAAGTGACATTCGGGAGCACATACAGGATTGTGGTGAAAAAGGAAATAATTCTAGATAAAAACTGGAAAGAAGATTTCTGTGGATATGTTTTTTGCAATATTAATTCATCTCACATAGATAAAGCTTTCTTTACCTTTTGCAGCTCGGAAACTCTGTCATGGATGGATTGGCAAAGGGACATTTGGGAGCACATTCAGAACTATGGGAAAAATCAAAATATCTTCAGATAAAAACTGGAGAGAAGCTTTCGGAAAAACTGCTTTGTGATGTGTGCATTCCACTCAGGGTATTATACCTCTTTTCTCATAAGGCAGTGTTTGAACACTGTTCCTGTAAAATCGAAAAAGTGATATTTCGGAGCCCATTGAGGACTAAGGTGAAAAGTGAAATATCCTCAAATAAAACCCAGAAAGAAGCGTTCCAAGAAACTGCTCTCTGATATGTGTATTCATGTCACAGAGTTAAAACATACTCTACATTGCCCAATTTGGATACTGTATCTTTGAGGAATCTGCGAAGAGATATTAAGTGGCGCCCGGAGGCCTGTGGTGAGCAAGGAAATGTCTTCTGTTGAAAACTGGAGAGAAACTTGCTGAGTAACTGCTTTGTGATGTGTGTATTCATCCCATAGAGTTAAATCATTCTTTGAATTAAACAGTTTGAAATCATTGTTTCTGTGGAAACTGAGAAAGGAAATTTGGGAACGCTCTTTATAATATGCTGAAAAAGAAATACCTTCAGATAAAAACCAGGACCAAGCATTCTGTGAAACTTCTCTGTGTCATGTGAATTCCACTCGCCCAATTAAGCTTCACTTTTCATTGAGTAGTTTCCTAACACTGTTTATGTTTAGTGTGCATAGGGATATTTGGGAAAACTTTGAGGCTGATGGTGAAAAAGGAAATATGTTCTGATAGAAACTGCAGAGAAACTTTCCGAGGTGCTGCTTTGTGACGTGTGCATTCCACTCACAATATTATACCTCTCTTCTCCTACAGCATTTAGGAAACCCTTTCTGTGAAACTGTTCTTAGATGCATGTATTCATCTCACATAGATAAATCTTTCTCTACATTTCGCAGCTTGGAAACTATGTCATGGATGGATCCGCAAAGGGATATTAGGGAGCACATCCAGGACTATTGTGAAAAAGGAAATATCTTCAGATAAAAACTGGAAAGAAGCTTTCTGTGAATCTGCTTTTTGCTGTGTTTATTCATCTCACATAGATAAACTTTCTTTATATTATGCAGTTTGGAAACCCCATCAAGGAAGGCTCCATGATGGGATATTCAAAAGCGTATTCAGGCCTATGGTTAAAAAAGAAAACAGCTCTGTTTTTTGTGAATTCCACTCGCATAGTTAAGCTTCTCTTTTCATTGAGCATTATTCTAAAACTATTATTGTTTAGCTGTGAAGGGATATTCAGGAGTGCTTTGAGGCTTACAGTGAAAACGGAAATATCTTCATATAGAAATTATAGAGAAGCGTGCCAAGGAGCTGCTTTGTGACGTTTGCACCCAACTCACAGAGTTCAACCTTTCTTCTCAAAGAGGAATGGGGAATCCCTTTTGGAGAAAAAGATACCAAGGGACATTCGGGAATATATGGACGGCTATGACAAAAAAGGAAATATCCTCAGACAAAAATTGGGAAGAAGCTTTCTGTAAAACTACTTTGTGATAGAAATGTTTATTCATCTCACACGGATAAAACTGTCTTTATATTATACAGTTCGGAAACTCCGTCATGGACGGATCCGTGAAGGGATATTGGGGAGCTCATTCAGGCCAATGGTGGAAAAGGAAATATGTTCAGATAAAAACTGGAAAGAAGCTTTCCATATATCTGTTTTTTTGCCGTGTTTGTTCATGTCACATAGATAAAGCTTTCTTTACATTATGCAGCTTGGAAACTCCGTCATGGACGGATCCACAAAGGGACATTCAGGTACACATTCAGGACTATGGTTGCATTGGGAGTTATACCTGTTGTAAATGACGAGTTGATGGGTGCAGCACACCAACATGGCACAAGTATACATATGTAACAAACCTGCACGTTATGCACATGTACCCTACAACTTAAAGTATAATAATAATAAATAAATTTTAAAAAAAAGGAAAATATCTTCATATAAGAACCGGAGGGAAGCTTTCTCAGAAACTGCTTTGTAATGTGTGCATTCTACTCAGGGAGTTATACCTCTATTCTCATAAGGCAGTGTTTGAACACTGTTCCTGTAAAACCAAAAAAGTGATATTTTGGAGCACATTGAAGACTATAGCAAAAAGTGAACTATCCTCAAATTACACCCAGAAGGAAGGGATCCAAGAAACTACTCTCTGATATGTGCATTCACTTCACAGAGTTAAAGCTTACTCTACATTGCCCAGTTTGGAAATTCTGTCTTTGAGGAATCTGCAAAGGGATATTTAGTGGCGCCCGGAGGCCTGTGGTGAGCAAGGAATGTCTTCCATTGAAAGCTGGGGAAAAACTTACTGAGCAACTGCTTTGTGATTTGTGTATTCATCTCAAAGAGTTAAATCATGCTTCGGATTGACCAGTTTGGAATCACTGTTTCTGTGGAACCTGAGAAAGGACATTTGAGAACACTATTAAGATTATGCTGAAAAAGAAATACCCTCAGATAAAAACCAGAAGGAAGCTCTCTGAAACTGCTATGTGTGGTGTGAATTCCTCTCACTCGTTAAGCTTCTCTTTTCATTGAGGAGTTTTCTAACACTCTTTTCTTTAGCGTGCAAAGGGATATTCATGAGCACTTTGAGGCTTACAGTGAAAAAGGGACTATGTTCAGGTAGAAACTGCAGAGAATCTTTCTCAGGAGCTGCTTTGTGATGTTGCATTCCACTCACAGTGATATGCCTCTGTTCTCATACGGCATCAGGGAAGCCCTTTTGGAGAAAAAGGGACCAAGGTTTATTCGGGAGCATATTGACGCCTATGGTGAAAAGGGAAATAGCCTCAGACAAAAAGAGAAAAATAGCTTTCTGTGTAACTGCTCTATGTTATGTGTATTCATCTCACATAGATAAAGCTTTCTTTACATTACGCAGCTTGGAAACTGTCATGGACGGATCCGTGAAGGGACATTCAGGAGAACATTCAGGACTAGGTTAAAAAAGGAAATATCAACAGATAAAAACAGCAAAGAAGCTTTCCGTGAACCCGCTTTTTGCTATATGTATTAATCTCACATACATAAAGCATTTTATGTTACACAGCTTGGAAACTAAGTCATGGACTGATCCGCAAAGGGACACTCGGGAGCACATTCAGGACTCTGGTGAAAAAGGAAATATCTTCTAATAAAAACTGGAAAGAAGCATTGTGTGAATCTAGTTTTTGCTATGTTTATTCATCTCACATCGATAGTTTTCTTTACTTTGTGCAGCTTGAAAACTGCGTCATGGATTGATCTGCGAAGGGACATTGAGAAGCACATTCAGGACTATGGTGAAAAAGGAAATATCTTCAGATAAATATCGATGAGAAGCTTTCTGAGAAACTCCTTTTTGATGTGTGCATTCCACTCAGGGAGTTATACCACTTTTCTCATAAGGCTGTGTTTGACACTGTTCCTGTAAAACCGAGAAAGTGGTATTTCAGAGCACATTGAAGACTATGGCGAAAAGTGAAATATCCTGAAATAAAACCCAGAAGGAAGCGTTCCAAGAAACTACTCTCTGATATGCGCATTCATTTCAGAGAGTTAAAGCTTACTCTACATTTCCCAGTTTGAAAAGTCTGTCTTTAGTATTCTGCAAGGGATATTGAGTGGTGACCGGAGGCCTGTGGCGAGCAAGGAAACGTCTTCCGTTGAAAACTGTAGACAAGCTTTCTGAGCAGCTGTTTTGTGATGTGTATATTATTCTCATAGAGTTAAATCATTCTTTGGATTGAAGAGTTTGACATCACTGTTTCTGTGGAATGTGAGGAAAGACCTTTGGGAACACTCTTTAGAATATGCTAAAAAATAAATACCCTCAGATAAAAAGCAGAAGGAAGCTTTCTGTGAGACTGCTCTGTGTCGTGTGAATTTCGCTCACACAGTTCAGCTTCTCTTCTCATTGAGCAGTATCCTAACACTATTTTTCTTTAGTCTCTGAAGGGATATTTGGGAGTACTTTGAGGCTTATGGTGAAAACGGAAATATCTTCAGATAGAAACTGGAGAGATGCTTTTCGAGGAGCTGCTTTGTGACATGTGCATTCCACTTACAGCGTTATACCACTCTTCTTATACAGTATCGGGGAATCCCTTTTTGAGAAAAAGGTACCAAGTGATATTCGGGAGAATGTTGATGCCTATGGTGAAAAGGGAAATAGCCTCAGACAAAAACTGGAAAGAAGCTTTCCATGAAACTTCTCTGTGATACGTGTATTTTTCTCACATAAATAAAGCTTCCTTTACATTAGGCAGCTTGGAAACTCTGTCATGGATGGATCCGTGAAGCAATATTCAGGATCACATTCCGGCCTATGGTGAAAAAGGAAACATTGTCAGATAAAAACTGGAGAGAAGCTTTCTGAGAAACTGCTTGGTGGTGTGTGCATTCCACTCAGGGAGTTATACCTTTTTTCTCATAAGGCACTGTTTGAACACTGTTCCTATAAAACTAAAAAGTTGATATTCAGAGCACATTGAAGACTATGGCAAAAAGTGAAATGTCTTCAAATAAATCCCGGAAAGAAGCATTCCAAGAAACTACTGTTTGACATGTCCTTTCATGTCACAGAGTTAAAGCTTACTGTACATTTCTGGGATTGGAAAGTCTGCCTTTGAGGATACTGCAAAGGGATATTAAGTGGCAAACGGAGGCCTGTGATGAGAAAGGAAATGTCTTCCATTGAAAATTGGTGAGAAGCTTTCTGAGCAACTCTTTTGTGATGTTTGTATGCATCTCATAGAGTTAAATCATTCTTTGGATGGAGCACTTTGAAATCACTGTTTCTGTGGAATCTGAGAAAGGATATTTGGGAACACTCTTTAGAATATGCTGAAAAAGAAATAACCTGAGATAGAAACCAGAAGGAAGTTTTCTGTGAAACTGCTGTGTTGCATGAATTCCGCTCACACAGGTAAACTTCTCTTTTCATTGAACAGTATTCTAACACTGTTTTTGTTTAGTCTGCAAAGGGATATTCAGTTGTGCTTTGAGGCTTACAGTGAAAAAGGAAATATCTTCAGACAGAAACAGGAGAGAAGCTTTCCAAGGATCTGCCTTGTGAAGTGTTCATTCCACTCACAGAATTACACCTGTCTTCTCATAGAGATTGTGGAATCCCTTTTGGATGAAAATCTACCAAGGGACATTTGGGAGTATAAGGACGGCCATGGTGAAAAAGGAAATATCCTAAGACAAAAACTGGAAAGATGATTTCTATGAAACTGTTTTGTGATAGATATCTTTATTCGTGTCACATATATAAAACCTTCCTTATATTATGCAGTTTGGAAACTCCATCTAGGACGGATCCAGGAAGGGACATTCGGGAGCACACTCAGGCCTATGGTGAAAAAGGAGATATATTCAGATAAAAACTGGAGAGAAGCTTTTGCTTTGTGACGTTTGCATTCCACTCAGGGATTTGTACCTCTTTTCTAATAAGGCAGTGTTTGAACACTGTTCCTGCAAAACCAAAAAAGTGATATTACGGAGTGCATTGAAGACTATGGCCAAAAGTGAAATATCCTAAAAAAAAAAACCCAGAAAGAAGCATTCCAAGAAACTGCTCTGTGATATGTGCATTAATTACACAGAGTTAAAGTTTACTCAACATTGCCCAGTTTGGAAACTCTGTCTTTGAGGAATCTGTGAAGGGATATTAAGTGGCTCCAGGAGGCCTGTGGTGAGCAAGGAAATGTCTTACGTTGAAAACTCGAGAGAAGCTTTCTGAGCAGCTGCTTTGTGTTGTGTGTACTATTCTCATAGAGTTAAATCATTCTTCAGATTGAAGACTTTGAAATCAGTTTCTCTGGAACCTGAGAAAGGACATTTGGGAATGCTCTTTAGAATATATTGAAAAAGAAATACCCTCAGATAAAAAACAGAAGGAAACATTCTGTGAGACTCCTCTGTGTCGTGTAAATTCCACTCACACTGTTCAGCTTCTCTTCTCATTGAGCAGTATTCTATAACTGTTTTTCTTTGATCTGTGAAGGGCTATTCGGGAGCACTTTGAGGCTTATGGTGAAAACAGAAATATCTTCACATACAAACTAGAGAGAAACTTTCCGAGGAGCTGCTTTGCGATGTGCACACTTCACTCACAGAGTTATACCTTTCTTCTCATAGAGGATTGGGGAATCTCTTTTGGAGAAAAACTACCATTGGACATTCGGGAGTATATGGATCCCTATGGTTAAAAAGGAAATATCATCAGAGAAAAACTGGAAAGAAGCTTTCTGTGAAACTGCTTTTGTGATAGATATGCTTATTGATCTCACATAGATAAAACCTTTTTTGTTACGCAGTTAGGAAAGTCCGTCATGGAAGGATTCGTGAAGGGACATTCAAGAGAACATTCAGGCCTATGGTGAAAAAGGAAATATCTTCAGATAAAAACTGGAAAGAAGCTTTTTGTGAATCTTCTTTTTGCTATGTTTATTCATCTCACATAGATAAAGCTTTCTTTACATTACACAACATGGAAAATCCATCATGGATGGATCCGCAAAGCAATATTCGGGATCACATTCGGGTCTATGGTGAAAAAGGAAATATCATCAGATAGAAACTGGAGAGAAGCTTTCTGAGAAACTGCTTTGTGATGTGTGCATTCCACTCAGGGAGTTATACCTTTCTTCTCATAATGCACTGTTTGAACATAGTTTCTGTAAAACTCATAAAGTGATATTCAGAGCACATTGAAGACTATGATGAAAAGAGAAATGTCGTCAAATAAAACCCAGAAAAAAGCATTCCAAGAAACTGCACTCTGACATGTCCATTCCTTTCACAGAGATAAAGCTTACTCTACATTTCCCAGTTTGGAAAGTCTGTCTTTTAGGATTCTGTGAAGAGATATTAAGTGGCAACCGGCGGCCTGTGGCCAGCAAGGAAATGTCTTCCATTGAAAATTGAAGAGAAGGTTTTTGAGCAACTCTTTTGTGATGTTTGTATGCATCTCATAGAGTTTAATGATTCTTTGGATTGAGAACTTTGAAATCACTGTTTCTGTGGAATCTGAGACAGGACATTTGGGAATGCTCTTTAGAATATCCTGAAAAAGAAATAACCTCAGATAAAAACCAGAAGGAAGCTTTCTGTGAAACGGCTCTGTGTCGCGTGAATGTCGCTCTCACAGTTAAGCTTCTCTTTTCATTGAGCAGTATTCTAACACTGTTTTTGTTTAATCTGCGAAGGGATATTCAGGAGCACCTTAAGGCTTATGGTGAAAAAGAAAATATTTTCGGATTGAAAGTGGAGAGAAGCTTTCCGAGGAGCTGCTTTGTGACGTGTGCATTCCACTCACAGAATCATACCTTTCTTCTCATAGAGGATTGGGGAATCCCTTTTGGATAAAAAGCTACCAAGGGACATTCGGGAGTATATGGATGGCTATGGTGAAAAAGGAAATATCCTCAGACAAAAACTGCATAGAAGCTTTCTGTGAAACTGCTTTGTGATAGATATGTGTATTCATCTCACAAAGATAAAACTTTCTATTACGCAGTTTTGAAACTGCGTCATGGAAGGAATCACGAAGGGACATTCGGGAGCACATTCAGGTCTGTGGGGAAAAAGGAGATATCTTCAGATAAAAACTGGAAAGAAGCTTTCTAAGAATCTGCTTTTTGACGTGTGCATTCCACTCAGGGAGATATACCTCTTTTCTCATAAGACAGTGTTTGAACACTGTTCTTGTAAAACCAAAAAAGTGATATTTCAGAGCACATTGAAGACTATGGCGAAAAGTGAAATATCCTCAAATGAAACCCAGAGGGAAGCATTCCAAGAAACTGCTCTCTAATATGTGCATTCATTTCACAGAGTTAAAGCTTACTCTACGTTGCCCAGTTTGGAAATTCTGTCTTTGAGGAATGTCTGAAGGGATATTATGTAGCACCCGGAGGCTTGTGATGAGCTAGGAAATATCTTCTGATGAAAAATGAGAAAAGCTTTCTGAGCAACTGCTTTATGATGTTTGTATTCATCTCAGAGAGTTAAACCATTCTTTGGATAGAGCAGTTGAAATCACTACTTCTGTGGAATCTGAGAAAGGACATTTGGGAACGCTCCTTAGAATATGGAGAAAGAAATATCCTCAGGTAAAATCCTGAAGGAAGATTTCTGTGAAACTGCTCTGTGTCTTCCTAATTCCTCTTGCTCAGTTAAGCCTCTCTTTTCATTGAGCAGTTTTTTAACCCCGTTTATGTTAAGCATGTGAAGGGATATTCGGGAGCGCTTTGAGGTTTCCTGTGAAAAAGGAAATATGTTCAGACCAAAACTGGAGAGAAGCTTTCTGAGGAACTACTTTGTGATGTGTGCATTCCACTCACAGTGTTATACTTCTCTTGTCATACAGCATTGGGGAAACCCTTTTGGAGAAAAAGGTACCAAGTGATATTCGGGAGCATTTGATGCCTATGGTGCAAAGGGAAATAGCCTCAGACAAAAACTGGAAAGAAGATTTCTATGAAACAGCTCTGTGATATGTGTGTTCATCTCACATAGATAAAGCTTTCTTTACATTACACAGCTTGGAACCTCTGTCATGGATGGATGCACGAAGGGACATTCGGGAGCACATTCAGGACTATGGTGACAAAGGAAATATCTTCAGATAAAAACTGGAAAGAAGCTTTCTGTGAATCTGCTTTTTGCTATGTTTATTCAACTCACATACAAAAAGCTTTCTTTACATTACGCAGCTTGGAAACTCCATCATGGATGGATCTGCGAAGGGATATTTGGGATCACATTTGGGCCTCTGATGAAAAAGGAAATATCGTCAGATAGAAACTGGAGAGAAGCTTTCTGAGAAACTGGTTGGTGATGTTTGCATTCCACTCAGGGAGTTATACCTTTCTTCTCATAAGGCACTGTTTGAACACTGTTCCTGTTAAAACTAGAAAAATGATAATCAGAGCACATTAAAGACTATGACGAAAAGAGATATGTCATCAAATAAAACCCAGAAAGAAGCATTCCAAGAAACCGTTGTCTGACATGTCCATTCATTTCACAGTGTTAAAGCTTACTTTACATTCCCAGATTGGAGAGTCTGTCTTTGAGGATTCTGTGAAGAGATATTAAGTGGCAACCAGCGGCCTGTGGTGAGCAAGAAAATGTCTTCTGATAAAAACTTGAGAGAAGAATTCTGAGCGACTGCTTTGTGAGGTGTGTGTTCATCTCATAGAATTAAACCTTTCTTTGGATTGAGCAGTTTGACATCTCTGTTTGTGTGGAATCTGAGGAAGGACATTTGGGATGCTCTTTGTAATATGGAGAAAGAAATATCCTCAGATAAAAACCACAAGGAAGCCTTCTGTGAAAGTGCTATGTCTCAAGTGAATTCCTCTCACTCGTTAAGCTTCTCTTTTCATTGAGGAGTTTTCTAACACTCTTTTCTTTAGTGTGCAAAGGGATATTCATGAGCACTTTGAGGCTTACTGTGAAAATGGAACTATGTTCAGATAGAAACTGTAGAGAATCTTTCTCAGGAGCTGCTTTGTGATGTTGCATTCCACTCACAGTGATATACCTCTGTTCTTATATGGTATCAGGGAAGCCCTTTTGGAGAAAAAGGTACCAAGGTATATTCGGGAGCATATTGACGCCTATGGTGAAAAGGGAAATAGCCTCAGACAAAAAGAGAAAAATAGCTTTCTGTGTAACTGCTCTATGCTATGAGTATTCATCTCACATAGATAAAACTTTCTTTACATTAGGCAGCTGGGAAACACTGTCATGGATGGATCCGCAAAGGGACATTCAGGAAAACATTCAGGACTAGGTTAAAAATGGAAATATCATCACATAAAAACGGTGAAGAAGCTTTCCGTGAACCTGCTTTTTGCTATGTGTATTAATCTCACATACATAAAGCTTTTTCATATTACGCAGCTTGGAAACTAAGTCATGGACTGATCCGTGAAGGGACATTCAGGAGCACATCCGGGACTCTGGTGAAAAAGGAAATATCTTCAGATAAAAACTGGAAAGAAGCATTGTGTGAATCCTCTTTCTGCTATGTTTATTCATCTCTCATAGATAAAACTTTCTTCACATTATGCAGCTTGGAAACTCCATCATGGATGGTTCCACGAAGAGATATTCGGGATCACATTCGGGCCTTTGGTGAAAAAGGAAATATCGTCAGATAAAAAGTAGAGAGAAGCTTTCCGAGGAACTGCTTTGTGTCGTGTGCATTCCACTCACAGTGTTATACCTCTCTTCACATACAGCATCAGGGAAACCCTTTTGGAGAAGATGGTACCAAGTGATATTTGGGAGCATGTTGATGCCTGTTGTGAAAAGGGAAATAACCTCAGACAAAAACTGGAAAGAAGCATTGTATGAAACTGCTCTGTGATATGTGTATTCATCTCACATATAGAAAGCTTCCTTTACATTACACAGCTTGGAAACTCTGTCATGGACGGATCCCTGAAGGGACATTCAGGAGCACATTCAGGACTATGGTGAGAAAGGAAATATCTTCAGATAAAAAATGGAAAGAAGTTTTCTGGGAATCTGCTTTTTGCCGTGTTTATTCATTTCACATAGATAAATCATTCTTTACATTACACAGCTTGGAAACTCCATCATGGATGGTTCTGTGAAGGAATATTCGGGATCACATTCGGACCTATGGTGAAAAAGGAAATATCGTCAGATAAAAAGTGGAGAGAAGCTTTCTGAGAAACTGCTTCGTGATGTGTGCATTCCACTCAGGGAGTTATACCTTTCTTCTCATAAGGCACTGATTGAACACTGTTCCTGTAAAACTAAAAAAATAATATTCGGATCACTTTGAAGACTATGGAGAAAAGTGAAATGTCATTCAATAAAACCCAGAAAGAAGCATTCCAAGAAACTGCTCCAGGACATGCCCGTTTATATCAGAGTCAAAGGTTACTCTACATTTCCCAGTTTCGAAAGTCTGTCCTTGGGGACTCTGTGAAGGGATATTAAGTGGCAAGTGGAGGCCTGTGGTGGCCAAGGAAATGTCTTCTGGTGAAAATTGGAGAGAAGCTTTCTGAGCAACTCTTTCATGATGTTTGTATTCACCTCTTGGAATTAAACCATTCTTTGGATTGAGCAGTTTGAAATCTGAGGAAGAACATTTGGGAACGCTCTTTAGAATGTGGAGAAAGAAATATCCTCAGATAAAAACCAGAAGGAAGCTTTCTATGAAACTGCTATGCACCGTGTGACTTCCTCTCGTTCAGTTAAGCTTCTCATTTCATTGAGCTCTTTTCTACCACTGTTTATGTTGAGGGTGCAAAGGGATATTCGCGAGCTCTTTGAGGCTTATGGTGAAAAAGGAAATAATTTCAGATAGAAACTGTAGAGGAGCTTTACGAGTAGCTGTTTCCTGATGTGTGCATTCCACTCACAGTGTTTTACCTCTCTTCTCATACTGATTCGTGGAAACTCTTTTGGAAGAAAAGGTACCAAGAGATATTCAGTGGCATATTGACGAATATGTTGAAAAAGGAAATAGCCTCAGACTGAAACTGGAAAGAAGTGTTCTGTGAAACTGCTCTGTTGTGTGTGTATTCATCTCACATAGATAAAGCTTTCTTTATGTTACGCAGCTTGGAAACTCTGTCATGGACTTATCTGCGAAGGGACATTCGGGAGCAAATTCATGAGTATGGTGAAAAAGGAAATAACATCAGATGAAAACCGGAAAGAATTTTTCTGTGAATCTGCTTTTTGCTTTGTGTATTCATCTCACATTGATAAACCTTTCTTTACATTACGCAGCTTGGAAACTCTGTCATGGACGGATCTGTGAAGGGATATTCGGGAGTACATTGAGGCCTACGTTGAACATGGAAATATCCTCAAATAAAAATTGAGAAACCGCTTTGTGACGTGTGCATTCCACTCAGGGAGCTACACCTATTTTCTCATAAGGCAGTGTTTTAACACTGTTACTGAAAAAACTGAAAAAGTGATATTATGGAGCACATGGAAGACTATGGCAAAAAGAGAACTCTCCTCAAATAAAACCCAGAAAGAAGCGTTGCAAGAAATTACTTTTTGATATGTGCATTCATTTCACAGAGATAAAGCAGACTCTACGTTGCCCAGTTTGGAAACTCTGTCTTTGTGGAATCTGCAAAGGGATATTAACTGGTTCCCGGAGGCCTTTGGTGGGGAAGAAAACGTCTTATGTTGAAACCTGGAGAAAAGCTTTCTGAGAAGCTGCTTTGTGATGTGTGGATTATTCTTATAGAGTTAAATCATTCTTTGGATTGAAGAGTTTGAAATCACTGTTTCTGTGATACCTGAGAAAGGACATTTGGGAATGCTCTTTACAATATGCTGAAAAAGAAATACCCTCAGATAAAAAACAGAAGGAAACATTCTGTGAGACTGCTCTGTGTCATGTGAATTCCCCTCACACTGTTCAGCTTCTCTTCTCATTGGGCAGTATTCTAACACTGTTTTTCTTCAGTCTGTGAATGGATAAGCGGGAGCACTTTGAGGCTTATGGTGAAAATGGAAATATCTTCAGATACAAACTGGAGAGAAGCTTTCTGAGGAGCTGCTTTGTGATGTGTGCACTCCACTCTCAGAGTTATACCTTTCTTCTCCTAGAGCATTGGGGAATCTCTTTTGGAGAAAAAGCTACCATGGGACATTTGGGAGTATACGGAAGGCTATGGCAAAAAAGGAAATATCCTCAGACAATAACTGGAAAGAAGTTTTCTGTGAAACTGCGTTTTTGATAGATATGGTTACTGATGTCACATAGATAAAACCATTTTACATTACACAGTGAGAAAACTCTGTCATGGACGGATCTGTGAAGGAACATTCTGGAGCACATTCAGGCCTATGGAGAAAAAGAAAATATCTTCAGATAAATACAGGAGAGAAACTCTGAGAAACTGCTTTTAATGTGTGCATTCCACTCAGGTAGTTATACCTCTTTTCTCATAAGGCAGTGTTTGAACACTGTTCTCGTAATACCGAAAAAGTGATATTTCGGAGCGCTTTAAAGACTATGGCCAAAAGTGAACTATCCTCAAATAAAATCCGGAAAGAAGCATTCTAAGAAAACGCTCACTTATATGTGCATTTAATTCACAGAGATAAAGCTTACTCTATGTTGCCCAGTTTGGAAACTCTCTCTTGAGGAGTCTGCAAAGGGGTATTAATTGGCGACTGGAGGCCTGTGGTGAGCAAGCAAATGTCTTCCCTTGAAAGCTAGAGAAAAGTTTTCTGAGCAACTGCTTTGTGACGTGTGTATTCATCTCATAGAGTTAAATCATTCTTTAGATTGAGCAGTTTGAAATCACTGTTTCTATAGAATCTGAGGAAGGACATTTGGGAATGCTCCTTAGAATATGGAGAAATAATTATCCTCAGATAAAAACCAGAAGGAAGCTTTCTGTGAAACTACTATGTGTCGTGTGAATTTCTCTCAATCAGTTAAGTTTCTCTTTTCACTGACCCATTCTCTAACACTGTTTATGTTTAGCATTCGAAGGGATATTCCTAAGTGCTTTGAGACTTATGGTGAGAAAGGAAATATGTACAGATAGAAACTGGAGAGACGCTTAAGAGGAACTGCTTCGTGACGTGTGCATTTCACTCACAGTGTTATCCCTCTCTTCTCCTACAGCATTGGTGAAACCCTTTTGGAGGAAAAAGTACAAAGGGATAGTTGGAGGCATATTGGTGAATATGGTGAAAAGGGAAATAGCCTCAGACAAAAACTAGAAAGAAGCTTTCTGAGAAACTGCTCTGTGATATGTGTATTCTTCCCAAATAGATAAAGCTCTCTTTATATTAGGCAGCTTGGAAACTCTGTCATGGACGGATCCGCGAAGGGATATTCGGGTCTATGTTGAAAAAGGAAATATCATCAGATAAAAACTGGAGAGAAGCTTTCTGAGAAACTGCTTGGTGATGTGTGCATTCCACTCAGGGAGATATATCTTTCTTCTCATAAGGCACTGTTTGAACACTGTTTCTGTAAAAATAAAAAAGTGATGTGCGGAGCACATTGAAGACTATGGCAAAAAGTGAAATGTAAAATAAAACCCCGAAAGAAGCATTCTAAGAAACTGCACTCTGACATGTCCATTTATTTCACAGAGGTAAAGCTTACTCTACATTTCCCAGTTTGGAAAGTCTGTCTTTTAGGATTCTGCAAAGGGATATTATGTGCTATCAGAGCTCTGTGGTGAGGAAGGAAATGTCTTCCATTGAAAATTGAAGAGAAGCTTATTGAGCAACCCTTTTGTGAAGTTTGTATTCATCTCATAGAGTTAAATCATTCTTTGGATTGAGCGGTTTGAAATCACCAATCCTGTGGAATCTGAGAAAGGACATTTGGGAACACTCTTTAGAATATCCAGAAAGAGAAATAACCTCAGAGAGAAACCAGAAGGAAGCTTTCTGTGAAAGTGATCTGTGTCATGTGAATTCCACTCGCACAGTTAAGCTTCTGTTTTCATTGAGCAGTATTCTAACACTGTTTTTGTTTATGCTGCAAAGATATATTCGTGAGAGCCTTGAGCCTTACGGTGAAAAAGGAAATATCTTCAGATAGAAACTGGAAAGAAGCTTTCTGAGGAACTGCTTTGTGACGTGTGCATTCCACTCACAGTGTTATACCTCTCCTCTCATCGAGCATCAGGGAAAACCCCTTTTGGGAAAAATTTACTAAGGGATATCTGAGAGCATATTGATGCCTAACGTGAAAAGGAAAATAACCTCAGACAAAAACTGGAAAGAAGCTTTCTGTGTAACTGCTCTGTGATATGTGTATTCATGTCACATAGATAAAGCTTTCTTTACATTAAACAGCATGGAAACTCTGTCATGGACAGATATGCGAAGGGACATTCGGGAGCAAATTCAGGACAATGGTGAAAAAGGAAATATATTCATATAAAAACTGAATAGAAGCTTTCTGTGAATCTGCTTATTGCTATGTTTATTCATCTCACACACACAAAGCTTTCATTGCACTATGCAACTTTCAAAATCCATCATGGATGGATCCGCAAAGGGATATTCAGGATCACATTCAGGCCTCTGGTGAAAAAGGAAATAACTTCAGATAAAAACTGGAGAGAAGCTTTCTGAGAGACTGCTTTGTGATGTGTGCATTCCACTCAGGGAGTTATACCTCTGCTCTCCTAAGGCAGTGTTTGAACACTGTTCCTGTAAAACTGAAAAATTGATATTTTGGAGCACAATGAAGAATATGGCAAAAAGTGAAATATCCTCAAATAAAATCCAGAAAGAAGCGTTCCGAGAAACGATTCTCTGATATGTGCATTCATTTCACAGAGTTAAAGATTACACTGCCCACTTTGGAAAATCTGTCTTTGAGCAATCTGTGATGGGATATTAAGTGGTACCCGGAGGCCTGTGGTGAGCAAGGAAATCTCTTTGGTTGAAAACTGTAGAGAAGCTTTCTGAGCAATTGCCTGTGATATGTGTTTTCATCTCATAGAGTTAAATGATTCTTTGGATTGAGCAGTTTGAAATCACTGTTTCTGTGAAATCTGAGGAAGGACATTTGGGAACACGCCTTGGAATATGGAGAAAGAAATATCCGCAGGTGAAATCCAGAAGGATGCTTTCTGTGAAACTGCTCTGTGTCTTCTTAATTCCTCTTGTTCAGTTTCACCTCTCTATTCATTGAGCAGTTTTCTAACCCTGTTTATGTTTAGCATGTGAAGGGATATTCGGGAGCACTTGGAGGCTCATGGTGAAAAAGGGAATATGTTCAGACCGAAATTGGAGAGAAGCTTTCTGAGGAACTGCTTTGTGACGTGTGCATTCCACTCACAGTGTTATACCTCTCTTCTCATACAGCTTCAGGGAAACCCTTTTGGAGAAAAAGGTCCCAAGTGACATTCGGGAGCATGTTGATGCCTATGGTGAAAAGGGATGTAGCCTCAGACAAAAACTGGAAAGAAGCTTTCTATGAAACTGCCCTGTGGTATGTGTACTCATCTCACATAGATAAAACTTTCTTTACATTACGCAGCATTGAAACTCCGTCCAAGGTTCCAATGGACGGATCCACAGAAGGACATTCGGGAGCACATTCAGGACTATGGTGTAAAAGGAAATATCTTCAGATAAAAACTGGAAAGAAGCTTTCTGTGAATCTGCTTTTTGCTATGTTTATTCATCTCACATAGATAAAGCTTACTTTACATCACGCAGCTTGGAAACTCCATCATAGATGGATCTGTGAAGGGATATTCGAGATCACATACGGGCCTATGGTGAAAAAGGAAACATTATCCATTAAAAACTGGAGGGAAGCTTTCTGAGAAACTGCTTGGTGATGTGTGCATGCCACTCAGGAAGTTATACCTTTTTTTCTCATAAGGCAATGTTTGAACAGTGTTCCTGTAAAACTAAAAAAGTGATATTCAGAGCACTTTGAAGACTATGGTGAGGAGTGACAATTGTCAAATAAAACCCAGAAGGAAGCATTCCAAGATACTGCTCCTTAACATGTCCATTCATTTCACCTACTTAAAGCTTACTATATATTTCCCAGTTTGGAAAGTCTGTCTTTGAGGATTCTTCAAAGAAATATTAAGGGGCGACCAGTGGCCTGTGGCGAGAAAGGATATGTTTTCCGTTGAAAACTGGAGAGAAGCTTTCTGAGCAACTCTTTCTTGATGTTTGTATTCATCTCATAGATTTAAATCATTCTTTCGATTGAGCAGTTTAAAATGACTGTTGCTGTGGAATCTGAGAAAGGACATTTGGGAACGCTGTTTAGAATATCCTGAAAAAGAAACAACCTCAGATAGAAACCAGGAGGAAGCTTTCTGTGAAACTGCTCTGTGTCACGTGAATTCCGATCACAACGTTAAGCTTGTCTTTTCATTGAGGTGTATTCTAACACTGTTTTTGTTTTGTCTGCGAAGGGATATTCAGGAGCACTTGGAGGCTTTAGCTGAAAAAGGAAAAATCTTCATATTGAAACCGGAGAGGAGCTTTCCAAGGAGCTGCTTTGTGACATGTGTATTCCACTCACAGAATTATATCATTCTTCTCAAAGAGGATTGGGGAAACCTTTTGGATAAAAAGCTACCAAGGGACATTCGGGAGTACATGGACAGCTATAGTGAAAAAGGAAATATTCTCAGACAAAAACTGGAAACAAGATTTGTGTGAAACTCCTTTGTGATAGACATGTTTATTCATCTCACATAGATAAAAGCTTCATTATATTATGCAGTTTGGAAACTCCATCATGGACAGATCAGTGAAGGGACTTTCGGGAGTACATTCAGGCCTATGGGGAAAAAGGAGATATCTTCAGATGAAAACTGGATAGAAGCTTTCAGAGAAACTGGTTTGTGAGGTGTGCATTCCACTCAGGGAGTTATACTTCTTTACACATAAGGCAGTGTTTGAACACTGTCCTGTAAAGCCAAAAAAGTAATATTTCAGAGTGCAATGGAAGACTATGGCAAAAAGTGATATATCATGAAATAAAACCCACAAAGAAGCGTTCCAAGAAATTGCTCTCTGATATATGCATTCATTTAAGAGAATTAAAACTTACTCTACATTTCCCAGTTTGGAAAGTCTGCCTTGGAGTATTCTGCAAATAGATATTAAGTGGCGACCGGAGGCCTGTGGCAAGCAAGGAAATGTCTTCCTTTGAAAACTGAAGAGAAGCTTTCTGAGCAACTGCCTTGTGACGTGTGTATTCATCTCATAGAGTTAAATCATTCTTTGGATTTTGCAGTTTGAAATCACTCTTTCTGTGGAACCTGAGAGAGGACATTTGGGAACACTTTTAATAATATACTGAAAAAGAAATCCCCTCCAATAAAAACCAGAAGGAAGCTTTTTGTGAAACTTCTCTTTGTCATGTGAATTCCACTCACAGAGTTAAGCTTCTGTTTTGATTGAGTAGTATTCTAACACTGTTTTAGTTTAGTCAGCTAAGGAATACATGGGAATGCTTTGAAGCTTATGCTGAAAACGGAAACATCTTCAGAAAGAAACTAAAGAGAAGACCTACGAGGAGCTGCTTTGTGACGTGTGCATTCCACTCACACAGTTATACTTTTCTTCTCATAGAGGATTGGGGAATTCCTTTTGGAGAAAAAGCTACCAGGGGACATTCTGGAGCGTATGGGTGGCTATGGTGAAAAAGGAAGTATCATCAGATAAAAACTGGAGAGAAGCTTTCTGAGAAACTTCTTGGTGATGTCTGCATTCCACTCAGGGAGTTACACCTTTCTTCTCATAAGGCACTGTTTGAACACTGTTCCTTAAAACTAAAATGTGATATTTGGAGCACATTTAAGACTATGGCGAAAAGTGAGATGTCATTCAATAAAACCCAAAAAGAAGCATTCAAAGAAACTGCTCTCTGACATGTCCATTTATTTCACAGAGTTAAAGCTTACTGTGCATTTCCCAGTTTGGAAAGTCTGTCTTTGAGGATTCTGCGAAGGGATATTAAGTGGCAACCGGAGGACTGTGGCGAGCAAGGAAATGTTTTCCATTGAAAATTGGGGAGAAGGTTTCTGAGCAACTCTTTTGTGATGTTTGTATTCATCTCAAAGAGTTCCATCAATCTTTGGATTGAGCAGTTTGAAATCACCGTTTCTGTGGAATCTGAGAAAGGACATTTGGGAACACTCTTTAGAATATCCTGAAAAAGAAATAACCTGAGATAGAAACTAGAAGGAAGCTTTCTGTGAAACAGCTCTGTGTAACGTGGATTCCGCTGAAGCTTTCTGTGAAGAGATATTAAGTGCGCCCGGAGGCTGTTGGTAAGCAAGGAAACGTCTTCCGATGAAAACTGGGGAGAAGCTTTCTGAGCAACTGCTTTGTGAAGTGTGGGTTTGTCTCATAGAGTTAAAATATTCTTTGGATTGTGCAGCTTGAAATCACTGTTTCTGTGGAATCTGAGAGGACATTTGGGAATGCTGCTTGGAATATAGAGAAAGAAATACCCTAAGGTAAAATCCAGAAGGAAGTTTTCTGTGAAACTGTTCTGTGTCATCTTAATTCCTCTTGCTCAGTTAAGCCTCTCTTTACATTGAGCAGTTTTCTAACCCTGTTTATGTTTAGCGTGTGAAGGGATATTAGGGAGCACCTTGAGGCTTACGGTAAAAAAGGATATATGTAAACACCGAAACTGGAGAGAAGCTTTCTGAGGAACTGCTTTGTGACGCGTGGATTCCACTCATGGTGTTATACCTCTCTTCTCATACAGCATCGGGGAAACCTTTTTGGAGAAATAGTTACCAAGAGATATTGGAGCATGTTGATGCTTAGGTTGAAAAGGGAAATAGCCTCAGACAAAAACTGGAAAGAAGCTTTCTATGAAACTGCTCTGTGATATGTGTATTCATCTCACACAGATAAAGTTTTCTTTACATTTCACAGCTTGGAAACTCTGTCATGGACAGATCCACGAAGGGACATTCGGGAGGAAAATCAGGACTATGGTGAAAAAGAAAATATGTTCAGATAAAAAGTGGAAAGAAGCTTTCTGTGAATCTGCTTTGTGATAGATATCTCACATAGATAAAACTTTATTTCTATTACGCAGTTTTGAAACTGCATCATGGAGGGATTTGCAACGGGACATTCGGGAGCACATTCAGGCTTGTGGGGAAATAGGAGATATCTTCACATAAAAAATGGAGAGCAGCTTTCTGTGAAACTGTTTTTGGACAGATATGTCTATTCATCTCACATAGATAAAACTTTCTTTCAATATGCAGTTTTGAAAGTGTGCCATGGATGGGCTTATGGAGGGACATGAGGCAGCACATTGAGGCCTGTGGGGAAATAGGAGATATCTTCAGATATAAATGGGAGAGAAGGTTTCTGAGAAACTGCTTTGTGATGTGTGCATTTCACTCAGGGACTTATACCACTTTCCTCATAAGGCAGTGTTTGAACACTGTTGTTGTAAAACTGAAAAAGTGATATTTTGCAGCACATTGAGGACATGGCGAAAAGTGAAGTATTTGGAAATAAAACCCAGAAAGAGGCGTTTAAAGAAACTGCTCTCCAAAGAGTGCATTCGTTTCACAGAGTTTAAGCTTACACTACGTTGCTCAGTTTAGAAACTCTGTGTTTGAGGAATCTGTGAAGGGATATTAAGTGGCGACTGGAGGCTTATGGTGAGAAAGGAAACGTCTTTCGATGAAAACTAGAGAGAAGCTTTTGGAGCAACGGCTTTGTGATGTGTGTATTCATCTCATAGAGTTAAATCGTTCTTTGGATTGAGCAGTTTGAAGTCACTTTTTCTGTGGATCCTGAGAAAGGACATTTGGGACCGCCCTTAAGAATATACTGAAAAAGAAATACCCTCCGATAAAAACCAGAAGGAAACTTTCTGTGAAACTGCTCTAGGTCACGTGAATTCCACTCACACAATTAAGCTTCTGTTTTCATTGAGCAGTATTCTAACACTGTTTTAGGTTATTCAGCTAAGGGATACTCGAGAGCGATTTGAGGCTTACAGTGAAAATGGAAATATCTTCAGAAAGATACTGGAGAGAAGATTTCCGAGGAGCTTCTTTGTGATGCATGCATTCCACCAACAGAGTTATACTTTTCTTCTCATATAGGATTGGGGAATTCCGTTTGGAGAAAAAGCTACCACTGGACATTCGAGAGTATATGGACGGCTATGGTGAAAAAGGGAATATCCTCAGACAAAAACTGGAAAGAAGTTTTCTATGAAAGAAGATTTGTGATAGATATTTCAATTCATCTCAAATAGATAAAATTTTCTTTCTGTTACACAGTTTCAAAACTGCGTCATGGACTGATTTGCAAGGGGACATTAGGGAGCACGTTCATGCCTGTGGGGAAGTAGGAGATATCTTCAGATAAAAACTGGAGAGAAGCTTTCTGAGAAACTGCTTTGTGATGTGTGCATTCCACTCAGGAAGTTATAATTCTTTTCTCATACGGCAGTGAGTGAACACTGTTCCTGTAAAACTGAAAAAGTGAAAATTTACAGTGCACTGAAGACTATGATGAAAAGTGAAATATCCTGAAATAAAACCAGAAAGACACGTTCCTAGAAACTGCTCTCTGACGAATGCATTCACTTCAGAGAGTTAAAGCTTACACTACGTTGCTCAGTTTGAAAACTCTGTCTTTCAGGAATCTGAAGGGATATTAAGTGGCGCCCAGAGGCTTGTGGTGAGAAAGAAAACGTGTTTTGATGAAAACTGAAGAGAAGATTTCGGAGCAACTGCTTTGTGATGTGTATTCATTTCATAGAGTTAAATGATTCTTTGGATTGAGCAGTTTGAAATCACTGTTTCTGTGGAACCTGAGAAAGGACATTTGGGAATGCTCTTAAAATACGCTGAAAAAGAATCACCCTCTGATAAAAACCAGACGGAAACTTTCTGTGGAACTGCTCTAGGTCACGTGAATTCCATTTGAACAGTTAAGCTTCTCTTTTCATTGAGCAGTATTCTTACCTTGTTTTAGGTTAGTCAGCTAAGGATACTCGGGAGTACTTTGAGGCTAAAGGTGAAAACGGAATTATCTTCAGATAGATACTGGAGAGAAGATTTCCGAGGAGCTGCTTTGTGACATGTGTATTCCAGTTGCAGTGTTATGCTTTTCTTCTCATAGAGGATTGGGGAATCCCGTTTGGAGAAAAGGTGCCAGGGGATATTCGAGAGTATACGGAAGGCTATGGTGAAAAAGGAAATATCCTCAGACAAAAACTAGAAAGAAGCTTTCTGTGAAACTGCTTTGTGATAGATATGTCTATTTATCTCACATAGATAAAACTTCCTTTCTATTACACAGTTTTGAAATTGCGTCATGGACAGATTCACGAAGGGACATTCGGGAGCACATTCAGGCTTGTGGGAAGTAGGAGATATCTTCAGATAAAAACTGGAGATAAGCTTTCTGAGATACTGCTTTGTCATGTGTACATTCCACGCAGGGAGTTATACCTCTTTTCTCATAAGGTGGTGTTTGAACACTGTCCCTGTAAAACTGAAAAAGTGATATTTTGCATCGCATTGAAGACTATGGTGAAAAGTGAAATATCTGGAAATAAAACCCAGAAAGAAGCTTTAGAGAAACTGCTCTCTGAGGTCCGCATTCATTTTAGAGAGTTAAAGCTTACACTATGTTTCCCAGTTTGGAAGCTCTGTCTTTGAAGAAGCTGTGAAGGGATTTTAAGGGGCCTCCGGAGGCTTGAGGTGAGAAAGGAAACGTCTTTGATGAAAACTGGAGAGAAGCTTTCAGAGCAACTGCTTTGTGATGTGTATATTCATCTCATAGAGTTAAGTCATTCTTTGGATTGTGCAACTTGAAATCACTGTTTCTGTAGAACCTGAGAAAGGACATTTGGGAACGCTCTTAAGAATATGCTGAAAAAGAAATACCCTTCGAAAAAGACCAGAAGGAAACTTTCTGTGAAAGTGCTCTAGGTCACGTGAAGTCCACTCGCACAGTTAAGCTTCTGTTTTCATTGAACAGTATTCTAACACTGTTGTAGGTTAGTCAGCTAAAGGATAATCAGGAGTGCTTTGAGGCTTACAGTGAAAACGCAAATATCTTCAGATAGATCCTGGAGAGAAGATTTCTGAGGAGCTGTTTTGTGACGTGTGTATTCCACTCACAGTGTTATACTTTCCTTCATATAGAGGATTGGGGAACCCGTTTTGAGAAAACGCTTCCAGGCGACATTCGGGAGTATATGGACAGCTATGTTGAAAAAGGAAATATCCTCAGACAAAAACCAGAAAGAAGCTTTCTGTGAAACTGCTCTGTGATAGATAAGTCAATTCAACTCACATAGATAAAACTTTCTATTACACAACTTTGGAACTGTGTCATGAACGAATTCACATAAGGACATTCAGGAGAACATTCAGGCCTGTCGGTAATGGAGATATCTTCAGATAGAAACTGGAGAGAAGCTTTCTGAGAAACTGCTTTGTGATGTGTGCATTCCACTCAGGGAGTTATACCTCTTTTCTCATAAGGCAGTGTTTGAACAGGTTTTCTGTAAAACTGAAAAAGTGATATTTTGCAGCACATTGAAGACTATTTTGAAAAGTGAAATATACTGAAATAAAACCCAGAAAGAAGCGTTCCACGCAACTGCTCTCTGATATGTGCATTCATTTCAGAGAGTTAAAGCTTAAACTACGTTGCCCAGTTTGGAAACTCTGTCTTTGAGGAATGTTTGAAGGGATATTAACTGGCGCCCAGTGGCTTGTGGTGAGAAAGGAAACATCTTCCGATGAAAACTGGAGAGAAGCTTTTGGAGTAACTGCTTTGTGATGTTTGTATTCATCTCATAGAGTAAAACCATTCTTTGGATTGAGCAGTTTGAAATCACTGTTTATGTGGAATCTGAGAAAGGACATTTGGGAACGCTCTTAGGAATATGTTGAAAAAGAAATACCCTCCAATAAAAATCAGAAGGAAACTTTCTGTGAAACTGCTCTAGGTCACGTGAAATCCACTCGCACAATTAATTTCTGTTTTCATTGAGCAATATTCTAACACTGTTTTAGGTTAGTTAGTTAAGGGATACTTGGGAGTGCTTTGAGGCTTACAGTGACAACTGAAATATCTTCAGACAGATACTGGAGAGAAGATTTCCGAGGAGCTGCTTTGTGACGAGTGCATTCCACACACAGAGTTATACTTTTCTTCTCACAGAGGATTGGGGAATCCCATTTGGAGAAAAAGGTAGCAGGGGACATTCAGGAGTATATGCATGGCTATGGTAAAAAAAGGAAATATCCTCAGACAAATACTAGAAAGAAGCTTTCTGTGAAACTGCTTTGTGATAGATATGTCTATTTATCTCACATAGATAAGACTTCCTTTCTATTACGCAGTTTTGAAACTGCATCATGGACGGAATTGCAAAGGGACATTCGGTAGCCCATTGAGGCCTGTGGGGAAATAGGAGATATCTTCAGATAGAAATTGGAGAGAAGCTTTCTGAGAAACTGCTTTGTGATGTGTGCATTCCACTCAGGGAGTTATACCGCTTTTCTCATAAGGCAGTGTTTGAACACTGTTCCTGTAAAACTGAAAAAGTGATATTTTGCAGTGCATTAAAGATAAGGTGAAAATTAAAATATCGTGAAATAAAATCCAGAAAGAAGCGTTCCAAGAAACAGTTCTCTGACGTTTGCATTCATTTCAGAGAGTTAAAGCTTACAGTACATTGCCCAGTTTGGAAACTCTGTCTTTAAGGAA
The DNA here is from genome assembly GCF_037993035.2 of Macaca fascicularis. Taxonomy (NCBI): domain Eukaryota; kingdom Metazoa; phylum Chordata; class Mammalia; order Primates; family Cercopithecidae; genus Macaca; species Macaca fascicularis. The sequence goes on along the minus strand of NC_088377.1, from coordinate 70,042,476 downwards.
TCTGTGAAGGTATATCACGTGGTGCCCAGAGGCTTGTGGTGAGAAAGGAAACGTCTTCCGATGAAAACTGCAGAGAAGCTTTCTGAGCAACTGCTTTGTGATGTGTGTATTCATCTCATAGAGTTAAATCATTCTTTGGATTGAGCAGTTTGAAATCACTGTTTCTGTGGAACCTCAGAAAGCGCATTTGGGAACACTCTTAAGAATATGCTGAAAAAGAAATACCCTCCGATAAATACCAGAAGGAAACATTCTGTGTAACTACTCTAGGTCACGTGAAATTCAATCACACAGTTAAGCTTCTGTTTTTATTGAGAAGTATTCTAACACTGTTTTAGGTTAGTCAGTTAAGGGATACTCGGGAGCACTTTGAGGCTTACTGTGAAAACGGAAATATCTTCAGATAGGTACTGGAAAGAAGATTTCTGAGGAGCTGCTTTGTGACGTGTGCATTTCACTCACAGAGTTATACTTTTCTTCTCATAGAGGATTTGGGAATCCCTTTGGGAGAAAAAGCTACCACGGCACATTCAGGAGTATATGGATGGCTATGGTGAAAAAGGAATTATCCTCAGACAAAAAACTGGAAAGAAGTTTTCTGCGAAACTGCTATGTGATGGGTGTATTTCACTCAGGGAGTTATACTTCTTTTCTCTTAAGACAGTGTTTGAACACTGTTCCTGTAAAACTGAAAAAGTAATATTTCAGAGCGCATTGAAGACTATGGCGAAAATTGAACTATTCTCAAATAAAAGCCAGAAAGAGGCATTCCAAGAAGCTACTTTATGATGGGTGCATTCATGTCACAGAATTAAAGCTTACTCTACATTGCCCAGTTTGGAAAGTCTGTCTTTGAGGAATCTGTGAAGGGATATTAAGTAGCGCCCGTATCCTGTGGTGAGCAAGGAAATGTCTTCCGTTGAAAACTGGAGATAAGCTTACTGAGCAACTGCTTTGTGATGTGTGGATTCATAGCATTGAGTTAAATCATTCTTTGGATTGAGCAATTTGAAATCACTGTTTCTGTGGAACCTGAGAAAGGACATTTGGGAACAGTCTTTAGAATATGCTGAAGGAAATACTCTCAGATAAAAACCAGAAGGAAGCTTTCTGTGAAACTGCTCTGTGCTATGTGTATTCATCTAACATAGATAAAGCTTTTTTTACATTACACTGCTTGGAAACTCCGTCATGGATGGATCTGCAAAGGGACATTTGGGAGCACATTCAGAACAATGGTGAAAAAGAAACATCTTAAGATAACAACTGAAAAGTATCTGTGAATCTGCTTTTTTCTCTTTATTCATCTCACACAGATAAAGCTTTCTTTCCATAATGCAGCTTGGAAACTCTCTTATGGACGAATCCATGAAGGATCATTCGGGAGCACATTCAGGACTGTGCTTAAAAAGTAAATATCTTCAGATAAAAACTAGAAAGAAGTTTCTCTATATCTGCTTTTTGGTATGTTTACTCATCTCACATAGATAAAGCTTTCTTTACATTATGCAGCATGGAAACTCCATCATGGATGGATCTGCGAAGGGATATTCGGGATCACATTCATGCCTATGGTGAAAAAGGAAATATCTTCAGATAAAAACTGGAAAGAAACTTTCTGAGAAACTGCGTTGGGCAGTGTGAATTTCACTCAGGAAGTTATACCTCCTTTCTCATAACGCATTGTTTGAACACTGTTCCTGTAATCCCGAAAATGTGATATGTCAGAGTGTATTGAAGACTAAGCGAAAAGTGAAATATCTTAAAATAAAACCCAGAAAGAAGCGTTCCAAGAAACTGTTCTCTGATATGTGCATTAACTTCACAGAGATAAAGCTTACTCTATGTTGCCCAGTTTAGAAACTACGCCTTTGAGGAATCTGTGAAGGGATATTAAGTGGCGCCGGGAGGCTTGTGGTGAGCAAGGAAACGTCTACCGATGAAAACTGGAGAGAAGCTTTCTGAGCAACTGCTTTGTGCGGTGTGTATTCACCTTATAGAGTTAAACCATTCTTCCGATTGAGCATTTTGAAATCACTGTTTTTGTGGAATCTGAGGAAGGACATTTGGGAACGCTCCTTAGAATATGGAGAAAGAAATATCCTCAGGTAAAATCCCGAAGGAAGCTTTCTGTGAAACTGCTCTGTGTCATCTTAATTCCTCTAGCTCAGTTAAGCGTCTCTTTTAATTGAGCAGTTTTCTAACCCTGTTTATGTTTAACATGTGAAGGGATATTCGGGAGCACTTTAAGGCTTACGGTGAAAAGGGAAATATGTTCAGACCAAAACTGGAGAGAAACTTTCCGAGGAACTGCTTGTGATGCGTGCATTCCACTCACAGTGTTATACCTCTCTTGTCATACAGCATCGGGGAAACCTTTTTGGAGAAAAAGGTACCAAGTGATATTCGGCAGCATCAACAACGCCTTTGGTGAAAAGGGAAATAGCCTCGAACAAAAACTGGAAAGAAGCTTCCTATGAAACTGCTCTGTGATATGTGTATTCATCTCACATAGATAAAGCTTTCTTTACATTATGCTGCTTGGAAACTCTGTCATGGACGGATCCATGAAGGGAAATTCGTGAGCACATTCAGGAGTATGGTGAAAAAGAAAATATCTTCGGATAAAAACTGATAAGAAACCTTCTGTGAATGTGCTTTTTGTTATGTTTATTAGTCTCACATAGAAAAAGCTTTCTTTACATTACACAGCTTGGAAACTCCATCATGAATGGATCCACGAAAGGATATTCAGGATCACATGTGAGCCTATGGTGAAAAAGGAAATATCATCAGATAAAAACTGGAGAGAAGGTTTCTGAGAAACTGGTAGGTGATGTTTGCATTCCACTGAGTGTGTTATACCTTTCTTCTCATAAGGCACTGTTTGAACACTGTTCCTGTAAAACTAAAAACGTGATATTTGGAGCACATTGAAGACTATGGTGAAAAGTGAAATGTCATCAAATAAAACCCAGAAAGAAGCATTCAAAGAAACTGATCTCTGACATGTCCATTCATTTCACAGAGTTAAAGCTTACTCTACATTTCCCAGTTTGGAAAGTCTGTCTTTGAGGATTCTGCGAAGGGATATTAAGTGGCAACTGGAGGCTTGTGGTGAACAAGGAAATCTCTTTCATTGAAAATTGGAGAGAAGGTTTCTGAGCAACTCTTTTGTGATGTTTGTATTCATCTCAAAGAGTTAAATCATTCTTTTGATTGAGCAGTTTGAAATCACTGTTTCTGTGGAATCTGAGAAAGAGCATTTTGGAACGCTTTTTAGAATATCCTGAAAAATAAATAACCACAGATAGAAACCAGAAGGAAGCTTTCTGTGAAACTGCTCTCTGTCACGTGAATTTTGCTCACACAGTTAAGCTTCTCTTTTCATTGAGCAGTATTCTAACACTGTTTTTGTTTAGTCTGTGAAGGGATATTCGGGAATGCTCTGAGGCTTATGTTGAAACAGCAAATATCTTCTAGTAGAAACTGGAGAGAAGCTTTCTGAGGATCTGCTTTGTAACATATGTATTCCACTCTCAGGGTTATACTTTTCTTCACTTAGAGGATTAGGGAATCTCTTTTGGAGAAAAGGCTACCAAGGGACTTTCAGGAGTATATGGACGGCTATGGTGAAATTGGAAATATCTCCAAACAAAAACTGGAAAGAAGCTTTTGTGAAACTGCTTTGTGATAGATATGTTTATTCAACTCACATAGATAAAACTTTCTTTATATTACCCAGTTTGGAAACTCCGTCTTGGACGGATCCACGACAGGACACTCGGGAGCACATTCAGGCCTATGGTGAGAAAGAAAATCTCTTCAGATAAAAACTGAAGGTAAGTTTTCTGAGAAACTGCTTTGTGATGTATGCATTCCACTCAGGGTGTAATACCTCTTTTTTCATAAGGCAGTGTTTTTACACTGTTCCTGTAAAATCAAAAAAGTGATATTTTGGACTGCATGGAAGACTATAGCGAAAAGTGAAATATCCTGAAATAAAACCCTGAAAGAAGTGTTCCAAGAAATGCCTCTCTGACGTGTGCATTCATTTCTGAGAGTAAAAGCTTACTCTACATTTTCCAGTTTGGAAAGTCTGTTTTTGAGGATTCTTCGAAGAGATATTAAGTGGCGACCGGAGGCCAGTGGCGAGCAAGGAAATGTCTTCCGTTGAAAACTGGAGAGAAGCTTTCTGAGCAACTGCATTTTGGTGTGAGTATTCATCTCATAGAGTTAAACCATTGTTTGAATTGAGCAGTTTGAAATCAGTTTCTGTAGAATATCAGGAAGTACATTTGGGAATGTTCTTTAGAATATGGAGAAAGACATAAACTCAGATAAAAACCAGAAGGATGCTTTCTGTGAAACTGCTCTGCATCGTGTGAATTCCTCTCGTTCAGTTAAGCTTCTCTTTTAATTGAGCAGTTTTCTAACACTTTTATGTTTAGCGTGCGAAGGAATATTTGGGAATGCATTGAGGCTTATGATGTAAGGAAATATGTTCAGGTAGAAACTGGAGAGAAGCCTTCTGAGGAACTCTTTGTGACTTGTGTATTCTACTCACAGTGTTATCCCTCTCTTCTTATACATCATCGAGGAAACCAGTTTGGAGAAAAAGGTATCAAACTATATTCGCTAGCAAATTCACGACAATGGTGAAAAGGGAAATAGCCTCAGACAAAAACTGAAAAGAAGCTTTCTGTGAAACTGCTCTGTGATATGTATATTCATCTCACATAGATAAAGCTTTCTTTACATTACCCAGCTTGTAAAGTGTCATGGAAGGATATCGAAGGGACATTTGGGAGCAAATTCAGGACAATGGTGTAAAGGGAAATATCTTCAGATAAAAACTGGACAGAAGCTTTCTGTGAATCTGCTTTTTGGTATGTTTATTCGTCTCACAAAAATAAAGCCTTATTTACGTTATGCAGCTAATGTGTGTATTCTTCCCATAGAGTTAAGTAATTCCTTGGACTCAGCAGTTTGAAATCACTGTTTCTGTGGAATCTGAGAAACGACATTTGGGAACGGTTTTTAGAATATGCTGAAAAAGAATTACCCTTAGATAAAAAACAGAAGGAAGCTTTCTGTGAAACTGCTCTGTGTTGTGTGAATTCCAGTCACACAATTCATCTTCTCTTTTCATTGAGCAGTATTCTAACATTGTTTTTATTTAGTCTGCGAAGGGATGTTTGTTAGCACTTTGAGGCTTATGGTGATAACCAAAATATCTTCAGATAGAAACTGGAGAGAAGCTTTCCAAGAGCTGCTTTGTGACGTGTGCATTCCACACACAGAGTTATACCTTTCTTCGCTTAGAGAATTGCGGAATTCCTTTTCAAGAAAAAGCTACCAAGAGACATTCAAGAGTATATGGATGGCCATAGTGAAAAAGGAAATATTCTCAGACAAAAACTGGAAAGAAGCTTTCTGTGAAACTGCTTGCTGACAGATATGTTTATTCATCTCACAAAAATAAAACTTTCTTTCAATAACGCAGTTGTGAAACACTGTTAGGGATGGATTCACAAAGTGTCATTCGGGAGCACATTCAGGCTTATGGTGAAAGAGGAAATATCTTCAGATAAAAACTGGATAGGAGCTTTCTGAGAAACTGCTTTCTTATGTGTGCATTCCACACAGGGAGTTATACCTCTTTTCTCATAAGGCAGTGTTTGAACATTGTTCCTGTTAATACCGAAAATGTGAATTTTCAGAGCGCATTGAAGACAATGGCGAAAAGAGAAGAATCCTCGAATAAAACCCAAAGAGAAGCATTCCAAGAAACTGCTCTCTGATAGGTGCATTCATGTCACAGAATTAAATCTTACTGTACATTGCCCAGTTTGGAAACTCTGTCTTTGAGGAATATGTGAGGGGATATTAAGTGGCGCCCAGAGGCTTGTGGTGAGCAAGGAAACGTCTTCCGATGAAAACTGGAGAGAATCTTTCAGAGCAACTGCTTTGTGATGCGTGTATTCGTCTCATAGAGTTAAACCATTCTTTGGATTGAGCAGTTTGAAATCACTGTTTTTGTACCATCTGAGGAAGGACATTTGAGAATGGTCCTTAGAATATGGAGAAAGAAATATCTTCAGGTAAAATCCAGAAGGAAGCTTTCCGTGAAACTGCTCTGTGTCTTCTTAATTCCTCTCACTCAGTTAAGCCTCTCTTTTCATTGAGCAGTTTTCTAACGCTGTTTATGTTTAGCGTGTGAAGGGATATTAGGGAGCGCTTGGAGGCTTACGGTGAAAAAGGAAATATGTTCAGACCGAAACTGGAGAGAAGCTGTCCGAGGAACTTCTTTGTGATGTGTGCATTCCACTCACAGCGTTATACCTCTCTTCTCATGCAGCATAGGGGAAACCCTTTTGGAGAAAAAGGTACCAAGTGATACTCGGGAGCATGTTGATGTCTACAGTGAAAAGGGAAATAGCCTCAGACAAAAACTGGAAAGAAGCTTTCTATGAAACTGCTCTGTGATATGTGTATTCATCTCACATAGATAAAGTTTTCTTTACCTTACGCAGCTTGGAAACTTTGTCATGGACGGATCCACGAAGGGACATTCTGAAGCACACTCAGGACTATGGTGAAAAAGGAAACATCTTAAGATAAAAACTGGAAAGAAGCTTTCTGTGAATCTGCTTTTAGCTATGTTTACGCATCTCACATAGATAAAGCTTTCTTTACATTACACAGCTTGGAACCTCCGTCATGGACGGATCCGTGAAGGGACATTCAGGAGCCCACTCAGGACTATGGTGGAAAAGGAAATATTTTCTGATAAATACTGGAGAGAAGTTTTCTGAAAAACTGCTTTGTAATGTGTGCCATCCACTCAGACAGTTTTACCACTTTTCTCAAAAGGCAGTGTTTGAACACTGTTCCTGTAAACCCAAAAAAGTGGTATTACGGAGCACATTGAAGACTATGGTGAAAAGTGAAATATCCTCAAATAAAACTCAGAAAGATGTGTTCCAAGAAAATGCTCTCTGATACGTGCATTCATTTTACAGAGTTAAAACTTACTCTACATTGCTTAGTTGGGAAACTCTGTCTCTGAGAAATCTGCGAAGGGATATTTGTGGCGCCTGGAGGCCTGTGGTGAGCAAGGAAATGTCTTCCATCGAAAACTGGAGAGAAGCTTGCTGAGTAACTGTTTTGTGATGAGTGTATTCATCTCATAGTGTTAAATCATTCTTTAGATTGAGCAGTTTGAAATCTCTGTTTCTGTGGAATCTCAGAAAGGACATTTGAGAACGCTCTTTAGAATATGCTGAAAAAGAAATACCCTCACATAAAAAACAGAAGGAAGCTTTCTGTGTAACTGCTATGTGTCGAGTGAATTCCACTCACACAATTAAGCTTCTCTTTTCATTGAGCAGTATTCTAACATGGTGTTTAGTCTGCAAAGGCATATTTGGGAGGCTTATGGCGAATGGTGAAAACGAAAATATGTTCAGATAGAAACTGGAAAGAAGCTTTCCAAGGAGCTGCTTTGTGACGTGGTGATTCCAATCACAGAGTTATACCTTTCTTCTCATAAGGGATTGGGGAATCCCTTTTGGAATAAAAGCTACCAAGGGACATTCGAGAGAATATGGATGGCTATGTTGAAAATGGAAATATCCTCAGACAAAAACTGGAAAGAAGCTTTTGGTGAAACTGCTATGTGATAGATATGTTTATTCATCACATATAGCCAAAAATGTCTTTATATTACACATTTTGGAAATTCCGTCATTGAAGGATTCTTGAAGGGACATTTTGGAGCACATTCAGGCATATGGTGAAAAAGCACATATCTTCAGATAAAACTGGTGAGAAGCATTCTGAGCAACTGCTTTGTGATGTGTGCATTCCATTCATAGAGTTAAAACCACTCTTTGGATTGAGCAGTTTGAAATCACTGCTTCTGTGGAATCTGAGGAAAGACATTTGGAAATGCTCTTTAGAATATGCAGAAAGAAATATTCACAGATAAAAACCAGAAGGAAGCTTTCTGTGAAACTGCTCTATGTCGTCTTAATTCCTCTCACTCAGTTAAGCCTGTATTTTCATTGAGCAGTTTTCTAACCCTGTTTATGCTTAGTGTGTGAAGGGATATTTGGGAGCACTTTGAGGTTTATGGTGAAAAAGGAAATATGTTCAGACCGAAACTGGAGAGAAATCTTCCAGGGTACTGCTTTGTGATGTGTGCATTCCACTCACAGTGTTAAACCTTTCTTCTCATACAGCATCGGGGAAACACTTTTGGAGAAAAAGGCACCAAGGGATATTCAGGAGCATGTTGATGCCTATGGTGAAAAGGGAAATAGCCATAGACAAAAACTGGAAAGAAGCTTTCTATGAAACTGCTCTGTGATATGTATATTCATCTCACATAGATAAAACTTTCTTTACCTTATGCAGCTAGGAAACTCTGTCATGGACGACTCCACGAAGGGACATTCGGGAGCACATTCAGGACTCTGGTGAAAAAGGAAAAATCTACAGTTAAAAACTGGAAAGAAGCTTTCTGTGAATCTGCTTTTTGCTATGTTTACGCATCTCACATAGATAAAGTTTTCTTTACCTTATGCAGCTTGGAAACTCTGTCATGGATGGATCTGCAAAGGGACATTTGGGAGCACATTCAGGCCTATAGTGAAAAAGGAAATATCTTCAGATAAAAACTGGAGAGAAGCTTTCTGAGAAACTTCTTTGTGATGTGCGCATTCCACTCACAGAGTTATAACTCTTTTCTCATAAGGCAGTGTTTGAACACTGTTCCTGTAAAACAAAAAAGGTGATATTTCGGAGTGCTTTGAAGACTATGGTGAAAAGTGAAATATCCTCAAATAAAACCCAGAAAGAAACATTCCAAGAAACTCCTGTCTGATATGTGCATTCACTTCACAGAATTAAAGCGTACTCTACATTGCAGAGTTTGTAAACTCTGTCTTTGAGGAATATGCAAAGGGATATTAAGTGGCACCCTGGAGGCCTGTGGTGAGCAAGGAAACGTCTTCTCATGAAAACTGGAGAGAAGCTTTCTGAGCAACTGCTTTATGATGTGTGTATTCATCTCATAGAGTTAAACTATTCTTTGGATTGAGCTGTTTGAAATCACTGTTTCTGTTGTATCTCAGGAAGGACATTTGGGATCGCTCTTTGGAATATGGAGAAAGAAATATCCTCAGGTGAAAACCAGAAGGAAGCGTTCTGTGAACCTGCTATGTGTCGTGTGAATTCCTCTCGCTCACTTATGCTTCCTATTTTATTGAAGAGTTTTCTAATATTGTTAATGTTTAGCCTGTAAAGGGATACTCGGAAGCGTTTTGAGTCTTACAGTGAGAAAGGAATTATGTTCAGATAGAAACTGGAGAGAAGCTTTCTGAGGAACTGCGTTGTAACCTGTGCATTTCACTCACAGAATTGTACGTCTCTTCTCATACAGCATTGGGGATACCCTTTTGGAGAATACGGTACCAAGGGATATCAGGGAACATATTGATGCCCATGGTGAAAAGGGAAAGAGCTCAGAAAAAAACTGGAAAGAAGCTTTCTATGAAACTGCTCTGTAATATGTGTATTCATCTCACATAGATAAAGCTTTCTTTACATTATGCAGCTTGCAAACATTGTCATGGAAGGATCTGTGAAAGGACATTCGAGAGACCATTCTGGACTATGGGGAAAAAGGAAATATCATCAGATAAAAACTGGAAAGAAGCTTTCTGAGAGTCTGCTTTTTGCTATGTTTATTCATCTCACATAGATAAACCCTTCTTTATATTACGGAACTTGGAAACTCTATCATGGATGGAACCAAGAAGGTACATTAGGGAGCACATTCAGGCCAATGGTGAAAAAAAAAATATCTTCAGGAAAAAACTGGAGAGAAGTTTTCGGAGAAACTGCTTTGTGATGTGTGCATTTCACTCAGGGAGTTATATATAACTCCTTTCTCATAAGGCAGTGTTTGAACACTGTTCCTGTAAAACCGAAAATGTTACATTTTGGAGTGCATTGAAGACTATGGCAAAATGTGAAATATCCTCAAATAAAACCCAGAAAGAAGCATTCCAAGAAACTGCTCTCTGACATGTGCATTGATTTTACAGAGTTAAAGTTTACTGTATGTTGCCCAGTTTGGAATCTCTGTCTTTGAGGAATCTGTGAAGGGATATTAAGTGCACCCAAAGGCTTGTGGTGAGCAAGGAAATGTCTTCCAATGAAAACTGGAGAGAAACTTTCTGAGCACCTGCTTTGTGATGTGTGTATTCATCTCATAGAGCTAAATCATTCTTTGGATTGAGCAGTTTGAACTCAATGTTTCTGTGGAATCTGAGGAAGGACATTTGGGAAAGGTCTTCAGAATATACTGAAAAGGAAGTACCCTCAGATAAAAATCAGAAGGAAGCTTTCTGTGAAACTACTATGTGTTGCATCCATTTCTTTTGCTCAGATAAGCTTCTCTTTTCATTGAGCAGTTTTCTAACACTGTTTATGTTTAGCGTGCGAAGGGATAGTCGTGAGTGCTTTGAGACTTATGGTGAAAAAGGAAATATGTTCAGATAGAAACTGGAGAGAGCCTTTCCGAGGAACTGCTTTGTAAACTGCATTTCACTCACAGTGTTATACCCCTCTTTTCATAAAGGATTGGGGAATGCCTTTTGGAGAAAAAGATACTAAGGGACAATCGGGTGTATATGGACGGCTATACTAAAAAAGGAAATATCCTCAGAGAAAAACTGGAAAGAAGCTTTCTGTGAATCTGGTTTTTGCTAAGTTTATTCATCTCACATAGATAAAGCTTTCTTTACATTACGCAGCTTGGAAACTCTGTCATGGACGCGTCTGCAAAGGGACATTCAGGAGCACATTCAGGACTATTTTGAAAATGGAAATATCTTCAGATAAAAACTGGAGAGAAGCTTTCTGAGAAACTGCTTTGTCATGTGTGTATTCATCTCATAGAGTTAAATCATTCTTTGTATGGAACAGTTTGAAATCACTGTTTCTTTGGAACCTGAGAAAGGCCATTCGGGAATAGTCTTTAGCATATGCTGAAAAAGAAATACCCTCAGATAAAAACCAGAAGGAATCTTTCTGTGAAACTGCTCTTGGACATGTGAATTCCACTCACACAGTTAAGTTTCTCTTTTCATTGAACAGTATTCTAACACTGTGTTTAGTCTGCAAAGTGATATTCAGGAGCTGTTTGAGGCTTAAGGTGAAAATGGAAATATCTCAGATAGAAACTGGAGAGAAGCTTTCTGAGGAGTTGCTTTGCGACTTGTGCATTCTACTCTCAGGGTTACACCTTTTTCTCCCAGAGAATTGGGGAATTCCTTTGGAGAAAAAGCTACCAGGGACATTCCAGAGCATAGGGACAGCTATGGTGAAAAAGAAAATATCCTCAGACAAAAACTGGAAAGAATATTTCTGTGAAACTGCTTGGTGATAGATATGTTTATTCATCACACATAGATAAAACTTTCCTCATATTACAGAGTTTGGAAACTCCATCGTGGACGCATCCCTGATGGGACATTCGGGAGTACATTAAGGCCTACATTGAAAAAGGAAATATCTTCAGATAAAAATTGGAGAGAAGCTTTCTGAGAAACTGCTTTGTGATGCCTGCATTCCACTCAGGAGGTTATACCTCGTTTCTCATAAGGTAGTGTTTGAACACTGTTCCTGTAAAACTGAAAACGTAATATTTCGGAGTCCATGGAAGACTATTTTGAAAAGTGAAATATCCTGAAATAAAACCCAGAAAGAAGCATTCCAAGAAACTGCTCTCTGACGTGTGCATTCATTTCAGAGAGTTACAGCTTACTCTACATTTCCCAGTTTGCAAAGTCTGTCTTTGAGGATTCTGCGAAGGGATATTAAGTGGCACCTGGAGGCTTGTGATGAGTAAGGTAACGTCTTCCGATGAAAACTGGAGAGAAACTTTCTGAGCAACTGCTTTGCGATGTGTGTCTTCGTCTCATAGACTGAAACCATTCCTTGGATTCAGCAGTGTGAAATCACTGCTTTTGTGGAATCTGAGAAAGGACATTTGGAAACGCTGCTTAGAATATGGGAAAAGAAATATCCTCAGGTAAAATCCAGAAGGAAGCTTTCTGTGAAACTTCTCTGTGTCATCTTAATTCCTCTCAATCAGTTAAGCCTTTCTTTTCATTGAGCAGTTTTATAACCCTATTTATGTTTAGGGTGTGAAGGGATATTCAGGAGTGCATTGAGGCTATCGGTGAAAAGCAATTATGTTCAGAACAAAACTGGAGAGAAGCTTTCTGAGGTGCTGCTTTCTGACGTGTGCATTCCACTCACAGAATTATACCGTTCTATTCATAAACGATTGGGGAATCACTTTTGGAGAAAAAGATACCAAGGGACATTCAGGAGTATATGGACAGCTATGGTGAAAAAGGAAATATCCTCAGACATAAACTGGAAAGAAGATTTCTGTGAAACTGCTTTGTGATAGATATGCTTATTTATTTCACATAGTTAAAACTTTCCTTATATTACGCAGTTTGGAAACTCCATCATGTATGCATCCGCAAAGGGACATTCGAGAGCACATTCAGGTCTATGGTGGAAAAGGAGATATCTTCAGATAAAAACTGGATAGAAGCTTTCTGAGAAACTGCTTTGTGATGTGTGCATTCCACTCAGGAATTTATAACTGTTTTCTCATAAGGCAGTGCTTTAACACTCTTCCTGTATAACCGAAAAGGTAATAATTCAGAGCGCATGGAAGATTATGGTGAAAAGTGAAATTTCCTGAAATAAAACACAGACAGAAGCATTCTATGAAACTGCTCTCTGACATGTGAATTCATTTCAGAGAGTTAAAGCTTACTCTACATTTGTCAGTTTGGATAGTCTGTCATTGAGGATTCTGTGAAGGGATATTAAGTGGTAACCGGAGGCCTGTGGCGAGCAAAGAAATGTCTTCCGTTGAAAACTGGAGATAATCTTTCTGAACAACTGCTTTATGATGTGTGTATTCATCTCATAGAGTTAAATCATTCTTTGGATTGAGCAGATTGAAATCAATCTCTGTGGACACTGAGAAAGGACATTTTGGAACGCTCTAAATAATATGCTGAAAAATAAATACCCTCCAATAAAAACTCGAAAGAAACTTTCTGTGAAACTGCTCTGTGTCATGTGAATTCCACTCGCACAGTTAAGCTTCTGTTTTCATTGAGCAGTATTCTAACACTATTTTAGATTAGTCAGCTAAGGAATACTCGGGAGCGCTTTGAAGCTTATGGTGTAAACGGAAATATCTTCAGATAGAAACTGGAGAGAAGATTTCCGAGGAACTCCCTTGAGACGTGTGCATTCCACTCACAGTATTATATCGCTCTTCTCATACAGCATCGGGGAAACCCATTTGGAGAAAAAGCTACCAGTGGACATTCAGGAGTATGTAGACGGCTATGGTGAAAAAGGAAATATCCTCAGAAAAAAACTGGAAAGAAGCTTTCCGTGAAACTACTCAGTGCTATGTGTATTCATCTCACATAGATAAAGCTTTCTTCACATTACACAGCTTGGAAACTCCGTCATGGATGGATCTGCAAAGGGATATTCGGGAGCACATTCAAAATAATGGTGAAAAAAGAAACATCTTAAGATAAAAACTGAACAGTAGCTTTCTGTGAATCTGTTTTTGCTCTGCTTATTCATCTCACATAGATAAAGCGTTCTTTATATTACACAACTTGAAAACCGTCATGGACGGATCCATGAGGGGACATATGTGAACACATTCAGGACTATGATGAAAATGGAAAATTTTCACAAAAAAATTGGAAAGAAACTTTCTGTGAATCTGGTTTTTGCTAGGTTTATTCATCTCACATAGATAAAGCTTTCTTTATATTACACAGCTTGGAAACTCTGTCATGGACGAATCCGCAAAGGGACATTCGGGAGCACATTCAGGCCCATGATGAAAAAGGAAATATCTTCAGATAAAAACTGGAGAGAAGCTTTCCGAGAAACTATTTTGTGATGTGCATTCTACTCCCGGAGTTAAACCTCTTTTCTCATAAAGCAGTGTTTGAACACTGTTCCCGTAAACCGAAAAAGTGATATTTCGGGGTGCATTGAAGATTATGGCAAAAGGTGAAGTATCCTCAAATAAAACAAAGAGAGAATCGTTCCAGGAAACTGCTCTCCGATATGTGCATTCATTTCACAGAGTTAAAGCTTACTCTATATTCCCCATTTTGGAAAGTCTGTCTTTAAGGATTCTGCGAAGGGATATTAAGTGGCGCCTGGAGGCTTTTGATGAGCAAGGAAACATCTTCCGATTGAAACTGCAGAGAAGCTTTTTGAACAACTGCTTTGTGATGTGTGTATTCATCTCATAGAGTTAAACCATTCTTTGGATTGAGCAACTTGAAATCACTGCTTCTGTGGAATCTGAGAAAGGACATTTGGGAACGCTCCTTAGAATATGGAGAAAAAAATATCCTCAGTTAAAATCCAGAAGGAAGCTCTCTGTGAAACTGCTCTGTGTCATCTTCATTCCTCTCGCTTAGTTAAGCCTCTCTATTCATTGAACAGTTTTCTAACCCTGTTTATGTTTAGTATGTGAAGGGATATTAGGGAGCATTCTTGAGGCTTACGGTGAAAAAGGAAATATATTCGTACCGAAATTGTAGAGAAGCTTTCCGAGGAACTACTCTGAGACGTGTGCACTCCACTCCCTGTGTTATACCTCTCTTCTCATACAGCATTGGGGAAACCCTTTTGGAAAAAAAAGGTACCAGGTTATATTCGGGAGGATGTTGATGACTATGGTGAAAAGGGAAATAGACTTAGACAAAAACTGGAAAGAAGCTTTCTGTGAAACTGCTCTGTGATATGTATATTCATCTCACATAGATAAAGCTTTCTTTACATTACACAGTTTGGTAACTCTGTCATGGATAGATCCACAAAGAGACATTCGGGAGCATATTCAGGACTATGGTGAAAAAGGAAACATCCTCAGATAAAAACTGGATAGAAGCTTTCTGAGAAATTACTTTGTGATGTGTGCATTCCACTCAGAGAGTTATACATCTTTTCTCAAAAGGCAGTGTTTGAACACTGTTACCGTAAAACAAAAAAGGAGTATTTCAGAGCCCATGGAAGACTATGGTGAAAATGAAATATCATGAGTTAAAACCCAGACAGAAGTATTCCAAGGAACTGCTCTCTGATATGTGCATTCATTTCAGAGAGTTAAAGCTTTCTCTGTGTTGCCCAGTTTGGAAAGTCTGTCTTTGAGGATTCTGCAAAGGGATATTAAGTGGCACCCAGAGGTCTGTGGCGAGCAAGAAAATGTTTTCCATTGAATACTGGATAGAAGCTTTCTGAGCAACTGTTTTTGATGTGTGTATTCGTCTCATGGAGTTAAATCATTCTTTGGATAGAGCAGTTTTGAAATCCCTGTTTCTGTGGATCCTGTGAAAGGACATTTGGAACGCTCTTTAGAATATGCTGAGAAAGAAATACCCTCTGATAAAAAAACAGAAGTAAGCTTTCTGTGAAACTGCTCTGGAATGTGGGAATTCCACTCGCACAGTTAAGCTTCTCTTTTCATTGAGCTGTATTGTACCACTGTTTCTGTTTAGTCTGCGAAGGGATACTCGGTAGCGCATTGTGGTTTATGGTGAAAACAGAAATAGCTTCAGATAGAAACTGGAGAGAAGCTTTCCGAGGACTTGATTTGTGATGTGTGAATTCCACTCACTGAGTTATACCTTTCTTCTCATAGAGGATTGGGGAATCCTTTTTGGAGAAAAAGCTACCAAGGGATATTCAGGAGTATAGGGATGACTAAGGTGAAAAACAAAATATGCTCATACAAAAACTGGAATGAAGATTTCTGTGAAACTGCTTTGTGATAGATATATTTATTCATCTCACATAGATAAACCTTTCTTTATATTACACAGTTTGGAAACTCTGTCACAGACGGATCAGCAAAGGGACATCCGGGAGCACTTACAGGAATATGGTGAAACAGAAAATCTCTTCAATAAAAACTATAGAGAACCTTTCTGAGAAACTGCTCTGTGATGTGTGCATTCCACTCACAGTGTTTTACCTCTCTTCTCAAACAGCATCAGTAAAACCCTTTTAGAGAAAATGGTACCAAGGGATATTTGAGAGCATACTGACGCATATGGAGAAAAGAGAAATAGCCTCAGACAAAAACTGGAAAGAAGCTTTCTGTGAAACTGTTTTGTGCTACATGTATTCATCTGACATAGATAAAGCTTTCTTTACATTACGCTTGGAAACTGTGTCATGGATGGATCCATGAAGTGACATTCCGGAGCAGATGCAGGGCTATGGTGAAAAAGAAAGTATCTCTAGATAAAAACTGGAAAGAAGATTTCTGTGGATATGCTTTTTACAATGTTTATTCATCTCACATAGATAAAGCTTTCTTTACCTTATGCCGCTAAGAAACACAGTCATGGACAGACCAGCGAAGGGACATTCAGGATCACCTTCAGGACTATGGGGAAAATGGAAATATCTTCAGGCAAAAACCGGAGAGCAGCTTTCTGAAAAACTGTTTTGTGATGTGTGCATTCCACTCAGGGAGTTATACCTCTTTTCTCATAGGGTAGTGTTTGAACACTGTTCCTGTAAACCCGAAAAAGTGATATTTCAGAGTGCATTGAGGACTCCGGCAAAAAGTGAAATGTCCTCAAATAAAACCCAGAAAGAAGCGTTCCAAGAAACTACTCTCTGATAAGTTTATTCATCTCACTGAGTTAAAACTAACTCTACGTTGCCCAATTTGGAAACTGCATCTTTGAGGGATCTGCGAAAGGATAATAAGTGGCATCCAGAGGAGTGTGGTGTGGAAGGAAATGTCTTCGGTTGAAAACTGGAGAGAAACTTTCTGAGCACCTGCTTTGTGATGTGTGTATTCGTCTCAGAGTTAAATCATTCTTCGGATTGAGCAGTTTGAACTCAATGTTTTTGTGGAATCCAAGGAAGGACATTTGGGAACGGTCTTTAGAATATGCTGAAAAGGAGGTACCCTCAGATAAAAATCAAAAGGAAGCTTTCTGTGAAACTGCTATGTGTCTTGTGAATTCCTTTCGCTCAGTTAAGCTTCTGTTTTCATTGAGCACTTTTCTAACACTGTTTATGTTTAGCGTGCAAAGGGATATTCGTGAGTGCTTTGAGGCTTACGATGGAAAAGGAAATATATTCAGATAGAAACTGGAGAGAAGCTTTCCGAGGAGCTGCTTTGTAACATATGTATTCCACTCACAGAGCTACACTTTTCTTCACTTAGACGATTGGGGAATCCCTTTGGAGAAAAGCTACCAAGGGGCATTCGGGAGTATATGGACAGCTATGGTGAAATTGGAAATATTTCCAAACAAAAACTGTAAAGAAGCTTTCTGTGAAACTGCTTTGTGATAGATGTGTTTATTCATCTCAAATAGATAAAGCTTTCTTTATATTATGCAGTTTGGAAACTCTGTCAAGTTCGGATCTGCGAAGGGACATTCGGGAGCGCATTCAAGCATACATTGAAAAAGGAGATATCTTCAGATAAAAACTGGAGAGAAGTTTTCTGAGAACCTGGTTTGGATGTGTGCATTCCACTCAGGGAGTTATACCTCTTTTCTCATAAGGCAGTGTTTGAACACTGTTCCGGTAAAAACGAAAAAGTGATATTTTGGAGAGCATGGAAGACTATGGCGAAAAGTGAAATATCCTGAAATAAAACCCAGAAAGAAGCATTCCAAGAAACTGCTCTCTGACGTTTGCATTCATTTCAGAGAGTTAAAGCTTACTCTACATTTCCCAGTTTGGAAAGTCTGTCTTTGAGGATTCTTTGAAGAGATATTAAGTGGCGACGGGAGACCTGTGGCGAGCAAGGAAATGTCTTCCATTGAAAACTGGAGAGACGCTTTCTGAGCAACTCTTTTGTGATGTTTGTATGCATCTCATAGAGTTAAATCATTCTTTAGATTGAGCAGTTTGAAATCACTGTTTTTGTGGAATCTGAGGAAGGACAGGTGGGAACACTCTGTAGAAAATGGAGAAGACATTTCCTCTGATAAAAATCAGAAGGAAGCTTTCTGTGAAACTGATATGTGTCGTGTGAATTCTTCCCACTCAGTTTAGCTTCTCTGTTCAATGAGCACTTTTCTAACACTGTTTATGTTTAGCATGCAAAGGGATTTTCGGGAGTGCTTTGAAGCTTATAGTGAAAAAGGAAATATGGTCAGATAGAAACTGGAGAGGAGCTTTCCGAGGAACAGTTTTGTGATGTGTGCATTCCACTTACAGTGTTATACCTCTCTTCTCATACAGCATCGGGGAAACCCTTTTGAAAAATAAGGTACCAAGGGATATCCGGGAGCATATTGACACCTATGGTGAAAAGATAAAGAGTCTCAGACAAAAACTCTAAACAAGCTTTCTGTGAAACTTCTCTTTGATAGGTGTATTCATCCCACATTGGAAAAGCTTTCTATACACTACACAGCTAGAAAACTCTGTCATGGACGGATCTGCGAAGGGACATTTGGGTGCACATTCAGGATTATGGTGAAAAGTGAAATATCTTCAGATAAGAACCGGAGAGAAGCTTTCTGAGAAACTGCTTTGTGATGTGTGCATTTCACTCAGGGAGTGATACCTCTTTTCTCCTAAGGCAGAGTTAGAACACTGTTCCTGTAAAACTGAAAAAGTGACATTTCGGAGCACATTGAAGACTATTGTGAAAAGTGAAATATCCTCAGATAAAAAAGAGAAAGAAGCATTCCAAGAAACTGCTGTCTGAAATGTGCATTCATTTCACAGAGTTAAAGCTTACTATACATTGCCAGTATGGAAACTCTGTCTTTGAGGAATCTGCGAAGGGATATTTTTTGGCGCCTGGAGGCCTGTGGTGAGCAATGATATGTCTTCTGACGAAAACTGGAGAGAAGCTTTCTGAGCAACTGCTTTGTCATGTGTGTATTCTTCTCATAGAGTTAAACCATTCATTGGATTGAGCAGTTAGATATCACTGTTTCAGTGGAATCTGACAAACCACATTTGGAAACACTCTTAGACTAAGGAGAAAGAAATACCCTCAGATAACAATCAGAAGGAAGCTTTCTGTTAAACTGGTATGTGTCGTGTGAATTGCTCTCATTCAGTTAAGCTTCTCTGTTTTTTTTATAACTGTTTATGTTTAGCATGCAAAGGGATATTCGGGAGCCCTTTGAGGCTTACGGTGTAAAAGGAAATATGGTCAGATAGAAACTGGAGAGAAGTTTCCTGAGGAACAGCTTTGTGACGTTTGCATTCCACTCACAGTGTTATGCCTATCTTCTCATACAGCATCGGGGAATCCCTTTTGTGAAAAAAGGTACCAAGGGATATCCAGGAGCATATTGACTCCTATGGTGAAAAGGGAAAATCCTTAGACAAAAACTGGGAAGAAGCATTTGGTGAAACTGCTCTTTGATATGTGTATTCATCTCACATAGATAAAGCTTGCTTTACATTACACAGCTTGGAAACTCTGTCATGCACGGATCACGAAGGGACATTCGGGAGCATATTCAGGACTATGGTTAAAAAGGAAGTACCCTCTGACAAAAATTGGAAAGAAGCTTTCTGTGAATCTGCTTTTTGCTATGTTTATTCATCTCACATAGATAAAGCTTTCTTTACACGAGGCAGCTTGGACACTCCGTCATGGATGGATCTGCAAAGGGAGTTATACCTCTTTTCTCAGAAGGAAGTGTTTGAACACCGTTCATGTAAAATGGAAAGAGTGATATTTCGGAGTGCATTGAAGACTATGGTGAAAAGAGAAACATCCTCAAATAAAACACAGAAAGAAGAGTTCCAGGAAACAGCGCTCTGATATGTGCATTAATTTCACAAAGTTAATTTTTTCTCTACGTTGCCCTGATTGTAAACTCTGTCCTTGAGGAATCTGCGAAGGGATATTAAGTGGCGCCCAGAGACCTCTGGTGAGCTAGGAAATGTCTTTCAATGAAAATGTGAGAGAAGCTTTCTGAGCAATTGCTTTGTGATGTGTGTATTCATCACATAGAGTTAAACCATTCTTTGGATTGAGCACTTCGAAATCACTGCGTCAGTGAAATCTGTGGAAGGACATTTGGGAATGCTCTTTAGAATATGGAGAAAGAAATATCCTAAGATAAAAACCAGAAGGAAGCTTTCTGTGAAACTGCTATGCATCATGTGAATTCCTCTTGCTCACTTTAGTTTCTCTTTTCATTGAGCTGTTTTCTACCACTGTTTATGTTTATCGTGCGAAGGGATATTTGGGAGTGCTTTGAGGCTTACGGTGAAAAAGGAAATATGTTCAGATAGAAACTAGAGAGAAGCTTTCTGAGGAACTGCTTTGTGACATGTGCATTCCACTCACAGTGTTATACCTCTCTTCTCATACAGATTCTGGGAATCCGTTTTGGAGGAAAAGGAACCAAGGGATATACGGGGGCATATTAACTAATATGGTGAAAAAGGAAATAGCCTCAGACTAAAACTTTCTGTGAAACTGCTCTGTTGTATGTGTATTCATCTCACGTTGATAAAGCTTTCTTTGCATTACGCAGCTTGGAAACTCTGTCATGGACGGATCCGCGAAGGGACATTCAGGAGTATATTCAGGAGGATAGTGAAATAGGATATATTTCAGATGAAAAATGGAAAGAAGCTTTCTGTGAATCTGCTTTTTGCTTTGTTTATTCATCTCACATTGATAAAGCTTTCCTTACATTACGCAGCTTGAAAACTCTGTCTTGAAAAATACTGGACAGAAATTTCTGAGAAACTGCTTTGTGAAGTGTGCATTTGACTCAGGGTGTTATACCTCTTTTCTCATAAAGCAGTGTTTGGACACCGTTCCTGTAAAACCATGAAAGTGATATTACAGAGCGCTTTGAAGACTATGGTGAAAAGTGGAATATGCTCAAATAAATCCCAGAAAGAAGCATTCCAAGAAACTACTCTCTGATATGTGCATTCATTTCAGAGAGTTAAAGTAGACTCTATATTGCCCAGTTTGGAAACTCTGTCTTTGAGGAATCTGCAAAGGGATATTAAATGGCTCCCAGAGGCCTTTGGTGAGCAAGGATATGTCTTATGTTGAAAACTCAAGAGAAGCTTTCTGAGCAGCTGCTTTTTGATGTGTGTATTATTCTCATAGAGTTAAATCATTTTTTGGATTGAAGAGTTTGAAATCACTGTTTCTGTGGAACCTGAGAAAGGACATTTGGGAACGCTCTTTAGAATATGCTGAAAAAGAAATACCCTCAGATAAAAACCAAAAGGAAGTTTTCCGTGAGACTGCTCTGTGTCGTGTGAATTCCACTCACACAGATGAGCTTCTCTTCTCATTGGGCAGTATTCTAACACTCTTTTTCTTTAGTCTGTGAAGGGATATTCGGGAGTACTTTGAGGCTTATGGTGAAAACATAAATATCTTCAGATAGAGAGTGGAGAGAAGTTTTCCGAGGAGCTGCTTTGTGACGTGTGTACTCCACTCAAAGAGTTATACCTTTCTTCTCATAGAGGATTGGGGAATCCCTTTTGAAGAAAAAGCTACCATGGGACATTTGGGTGTATATGGATGGCTATGGTTAAAAAATAAATATCCTCAGACAAAAACTGGAAAGAAGCTTTCTGTGAAACTGCTTTTGTGATAGATATGCTTATTGATCTCACATAGATAAAACTTTCTTTATATTACACAGTTAGGAAACTCCGTCATGGACAGATCCGTGAAGGGACATTTGGGAGCATACTCAGGCCTATGGTGAAAAAGGAAATATCTTCAGATAAAAACGGAGAAGAAACTCTGAGAAAATATTTGTGATGTGTGCCTTCCACTCAGGGAGTTATACCTCTTTTGTCATAAGGCAGTGTTTGAGCACTGTTCCTGTAAAACCTAGAAAGTGATAATTCGGAGCTCTTTAAAGACTATGGCGAAAAGGGACATATCCTCAATTAAAACACAGAAAGAGGCGTTCCAAGAAAATGCTCTCTTATATGTCCATTTATTTCAGAGAAATAAAGCTTAATCTACGTTTCCCAGTTTGGAACTCTCCCTTGAGGAATCTGTGAAGGGATATTAATTGGTGCCCGGAGGCCTGTGATGAGCAAGGAAATGTCATTCGTTGAAAACTGGAGAGAAGCTTTCGGAGCAACTGCTTTGTGACGTGTGTATTCATCTCATAGAATTAAATCAATCTTTGGATTGAGCAGTTTGAAATCACTGTTTCTATGGAATCTGAGGAAGGACATTTGGGAACGCTCTTTAGAATATGGAGAAAGAAATAATCTCAGATATAAACCAGAAGGAAGATATAAACCAGAAGGAAGCTTTCTTGAAACTGCAATGTGTCATGTGAATTCCTTTCACTCAGTTAGGTTTCTCTTTTCATCGAGCAGTTCTCTAACACTGTTTATGTTTAGCATTCGAAGGAATATTCAGGAGAGCTTTGAGTCTTATGGTGAAAAAGGAAATATGTTCAGATAGAAACTGGAGAGAAACTTTAAGAGGAAATTATTCATGACGGGTGCATTCCACTCACAGTGTTATTTTTCTCTTCTCATACATATCAGGGAAATCCTTTTGGAGAAAAATGTATCAAGGGATATTCGGGTGCATATTGACGCCTATGGTGAAAAGGGAAATAGCCTCAGACAAAAACTGGAAAGAAACTTTCTGTGAAACTGCTCTGTGATATATGTATTCATCTCACATATATAAAGCATTCTTTACATTACGCTGCTTAGAAATTCTGTCATGGACGGATCCTCGAAGGGACATTCAGGAGCACATTCAGGCCTATGGTGAAAAAGGTAATATCGTCAGATAGAAAATGGTGAAAACAGAAATACCATCAGATAAAAACTGGAGAGAAGATTTCTGAGAAACTGCTTTGTGATGTGTGCATTGCATTCAGGGAGTTATACCTCTTTTCCCATAAATCAGTGTTTGAACACTGTTCTTGTAAACCTGAAAAAGTAAGACTATGGTGAAAAGTGAAATATCCTGAAATAAAACCCAGAAAGAAGCATTCCAAGAAACTACTCTCTGACATGTGCATTTATTTCAGAGAGGTAGAGCTTTTGCCAGTTTGGAAAGTCTGTCTTTGAGGATTCTGCAAAGGGATATTAAGTGGTGACAGGAGGCCTGTGGCGAGCAAGAAAATATCTTCCATTGAAAACTGGAGAGAAGATTTCTGAGCAACTGCTTTGTGATGTGTGTATTCATCTCATAGAGTTAAATCATTCTTTACTGAGTATTTTGAAATCACTCTTTCTGTGGAACCTGAGAAAGGACATTTGGGAATGCTCTTAAGAATATGCTGAAAAAGAAATACCCTCCAATAAAAACCAGAAGGAAGCTTTCTGTGAAACTGCTCTTTGTCAAGTGAATTCTTCTCGCACAGTTAAGCTTCTGTTTTCATTGAACAGTATTCTAACACTGTTTTTGTTCAGTCAGCTAAGGGATTCTTGGGAACACTTTGAGGCTTATGGTGAAAACAGAAATAACTTCAGAAAGAAACTGGAGAGAAGATTTCAGAGAAGCTGCTTTGCGACGTGTGCATTCCACTCACAGAGTTATACTTTTCTTCTCATAGAGGATTGGGGAATCCCTTTTGTTGTAAAAGCTACCAGGGGACATTCGGGAGTATATGGATGGCTTTGGTGAAAAAGAAAATATCCTGAGACAAAAACTGGAAAGAAGTTTTCTATGAAACTGCCCAGTAATATGTGTATTCATGTCACATAGATAAAGCTTTCTTTACATTACGCAGCTTGGGAACTCTGTCATGGAAGGATCCACGAAGGGACATTCAGGAGCACATTCAGGACTATGGTGAAAAAGGAAATATCTTCAAAAAAATACTGGAAAGAAGCTTTCTGAGAAACTGCTTGGTGATGTGTACGTTCCGCTCATGGAGTTATATCTCTTTTCTCAGAAGGCAGTGTTTGAACACTGTTCCTGTAAAACCGAAAAAGTGATATTTCAGATTACCTTGAAGACTATGCGAAAAGTGAAATATCCTCAAATAATACCCAGAAAGAGGCGTTCCAAGAAACTGCTCTCTGATATGTGCATTCATTTCAAAGTGTTAAAGCTTACTCTCCATTGACCAGTTTGGATACTCTGTCTTTGAGGAATCTGTGAAGGGATATTCAGTGATGCCTGTAGGCTTGTGGTGAGCAAGGAAACATCTTCCGATGAAATCTGGAGAGAAGCTTTCTGAGCAACTGCTTTGTGATGTGTGGATTCATCTCATAGAGTTATATCATTTTTTAGATTGAGCAGTTTGAAATCACTGTCTTTGTGGAATCTAAGGAAGGACATTTGGGAACACTCCTTAGAATGTGGAGAAAGTAATATCTTCAGGTAAAATCCAGAAGGAAGCTTTCTGTGAAACTACTCTGTGTCATCTTAATTCCTCTTGCTCAGTTAAGCCACTCTGTTCCTTCAGCATTTTTCTAACACTATTTATGTTTAACGTGTGAAGGGATATTCAGGAGTGCTTTGAGGCTTACAGTGAAAAAGGAAATATGTTCAGATAGAAAGTGGAGAGATGCTTTCTGAGCAACTGCTTTGTGATGTGTGTATTCATCTCATAGAGTTAAATTATTCTTTGGATTGAGCATTTTGAAATCACTGTTTCTGTGGAATCTGAGGAAGGACATATTTTAATGGTCTTTAGATTATGCAGAAATACTCACATAAGAAACAGAAGGAAGCTTTCTGTGAGACTGCTATGTGTCGTGTGAATTCCTCTCACTCAGTTAAGCTTCCCTTTTCATTGTGCAGTTTTGTAACATTGTTTATGTTTAGTGTACAAAGGGATATTCGGGGCCCTTTGAGGCTTTCAGAGAAAAAGTAAATATGTTCAGATAGAAACTGGAGAGAAACTTTCTGAGGAACTGCTTTCTGACGTGTGCATTCCACTCACAGAGTTATACCTCTCTCCTACAGCATCTGGGAAACCCTTTTGGAGAAAAAGGTACCAAGTGATATCCAGGAGCATATTGACGCCTATGGTGAAAAGGGAAATAGCCTCAAACAAAAACTGGAAAGAAGCTTTCTGTGAAACTGCTCTGTGCTATGTGTACTCATCTCACATGGATAAAATTTTCTTTACATTACACAACTTGGGAACTCTGTCATGGTCGGATCTCCGAAGGGACATTCAGGAACACATTCAGGACTATGGAGAAAAAGGAAATATATTCAGATAAAAACTGGAAAGAAGCTTTCAGTGACTTGCTTTTTGTTCTGTTTATTCATCACACATAGATAAAGCTTTCTATACATTATACAGCTTGCTAACTCTGTCATGGACGGATCCGCAAAGGGATATTCGGGATCACATTCAGGCCTATGGTGAAAAGGAAATATCTTCAGATAAAAACTGGAGAGAAGTTTCCTCAGAAACTGCTTTGTGATGTGTGCATTGCACTCATGGAGTTTTACATCTTTTCTCATAAGGTAGTGTTTGATAACTGTTCCTGTAAAACCGAAAAAGTGGTATTTCGGAGCGCCTTGAAGACTATGCCGAGAAGTGAAATATAATCAAATAAAATTCAGAAAGAAGTGTTCCAAGAAACTGCTCTCTGAGATGTGCATTCATTTCACAGTGTTAAAGCTTACTCTACTTTACCCGGTTTGGAAAGTCTGTCTTTCAGGAATTTGTGAATGGATATTAAATGGCAACCAGAGGCCTGTGGCGAGCAAGGAAATGTCTTCCGTTGAAAACTGGAAAGAAGGTTTCTGAGCAACTGCTTTGTGATGTGTGTATTCATCTCAGAGAGTTAAATCATTCTTTGGATTGAGCAGTTTGAAAGCACTGTTTCTGTGGAACCTGAGAAAGGACATTTGGGAACACTATTAAGATTATGCTGAAAAAGAAATACCCTCAGATAAAAAACAGAAGGAAACTTTCTGTGAAACAGCTCTGTGTCTTGTGAATTCCACTAGCAAAATTAAATTGTTCTTTTCAATGAGCAGTATCCTAACACTGTTTTAGCTTAGTCTGCTAAGGGATATTTGGGGGCGCTTTGAGACTTACGGTGAAAAAGGAAATGTCTTCTGAAAAAAACTGGAGAGAAGATTTCTGGAAACTGTTTTGTGATGAGTGTATTCATCTCATAGAGTTAAACCACTCTTTGGATTGAGCAGTTTGAAATCACTGCTTCTGTGTAATCTGTGGAAGGATATATGGGAACGCTCTTTAGAATATGGAGAAAGAAATATCCTCAGATAATAACCAGAAGGAAACTTTCTGTGAAACTGCTCTGTGTCGTGTGAATTCCACTTGCACAGTTAGGGTTCTCTTTTCATCGA
This sequence comes from Macaca fascicularis, assembly GCF_037993035.2. Lineage (NCBI taxonomy): Eukaryota > Metazoa > Chordata > Mammalia > Primates > Cercopithecidae > Macaca > Macaca fascicularis. Next base: position 70,016,075 of record NC_088377.1, on the reverse strand, counting down.
GCAGTATTCTAACAGTGTTTTTGTTTAGTATGCAAAAGGATATTCGGGAGCTATTGAGGCTTATGGTGATAACGGCAATATCTTCAGATAGAAACTGGAGACAAGCTTTCCGAGGAATTGCTTTGTGAAGTGTGTATTCCACTCAAAGAGTTACACCTTTATTCTTATTGAGGATTGGGGCATCCCTTTTGGAGAAAAAGCTACCCAGGGACATTCAGGAGTATATGGATGGCTATGGTGAAAAATGAAATATCCTCGGAGCAAAACTGGAAAGAAGCTTTCTGTGAAATTGCTTTGTGATAGATATGTTTATTCATCTCACATAGATAAAACTTTTTTTCTATTACGCTGTTTTGAAACTCCGTTATGGATGGATCCACAAAGGGACATTGGGGAGCACATTCAGGCCTATGGTGAAAAAAGAAATATCTTCAGATATAAAATGGAGAGAAGCCTTCTGAGAAATTGTTTTGTGATGTGTGCATTCCACTCAGGGAGTTATACCTCTTTTCCCTTACGGCAGTGTTTCAACACTGTTCCTGTAAAACCGAAAAAGTGATATTTCATAACGCATTGCAAACTATGGGGAAAAGTGAACTATCCCCAAATAAAACACAGAAAGAAGTGTTCCAAGAAACTGTTCTCTGATATGTGCATTCATTTCACAGAGTTAAAGCTTACTCTCCATTGCCCAGTTTGGATACTCTGTCTTTGAGGAATCCGTGAAGAGATATTAAGTGGCGACTGGAGGTCTGTGGTGAGCAAGGAAATGTCTTCTGATGAAAACTGGAGAGAAGCTTTCTGAGCAACTGCTTTGTGATGTGTGTATTCATCTCATATAGTTAAACCATTCTTTGGATTGAGCAGTTTGAAATCACTGTTTCTGTGGAATCTGAGGAAGGACATGTGGAAATGTTCTTTAGAATATGGAGAAGGAAATACCTTCAGATAAAAACCAGAAGGAAGCTTTCTGTGAAACTGCTATGTGTCATATAAATTCCTCTCACTCAGTTAATCTTCCCTGTTCATTGTGCAGTTCTCTAACACTGTTTATGTTTAGTGTGTGAAGGGATATTCGGGAGCACTTTCAGGCTTATAGTGAAAAAGGAAATATGTTCAGATCGAAAATGGAGACAAGCTTTCCGAGGAGCTGGTTTGTGACGTGTGCATTCCACTCACAGTGTTATACTTCTCTTCTCATAGAGCATCAGGGAAACCCTTTTGGAGAGAAAGGTACCAAGGGATATCCGGGAGCATATTGACGCCTATGTTGAAAAGGGAAGTAGCCTCAGACAAAACTGGATAGAAGCTTCTGTGAAACTGCTCTGTGATATGTGTATTCATCTCACATAGATAAAGCTTTCTTTACATTACACAGCCTGAAAACTCTGTCATGCATGGACTGCAAAGGGACATTCGGGAGTACATTCAGGACTATGGTGAAAAAGGAAGTATCCTCTGACAAAAACTGGAAAGAAGTTTTCTGTGATTCTGCTTTTTGCTGTGTTTATTCATCTCACATAGATAAAGTTTTCTTTATTTTATGCAGTTTGGAAACTCCGTCATGGACGGATCCGGGAAGGGACATTCGGGAGCACATTCAGGCCTGTGGTGAAAAAGGAAATAACTTGAGATAAAAACTGGAGAGTAGCTTTCTGAGAATCTGCTTTGTGATGTGTACACTTCATTCAGGGAGATATATCTCTTTTCTTATAAGGCAGTGTTTGAACACCGTTCATGTAAAACTGAAAAAGTGATATTTTGGAGTGCATTGAAGACAATGAAGGAAAGTGAAACATCCTCCAATAAAACACAGAAAGAAGAATTCCAGGAAGCAGCTCTCTGATATGTGCATTAACTTCACACAAAGTTAATTTCTACGCTATATTGCCCAGATTGGAAACTCTGCCTTTGAGGAATCTGTGAAGGGATATTTAGTGGCGCCCAGAGGACTCTGGTGAACTAGGAAATGTCTTCCTTTGAAAACTGGAGAGAAGCTTTCTGAGCAACTGCTTTGTGATGTGTGGATTCATCTCATAGAGTTAAACCATTCTTTGGATTGAGCAGTTTGAAATCACTGTTTCTGTGGAATCTGAGGAAGGACGTTTGGGAACACTCTTTTTTTTTTTTTTTTTTTTTTTTTGAGACGGAGTCTCGCTGTGTCTCCCAGGCTGGAGTGCAGTGGCATGATCTCGGCTCACTGCAAGCTCCGCCTCCCGGGTTCACGCCATTCTCCCGCCTCAGCCTCCCAAGTAGCTGAGACTACAGGCACCCACCACCACGCCCGGCTAGTTTTTTGTATTTTTAGTAGAGACGGGGTTTCACCATGTTAGCCAGGATAGTCTCGATCTCCCGACCTCGTGATCCACCCGCCTTGGCCTCCAAAGTGCTGGAATTACAGGCTTGAGCCACCGCGCCCGGCCAATGTGGGAACACTCTTTAGAATATGGAGAAAGAAATATCATCAGATAAAAACCAGAAGGAAGCTTTCTGTGAAACTGCTGTGCGTCATGTGAATTCCTCTCACTCAGTTAAGCTTCTCATTTCATTGAGCTTCTTTCTACCACTGTTTATCTTCAGCGTGCAAAGGGATATTCGGGAACACTTTGAGGCTTATGGTGAAAAAGGAAATACGTTCAGATAGAAACTGGAGAGGAGCTTTCTGAGGAACTGCTTTGTGACTTGTGCATTACACTCACAGTATTATACCTCTTTTCTCATACAGGTTCGGGGAAACCCTTTTGGAGGAAAAGGTACCAAGGGATATTCGGGGGCATGTTGACAAATATGGTGTAAAAGGAAATAGCCTCAGACTAAAACTGGAAAGAAGCTTTCTGTGAAACTGCTCTCTTGTATGTGCATTCATCTCACATAGATAAAGCTTTCTTTTGTTACATAGCTTGGAAACTCCGTCATGGGTGGATCTGCAAAGGGACATTTGGGAGCAAATTCAGGAGTACTGTGAAAAAGGAAATAACATCAGATGATACTGGAAAGAAGCTTTCTGTGAATCTCCTTTTACAATACACAGCTTGGAAACTCTGTCATGGACAGATCTATGAAGGGACATTCGGGAGCACATTCAGGCCTGTGGTGAAAAAGTAAATAATGTAAGATGAAAACCAGAAGGAAGCTTTCTGTGAATCTGCTCTTTGCTATGTTTATTTATCTCACATTGATAAACCTTTGTTTACATTACGCAACTTGGAAACTGTGTCATGGACGGATTTGCAAAGGGACATTTGGGAGTACATTCAGGCCTATGTTGAAAATGGAAATATTTTCAGATAAAAACGGAGGAGAAACTCTGAGAAACTGCTTTGTGATGTGTGCATTCCACTCAGGGAGTTATACCTCTTTTCTCATAAGGCAGTGTTTGAACACTCTTCCTGTAAAACCAAAAAAGTGATCTTTCGGAGCGCTTTAAAGACTATGGCCAAAACTGAACTATCCTCAAATAAAACCTAGAAAGAAGTGTTCCAAGAAACTGCTCTCTGATATGTGCATTCATTACACAGAGTTAAAGTTTACCCTACATTGCCCAGTTTGGAGACTCTGTCTTTGAGGAATCTGTGAAGGGATATTAAGTGGCTCCCAGAGGCCTGTTTTGAGGAAGAAAAGTCTTCCATTGAAACCTGGAGAGAAGGTTTCTGAGCAGGTGCTTTGTGATGTATGTATTATACTCATAGAGTTAAATCATTGTTCAGATTGAAGAGTTTGAAATCACTGTTTCTGTGGAACCTGAGAAAGGACACTTGGGAACTCACTTTAGAATATGCTGAAAAAGAAACACCCTCAGATAAAAAACAGAAGGAAACATTTTGTGAGACTGCTCTGTGTCGTGTGAATTCCACTTACACAGTTCAGCTTGTATTCTCATTGAGCAGTATTCTAAGACTGTTTTTCTGTAGTCTGTGAAAGGATATTCGGGAGCATTTTGAGGCTTAAGGTGAAAAAGGTATTATTTTCAGATACAAATTGGAGGGAACCTTTCCGAGGAGCTGCTTTGTGATATGTGCACTCCACTCACAGAGTTATACCTGTCTTCTCATAGAGCATTGGAGAATCTCTTTTGAAGAAAAAGCTACCATAGGAAATTCGGGAGTATTTGGATCACTGTGGTTAAAAAGGAAATATCATCAGACAAAAACTGGAAAGAAGATTTCTGTGAAACTGCTTTGTGATAGATATGCTTATTGATCTAACATAGATAAAACATTTTATATTATGCAATTAGGAAACTCCTTCATGGACGTATCCATGAAGGGTCACTCAGGAGCACATTCAGGCTTATGGAGAAAAAAGAAATATCTTCAGATAAAAACAAGAGAGAAATTCTGAGAAACTGCTTTTTAATGTCTGCATTCCACTCAGGTAGTTATACCTCTTTTCTCATAAGGCAGTGTTTGAACACTGTTCCTGTAAAACCAAAAAAGAGATATTTCAGAGCGCTTTAAAGACTATGGACAAAAGTGAACTATCCTCAAATAAAATCCAGAAAGAAGCGTTCTAAGAAAATGTTTTCTTATATGTGCATTTATTTCACAGACATAAAGCTTACTCTACATTGCCCAGTTTGGAAACTCTCCCTTGAGGAATCTGCAAAGAGATATTAATTGGTGCACAGAGGCCTGTGTTGAGCAAGGAAATGTCTCCCGTTGAAAACTGGAGAGAAGATTTCTGAGCAACTGCTTTGTGATGTGTGTATTCATCTCAGAGAGTTAAACCATTCTTTGAATTGAGCAGTTTGAAATCACTCTTTCTGTGGAACCTGACAAAAGATATTTGGGAACATTCTTAAGAATATGCTGAAAAAGAAATACCCTCTGATAAAAACCAGAAAGAAGCTTTCTGTGAAACTACTCTGTGTCATTTGAATTCCACTAGTGCAGTTCAGCTTCTGTTTTCATTGAGCAGTATTCTAACACTGTTTTAGTTTAGCCAGCTAAGGGATACTCGGGAGCGCTTTGAGGCTTCTGGTGAAAATGGAAATATCTTCAGATAGAAACTGGAGAGAAGATTTCCGAGGAGCTGCTTTGTGACGTGTGCATTCCACTCACAGAGTTATACTTTTCTTCTCATAGAGGATTGGAGAATCTCTTTTGTAGAAAAAACTACCAGGGGACATTCGGGAATATATGGACAGCTATGGTGAAAAAGAAAATATCCTCAGACAAAAACCGGAAGGAAGATTTCTGTGAAACTGCTTTGTGATAGATATGTTTATTCATCTCACATAGATAAAACTTTCTATTATGCAGTTTTGAAACGTCGTTATGGATGGATAACGTGAAGGCACATTCGGGAGCTCTTTCAGGCCAATGGTGAAAAATGAAATATCTTCAGATAAAAACCGGAGAGAAGCTGTCTGAGAAACTGCTTTGTGATGTGTGCATTCCACTCAGGGAGTTATACCTTTCTTATCATAAGACATTGTTTATTCACCATTTCTGTAAAATTAAAAAATACATTCTCAGCACATTGAAGACTATTTTGAAAAGTGAAATGTCATACAAAAAAACCCAGAAAGAAATATTCCAAGAAACTGTTCTCTGACACATCCATTCATTCATTTCACAGAGTTAAAGCTTACTCTACATTTCTCAGTTTGGAAAGTCTGTCTTTGAGGATTCTGCAAAGGGATATTAAGCAGCAACCGGAGGCCTCTGGAAAGCAAGGAAATCTCTTATATTGAAAATTGGAGAGAACTTTTCTGAGCAACTCTTTTGTGATGTTTGTATTCATCTCATAGAGTTAAATCATTCTTTGCATTGAGCAGTTTGAAATCACTGTTTCTGTGGAATCTGAGAAAGGACATTTGGGAATGCTTTTTAGAATATCCTGAAAAAGAAAGAACCTCAGATAGAAACCAGAAGAAACTTTCTGTGAAACTTCTTTGTGTCACGTTAATTCTGCTCCCTCAGTTAAGCTTCTCTTTTCATTGAGCAGTATTGTAACACTGTTTTGTTTAGTCTGCAAAGGGATATTCAGAAGCGCATTGAGGCTTATGGTGAAAAAGGAAATATCTTCAGATAGAAACTGGAGAGAAACTTTCCGAGGAGCTGATTTGTGATGTGTACATTCCAGTCACAGAATTATACCTTTCTTCTTCCAGAGGATTGGGGAATCCCTTTTGGAGAAAAAGCTACCATGAGACATTCGGGAGTATAGGGACAGCAATAGTGAAAAAGGAAATATCCTCAGACAAAAACTGGAAAGAAAACTTCTGTGAAACAGCTTTGTGATAGATATGTTTATTCATCTCACATAGATAAAGCTTTCTTTGTATTACACAGTTTGGAAACTCTGTCATGGACGGATACATAAAGGGACATTGGGGAGCACATTCAAGCCTACGGTGGAAAAGGAGATATGTTCAGATAAAAACTGGAAAGAAGCTTTCTATGAAACTTATCTGTGCTATGTGTTTTCATCTCACATAGATAAAGCTTTCTTTGCATTACACTGCTTAGAAACTCTGTCACGGACGGATCCATGAAGGGACATTAGGGAGCACATTCAGGACTATGGTGAAAACGGAATTATCATCAGATAAAAACTGGAGAGAAGCTTTCTGAGAAACTACTTTGTGATGTGTGCATTCCTCTCAGGGAGTTATACCTCTTTTCCCATAAATCAGTGTTTGAACACTGTTCTTGTAAAACTGAAAAAGTAATATTTCAGAGCCCATGGAAGACTATGGTGAAAAGTGAAATATCCTGAAATAAAACTCAGAAAGAAGCGTTCCAAGAAACCTCTTTCTGACATGTGCATTCATTTCAGAGAGTTAAAGCTTACTTTACATTTCCCAGTTTGGAAAGTCTGTCTTTGAGGATTCTGCGAAGGGATATTAAGTGGCGACCAGAGGCCTGTGGCGAGCAAGGAAATGCCTTCCATTGAAAAGTGGAGAAAAGATTTCTGAGCAACTGCTTTGCGATGTGTGTATTCATCTCAGAGTTAAATCATTCTTTGGATTGAGCAGTTTGAAATCACTCTTTCTGTGGAACCTGAGAAAGGACATTTGGGAATGCTCTTAAGAATATGCTGAAAAAAACCCTTGTGAGCCACCACAATCACGTGGGATAATTACTTCAAGTAAATAAATAAATATATATTTACTTATTAAAAAAAAAAGAATATGCTGAAAAAGAAATAACCATCGATGAAAACCAGAAGGAAACTTCCTGTGAAACTGCTCTTTGTCAAGTGAATTCTTCTTGTACAGTTAAGCCTCTGTTTTCATTGAGCAGTATTCTAACACTGTTTTAGTTTAGTCAGCTAAGGTATTCTCAGGAGCGTTTTGTGGCTTATGGTGAAAACAAAAATAACTTCAGATAGAAACTGAAGAGAAGATTTCTGAGGAGCTGCTTTGTGACGTGCGTATTCCACTCACAGAGTTATACTTTTCCTCTCATAGAGGATTGTGGAATCCCTTTTGGTGTAAAAGCCACCAGGGGACATTCGGGAGTATATGGATGGCTTTGCTGAAAAGGGAAATATCCTCAGACAAAAACTCGAAAGAAGCTTTCTGTGAAACTGCTTTGTGATAGATATGTTTATTCATTTCACATAGATAAAACTTTCTTCTATTACACAGTTAGGAAACTCCGTCATGGACGGATTTGCAAAGGGACATTCGGGAGCACATTCAGGCCCATGATGAAAAAGGAAATATCTTCAGATAAAAACTGGAGAGAAGCTTTCTGAGAAACTGCTTTGTGATGTGTGCATTCCATTCAGAGAGTTATACCTCTTTTCTCCTAAGGCAGTGTTTGAACACTGTTCCTGTAAAACAAAAAATGTGATATTTCTGAGTGCTTTGAAGACTATGGCGAAAAGTGAAATATCCTCAAATAAAGCCCAGAAAGAAGTGTTCCAAGAAACTGCTCTCTGATATGTGCATTCATTTCACAGAGTTAAAGCTTACTCTACATTGCCCAGTTTGGGAACTCTGTCTTGAGGAATCTGTGAAGGGATATTAAGTGGCGCCCAGAGGCTTGTGGTGAGCAAGGAAACGTCTTCCAATGAAAACTGGAGGGAAGCTTTCTGAGCAACTGCTTTGTGAGGTGTGTATTCATCTCATAGAGTTAAACCATACTTTGGATTGAGCAGTTTGAAATCACTGTTTTTATGGAATCTGAGAAAGGACATTTGGGAACGCTCCTTAGAATATGGAGAAAGAAATATCCTCAGGTAAAATCCAGAAGGAAGCTTTCTGTGAAACTACTCTGTGTCATCTTAATTCCTCTCCCTCAGTTAAGCCTCTCTTTTCATTGAAAAGTTTTATAACCCTCTTTATGTTTAGCATGTGAAGGGATATTCGGGAGTTCTTTGAGGCTTACAGTGAAAAAGGAAATATGTTCAGACCGAAATTGGAGAGACGCTTTCCGAGGAACTGCTTTGTGACGTGTGCATGCCACTCACAGTGTTATACCTCTCTTCTCATACAGCATCAGGGAAACCTTTTTGGAGAAAAAGGTACCAAGTGATATTTGGGAGCGTGTTGATACCTATGGTGAAAAGGGAAATAGTCTCAGACAAAAACTGGAAAGAAGCATTCTATGAAACTGCTCTGTGATATCTGTATTCATCTCACATAGATAAAGCTTTCTTTACATTACACAGCTTGGAATCTCTCTCATGGACGAATCCAAGAAGGGATATTCGGGAGCACATTCAGGACTATGGCAAAAAAGGAAATATCTTTAGATAAAAACTGGAAAGAAGCTTTTTGTGAATCTGCTTTTTGCTATGTTTATTCATCTCACAGACATAAAGCTTTCTTTACAGTACGCAGTTTTGAAACTCCGTCACGGTTGGATCCGTGAACGGATATTCGGGATCACATTTGGGCCAATGGTGGAAAAGGAAATATCATCAGATAATAACTGGAGAGAAGCTTTCTGAGAAACTGCTTGGTGATGTGTGCTTTCTACTCAGAGTGTTATACCTTTCTTCTCATAAGGCACTGTTTGAACTCAGTTCCTGTAAAACTAAAAAAGTGATATTCAGTGCACATTGAAGACTATGGTGAAAGGTGAAATGTCGTCAAATAAAACCCGGAAAGAAGCATTCCAAGAAACTGTTCTCTGACATGTCCATTCATTTCACAGAGTTAAAGCTTATTCTACTTTTTCCATTTTGGAAAGTGTGTGTTTGAAGATTCTGCAAAGGGATATTTAGTGGCAACCAGAGGCCTGTGGTAGCAAGGAAATCTCTTCCGTTGAAAATTGGACAGAAGCTTTCTGAACAACTCTTTTGTGATGTTTGTATGCATCTCATAGAATTAAATCATTCTTTAGATTGAGCAGTTTGAAATCACTGTTTCTGTGGAATCTGAGAAAGGACATTTGGGAACCCTCTTTAGAATATGGAGAAAGAAATATACTCAGGTAAAATCCAGAAGGAAGCTTTCTGTGTAACTGCTCTGTGTCACATGAATTCCGTTCACACGGTTTAGCTTCTCTTTTCAATGTTCATTCTCTTAACATTGTTTTTATTTAGTCTGTGAAGGGATATTCGGGAGTGCATCGAGGCTTACGGTGAAAAAGGAAATATCTTCAGATAGAAACTGGAGAGAAGGTTTCCGAGGAGTTACTTCGTGACATGTGCATTCCACTCACAGAATTATACCTTTCCTCTCATACAGGATTGGGAATCCCTTTTGGAGAAAAAGCTACAAAGGGACATTCATGAGAATAGGGACGGCTATTTTGAAAAGGAAATAACCTCAGACAAAAATGGGAAAGAATTGTTTTGTGAAACTGTTGTGTGAAACATATGTTTATTCATCTCATATAGATAAAACTTTCCTTATATTATGTAGTTTGGGTACTCCACCGTGGACAGATCCGCGAAGGGACATTTGGGAGCACATTCAGTCATATGATGAAAAAGGAAATATCTTCAGATAAAAACTGGAAAGAAACTTTCTTTGAATCTACGTCTTCTTATGCTTATTCATCTCACATAGATAAAGCTTTCGTTACATTACACAGCTTGGAAACTCTGTCATGGTCATATCCGCGAAGGGACATTCGGGAGCACATTCAGGACTATGGTGAAAATGGAAATATATTCAGATAAAAACTGAATAGAAGCTTTCTGTGAATCTACTTTTTGCTATGTTTATTCATCTCACATTGGTAAAGCTTTCTTTACATTACAAAACTTGGAAACTCCGTCACAGATGGATCCTCGAAGGGACACTCGGGAGCACTTTCTGGCCTATGGTGAAAAAGGAGATATCTTCAGATAAAAACTGGAGTGAAGTTTTCTGAGAAACTGTTTTGTGATGTGTTCATTCCACTTAGGGAGTTATACCCCTTTTCTCATAAGGCAGTGTTTGAACACTGTTCCTGTAAAACCGAAAAGATATTTCGGAGCGCATTGAAGACTATGCGAAGAGTGAAATATCCTCAAATAAAACCCAAAAAGAAGCGTTCCAAAAAACTGCTCCCTGATATGTGCATTCATTTCACAGATTTAAAGCTTACTCTCCATTGCCCAGTTTGGATACTCTGTCTTTGAGGAATATGTGAAGGGATATTAAGTGGCACCCCGAAGACCTGTGATGAACAATGAAATGTCTTCCCATGAAATCTGGAGAGAAGCTTTCTGAGCAACTGCTTTATGATGTGTGTATTCATCTCATAGAGTTAAACTATTCTTGGATTGAGCTGTTTGAAATCACTGTTTCTGTGGTATCTCAGGAAGGACATTTGGAATCCCTCTTTGGAATCAGGAGAAAGAAATACCTTCAGATGAAAACCAAAAGGAAGCTTTCTGTGAAACTGCTATGTGTCATGTGAATTTCTCACACTCACTTAAGATTCCCTTTTCATTGAAGAGTTTTCTAATACTGTTTATGTTTAGCATGCAAAGGGATATTCGGAAGTGTTTTCAGTTTACAATGAGAAAGGAAATATGTTTAGATAGAAACTGGAGAGAAACTTTCCGAGAAAATGCTTTGTGACGTGTGCATTTCACTCACAGTATTGTACGTCTCTTCTCATACAGCATCAGGGAAACGATTTTGGAGAGGTACCAAGGGATATCCGGGAACATATTGATGCCCATGGTGAAAAGGGAAACAATTTCAGACAAAAACTGGAAAGAAGCTTTCTGTGAAACTGCTCTGTGATATGTGTATTCATCTCACATAGATAAAGCTTTCTTTACATTACGCAGCTTGGAAACTCTGTCATGGATGGATCCACGAAAGGACATTCGGGAGCACATACAGGACTACAGTGAAATAGGAAATATGTTCAGAAAAAAACTGGAAAGAAGATTTCTGTAAATCTGCTTTTTTTATGTTTATTCATCTTATGATGATAAAGCTTGATTTACATTACGTAGCATGGAAACTCTGTCATGGACGGAATCATGAAGGGACATTCGGGAGGAAATTCAGGCCACTGGTGAAAAAGGAAATATCTTCCAAAAAAAAACGGAGAAAAGTTTTCTGAGAAACTGCTTTGTGATGTGTGCATTTCACTCAGGGAGTTAAAACTCCTTTCTCATAAGGCAGTGTTTGAACACAGTTCCTGTAAAACCGAAAATGCTATATTTTGGAGTGCATTGAAAACTATAGGGAAAAGTGAACTGTCCTCAAATAAAACCGAGAAAAATGTGTTCCAAGAAACTGTTCTCTGATATGTGCATTCACTTCACAGAGTTAAAGCTTACTCTACATGGCCCATTTTGGAAACAGTCTTTGAGGAATCTGCGAAGGGATATTAAGTGACTCCCAGAGGTCTCTGGTGAGCAAGGAAATGCCTTCCTTTGAAAACTGGAAAGAAGCTTTTCAGCAACTGCTTTGTGATGTGTGTATTCATCTCATAGAGTTAAATTATTATTTAGATTGAGCAATTTGAAATCACTGCTTCTGTGGAATCTGAGGAAGGACATTTGGGAACGCTCTTTAGAATAGGGAGAAACAAATATCCTCCTATAAAAACCAGAAGGACACTTTCTGTGAAACTGTTGTGCATCATGTTAATTACTCTCTCTCAGTTAAACTTCTCTTTTGACTGAGTAGTTTTGTAACACTGTTTATGTTTAGCGTGCGAAGGGATATTCGGGAGCTCTCTGAGGATTAAATGAAAAAGGAACTATGTTCAGATAGACACTGGAGAGAGGTTTTCCGAGGAACTGCTTTGTGACCTGTGCATTTCACTCACAGTGTTATACCTCTCTTTTCATAAATGATTGGGGAATCCCTTTTGGAGAAAAAGATACCGGGGACATTTGGAGGTATATGGATGGCTATGGTGAAAAAGGAAATATGCTCAGAGAAAAACTGGAAAGAAGATTTCTGTGAATATCATTTTTGCTATGTTTATTCATCGCACATAGATAAAGCTTTCTTTACATTACACAGCTTGGAAACTCTGTCATGGACGCCTCTGCAAATGGAAATTCGGGAGCACCTTCAGGACTATTTTGAAAATGGAAATATATTCAGATAAAAACTGGAGAGAAGCTTTCTGAGAAACTGCTTTGTGATGTGAGCATTCCCCTCAGGGAGTTAAACCTCTTTTCTCGTAAGACAGTGTTTGAACACTGTAACTATAAAACCGAAAAAGTGATATTACAGAGTGCATTGAAGACTAAGGCGAAAAGTGAAATATCTTCAAATAAAACCCAGTAAGAAGCGTTCCGAGAAACTGCTCTCTGATGTGTGCATTCACTTCACAAAGTTAAAGCTTACTCTACGTTGCCCAGTTTGGAAACTCTGTTTTTGAGGAATATGTGAAGGGATATTAAGTGGCGCTCTGAGGCTTGTGGTGAGCAAGGAAATGTCTTCCGATGAAAACTGGAGAGCATCTTTCTGAGCAACTGCTTTGTGATGTGCCTATTCATCTCATAGAGTTAAACCATTCTTTGGATTGAGCAGTTTGAAATCACTGTTTTGGTGGAACCTGAGAAAGGATATTTGGGAATGCTCTTAAGAATATGCTGAAAAAGAAATACCCTCTGATAAAAACCAGAAGGAAGTGCTCTGTGAAACTGCTTGGTCATGTGAACTCCACTTGCACAGTTAAGCTTCTGTTTTCATTGAGCAGTGCTGTTACACTGCTTTAGTTTAGTCACCTAAGGGATACTCTGGAGCGCTTTGAGGCTTATGATGAAAACAGAAATATTCAGATAGACACTGGAGAGAAGATTTCAGTGTAGCTGCTTTGTGACGTGTGCACTCCACTCACAGAGTTATACTTTTCTTCTCATAGAGGATGGGGAATCCGTTTTGGAGAAAAAGCTACCAGGGGACATTCAGGAGTATATGAACGGCTATGTTGAAAAAGGAAGTATCTTCAGACAAAAATGGAAATAAGCTTTTTGTGAAACTGCTTTTAGATGGATATGTTTATTCATCTCACATAGATAAAACTTTCTTTCTATTATGGAGTTTTGAAATGCCATCATGGACAGATGTGCGAAGAGACTTTCTGGAGCACCTTCAGGACTATGGTGAAAGTGGAAATATCTTCAGAAAAAAACTGGAGAGAAGCATTCTGATAAACTGCTTTGTGATGTGTGCATTGCATTCAGGGAGTTAAACCTCTTTTCTCATAAGGCAGTGTTTGAACATGGTTCCTATAAAACCGAAAAAGTGACATTTCAGAGCGCGTTGAAGACTATGGCGAAAATTGAACTATCCTCAACTAAAACCCAGAAGGAAGCATTCCAAAAAACTGCTCTCTGATATGTACATTCATTTCACAGAGTTAAATCTTACTCTACATTGCCCAGTGTGGAAACTCTGTTTTTGAGGAATCTGCAAAGGGATATTATGTGTCACCCAGAGGCCTGTGGTGAACAAGGAAATGTCTTTCGTTGAAAAGTAGAGAGAAACTTTCTGAGCAACTGCTTTGTGATGTGTGTATTCATCTCATAGAGTTAAATCATTCTCTGTATTGAACAGTTTAAAATCACTATTTCTTTGGAACCAGAGAAAGGCCATTTTGGAACAGTCCTTAGCATATGTTGAAAAAGAAATACCCTCAGATAAAAACCAGAAGGAAGCTTTCTGTGAAACTGCTCTCAGTCATGTGAATTCCACTCACACAGTTCAGTTTCTCTTTTCATTGAACAGTATTCTAACACTGTGATTAGTCTGCGAAGTGATATTCGGTAGCTCTATGAGGCTTATGGTGAAAATGGAAATATCTCAGATAGAAACTGGAAAGAAGCTTTCTGAGGAGCTGCTTTGTGACTTGTGCATTCCACTCTCAGGGTTACACCTTTTTCTCCTAGAGAATTGGGGAATACCTTTGGAGAAAAAGCTACCAAGGGACATTCCAGAGCATACGGATGGCTATGGTGAAAATTGAAATATCCTCAGACAAAAACTGGAAAGAATATTTTTGTGAAACTGCTTGGTGATAGATATGTTTATTCATCATACATAAATAAAACTGTCCTTTTATTATGCAGTTTGGAAACTCCTTCATGGACACATCCACGATGGGACATTCGGGAGAACATTAAGGTCTATGTTGAAAAAGGAAATATCTTCAGATAAAAACTGGAGAGAAGCTTTCTGAGAAACTGCTTTGTGATGTCTGCATTCCACTCAGGAGGTTATACCTCTTTTCTCATAAGGCAGTGCTTGAACACTGTTCCTGTAAAACCGAAAACGTAATATCTCGGAACCCACAGAAGACTATGGCGAAAAGTGAAATATCCTGAAATAAAACCCAGAAAAAAGAGTTCCAAGAAGCAGCTCTCTGACATGTGCATTCATTTCAGAGAGTTAAAGCCTACTCTACATTTGCCAGTTTGGAAAGTCTGTCTTAGAGGATTCTGCAAAGGCTTATTAAGTGGCGACTGGAGGCCTGTGGAGAGCAAGAAGTTGTCTTTCATTGAAAACTGGAGAGAAGCTTTCTGAACAACTACTTTGTAATATGTGTATTCATCTCAAAGAGTTAAATCATTTTTGGATTGAGCAGTTTGAAATCACTCTTTCTCTGGAACCTGAGAAAGGACGTTTGGGAACGCTCTTAAGAATATACTGAAAAAGAAATACCCTCCGATAAAAACCAGAAGAAAGCTTTCTGTGAAACTGCTCTGTGCCATGTGAGTTCCACTCGCACAGTTAAGCTTCTATTTTCATTGAGCAGTATTCTAAAACTGTTTTAGATTCGTCTGCTGAAGGATACTCAGGAGCGCTTTGAAGCTTATGGTGAAAACGGAAATATCTTCAGATAGAAACTGGAGAGAAGATTTCCGAGGAACTGCCTTGTGACGACTGCATTCCACTCACAGTATTATACCTCTCTTCCCATACAGCATCGGGGAAATCATTTTGGAGAAAAAGTTATCAGGGGACATTCGGGAGTATATGGATGGATATGGTGAAAAGGGAAATATCCAAAGAAAAAAACTGGAAAGAAGCTTTCCGTGAAATTACTCTGTGCTATGTGTATTCAACTCACATAGATAAAGCTTTCTTTACATTACACTGCTTTGAAACTCCATCATGGACAGATCCGCAGAGGGACATTCAGGAGCACATTCAGAACAATGGTGAAAAAGGAAACATCTTAAGATAAAAACTGAACAGTAGCTTTCTGTGAATCTGTTTTTGCTCTGCTTATTCATCTCACATAGATAGAGCTTTCTTTACATTACACAACTTGAAAACTCAAACATGAATGGATCCACGAAGGGACATATGGGAAGACATTCAGGACTATGGTGAAAATGGAAATATCTTCACATAAAAATTGGAAAGAAACTTTCTGTGAATCGGCTTTTTGCTAGGTTTATTCATCTCACATAGATAAAGCTTTCTTTATATTACGCAGCTTGGAAACTCTGTCATTGACGAATCCACAAAGGGACATTCGGGAGCACATTCAGGCCCATGGAGAAAAAGGGAATATCTTCAGATAAAAACTGGAGCGAAACTTTCTGAGAAACTGCTTTGTGATGTGCATTCTATTCGCGGAGTTAAACCTCTTTTCTCATAAGGCAGTGTTTGAACACAGTTCCTGTAAAACCGTAAAGTGATATTTCAGAGCGCATTGAGGATTATGGCAAAAAGTGAAATATTTTCAAATAAAACACAGAGAGAATCGTTCCAGGAAACTGCTCTCTGATATGTGCATTCATTTCACAGAGTTAAAGTTTACTATGTTCCCCAGTTTGGAAACTCTGTCTTTGAGGAATCTGTGAAGGGATACTAAGAGGCACCCTGAGGCTGGTGTGAGCAAGAAAACGTCTTCTAATGAAACCTGGAGAGAAGCTTTCGGAGTAAATGCTTTGTGTTGTGTGTATTCATCTCATAGAGTTAAATCATTCTTTGGATTGAACAATTTGAAATCATTGTTTTTGTGGAATATGAGGAAGGACATTTGGGAAAGCTCCTTAGAATATGGAGAAAGAAATAATCTCAGGTAAAATCCAGAAGTAAGTTTTCTGTGAAACTGCTCTGTGTTGTCTTAATTCCTCTTGCTCAGTTAAGCCTCTCTTTTACTTGAGCAGTTTTCTAACCCTGTTTATGTTTAGCATGTGAAGGAGTATTCAGGAGCACTTTGAGGTTTCCTGTGAAAAACGAAGTATGTTCAGACCGAAACTGGAGAGAAACTTTCCGAAAAACAACTTTGTGATGTGTGCATTCCACTCACAGTGTTATACCTCTCTTCTCACACAACATCGGGGAAACCCTTTTGGAGAAAAAGGTACCAAGTGACATTCGGGAGCATGTTGATTCCTATGCTGAAAAGGGAAATAGCCTCAGACAAAAACTGGAAAGAAGCTTTCTACGAAACTGCTATGTGGTATGTGTATTCCTCTGACATAGATAAAGCTTTCTTTACACTACGCAGCTTGGAAACTCCGTCATGGATGGATCCGTAAAGGGACATTTGGGAACACATTCAGAACAATGGTGAAAAAGGAAACATCTTAAGATAAAAACTGAACAATAGCTTTCGGTGAATCTGCTTTTGGCTCTGTTTATTCATCTCACATAGATAAAGCTTTCTTTATATTACACAGCTTGGAAACTCCGTCATGGATGGATAGGCAAAGGGATATTTGAGATAACATTCGGGCCTATGGTGAAAAAGGAAATATCATCAGATAAAATTTGGAGAGAAGCTTTCTGAGAAAATGCTTTGTGATGTGTGCATTCCAATAAGGGAGTTATACCTTTCTTCTCAGAAGACACACTTTGAACTCTG
Organism: Macaca fascicularis; assembly: GCF_037993035.2. NCBI lineage: Eukaryota > Metazoa > Chordata > Mammalia > Primates > Cercopithecidae > Macaca > Macaca fascicularis. The sequence goes on along the minus strand of NC_088377.1, from coordinate 69,998,880 downwards.
TTCCTGTAAAACTAAAAAAGTGATATTCGGAGCACATTGAAGACTATGGCAAAAAGTGAAATGTTGTCCAGTAAAACCCATAAAGAAGCATTCCAAGAAACTGTTCTCTGACATGTCCATTCATTTCACAGAGTTAAAACTTACTCTACACTTCCCAGTTTGGAAAGTCTGTCTTTGAGGATTCTGTGAAGGGATATTAAATGGCAACCAGAGGCCTGCCTTGCGTTGAAAATTGAAGAGAAGTTTTCTGAGCAACTGCTTTGTGATGTGTGTATTCATCTCATAGAGTTAAATCATTCTTTGGATTGAGCAGTCTGAAATCACTGTTTCTGTGGAATCTGAGAAAGGGACTTTGGGAACGCTCTTTAGAATATCCTGAAAAAAAAAAAAAAAAAAAAAAAAAAAAAAAAAAAAAAAAAAAAAAAAAAAAAACCTCAGATAGAATCCAGAAGGAAGCTTTCTGTGAGACTGCTCTTTGTCGCGTGATTTCCACTCGCAGAGTTAAGCTTCTCTTTTCATTGAGAAGTATTCTAACACTGTTTTTGTTTAGTCTGTGAAGGGATTTTCAGGAGCGCCATGAGCCTTATGCAGAAAAATGAAATATCTTCACATAGAAAGTGGAGGGAATCTTTCTGAGGAGCTGTTTTGTGACATGGGCATTCCAGTCACAGAATTATACCTTTCTTCTCATAGAGGATTGGGAAATCCCTTTTGTAGGAAAAGCTACCAAGGGACATTCTGGTGTATAGGGACAGCTATGGTGAACAAGGAAATATCCTCAGACAAAAATTGGAGAGAAGATTTCTGTGAAACTGCTTTGTGATAGATATGTTTATTCATCTCACGGAGATAAAACTTTCCTTATGTTACCCAGTTTGGAAACTCTGTCATGGATGCATTTGCGAAGGGACTTTCGGGAGCACATTCAGGCCTACAGTGAAAAAGGAGATATCTTCAGATAAAAACTGGACAGAAGTTTTCTGAGAAACTGCTTTGTAATGTGTGCATTCCACTCAGGGAGTTATACCACTTTTCTCATACAGCAGTGTTTGAACACTGTTCCTGTAAAATTGAAAAAGTAATATTTCGGAGTGCATGGAAGACTATGGTGAATAGTGAAATATCTGGAAATAAAACCCAGAAAGAAGCGTTCCAATAAACTCCTCTCTGACGTTTGCATTCATTTCAGAGAGTAAAAGCTTATTCTACATTTCCCAGTTTGGAAAGTCTGTCTTTGAGGATTCTGTGAAGGGATATTAAGTGGTGACTAGAGGCCTGTGGCGAGTAAGGAAATGTCTTCCATTGAAAACTGGAGAGAACCTTTCTGAGCAACTGCTTTGTGATGTTTATATTCATCTCATATAGTTAAATCATTCTTTGGAATGAGCAGTTTGAAATCACTCTTTCTGTGGAACCTGAGAAAGGACAATTGGGAACACTCTTAAGAATATCTTGAAAAAGAAATAACCTCAAATAGAAACTAGAAGGAAGCTTTCTGTGAAACTGCACTGTGTCGCATCAATTCTGCTCACACAGGTCAGCTTCTCATTTCATTGACCAATATTCTAACACTGTTCATGTTTATTCTGCAAAGGGATATTTGGGAGTGCTTTGAGGCTTATGGTGAAAATGGAAATATCATCAGATAGAAACTGGAGAGAAGATATCCGAGGAGCTGCTTCATGACGTGTGCATTCCACTCACAGAGTAATACTTTCCTTCTCATAGAGGATTGGGGAATTCCTTTTGGAGAAAAAGCTACCAGGGAACATTTGGGAGTATACGGATGGCTGGTGAAAAATGCAATATGCTTAGACAAAACCTGGAAAGAAGCTTGCTGTGAGACTGCTTTGTGATAGATATGTTTATTTATCTCACATGGATAATACTTTCTTCCCATTACACAGTTTTGAAACGCCGTCATGGACGGATTTGCAAAGGGACATTCAGGAGCACATTCAGGCCTATGGTGAAATAGGAAATATCTTCAGATAAAAAAGGGAGAGAAGCATTCTGATAAACTGCTTTGTGATGTGTGCATTCCACTCAGGGAGTTATACCTCTTTTATCATAAGTCAGTGTTTGAAGACTATCCCTGCAAAACCGAAGAAATGATATTTCAGAGCTCATTGAAGACTGTAGCAAAACGTGAAATATCCACAAATAAAACCCAGAGTGAACCGTTCCAAGAAAATGCACTCTGATATGTGCATTCATTTCATAGAATTAAAGCTTACTCTACGTTGCCCAGTTTGGAAACTCTGTCTTTGAGGAATCTGTAAAGGGATATTATGTACACCCGGAGGCTTGTAGTGAGCAAGGAAAAGTCTTCTGATGAAAACTGGAGGGAAGTTTTCTGAGCAATTGCTTCATGATGTGTGTATTCATCTCATAGAGTTAAACAGTTCTTTGAATAGAGCGGTTTGAAATCACTGTTTTTGTGGAATCTGAGGAAGGACATTTGTGAATGCTCCTTAGAATATAGAGAAAGAAATATCCTCAGGTACAATCCAGAAGGAAGCTTTCTGTGAAACTGCTCTGTGTCGTCTTAATTCCTCTCACTCAGTTAAACCTCTCTATTCATTGAGCAGTTTTCTAACCCTGATTGTGTTTAACGTGTGAAGGGATATTTGGGAGATTTTTGAGGCTTATAGTGAAAAAGGAAATACGTTCACACCAAAACTGTAGAGAAGCATTCCGAGGAACTGCTTTGTGACGTGTGCATTCCACTCTCAGTGTTATAACTCTCTTCTCATACAGCATCGGGGAGACCTGTTTGGAAAAAAATGTACCAGGTTATATTCAGGAGCATGTTGATGCCTATGGTGAAAAGGGAAATAGACTTAGACAAAAACTTGAAAGAAACTTTCTATGAAACTGCTCTGTGATATTTCATCTCACATAGATAAAACTTTCTTTACATTAAGCAGTTTGGTAACTCTGTCATGGATGGATCCACGAAGGGACATTTGGGAACACATTCAGGACTATGGTGAAAAAGGAAATATCTTCAGATAAAAACCAGAGAGAAGCTTTCTGGGAAAGTGCTTTTTATGTTTGCATTCCACTCCGGGAGTTATACCTCTTTTCTCAAAAGGCAGTGTTTGAACAGTGTTCCCTTAAAATCGAAAAAGGAGTATTTCGGAGAGCATGGAAGACTATGGAGAAAAATGAAATATCGTGAATTAGAACCCAGAAAGAAGTGTTCCAAGAAACTGCTCTCTGATATGTGCATTCATTTCAGAGAGTTAAAGCTTTCTCTATGTTGCCCAGTTTGGAAAGTCTCTCTTTGAGGATTCTGTGAACGGATATTAAGTGGCGCCCGGAGGTCTGTAGTGATCAAGGAAATGTCTTCCATTGAAAACTGGGGAGAAGCTTTCTGAGCAACTGATTTGTGATGCGTGTATTAATCTCATGGAGTTAAATCATTCTTTGGATAGAGCAGTTTTGAAATCCCTGTTTCTGTGGAATCTGTGAAAGAACATTTTGGAACGCTCTTTAGAATATGCTGAAAAAGAAATACCCTCAGATGAAAAACCAGAAGTAAGATTTCTGTTAAACTGCTCTAGAATGTGTGAATTCCACTCGCACAGTTAAGTTTCTCTATTCATTGAGCTGTATTGTACCACTGTTTCTGTTAAGTCTGTGAAGGGATACTCAGTAGCGCTTTGTGGTTTATGGTGAAAACGGAAATAGCTTCAGATAGAAACTGGAGAGAAGCTTTCTGAGGACTTGATTTGTGATGTGTGAATTCCACTCACTGAGTTATACCTTTCTTCTCATAGAGGATTGGGGAATCCTTTTTGGAGAAAAAGCTACCAAGGGATATTCAGGAGTATATGGCGACTATGGTGAAAAAGGAAATACGTTCAGACAAAAACTGGAATGAAGATTTCTGTGAAACTGCTTTGTGATAGATATATTTATTCATCTCCCATAGATAAAACTTTCTTTTTATTGTGCAGTTTGGAAATCCATCATGGACGGATCCACAAAGGAACATCCGGGAGCACTTACAGGCCTATGGTGAAAAAGGAAATCTCTTCAAATAAAAACTATAGAGAAGTTTTCTGAGAAACTGCTTTGTGACGTGTGCATTCTACTCACAGTGTTTTACCTCTGTTCTCAAACAGGATTAGTTAAACCCTTTTGGAAAAAAAGGTACCAAGGGATATTTGGGAGCATATTGACACATATGGAGAAAAGAGAAATAGCCTCAGACAAAAACTGGAAAGAAGCTTTCTGTTAAACTGTTGTGTGGCATATGTATTCGTCTCACATAGATAAAGCTTTCTTTACATTACGCTGCTTGGAAACTCTGTCATGGATGGATCCGCGAAGAGACATTCGGGAGCACATGCAGGACTATGGTGAAAAAGGAAATATCTCTAGATAAGAACTGGAAAGAAGATTTCTGTGGATATGCTTTTTGCAATGTTTATTCATCTCACATAGATAAAGCTTTCTTTACCTTACACAGCTTGGAAATATTGTCATGGACGGATCAGCGAAGGGACATTTGGGAGCACATTCAGGACTATGGGAAAACCGAAATATCTTCAGACAAAAACTGGAGAGAAGCTTTCTGAAAACCTGCTTTGTGACATGTGCATTCCACTCAGGGAGTTATACCTCTTTTCTCATAAGGCAGTGTTTGAACACTGTTCCTCTAAAACTGAAAAAGTGATATTTTGGAGCCCATTGAGGACTCTGGCAAAAAGTGAAATATCCTCGAATAAATCCCAGAAAGACGCATTCCAAGAAACTGCTCTCTGATATGTGTATTCATGTCACAGAGTTAAAACTTACTCTACATTGCCCAATTTGGAGACTGCATCTTTGAGGGATCTGTGAAGGGATATTAAGTGGCGTCCAGAGAACCGTGGTGAGCAGGAAATGTCTTCCGTTGAAAACTGGAGAGAAACTTTCTGAGCACCTGCTTTGTGATGTGTGTATTCATCCCATAGAGTTAAATCATTCTTTGGATTGAGCAGTTTGAACTCAAAGTTTCTGTGGAACCTGAGGAAGGACATTTGGGAACGGTCTTTAGAATATGCTGAAAAGGAAATATCCACAGATAAAAATCAGAAGGAAGCTTTCTGTGAAATTGCTCTGTGCTATGTGTGTTCATCTCACATAGATAAAGCTTTTTTTACATTACGCAGCTTGGAAACTCCGTCATGAATGGATCCGCAAAGGGATATTCGGGAGCACATTCAGAACAATGGTGAAAAAGGAAACATCTTAAGATAACAACTGAAAAGTAGCTTTCTGTGAATCTGCTTTTTGGTCTGTTTATTCATCTCACATAGATAAAGCTTTCTTTACATAACGCAGCTTGGAAACTCTGTCATGGATGGATCCACGAAGGGTCATTCGGGAGCACATTCAGGACTGTGCTGAAAAAGGAAATATCTTCAGATAAAAACTGGAAAGAAGTTTCTGTATATCTGCTTTTTGGTATGTTTACTCACCTCACATAGATAAACTTTCTGTACAATATGCAGCATGGAAACTCCGTCATGGACAGATCTGTGAAGGGATATTCGAGATCACATTCATGCCTATGGTGAAAAAGGAAATATCTTCAGATAAAAACTGGAGAGAAGCTTTCTGAGAAACTGCTTTGGGTTGTGTGTATTTCACTCAGCAAGTTATAGCTCTTTTCTCATAAGGCAGTGTTTGAACACTGTTCCTGTAAAACTGAAAAAGTGATATGTTGATGTGCGTGGAAGACTAAGTGAAAAGTGAAATATCCTCAAACAAAACCCAGAAAGAAGCGGTCAAAGAAAATGCTTTCTGACATGTGCATTCACTTCACAGAGTTAAAGCTTACTCTATGTTGCCCAGTTTGGAAACTCCATCATTGAGGAATCTGTGAAGAGATATTAAGTGGCGCCCAGAGGCTTGTGGGGAGCAAGGAAACGTCTATCGATGAAAACTGGAGAGAAGATTTCTGAGCAACTGCTTTGTGATGTGTGTATTCACCTTATAGAATTAAACAATTCTTTGGATTGAGCAGTTTGAAATCACTGTTTTTGTGGGATCTGAGGAAGGACATTTGGGAACACTCCTTAGAATATGGAGAAAGAAATATCCTCATGTAAAATCCAGAAGGAAGCTTTCTGTGAAACTGCTCTGTGTGGTCTTAATTCCTCTAGCTCAGTTAAACCTCTCTATTCATTGACCAGTTTTCTAACCCTGTTTATGTTTAACGTGTAAAGGGATATTCGGGAGCACTTTGAGGCTTATGGTGAAAAAGGAAATATGTTCAGACCAAAACTGGAGAGAAACTTTCCAAGGAACTGTTTGTGATGCGTGCATTCCACTTACAGTGTTATACCTCTCTTTTCATACAGCATTGGGGAAATATTTTTGGAGAAAATGGTACCAAGTGATATTCAGGAGCATGTTGATACCTATGGTGAAAAGGGAAATAGCCTCGAACAAAAACTTGAAATAAGCTTTCTATGAAACTGTTCTGTGATATGTGTATTCATCTCACATAGATAAAGTTTTCTTTACATTACGCAGCATGAAAACTCCGTCATTGGATGGATCCGTGATCAGATATTCAGGATCACATTCTGACCTGTGGTGAAAAAGGAAATATCGTCAGATAAAAACTGGAGAGAAGCTTTCTGATAAACTGGTTGGTGATGTTTGCATTCCACTCAGGGAGTTATACCTTTCTTCTCATAAGGCACTGTTTGAACACTGTTAATGTAAAACTAAAAAAGTGATATTCGGAGCACATTGAAGACTATGGCGAAAAGTGAAATGTCATGAAATAAAACCCAGAAAGAAGCATTCCAAGAAACTGCTCTCTCACATGTCCATTCATTTCACAGAGTTAAAGCTTACTCTACATTTCCGAGTTTGGAAAGTCTGTCTTTGAGGATTCTTCGAAGGGATATTAAGAGGCAAGCGGAGGCCTGTGGCGAGCAAGAAAATCTCTTCCATTGAAAATTGGAGATACGGTTTCTGAGCAACTCTTGTGATGTTTGTATTCATCTCATAGAGTTAAATCATTCTTTGGATTGAGCAGTTTGAAATCATTGTTTCTGTGGAATCTGAGAAAGGGCATTTTGGAATGCTCTTTAGAATATCCTAAAAAAGAAATAACCACAGATAGAATACAGAAGGAGGCATTCTGTGAAACTGCTCTCTGTTGTGTGAATTCCGCTGGCACACTTAAGTTTCTCTTTTCATTGACCAGTATTCTAACACTGTTTTAGTGTAGTCTGTGAAGGGATATTCGGGAGCGCTTTGAGGCTTATGGTGAAAAAGCAAATATCTTCAGATAGAAACTGGAGAGAAGCTTTCCGAGGAGCTGCTTTGTAACATATAGATTCCACTCACAGAGTTATACTTTTCTTCACTTAGAGGATTGGGGAATCTCTTTGGGAGAAAAAGCTACCAAGGGACATTCAGGAGTATATGCATGGCTATTGTGAATTTGGTAATATCCCCAAACAAAAACTGGAAAGAAGCTTTCTGTGAAACTGCTTTGTGATAGATATGTTTATTCATCTCACATAGATAAAACTTTTTGTATATTATGCCGTGTGGAAACTCCATCATGGATGGATCCACGACAGGACACTCAGGAGGACATTCAGGCCTATGGTGAGAAAGAAAATCTCTTCAGATAAAAACTGGAGAGAAGCTTTCTGAGAAATTGCTTTGTGATGTGTGCATTCCACTCAGGGCATCATACCTTTTTACTCATAAGGCAGTGTTTGAACACTGTTCCTGTAAAATCCAAAAAGTGATGTTTCAGATCGCCTCGAAGACTATGGCAAAAAGTGGAATATCTTCAAATAAATCCCAGAAAGAAGCATTCTAAGAAACTGCTCTTTGTTATGTTCATTCATTTCACAGAGTTAAAGCTTACTTTATGTTTCCCAGTTTGGAAACTCTGTCTATGAGGATTCTGCGAAGGGATATTAAGTGGCTCTCAGAGGCCTGGGGTGAAGAGGGAAATGTCTTACGTTGAAAACAGGAGATAAGTTTTCTGAGCAACTGTTTTGTGATGTGTGTATTCATCTCATAGAGTTAAACCATTCTTTGGATTGAGCAGTTTGAAATCACTGCTTCTGTGGAACCTGAGGAAGGATATTTGGGAATGCTGTTTTGAATATGGAGAAAGTAATATCCTCCAATAAAAACCAGAAGGACGCTTTCTGTGAAACTACAATGCATCATGTTAATTACTCTTGCTCAGTTAAACTTTTCTTTTCACTGAGCAGTTTTCTAACACTGTTTATACTTCGCGTGCAAAGGGGTATTCGGGAGCGCTGTGAGGCTTATGGTGAAAAAGGAAATATGTTCAGATAGAAACTGGAAAGAAGCTTTCTACGAAACTGTTATGTGGTATATGTATTCATCTAACATAGATAAAGCTTTCTTTACATTATGCAGCTTGGAAACTCCGTCATGGAAAGATTTGCGAAGACACATTTAGGAACACTTTCAGGACTATGGTAAAAATGGAATACTTCACATAAAAACTGGAAAGAAGCTTTCTGTGAATCTGGTTTTTGCTAGGTTTATTCATTTCACACAGATAAAGATTTCTTTATATTACACAGCTTGGAAACTCTGTCATGGTCAGACCTGTGATGGGACATTCTGGAACACATACAGGACTATGGTGAAAATGGAAATATCTACAGATGAAAACTGGAGAGAAGAATTCTGAGAAACTGCTTTGTGATGTGTATATTGCACTCAGGGAGTTATACCTCTCTTCTCATAAGGCAGTGTTTGAACATGGTTCCTGTAAAATGGAAAAAGTGATATTTTGGAGCGCTTTGAAGACTAAGGCGAAAAGTGAACTATCCTCAAATAAAACCCAGAAAGAAGCGTTCCAAGAAGCTGCTCTCTGATATTTGCATTCATTTCACAGAGTTAAATCTTCCTCTACATTGCCCAGTTTGGAAACACTGTTTTTGAGGAACCTGCAAAGGGTTATTAAGTGTCGCCTGGAGGCCTGTGGTCAGCAAGGGAATGTCTTCCTTTGAACACTGGAAAGAAGCTTTCCGAACAACTGCTTTCTGATGTATGTATTCATGTTATAGAGTTAAATCATTCTTTGTATTGAACAGTTTAAATCACTGTTTCTTTGTTACCTGAGAAAGGCCGTTTGGGAACGGTCTTTAGTATATGCTGCTAAAGAAATATGCTGAAAAGAAATATCCTCAGATAAAAACCAGAAGGAAGCTTTCTGTGAAACTCCTCTCGATCATGTGAATTCCACTCACACAGTTAAGTTTTCCTTTTCATTGAGCAGTACTCTAACACTGCGTTTAGTCTGCAAAGTGATATTCGGTAGCTCTTTGAGGCTTATGGTGAAAATGGAAATATCTCAGATAGAAACTGGAAAGAAGCTTTCCAAGGAGCTGTTTTGTGACTTGTGCATTCCACTCTCAGGGTTACACCTTTTTCTCCTAGAAGATTGGGGAATCTCTTTTGGAGAAAAAGTTACCAAGGAACATTCAGGAGCATATGGACGGCTACAGTGAAAAAGGAAATATCCTCAGACAAAAACCGGAATGAAGCTTTCTGTGAAACTGCTTTGTGATAGATATGTTTATTCGTCTCAGATAGATAAAACTTTCTTTATATTATGCAGTTTGGAAACTCCGTCAAGTTCGGATCTGCAAAGGGACACTCGGGAGCACATTCAGTCCTATGTTGAAAAAGGAGATATCTTCAGATAAAAACTGGACAGAAGTTTTTTGAGAAACTGTTTGAGATGTGTGCATTCCACTCAGGGATTTATACCTCTTTTCTCATAAGGCAGTGTTTGAACACTGTTCCTGTAAAACCGAAAAAGTTTTATTTCAGAGTGCATGGAAGACTATGGCGAAAAGTGAAATATTCTGAAATAAAACCCGGAGAGAAGCATTCCAAGAAACTGCTCTCTGACGTGTGCATTCATTTCAGAGAGTTAAAGCTTAACTGTATATTTGCCAGTTTGGAAAGTCTGTCTTTGAGTATTCTTTGAAGAGATATTCAGTGGCGACCAGAGGCCTGGGTGGCTTTCCATGAAACTGCTCTGTGTCGTTTTAATTCCTCTCTCTCAGTTCAGCCTCTCCTCTCATTGAGCAATTTTCTAACCCTGTTTATGGTTAGTGTGTGAAGGGATATTCGGGAGCAATTTGAGGCTTACGGTGAAAAAGAAAATATGTTCATACTGACACTGGAGAGAAGCTTTCCGAAGAACTGTTTTGTGACTTGTGCATTCCACTCACAGTGTTATACCTCTCTTCTCATACAGCATCTTGGAAACCTATTTGCAGAACAAAGTACCAAGTGATATTCGGGAGCATGCTGATGCCTATGGTGAAAAGGGAAATAGCCTCAGACAAAAACTGGAAAGAAGCATTCAATGAAACTGCTCTGTGATATGTGTACTCATCTCGTATAGATCAAGCTTTCTTTACATTACGCAGCTTGGAAACTCTGTCACAGATGGATGCATGAAGGGACATTAGGGAGCACATTTAGGACTATGGTGAAAAATGAAATATCTTCAGATAAAAACCGGAAAGAAGCTTTCTGTGAATCTGCTTTTTCCTATGTTTATTCATCTCACAAAGATAAAGCTTTCTTTACATTACGCAGCTTGGAAACTCCGTCATGGATGGATCCGCGAAGGGATATTTGGTATCACATTTGGACTATGGTGAAAAAGGAATTATCGTTAGATAAAAACTGGAGAGAAGCTTTATGAGAAACTGCTTGGTGATGTGTACATTCCACTCATGGAGTTATACCTTTCTTCTCATAAAGCACTGTTTGAAAACTCTTCCTGTAAAACTAAAAAATGATATTCAGAGCCATTTGAAGACTATGGTAAAAAGTGAAATGTCATCAAACAAAACCTGGAAAGAAGCATTCCAAGAAACTACTCTCTGACATGTTCATTCATTTCACAGAGATAAAGCTTACTCTACATTTCCCAGTTTGGAAAGTCTGTCTTTGAGGATTCTTTGAAGAGATATTAAGTGGCGACCGGAGACCTGTGGCGAGCAGGGAAATGTCTTCCATTGACTACTGGAGAGAAGCTTTCTGAGCAATTCTTTTCTGTTGTTTGTATGCATCTCATAGAGTTAAATTATTCTTTGGATTGAGCAGTTTGAAATCACTGTTTCTGTGGAATGTGAGGAAGGACATGTGGGAACGTTCTTTAGAAAATGGAGAGGAAATATCCTTTGATAAAAATCAGAAGGAAGCTTTCTGTGAAACTGTTATGTGGCGTGTGAATTCCTCTCACTCAGTTTAGCTTCTCTGTTCAATGGGCACTTTTCTAACACTGTTTATGTTTAGCGTGCAAAAGGATATTCGGGAGCACTTTGAGGCTTACATTGAAAAAGGAGTTATGGTCAGATAGAAACTGGAGAGGAGCTTTCCGAGGAACAACTTTTTGACATGTGCATTCCACTGACAGTGTTATACCTCTCTTTTCATATAGCATCGGGGAAACTCTTTTGAAGAATAAGGTACCAAGGGATATCCGGGAGCATATTGACACCTATGGTGAAATGATAAAGAGCCTCAGACAAAAACTCTAAAGAAGCTTTCTGTGAAACTACTCTTTGATAACTGTATTCATCTCACATTGATAAAGCTTTCTATACCCTACACAGCTTGAAAACTCTGTCATGGACAGATCCGTGAAGGGATATTTGGGAGCACATTCAAGACTGTGATGAAAAGTGAAATATCTTTGGATAAGAACTGGAGAGAAGCTTTCTGAGAAACTGCTTTGTGATGTGTGCATACCACTCAGGTATGCACTTACTTTCTCATAAGGCAGTGCTTGAACCGTGTTCCTGTAAAACTGTAAAAGTAATTTTTCGGAACGCATGGAAGACCATGGCAAAAAGTAAAATATCCTGAAATAAAACCCAGAAAGAAGCATTCCAAGAAACTGCTCTCAGATATTTGCAATCATTTCAGATAGTTAAAGCTTACTCTACATTTCCCAATGTGGAAAGTTTGTCTTTGAGGATTCTGCAAAAGGATATTACGTGGTGACCATAGGTCAGTGGCGAGAAAGGAAATGTCTTCCGTTGAAAACTAGAGAGAAGTTTTCTGAGCAACTGCTTTGTGGTGTGTGTATTCATCTCATAGAGTTAAACCATTGTTTGGATTGAGCAGTTTGTAATCACTGTTTCTGTCGAATCTGAGGAAGTACATTTGGGGACGTTCTTTAGATAAGGAGAAAGAAATATCCTCAGATAAAACCAGAAGGAAGCTTTTTATGAAACTTCTGTATGTCGTGTCAATGGCTCTCACTCAGTTAAGCTTCTCTGTTCATGGGGCACTTTTCTAAAACTGTTTACGTTTAGCGTGCAAAGGGACATTTGGGAGCACTTTGAGGCTTATGGTGAAAAAGAAAATATGGTCAGATCGAAAATGGAGACAAGCTTTCTGAGGAGCTGGTTTGTGACGTATGCATTCCACTCACAGTGTTATACCTCTCTTCTCATACAGCATCGGGGAAACCCTTTTGTGGAAAAAGGTACCAAGGGATATCCGGGAGCATATTGACACCTATGGTGAAAACAGAAATGGTCTCAGACAAAAACTGGAAAGAAGCATTCGGTGAAACTGCTCTGTGATATGTGTATTCGTTTCACATAGATAAAGCTTTCTTTACATTACACAGCTTGGAAACTGTCATGCACGGATCACGAAGGGACATTCGGGAGCACGTTCAGGACTGTGGCAAAAAAGGAAGCATCCTCTGAAAAAAACTGGAAAGAAGCTTTCTGTGAATCTGCTTTTTACTATGTTTATCCGTCTCACATAGATAAAACTTCCCTTATTTTATGCAGTTTGTAAACTCTTTCATAGATGGATCCATGAAGGGACATTCAGGAGCACATTCTGGCCTATGATGAAAAAGGAAATAACTTGAGATAAAAACTGGAGAGTAGCTTTCTGAGAATCTGCTTTGTGATATGTGCATTCAACTCAGGGAGTTTTACCTCTTTTCTCATAAGGCAGTGTTTGAAAATCATTCATGTAAAACCGAAAAGGTGATATTTCAGAGCGCTTTTAAGACTATGGCGAAAAGTGAAACATCCTCAAATAAACCAAAGAACGAAGCATTCCATGAAACAGCACTCTGATATGTATATTAATTTCTCAGAGTCAATTTTTACTCTATGATTCCCTGATTGTAAACTCTGTCTTTGATGAATCTGCGAAGGGATATTAAGTGGCATCCAGAGGCCTCTGGTGAGCTAGGAAATGTCTCACAATGAAAACTGGAGAGAAGCTTTCTGAGCAACTGCTTTGTGATGTGTGTATTCATCACATAGGGTTAAACCATTCTTTGCATTGAGCAGTTTGAAATCACTGCATCTGTAAAATCTGTGGAAGGACGTTTGGGAACGCTCTTTAGAATACGGAGAAAGAAATATCCTCAGATAAAAACCAGAAGGAAGCTTTCTGTGAAACTGTTATGTGTCACGTGAATTCCTCTCGCTCAGTTAAGCTTCTTTCATTGAGATGTTTTCTACCACCGTTTATGTTTACTGTGTGAAAGGATATTCGGAAGCGCTTTCAGGCTTGTGGTGAAAAAGGAAATATGTTCAGATATAAACTAGACAGAAGCTTTCTGAGGAACTGCTTTGTGACATGTGCATTCCACTCACAGTGTTATACCTCTTTTCTCATACAGATTCTGGGAATCCCTTTTGGAGGAAAGGTACCAAGGGATATTCAGGGGCATATTGACGAATATGTTGAAAAAGGAAATAGCCTCAGACTAAAACTGCTTTGTATGAAACAGCTCTGTTGTATGTGTATTCATCTCACATAGATAAAGCTTTCTTTATGTTACACAGCTTGGAAACTCTGTCATGGACGAATCCACGAAGGGACATTTGGGAGTAAATTCAGGAGTATGATGAAAAATGAAATATTCCAGATGAAAAATGGAAAGAAGCTTTCTGTGAATCTGCTTTTTGCTATGTCTATTCATCTCACATTGATAAAACTTTCTTTACATTATGCAGCTTGGAAACTCTGTCATGGACGGATCTGCGAAGGGACATTCGGGAGTACATTCAGGCCTATGTTGAAAATGGAAATATCTTTAGATAAATACTGGAGAGAAACTTTCTGAGAAACTTCTTTGTGACGTGTGCATTCAACTCAGGGAGTTATACCTCTTTTCTCATAAGGTAGTGTTTGAAGACTGTTCCTGTAAAACCATAAAAGAGATATTACGGAGCGCTTTGAAGACTATGTTGAAAGTGAAATATCCTCAAATAAATCCCAGAAAGAAGCGTTACAAGAAACTACTCTCTGATATCTGCATTAGTTTCACAGAGCTAAAGTAGACTCTACATTTCCCACTTTGGAAACTGTCTTTGAGGAACCTGCAAAGGGATATTAAGTGGCTCCCAGAGGCCTGTGGTGAGAAAGGATATGTGTTACGTTGAAAACTCGAGAGAAGCTTTCTGAGCAGCTGCTTTGTGATGTGTGTATTATTGTCATAGAATTAAATCGTTCTTTGGATTAAAGAGTTTGAAATCACTGTTTCTGTGGAACCCGAGAAAGAACATTTGAGAACGCTCTTTAGAATATGCTGAAAAAGAAATACCCTCAGATAAAAAAAAAAGGAAGTTTTCTGTGAGACTGCTCTGTGTCGTGTGAATTCCAATCACACAGTTCAGCTTCTCTTCTCATTGAGCAGTATTCTAACACTCTTTTCCTTTAGTCTGTGAAGGGATATTCGGGAGTACTTTGAGGCTTATGGTGAAAACAGAAATATCTTCAGATAGAAAGTGGAGAGAAGCTTTCTGAGGAGCTGCTTTGTGATGTGTGCACTCCACTCAAAGTGTTATACCTTTCTTCTCATAGAGGATTGGGGAATCCCTTTTGAAGAAAAAGCTACCATGGGACATTTGGGTGTATATAGGTGTCTATGGTTAAAAAGGAAATATCGTCAGACAAAAACTGGAAAGAAGCATTCTGTGAAACTACTTTTCTGATAGATATGCTTATTGATCTCACATAGATAAAATCTTCTTTGTATTACACAGTTAGGAAACTCCTTCATGGAGGGATCCGTGAAGGGACATTTGGGAGCACACTCAGGCCTATGGTGAAAAAGGAAATATCTTCAGATAAAAACGGAGAAGAAACTCTGAGAAAGTGCTTTGTGATGTGTGCATTCCACTCATGGAGTTATACCTCTTTTCTCATAAGGCAGTGTTGGGACACTATTCCTGTAAAACCAAAAAAGTGATATTTCGGAGCTCATTGTAGATTACAGCGAAAAGTGAAGTATCCACAAATAAAACCCAGAAAAAAAACATTCCAAGATACTGCTCTTTGATATGGGCATTCATTTCACAGAGTTAAGCCACTCTACGTTGGCCAGTTTGGAAACTCTGTCTTTGAGGAATCTGTGAAGGGATATTAAGTGGCACCCGGAGGCATGTGGTCAGCAAGCAAATGTCTTCCGTTGAAAACTAGATAGAAGCTTTCTGAGCAACTGCTTTGTGATGTGTGTATTCATCTCATAGAGTTAAACCATTCTTTGGATTAAGCAGTTGGAAATCACTGCTTCTGTGAAACCTGAGGAAGGTTCTTTACAATATGGAGAAAGAAGTATCCTCAGATAAAAAACAGAAGGAAACTTTCTGTGAATCTGCTAGGTGTCAAGCGATATTCAGGAGCTCTTTGAGGCTTACTGTGAAAAAGGAAATGTGTTCCGATAGGAACTGGAGAGGACCTTTCTGAGGAACTGCGTTGTGAAGTGAGCATTCCGCTCACAGTGTTATACCTCTTTTCTCATACAGCACTGGGGAAACCCTTTTAGAGAAAAAGGCATCAAGGTATAGCATATTGATGTCTACGATGAAAAGAGAATTAGCCTTAGACAAAAACTGGAATGAAGCTTTCTGTGAAACTGCTCTGTGATATGTGTATTCATCTCATGCAGATAAAGCTTTCTTTACATTTCACAACTTAGAAACTCTGTCATGGATGGATCCACAAAGGGACATTCGGGATCAAATTCAGGAGTATGGTGAAGAAGGAAATATCTTCAGATAAAAACTGGAAAGAAGCTTTCTGTGAATCTGCTTTTTGCTATGTTAATTCATCTCACATAGATAAAGTTTTCTTTACATTACGTAGATTGGAAACTTCGTCATGGACAGTTCCACAAAGGGACATTCGGGAGCACATTTAGGACTATGGTGAAAAAGGAACTATGTTCAGATAAAAATAGGAAAGAAGCTTTCTGAGAAACTGCTTTGTGATATGTGCATTCCACTCAGGGAGTTATACCTCTTTTCTCATAAGGCAGTGATGGAACACTGTTCCTGTAAAACTGAAAAATTGATATTTTGGAGTGCATGGAAGACTACAGTGAAAAGTGAATTACACTCAAATAAAATCCAGAAAGAAGCCTTCCAAGAAACTGCTCTCTGATATGGGCATTCATTTCACAGAGTTAAAGCTTACTGTACATTTTCCACTTTGGAAACTCTTTCTCTGAGGAATCTGAGAAGGGATATTTAGTGTTGCCTAGAGGCCTGTGGTGTGAATGGAAATGTCTTCCATTGAAAACTGGAGAGAAGCTTTATGAGCAACTGCTTTCTGATGTGTGTATTCATCTCACAGAGTTAAATCATACTTTGTATTGAGTAGTTTGAAATCAATGTTTCTGTGGAATCTGAGAAAGGACATTTGGGAACACTCTTTAGAATATGCTTTAAAAAAACACTCAAATAAAAAGCAGAAGGAAGCTTTCTGTGAAACTGCTCTGTGTTGTGTCAATTCCACTCACACAGTTCAGCTTCCCTTTTCATTGAGCGGTATCCTAACACTGTGTTTAGTCTGCGAAGAGATATGCGGGAGCACTTTAAGACTTATTGTGAAAACGGAAATATCTTCAGATAGAAACTGGAGAGAAGATTTCCGAGGAACTGCTTTGTGACGTGTACATTGCACTCACAGAGTTATACCTTTCTTCTCATAGAGGATTGAGGAATCCTTTTTGGATAAAAAACTACAAAGGGATATTTGGGAGTATATGTACAGCTATGGTGAAAAAGGAAATATCTTCAGACAAAAACTGGAAAGAAGCTTTCTGTGAAACTGTTTTGTGATAGATATGTTTATTCATCTCACATAGATAAAACTTTCTATATATTATGCAATTTTTAAACTTCGTTATGGCATGATCCACGAAGGTACATTTGGGAGCTCATTCAGGCCTATGGTGAGAAAGAAAATATATTCAGATAGAAACTGGAGAGAAACGTTTCGAGGAACTACTTTGTGATGTGTGCATTGAAGTCACAGTATTGTATCTCTCGTATCATAGAGGACTGGGGAAACCCTTTTGGAGAAATAGGTACCAAGGGATATTGGGAGCTAACTGACCACTATGGTGAAAAGAGAAATAGCCTCAGTCAAAAACTGGAAAGAATCTTTCTGTGAAACTGCTCTGTGATATATGTATTCATCTCACATAGATAAAGCATTCTTTACATTACGCAGAATTTACGAAATTCTCTAATGAACCGTTCCGTGAAGGGACATTCAGGAGCACATTCAGGACTATGGCAAAAAAGGAAATATCTTTAGATAAAAACTGGAAAGAAGCATTTTGTGATTCTGTCTTTTGGTATGTTTATTCATCTCACGTAAATAAAGCTGTCTTTACATTACGCAGCTGGAAACTCTGTCATGGAGGAATCCACGAAGGGACATTCGGGATCACATTCAGGACTATGGTGAAAAAGGAAATATCTTCAGATGAAAACTGGAAAGAAGATTTCTGTGAATCTAGTTTTGCTATGTTTCTTCATTTCACACAGAGAAAATTTTCTTCACATTACATAGCTTGGGAACTCTGTCATGGACGGATCCATGAAGGGACATTCAGGAGAACATCCAGGCCTATGGTGAAAAAGGAAATAACTTGAGATAAGAACTGGAGAGTAGCTTTCTGAGAATCTGCTTTGTGATGTGTGCATTTCACTCAGGGAGTTATACCTCTTTTCTCATAAGGCAGTGTTTGAACACCGTTCATGTAAAACCGAAAATGTGATATTTCAGAGCGCATTGAAGACTATAGCAAAAAGTGAAACATCCTCAAATAAAATACAGAAAGAAGCGTTCCAGGAAACGGCTCTCTGATATGTGCATTAAATTCACAGATTTAAAGTTTATTCGACGTTGCCCAGGTTGGAAACTCTGTCTTTGAGCAACATATGAAGGGATATTAAGTGGCTCCCGAAGGCCTCTGGTGAGCTAGGAAATGTCTTCTGATGGAAACTGGAGAGAAGCTTTCTGAGCTACTGCTTTGTGATGTGTGTATTCATCTCATAGAGTTAAACCATTCTTTGGATTGAGTAGTTTGAAATCACTGTGTCTGTGGAATCTGAGGAAGGACATTTGGGAACACTCTTTAGAATATGGAGAAAGAAATATTCCCAGATAATAACCAGAAGGGAGCTTTCTGTGAAACTGCTATGTGTCGTGTGAATTCCTCTCCCTCAGATAAGCTTCTCTTTTCATTGAGCTGTTTTTAACCACTGTTCATGTTTAGCATGCGAAGGGATATTCGAGACCGCTTTGAGGCTTATGGTGAAAAAAGACATATGTTCAGTTAGAAACTGGAGAGAACCTTTCCGAGGAACTGCTTTATGATGTGTGCATTCCACTCACAGTGTTATACCTCTCTTCTCAGACAACATCGGGGAAACCCTTTTGGAGGAAAAGGTACCAAGGGATATTTGGGGGTATATTGACGAATATGGTGAAAAGGAAAATAGCCTCAGACTAAAAAAGAAAGAAGCTTTCTGTGAAACTACTCTGTGATATGTGTATTCTTCTCACATAGATAAAGCTTTCTTTATATTAGGCAGCTTGGAATCTCTGTCATGGAAGGATTCGTGAAGGGACATTTGGAAAACATACTGGACTATGGTGAAATAGGAAATATCTTCAGATAAAAACTGGAAAGAAGCTTTCTGTGAATCTGCTTTTTGTTATGCTTAATCATCTCACCTTGATAAAGCTTTCTTTACATTACGCAGCTTGGAAACTCTGTCATGGACGCATTTGCGAAGGGACATTCAGGAGTACGTTCAGGCCTATGCTGAAAATGGAAATATCTTCAGATAAAAACTGGAGAGAAGTTTTCTGAAAAACTGCTTTGTGATGTGTGCTTTCCACTCAGGGAATTATACCTCTTTTCTCGTAGGCAGTGTTTGAACACTGTTCCTGAAGCTTTCTGAGAAACTACTTGGTGATGTGTGCATTCCACTCATGGAGTTATACCTTTCTTCTCATAAGGCACTGTTTGAAAACTCTTCCTGTAAAACTAAAAAAGTGATATTCACAGCACATTGAAGATGATGGCGAAAAGTGAAATGTCATCCAATAAAACCCAGAAAGAAGCATTCCGAGAAACTCCTCTCTGACATGCAAATTTATTTCACAGAGTTAAAGCTTACTCTACATTTCCCAGTTTGGAAAGTCTGTCTTTGAGGATTCTGCGAAGAGATACTAAGTAGCAACCGGAGGCCTGTGCGAGCAAGGAAATGTCTTCCATTGAAAATTGAAGAGAAGCTTTCTGAGCAACTCTTTTGTGATGTTTGTATTCATCTCATGGAGTTAAATCATTCTTTGGATGGAGCAGTATGAAATCACTGTTTCAGAGAATTCTGAGAGAGGACATTTGGGAACACAATTTAGAATATCCTGAAAAAGAAATAACTTCAGATAGAAACCAGAAGGAAGCTTTCTGTGAAACTGCTCTGTGTCGTGTGAATGTCGCTCGCACAGTTAAGCTTCTCTTTTCATTGAGCAGTATTCTAACACTGTTTTTCTTTAATCTGTGAAGGTATATTCGGGAGCACTTTGAGGCTTATGGTGAAAAAGGAAATATCTTCAGATAGAAACTGGAGACAAATTTTCCGAGGAGCTTCTTTGTGATGCGTGCATTCCACTCACAGAGTACACTTTTATTCTCATAGAGGATTGGGGAATTCCTTTTGGAGAAAATGCTACCAGGGGACATTCGGGAGTATGAGGATGGCAATGGTTAAAAAGGAAATATCTTAGACAAACACTGGAAAGAAGCTTCCTGTGAAACTGCTTTGTGATAGATATGTCTATTCATCTCACATTGATAAAACGTTCTTTATATTACACAGTTTTGAAATGCCGTAAGTGAGGGATTTGTGAAGGGACATTCAGGAGCACATTCAGGCCTAGGGTGAAAAGGGAAATATCTCTAGATAAGAACTGGAAAGAGGATTTCTGTGGATACGCTTTTTGCAATGGTTATTCATCTCACATAGATAAAGCTTTCTTTACCTTACGCAGCTCGGAAACACTGTAATGGACGGATGGGTGAAGGGACATTTGGGAGCACATTCAGGACTATGGGGAAAATAGAAATAACTTCAGACAAAAATCCGAGAGAAGCTTTCTGAGAAACTGCTTTGTGATGAGTGCATTCCACTCAGGGAGTTATACCTCTTTTCTCATAAGGAAGTGTTTGAACACTGTTCCTGTAAAACCAAAAAGTGATATTTTGGAGTGCATTGAGGACTAAGGCCAAAAGTGAAATATCCTAAAATAAACCCAAAAAGAAGTGTTCCAGGAAACTGCTCTCTGATATGTGTATTCATGTCACACAGTTAAAGCTTACTCTACATTTCCCAATTTGGAAACTGCATCTTTGAGGAATCTGCAAAGGGATATTAAGTGGCGCCCGGAAGCCTGTGGTGAGCAAGGAAATGTTTTCCGTTGAAAACTGGAGAGAAACTTTCTGAGCAACTACTTTGTGATGTGTGTATTCATCTCATAGAGTTAAATCATTCTTTGGATTGAGCAGTTTGAACTCACTGATTCTGTGGAACCTGAGGAAGGTCATTTGGGAAAGACCTTTAGAATATGCTGAAAAAGAAACGGCCTCAGATAAAAACCAGAAAGAAGCTTTCTGCGAAACTGCTATGTGTCGTGTGAATTTCTTTTGCTCACTTAAGCTTCTCTTTTCATTGAGCACTTTTCTAACACTGTTTATGTTTAGCGTGTGAAGGGATATTCGTGAGTTATTTGAGGCTTACGGTGAAAAAGGAAATATATTCAGATACAGATTGGAGAGAGGCTTTCCGAGGAACTCCTTTGTGACCAGTGCATTTCACTCACAGTGTTATACCTCTGTTGTCATAAAGGATTGGGAAAACCTTTTTGGAGAAAAAGATACCAAGGGACATTTAGGTGTATATGAATGGCTATGATGAAAAAGGAAATATCCTCAGAGAAAAACTGGAAAGAAACTTTCTGTGAATCTGCTTTTGGCTATGTTTATTCATGTCACATAGATAAAGCTTTCTTTATATTACGAAGCTTGGAAACTCCGTCATGGATGGATCCACAAAGGGACATTCAGGAGCACATTCGGGCCTATGGTGAAAAAGGTAATATCGTCAGCTATAAAATGGAGAGAAGCTTTCTGAGACACTGCTTGGGGATGTGTGCATTCCACTCAGGGAGTTATACCTTTCTCCTCATAAGGCACTTTTTCAAACACTGTTCCTGTAAAACTAAAAAAGTGATATTCAGAGCAC
This sequence comes from Macaca fascicularis, assembly GCF_037993035.2. Taxonomy (NCBI): domain Eukaryota; kingdom Metazoa; phylum Chordata; class Mammalia; order Primates; family Cercopithecidae; genus Macaca; species Macaca fascicularis. The sequence continues at coordinate 69,977,248 of NC_088377.1, read as the reverse complement.
ATTGAAGACTATGGAGATAAGTGAAATGTTTTCCAATAAAACCCAGAAAGAAGCATTGCAGGAAACTGCTCTCTGATATGTCCATTCATTTCACAGAGTTAAAGCATATTTTACATTTCCCAGTTTGCAAAATCTGTCGTTGAGGATTCTGTGAAGGGATATTAAGTGGCAACCGGAGGCCTGTGGTGAGCAAGGAAATGTCTTCCGTTGAAAACTGTAGAGAAGTTTTATGAGCAACTGCTTTGTGATGTGTGTATTCATCTCATAGAGTTAAATCATTCTTTGTGTTGAGCAGTTTGAAATCAACGTTTCTGTGGAATCTGAGAAAGGACATTTTGGAACACTCTTTAGAATATGCTTTAAAAGAAATACACTCTGATAAAAAGCAGAAGGAAGCTTTCTGTGAAACTGCTCTGTGTTGTGTTAATCCACTCACACCGTTCAGCTTCTCTTTTCATTGAGCAGTATTCTAACACTGTGTTTAATCTGTGAAGGGATATGCGGGAATGCTTTAAGGCTTATGGTTGAAATGGAAATATCTTCAGATAGAAACTGGGGAGAAGATTTCCGAGAAACTGCTTTGTGATGTGTGCATTGCACTCACAGAGTTATACCTTTCTTCTCATAGAGGATTGAGGAATCCTTTTTGGATAAAAAGCTACCAAGAGATATTTGGGAGTATATATACGGCTATGGTGAAAAAGGAAATATCCTCAGACAAAAACTGGAAAGAAGATTTCTGTGAAACTGCTTTGTGATAGATATGTTTATTCATCTCACATAGATAAAACTTTCTATATATTGCACAATTTGGAAACTTCGTCATGGAATGATCCATGAAGGTACATTCGGGAGCTCATTCAGGTCTATTGTGAAAAAGGAAATATATTCAGATAGAAACTGGAGAGAAACTTTTCGAGGAACCACTTTGTGACGTGTGCATTGTACTCACTGTTTCCATCAGAAACATTCCATCTCCAATTCCTTTTGGAGAAATAGGTACCAAGGGATATTCAGGAGCATATTGACGGCTATGGTGAAAAGAGAAATAGCCTCAGACAAATGCTAGAAAGAATCTTTCTGTGAAACTGCTCTGTGATATATGTATTCATCTCACATATATAAAGCATTCTTTACATTACGCTGCTTGGAAATTCTGTCATGAAGGGTTCTATGAAGGGACATTCGGGAGCACATTCAGGAGTTTAGGGAAAACGAAATATCTTCAGATAAAAAAAGGAAAGAAGCTTTCTGTGATTCTGCTTTTTGGTATGTGCATTCATCTCACGTAAATAAAGCTTTCTTTACATTATGCAGCTGGAAACTCTGTCATGGACGGATCTGCAAAGGGACATTCGGGATCACATTCAGGACTATGGTGAAAAAGGAAATATCTTCACATACAAACTGGAAAGAAGCTTTATGTGAATCTGCTTTTGTTATGTTTATTCATTTCACATAGACAAAGTTTTCTTCACATTACATAGCTTGGAAATTCCGTCATGGATGGATCCGCGAAGGGACATTCAGGAGAACATTCAGGCCTATGGTGAAAAAGGAAATAACTTGAGATAAAAATTGGAGAGTAGCTTTCTAAGAATCTGCTTTATGATGTGTGCATTCCACTCAGGGAGTTATACCTCTTTTCTCATAAGGCAGTGTTTGAACACCGTTCATGTAAAATCGAAAAATGATATTTTGGAGCACATTGAAGACTATAGAAAAAAGTGAAACATCCTCATGTAAAATACAGAAAGAAGCGCTCCAGGGAACAGCTTTCTGACGTGTGCATTAATTTCTCAGAGTTGAAGTTTATTCTACGTTGCCCAGTTTGGAAACTGTCTTTGACGTATCTGCGAAGGGATATTAAGTGGCGCCCAGAGTCCTCTGGTGAGCTAGGAAATGTCTTCTGATGGAAACTGGAGAGAAGCTTTCTGAGCAGCTGCCTTGCAATATCTGGATTATTCTCATAGTGTTAAATCATTCTTTACATTGAAGAGTTTGAAATCACTGTGTCTGTGGAACCTGAGAAAGGACATTTGGGAATGCTTTTCAGAATATACTGAAAAAGAAATACCCTCAGATAAAAAACAGAAGGAAGCATTCTGTGAGACTTCTCTGTGTTGTGTGAATTCCAATCACACGGTTCAGCTTCTCTTCTCATTGAGCAGTATTATAGCACTGTTTTTCTTTAGTTTGTGAAGGGATATTCATGAGCGCCTTGAGGCTTATGGTGAAAACGAAAATATTTTCAGATACAAACTAGAGAGAAGCTTTCCGAGGAGCTGCTTTGTGATGTGTGCACTCCACTCATAGAGTTATACTTTTCTTCTCAGAGAGAATTGGGGAATATCTTTTGGAGAAAAAGTTACCATTGGACATTCGGGAGTATATGGGTCCCTATGGTTAAAAAGGAAATATCATCAGACAAAAACTGGAAAGAAGCTTTCTGTGAAACTGCTTTTGTGATAGATATTCTTATTGATCTCACATAGATAAAAGCTTTCTATACTACACAGTTAGGAAAGTCCGTCATGGACGGATCCGCGAAGGGACATTCGGGAGCACATTCAGGCCTATGGTGAAAAAGGAAATATCTTCAGATAAAAACAGGAGAGAAACTGCTTTGCAATGTGTGCTTTCCACTCAGTTAGTTACACCTCTTTTCTAGGAAAGCATTGTTTGAACACTGTTCCCGTAATACTGAAAAAGTGATATTTTGGAGAGCTTTAAAGACTATGGCCAAAAGTGAACTATCCTCAAATAAAAGCCAGAAAGAGGTGTACCAAGAAAATACTATCTTATATGTGTATTTATTTCACAGAGATAAAGCTTACTCTCTGTTGCCCAGTTTGGAAACTCTCTCTTGAGGAATCTGCAAAGGGACATTAAGTGGTGCCCAGAGGCCTCTGGTGAGCTAGGAAATGTCTTCTGATGGAAACTGGAGAGAAGCTTTCAGAGCTCCTGTTTTGTGATGTGTGTATTCATCTCATAGAGTTAAACCATTCTTTGGATTGAGCAGTTTGAAATCACTGCATCTGTAGAATCTCAGAAAGGACACTCTTCCTGTAGAACGAATGTCCCACGAAGGGACATTCGGGAGCACATTCAGGACTATGATGAAAAAGGAAATATCATTAGATAAAAACTGGAAAGAAACTTTCTGTGAATCTGCTTTTTGCTTTGTTTATTCATCTCACATAGGTAAAGCTTTCTTTACATTACGCAGCTTGGAAACTCCGTGATAGATGGATCCGGGAAGGGATATTCAGGATCACATTTGGGCCTGCAGTGAAAAAGGAGATATCTTCAGATAAAAACTGGAGAGAAGCTTTCTGAGAAACTGCTTTTTGATGTGTACATTCCACTCAGGAAGTTATACCTCTTTCCTCATAAGGCAGTGTTTGAACACTGTTCCTGTAAAAAAGAAAAAGTGATAATATGGAGTGCATTGAAGACTATGGTGAAAAGTGAAATATCGTCAAATAACACCCAGAAAGAGCATTCCAAGAAACTGCTCTCTGATATGTGCATTCTTGACACAGAGTTAAAGCTTACTCTACATTGCCCAGTTTGGAAACTCTGTCTTTGAGGAATCTGGGATGGGATATTATGTGTCTCGGGGAGGCCTGTGGTGAGCAAGGAAATGTCTTCCGTTTAAAACTGGAGAGAGGCTTTTTGAGCAGTTGCTTTGTGATGTGTGTATTATTCTCATAGAGCTAAATCATTCTTTGGATTGAAGAGTTTGAAATCACTGTTTCTGTGGAACCTGAGAAAGGACATTTGGGAAAACTCCTTAGAATATGCTGAAAAAGAAATACCCTCAGATAAAAACCACAAGAAAGCTTTCTGTGAAGCTGCTCTCGGTCATGTGATTTCCACTCACACAGTTAAGCTTCTCTTTTCATTGAGCAGTATTCTAACACTGTGTTTAGTCTGCGAAGGGATATTTGGGAGCACTTTGAGGCTTATGGTGAAAATGGAAATATCTTCAGACAGACACTAGGGAGAAGCTTTCTGACAAGCTGCCTTGTGACGTGTGCATTCCACTCACAGAGTTATACCTTTCTTCTCATAAAGGATTGGGGAATCCCTTTTGGAGAAAAAGCTACCAACGGACATTCAGGTGTATATAGATGGCTATTATGAAAAAGGAATTACTCTCAGACATAAACGGAAAAAAAAGCTATCTGGAAAACTGCTTTGTGATAGATAAGTTTATTCATCTCACATAGATAAAACATTCCTTATATTACACAGTTTGGAAACTCCTCAAGGACAGATCCACAAAGGGACATTTGGGAGCACCTTCAGGCGTATGGTGAAAATGGAAATCTCTTCATATAAAAATTGGACAGAAGCTTTCTGAGAAACTGCTTTGTGGTGTGTACATTCCACTCAGGGAGATTTACCTCTTTTCTCATAAGGCAGTGTTTCAATACTGTTCCTGTAAAACCGAAAAGGTGTTATTTTGTAGTGCATTGAAGACTATGGCGAAAAGAGAACTCTCCTAAAATATAACCCAGAAAGAAGCGTTCCAAGAAACTGCTCTCTAATATGTGCATTCATTTCACAGAATTAAAGCTTACTCTACATTGCCCAGTTTGGAAACTCTGTCTTTGAGGAATCTGCAAAGGGGTATTAAGTGGCTCCCAGAGGTCTGTGGTGAGCAAGGAAATGTCTTCCTTTAGAAACTGGTGAGAAGCTTTGGAAGCAACTGCTTTGTGATGTGTGTATTCATCTCATAGAGTTAAACCATTTTTTGGATTGATCAGTTTGAAATCACTGTTTCTGTGGAATCTGAGGAAGGACATTTGGGAATGCTCTTTAAAATATGGAGAAAGAAATATCCTCTGATAAAAAACAGGAGGAAGCCTTCTGAGAAACTGCTATGTGTCACATTAATTCCTTTTGCTCTGTTAAGCTTCTCTTTTCATTGAGCACTTTTCAAACACTGTTTATGTTTAGCATGTGAAGGGATAGTCGTGAGTGCTTTGAGGCTTACAGTGAAAAAGGAAATATGTTCAGATAGAAACTGGAGAGAGGCTTTCTGAGGATCTACTTTGTGACCTGTGCATTTCACTCACAGTGTTATACCTCTCTTTCGTATTGGATTGGGGAATCCCTTTTGGAGAAAAAGATAAAAAGGGACATTTGGGTGTATATGCACGGCTATTGTGAAAAGGGAAATATGCTCAGAGAAAAACTGGAAAGAAGCTTTCTGTGAATCTGCTTTTTGCTATGTTTATTCATCTCACATAGATAAGGTTTCTTTATGTTGCACAGCTTGGGAAGTCTGTCATGGTCGGATCTGCAAAGGGTCATTTGGCAGCACATTCAGGACTATTTTGAAAATGGAAATACCTTCAGATAAAAACAGGAAAGAATCTTACGGAGAAAGTGCTTTGTGATGTGTGAAACTGCTTTGTGATATGCTGAAAAGCAAATACCCTCAGATAAAAACAGGAAGGAAACTTTCTGTGAAACTGCTCTTGGTCATGTGATTTCCTCTCACACAGTTAAGCTTCTCTTTTCATTGATCAGTATTCTAACAATGTGTTTAGTCTGCCAAGGTATATTCAGGAGCACTTTAAGGCTTATCATGAAAACGAAAATATTTTCAGAGACACTACAGAGAAGCTTTCTGAGGAGCTGCTTTGTGACGTGTGAATTCCAATCACAGAGTTATACTTTTCTTCTTATAGAGGATTGGGAAATCCTTTTTGGAGAAAAAGGTACCAAAGGACATTCAGGTATATATAGATGGCTATTGTGAAAAAGGAATTATCCTCAGACAAAAACGGGAAAGAGGCTTTCTGGGAAACTGCTTTGTGATAGATATGTTTATTCATCACACATACATAAAACTTTCTTTATATTATGCAGTTTATAAACTCCATCAAGGACAGATTTGCAAAGGGATATTCGGGAGTACTTTCAGGCCTATGGTGAAAAAGGAAATCTCTTCATATAAAAATTGGAGAGAAGCTTTCTGAGAAAATACTCTGTGATGTGTGCATTCCACTCAGAGAGATGTACCTCTTTTCTCATAAGGCAGTGTTTCATCACTGTTCCTGCAAAATTGAAAATGTGATATTTCGTACCACTTTCAAGACTATGGTGAAAAGAGAACCCTCCTCAAATAAAACCCAGAAAGAAGCGTTCCAAGAAACTGCACTCTGATATGTGCATTCATTTCACAGAATTAAAGCTTACTCTACATTGCCCAGTTTGGAAACTCTGTCTTTTAGGAATCTGCGAAGGGATATTAAGTTGCTCCCAGAGGTTTGTGGTGAGCAAGGAAATGTCTTCCTTTGGAAACTGCAGAGAAGCTTTGTGAGCAACTGCTTTGCAAAGTGTGGATTCATTTCATAGAGTTAAACTATTCTTTGGACAGAGCAGTTTGAAATCACTGTTTCTGTGGAATCTGAGGAAGGACATTTGGGAACTCTCTTTAGAATATCCTGAAAAAGAAAAAACCGCAGATAGAAAGAAGAAGGAAGCTTTCTGTGAAACTGCTCTCTGTCGCGTGAATGCTGCTCACACCGTTAAGCTTCTCTTTTCACTGCACAGAATTCTAACACTGTTTTAGTGTAGTCTGCGAAGGGATATTTGGGAGTGCTTTGAGGCTTGTGGTGAAAAAGGAAATATATTCAGATAGAAACTGGGAAAAGCTGTCTGAGGAGCTGTATTGTAACATATGTATTCCACTCACAGAGTTTTACTTTTCTTCGCTTAGAGGACTGGGGAATCTCTCCTGGAGAAGAAGCTACCAAGGGTCACTCGGGAGTATACGACGGCTATGGCGAAATTGGAAATATCCTCAGACAAAAACTGGAAAGAAGCTTTCTGTGAAACTGCTTTGTGATAGATATGTTTATTCATCTCACATAGATAAAACTTTCTGTATATTACACAGTTTGGAAACTCCATCATGGACGGATCCGTGACAGGACATTCGGGAACACATTCAGGCCTATGGTGAGAAACAAAATCTCTTCAGATAAAAACTGGTCAGAAGCTTTCTGAGAAACTGCTTTGTGATGTGTGCATTCCACTCAGGGAGTCCTACCTCTTTTCTCATAAAACAGTGTTTAAACATGGTTCCTCTAAAATCAAAAAAATGATATTTCGGATAGCCTTGAAGACTATGGCGAAAAGTGAAATATCCTAAAATAAAACCCAAAAAGAAGCATTCCAAGAAACTACTCTCTGATATGTGAATTCATTTCACAGAGTTAAATCTTACTCTACATTGCCCAGTTTGGAAACTGTTTTTAAGGAATCTGAGAAGGGATATTTAGTGTCGCCCAGAGGTCTGTGGTGAGCAAGGAAATGTCTTCCTTTGAAAACTGGAGAGAAGCTTTCTGAGCAACTGCTTTGTGATGTGTGTATTCGTCTCATAGGGTTAAATCATTCTTTGTATTGAACAGTTTGAAATCTCTGTTTCTTTGGAACCTGAGAAAGGCCATTTGGGAATGGTCTTTAGCATATGTTGAAAAAGAAGTACCCTCAGATAAAAACCAGAAGGAAGCTTTCTGTGAAACTGCTCTCGGTCATGTGAATTCCACTCACACAGTTAAGTTTCTTTTTTCATTGTGCAGTATTCTAACACTGTGTTTAGTCTGCAAAGTGATATTCGGGAGGTCTTTGAGGCTTATGGTGAAAATTGAAATACGTCAGATAGAAACTGAAGAGAAGCTTTCTGAGGAGCTGCTTTGTGATTTGTGCATTCCACTCTCAGGGTTATACCTATTTCTCATAGAGGATTGGGGACTCCCTTTTGGAGAAAATGCTACCAAGGGACATTCGGGAGTGTATGGACGGCTATGGTGAAAAAGGAAATATCCTCAGCCAAACACTGGAAAGAAACTTTCCGTGAAACTGCTTTGTGAAAGATATATTTATCCATCTCACATAGATAAAATTTTCTTTATGTTACGCAGTTTGGAAACTCTGTTATGGAGGGATAGGTGAAGCGACATCCGGGAACACATTCAGGCCAATGGTGAAAAAAGAAATATCATCAGATAAAAAATTGAGAGAAGTTTTCTTAGAAATTGCTGTGTGATGTGTGCATTCCACTCAGGGAGTTATACCTCTTTTCTCATAAGGAAGTGTTTGAACACCGTTCCTGTAAAACTGAAAAAGGACTATTTTGGAGATCATTGAAGAATATGGTGAAAAGTGAAATATCCTCAAATAAAACCCAGACAGAAGCGTTCCAAGAAACTGCTTTCTGATATGTGCATTCATTTCACAGAGTTAAAGCTTACTCTACATTGCCCAGCTTGGTAATTCTGTCTTTGAGGAATCTGCAAAGGGATATTTCGTGAAGCCCGAGGCCTGTGGTGGAGAAGGAATTGTCTTCCGATGAAAACAGGAGAGAAGCTTTCTGAGCAGCTACTTTGTGATGTGTGCATTCATCTCATTGGAGTAAAACATTCTTTGGATACAGCAGGTTGAAATCACTGCTTCTGTGGAATCTGAGGAAGGACATTGGAAATGCTCTTTAGAAATACATATCCTCAGATAAAAACCAGAAGGGATCTTTCTGTGAAAATGCCGTGTGTCTTGTGAATTCCTCCCTCAGTTAAGCTTCTCTTTTCATTGAACTGTTTTCAATCACTGTTTATGTTTAGCATGTGAAGGCATATTCGGGAGCGCTATGAGGCTTACAGTGAAAAAGGAAATATATTCAGATAGAAACTGGAGAGAAACTTTCCAAGGAACTGCTTTGTGACGTGTGCATTCCACTCACAGTGTTATACCTCTCTTCTCATACAGCATCGGGGAAATCCTTTTGGACAAAAAGGTACCCAGGGATATTTGGGAGCATATTGACGAATATGGTGAAAAGGGAAATAGCCTCAGAGAAAAGGTGGAAAGAAGCTTTCTGTGAAACTGCTCTGCAACATGTGCATTCATCTCACATAGGTAAAGCTTTCTTTACGTTACACAACTTGCAAACTCTGTCATGGGGTTTGCAATGGATGGATCCGTGAAGGGACATTCGGGAGAACATTCTGGACTATGGTGAAAAAGGAAATACCTTCAGATAAAAACTGGAAAGAAGCTTTCTGTGAATCTGCCTTTTTGCTATGTTATTCATCTCACATAGATAAAGCTTTATTTACATTACGAAGCTTAGAAACTCCATCATGGACTGAACCACGAAGGGACATTCGGGGGAACATTCAGACCTATGGTGAAAAAGGAAATATCTTCAAAAAAAAACCCGGAGAGAAGTGTTCTGAGAAACTGCTTTGTGATGTGTGCATTCCACTCAGGGAATTTTACCTCTTTTCTCTTTACCTCTTTTCTCATAAGGGAGTGTTTGAACACCGTTCCTGTAAAACCAAAAAAGATATATTTCGGAGTGCATTGAAGACTACAGGGAAAAGTGAGCTCCTCTTAAATAAAACCCAGAGAGAAGCGTTCCAAGAAACTGCTCTCTGATATGGGAATTCACTTCACAGAGTTAAAGTTTTTTCTACATTGCCCAGTTTGCAAACTCTGTCTCTGAAGAATCTGAGAAGTTATATTAAGTGGCGCCCGGAGGCCTGTGTTGGGTGCGGAAATGTCTTCCGTTGAAAACTGGAGAGAAGCTTTCTGAGTAACTGCTTTGTGACGTGTGTATTCATCTCATAGAGTTAAATCATCCTTTGGATGAAGCAGTTTGAAATCACTGTTTCTGTGGAATCTGAAGAAGGACATTTGGGAACGCTCTTCAGAATATGGAGAAAGAAATATCTTCAGATAAAAACCAAAAGGAAGCTTTCTGTGAAACTGCTATGTGTCATGTGAATTCCTCTTTCTCAGTTAAGCTTCTCTTTTCATTGAGCAATTTTCTAACACTGTTTATATTCAGTGTGTGAAGGGATGTTCGGGAGTGCTTTGAGGCTTACGGTGAAAAACGAAATATGTTCAGATAAAAACTGCAGAGAGTGTTTCCGAGGAATTGCTTTGTGACCAGTACATTTCACTCACAGTGTTATACCTCTCTTCTCATAAAGGATTGGGGAATTCCTTTTGGAGAAAATGCTATCAAGGGACATTCAGGAGTACATGGACAGCTATGGTGAAAAAGGAAATATCCTCAGACAAAAGCTGGAAGGAAGATTTCCGTGAATCTGCTTTTTGCTATGTTTATTCATCTCACATAGTTAGAGCTTTCTTTACATTACGCTGTTTGGAAACTGTCATGTACGGTTCCCCAAAGGGACATGCGGGAGCACATTCAGGCCTATGGTGAAATAGGAAATATCTTCAGATAAAAACTGGAGAGAAGCTTTCTGAGAAACTGCTTTGTGATGTGTGCATTCCACTCAGGGAGTTTTACCTCTTTTCTCATATGGCAGTGATTGAACACCTTTCCTGTAAAACCGAAAAAGTGATATTTCGGAGCGCTTTGAAGACTATGGAAAAATGAAATATCAGAGAGAAGCGTTCCAAGAAACTGTTCTCTGATACGTGCATTCATTTCACAGAGTTAAAGTTTACTCTACATTTCCCAGTTTGGAAACTCTGTCTTTGAGGAATCTGCGATGGTATATTATGTGGCTCCCAGAGGCCTGTGGTGAGCAAGGAAATGTCTTCCTTTGAAAACTGGAGAGAACGTTTCTGAGAAACTACTTGTGACGTGTGTATTCATCTCATAGAGTTAAATCATTCTTTGGTTTGAGCAGTTTGAAATCACTGTTTCTGTGGGATCTGAGGAAGGACATTTGGTAATGCTCTTTAGACTATGGAGAAAGAAATATCCTCTGATAAAAACCAGAAGGAAGCTTTCTGTGAAACTGCTATGTATTGTGTGAATTACTTTCACTCAGTTAAGCTTCTCTTTTCATTGAGCACTTTTCTAACACTGTTTATGTTTATCATGCGAAGGGATAGTCATGAGTGCCCTGAGGCTTATGGTGAAAAAGGAAATATGTTCAGATAGAAACTGGAGAGAGGCTTTCCGAGGAACTACGTTGTGACCCGTGTATTTCACTCACAGTGTTATACCTCTCTTTTCATATAGGATTGGGGAATGACTTTTGGAGAAAAAGTTAAAAAGGGACATTGGAGTGTATATGCACGGCTATTGTGAAGAAGGAAATATCCTCAGAGAAAAACTGGAAAGAAGCTTTCTGTGAATCTGCTTTTTGCTATGTTTATTCATCTCACATAGATAAAGGTTACTTCACGTTACACAGCTTGGAAATTCTGTCACGGATGGATCTGCAAAGGGTCATTTGGTAGCACATTCAGGACTAATGAGAGAATGGAAAAATCTTCAGACAAAAACTGGAAAGAAGCTTACGGAGAAACTGCTTTGTGATGTGTGAAACTGCTTTGTGATATGCTGAAAAGGAAATACCCTCAAATAAAAACCAGAAGGAAACTTTCTGTGAAACTGCTCTCGGTCATGTGATTTCCACTCACACAATTAAGCTTCTCTTTTCATTGAGGAGTATTCTCACACTGTGTTTAGTCTGTGAAGGGATACTCGGGAGTGCCTTGAGGTTTATGGTGAAAACGGAAATAACTTCGGATAGACACTAGAGAGAAGCTTTCTGAGGAGCTGCTTTGTGATGTGTGCATTCCACTCACAGAGTTATACCTTTCTTCTTATAGAGGATTGGGGAATCCCTTTTGGAGAAAAAGAGACATTCAGGAGTATATAGACGGCTATTGTGAAAAAGGAATTATCCTCAGACAAAAATGGGAAAGAGGCTTTCTGGGAAACTGCTTTGTGATAGATATGTTTATTCATCCCACATCGATAAAACTTTCTTTATATTACGCAGTTTGGAAACTCCATCAAGGACAGATTCACAAAGGGATATTTGGGAGTACCTTCAAAGCTATGGCGAAAAAGGAAATCTCTTCATATAAAAATTGGAGAGAAGCTTTCTGAGAAACTACTTTGTGATGTGTGCATTCCACTCAGAGAGATGTACCTCTTTTCTCATAAGGCAGTGTTTCATCACTGTTCCTGTAAAACTGAAAATGTGATATTTTGTAGCACATTGAAGTCTATGGTGAAAAGAGAAACCTCCTCAAATAAAACCCAGAAAGAAGTGTTCCAAAAAACTGCACTCTGATATGTGCATTCATTTCACAGAATTAAAGCTTACTCTACATTGCCCAGTTTGGAAACTCTGTCTTTGAGGAATCTGCAAAGGGGTGTTAAGTTACTCCCAGAAGTCTGTGGTGAGCAAGGACATGTCTTCCTTTGGAAACTGGAGAGAAGTTTTCTGAGCAACTGCTTTGCAGTGTGTGTATTCATTTCATAGAGTTAAACCATTCTTTGGATTGAGCAGTTTGAAATCACTGTTTCTGTGGAATCTGAGGAAGGACATTTGGGAACGCTCTTTAGAATATGGAGAACTAAATATACTCAGATGAAAACAAGGATGCTTTCTGTGAAACTGCTATGTGTCGTATGAATTCCTCTCGATCAGTTAAGCTTCTCTTGCATCGACCAGTTTTCATATTGTTTATGTTTAGCGTGTGAACAGATATTCCGGAGTGCTTTCAGGCTTACTGTAAAAAAGGAAATATCTTCATATAGAAAATGGAGAGAAGCTTTCCGAGGAACTGCTTTGTGATGTGTGCATTCCACTCAGAGTGTTATACATCTATTCTCACACAGCATCGGGAAAACATTTTCCAGAAAAAGCTACCAAGGGATATTTAGGAGCATATTTATGCCTATGGTGAAAAAGGAAGTAACCTCAGAAAAAAACTGGAAAGAAGCTTTCTGTGAATCTACTTCTTGTTATATTTATTCATCTCACATAGATAATGCTTTCGTTACATGACGCAGCTTGGAAACTCTGTCATGGACATATCCGTGAAGGGACATTTGGGATCACATTCAAGGCTCTGGTGAAAATGGAAATATATTCAAATAAAAACTGATTAGAAGCTTTCTGTGAATCTGCTTTTTGCTATGTTTATTCATCACACATTGGTAAAGCTTTCTTCACATTACACAGTTTGGAAACTCTGTCATGGATGGATCCACGAAGGGACATTCAGGAGCACATTCATGTCAATGTTGAAAAAGGAAATATCTTCAGAAAAATACCAGAGAGAAGTTTTCTGAGAAACTGTTTTGTGATGTGTGCATTCCACTCAGGGTGTTTTAACTCCTTTCTCATAAGGCAATGTTTGAACACTGTTCCTGTAAAACCGAAAATGTTATATTTTGGAGTGCATTGAAGACTATGGGGAAAAGTGAACTGTCGTGAAATAAAACCCAGAAAGAAGCATTCCGAGAAACTTCTCTCTGATATATGCATTCACTTCACAGAGTTAAAGCTTACTCTACATGGCCCAGTTTGGAAACACTGTCATTGAGGAATCTGTGAAGTTATAAGTGGCTCCCGGAGGCCTGTGGTGAACAAAGAAACGTCTTCCGTTGAAAACTGGAGAGAAGCTTTCTGAGCAACTGCTTTGTGATGTGTGTCTTCATCTCATACATTTAAATCATTCTTTGGATTGAGCAGTTTGATATCATTGTTTCTGTGGAATGTGAGGAAGAACATTTGGCAATGCTCTTTAGAATATGGAGAAAGAAATATCCTCTGATAAAAAGCAGAAGGAAGCTTTCTGTGAAACTGCTGTGTGTCACGTGAATTCCTTTCACTCTGTTAAGGTTCTCTTTTCATAGAGCACTTTTCTAACAATGTTTATGTTTAGCGTGCGAAGGGATATTTGTGAGAGCTTTGAGGCTTACGGTGAAAAAGGAAATATGTTCAGATAGAAACTGGAGAGAGGCTTTCCGAGGAACTGCTTTGCGAGTTGTGCATTTCACTCGCAGCATTATACCTCTCTTTTTATAAAGGATTGGGGAACCCCTTTTGGAGAAAAAGATACCAAGGGACATTGGGGTGTACATGGACGGCTACAGTGAGAAAGGAAATATCGTCAGATAAAAACTGGAGAGAAGCTTTCTGAGAAACTGGTTGGTGATGTTTGCATTCCACTCAGGGATTTATACCTTTCTTCTCATAAGACACGGTTTGACCTGTAAAACTAAAGAAGTGGTATTTGGAGCACATTTAAGACTATGGCGAAAAGTGAGATGTCGTTTAGTAAAACCCAGAAAGAACCACTCCAAGAAACTGCTCTCACGTGTCCATTCATTTCACAGAGTTAAAGCTCACTCTACATTTCCCAGTTTGGAAAGTCTGTCGTTGAGGATTCTGCAAAGGGATATTAACTGGCAACTGCAGGCCTGTGATGGGCAAGGAAATCTCTTGCGTTGAAAATTGGAGAAAAGGTTTCTGAGCAACACTTTTGTGATGTTTGTATTCATCTCATAGAATTAAATCATTCTTTAGATAAAGCAGTTTGAAATCACTGTTTCTGTGGAATCTGAGAAAGGACATTTGGGAACGCTCTTTAGAATATCCTGAAGAAGAAATAACCACAGATAGAAAGAAGAAGGAAGCTTTCTGTGAAACTGCTCTCTGTCTCGTGAATTCTTCTCACACAGTTAAGCTTCACTTTTCATTGCACAGTATTCTAACACTGTTTTAGTGTAGTCTGCGAAGGGATATTCGGGAGCGCTTTGAGGCTTATGGTGAAAAAGCAAATATCTTCAGATAGAAACTGGAGAGAAGCTATCCGAGGAGCTGTATTGTAACATATGTATTCCACTCACAGAGTTTTACTTTTCTTCACTTAGACTATTGGGGAATCTCTTTTGGAGAAGAAGTTACCAAGGGTCACTCGGGAGAATATGGACGGCTATGACGAAATTGGAAATATCCTCAGACAAAAACTGGAAAGAAGCTTTCTGTGAAACTGCTTTGTGATAGATATGTTTATTCATCTCACATAGATAAAACTTTCTGTATACTACGCAGTTTGGAAACTCCATCATGGACGGATCTGCGACAGGACATTCGGGAACACATTCAGGCCTATGGTGAGAAAGAAAATCTCTTCAGATAAAAACTGGAGAGAAGCTTTCTGAGAAACTGCTTTGTGATGTGTGCATTCCACTCAGGGAGTCCTACCTCTTTTCTCATAAAGCAGTGTTTGAACATGGTTCCTCTAAAATCAGAAAAGTGATATTTTGGATCACCTTGAAGACTATGGCGAAAAGTGAAATATCCTAAAATAAAACCCAAAAAGAAGCATTCCAAGAAACTACTCTCTGATATGTGAATTCATTTCATAGAATTAAATCTTACACTACATTGCCCAGTTTGGAAACTCTGTTTTTGAGTAATCTGAGAAGGGATATTTACTGTCGCCCAGAGGTCAGTGGTGAGCAAGGAAATGTCTTCCTTTGAAAACTGGAGAGAAGCTTTCTGAGCAACTGCTTTGTGATGTGTGTATTCATCTCATAGGGTTAAATCATTCTTTGAATTGAACAGTTTGAAATCTCTGTTTCTTTGGAACCTGAGAAAGGCCGTTTGGGAACGGTGTTTAGCATATGCTGAAAAAGAAATACCCTCAGATAAAAGCCAGAAGAAAGCTTTCTGTGAAACTGCTCTGGGTCATGTGAATTCCACTCACACAGTTAAGCTTCTCTTTTCATTGAGCAGTATTCTAACACTGTGTTTAGTCTGCAAAGTGATATTCATGAGGTCCTTGAAGCTTATGGTAAAAATGGAAATATCTCAGATAGAAACTGAAGAGAAGCTTTAGAAGGAGCTGCTTTGTGACTTGTGCATTCCACTCTCAGGGTTATACCTTTTACTGATAGAGGATTGGGGACTCCTTTTTTGAAAAAATGCTACCTGGGACATTCGGGAGTATATGGACGGCTATGGTGAAAAAGGAAATATCCTCAGCCAAACACTGGAAAGAAACTTTCCGTGAAGCTGCTTTGTGAAAGATATGCTTATCCATTTCACATAGATAAAATTTTCTTTATGTTACGCAGTTTGGAAACTCAGTCATGGATGGATCGACGAAGGGACATCCGGGAACACATTCAGGCCCATGGTGAAAAAGGAAATATCATCAGATAAAAAATTGTGAGAAGCTTTCCTAGAAATTGCTGTGTGATGTGTGCATTTCACTCAGGGAGTTATACCTCTTTTCTCAAAAGGAAGTGTTTGAACACCGTTCCTGTAAAACCAAAAAACGAATATTTTGGAGATCATTGAAGACCATTGTGAAAAGTGAAATATCCTCAAATAAAACCCAGATAGAATCATTCCAAGAAACTGCTCTCTGATATGTGCATTCATTTCACAGAATTAAAGCTTACCCTACATTGCCCAGCTTGGTAATTCTGTCTTTGAGGAATCTGCAAAGGGATATTTAGTGAAGCCCGAGGCCTGTAGTGAGGAAGGAATTGACTTCCGATGAAAACGGACGAGAATCTTTCCGAGAAACTACACTGTGATGTGTGTATTCATCTCATAGATGTAAGCTATTCTTTGGATAGAGCAGATTGAAATCACTGCTTCTGTGGAATCTGAGGAAGGACATTGGAAATGGTCTTTAGAATATGGAGAAATACATATCATCAGATATAAACAAGAAGGAAGCTTTCTGTGAAAATGCTGTGTGTCTTGTGAATTCCTCACTCAATTAAGCTTTTCTTTTCATTGAGAGGTTTTCACACATGGTTTATGTTTAGCGTGCGAAGGGATATTCAGGAGCGCTTTGAGGCTTACAGAGAAAAAGGAAATATGTTCAGATAGAAACTGGAGAGAAGATTTCCGAGGAACTGCTTTGTGACGTGTGCATTCCACTCCCAGTGTTATACCTCTCTTCTCATACAGCATCGTGGAAACCCTTTTGGACAAAAAGGTACCCAGTGATATTTGGGAGCATATTGACAAATATGGTGAAAAGGGAAATAGCCTCAGAGCAAAGCTGGAAAGAAGCTTCTGTGAAACTGCTCTGTGACATGTGTGTTCATCTCACATAGATAAAACTTGCTTTACATTATGCAGCTTGCAAACTCTGTCATGGACGGATCTGTGAAGGGACATTTGGGAGCATATACAGGATTATGGTGAGAAAGGAAATATCTTCAGATAAAAACTGGAAAGTAGCTTTCGGTGAATCTGCTTTATTGCTATGTTATTCATCTCACATAGATAAAACTTTCTTTACATTATGAAGCTTGGAAACTCCATCATGGATGGAACCACGAAGGGACATTTGGGGGAACATTCAGACCTATGGTGAAAAAGGAAATATCTTCAGAAAAAAACCGGAGAGAAGTGTTCTGAGAAACTGCTTTGTGATGTGTACATTCCACTCAGGGAATTTTACCTCTTTTCTCTTTACCTCTTTTCTCATAAGGAATTGTTTGAACACTGTTCCTGTAAAACCAAAAAAGATATATTTCGGAGTACATTGAAGACTATAGGGAAAAGTGAGCTCCTCTTAAATAAAACCCAGAGAGAAACGTTCCAAGAAACTGCTCTCTGATACATGTATTCATTTCATAGAGTTAAAGCTTACTCTAAATTGCCCGGTTTGGAAACTCAGTCTTTGAGAAATCTGTGAAGGTATATTTAGTGGTGCCCGGAGGCCTGTGGTGAGCAACATGCCTTCCAATTAAAACTGGAGAGAAGCTTTCTGAGCAACTGCTTTGTACGTGTGTATTCATGTCATAGAATTAAATCAATTTTGGAGTGAGCAGTTTGAAAGCACTGTTTCTCTGGAATCTGAAGAAGGACATTTGGGAATGCTCTTTACAATATGGAAAAAGAAATATACTCACATAAAAACCAGAAGGAAGCTTTCTGTGAAACTGCTATGTGTTATACGAATTCCTCTTGCTCAGTTAAGCTTCTCTTTTCATTGAGCAGTTTTCTAACACTGTTTATGTTTAGTGTGTGAAGGGATATTTGTGATCGCCTTGAGGCTTAAGGTGAAAAAGGAAATATGATCAGATCGAAACTGGAGAGAAGTTTTCTGAGAAACTGCTTTATGGTGTGTGCATTCCACTCACAGTGTTATACCTCTCTTCTCATACAGCATTGGGGAAACCCTTTTGTACAAAAAGATACTAAGGGATATTGGGGAGCATATTGACGAATATGGTGAAAAGGGAAATGGCCGCAGACAAAAACTAGAAAGAAGTTTTTCTGTGAAACTGCTCTGTGCTATGTGTATTCATCTCATATATATAAAGCTTTCTTTACCTTGCACAGCTTGGAAATTCTGTCAGGGATGGATACGTGAAGTGACATTCAGTAGCATATGCAGGACTATGGTGAAAAAGGAAATATCTTCAGATAAAAACTGGAAAGCTGCTTACTGTGAATCTGCTTTTTGCTATATTTATTCAACTGACATAGATAAAGCTTTCTTTACATTGCGCAGCTTGGAAACTCCATCATGGATGGAACCATGAAGGAACATTCGTGAGCACATTCAGACCTATGGTGAAAAAGGAAATATCTTCAGTTAAAAACCGAAGAGAAGGGGCCGGGCGCGGTGGCTCAAGCCTGTAATCCCAGCACTTTGGGAGGCCGAGACGGGCGGATCACGAGGTCAGGAGATCGAGAGACGATCCCGGCTAACACGGTGAAACCCCGTCTCTACTAAAAAATACAAAAAAATAGCCGGGCGAGGTGGCGGGCGCCTGTAGTCCCAGCTACTCGGGAGGCTGAGGCAGGAGAATGGCGTAAACCCGGGAGGCGGAGCTTGCAGTGAGCTGAGATCCGGCCACTGCACTCCACTCCAGCCTGGGGACAGAGTGAGACTCCGTCTCAAAAAAAAAAAAAAAAAAAAAAACCGAAGAGAAGCTTTCTGAGAAACTGCTTTGTCATGTGCGCATTTCACTCAGGTAGTTATACCTCTTTTCTCATAAGGTAGTGTTTGAACACGGTTCCTGTAAATCTGAAAAAGTGATATTTCGGAGTGCATTGAAGACTGTGGCGAAAATTCAACCATCCTCAAATGAAACTCAGGAAGCAGCATTCCAAGAAACTGCTCTTTGATATGTGAATTCATCTGACAGTGTTAATGCTTACTCTACATTGCCCAGGTTGTGAACTCTGTCTTTGAGGAATCTGTGAAGAGATATTAAGTGGCGCCCAGAGGCCTGTGGTGAGCAAGGAAACGTCTTCCTTTGAAAAATGGAGGAAAGCTTTTTGAGCAACTGCTTTGTGACATGCTTATTCATCTCATAGAGTTAAATCATTCTTTGGATGGAGCTGTTGGAAATCACTGTTTGTGTGGAATCTGAGGAAGGACATTTGGGAACGCTTTTTAGAATGTGGAGAGAGAAATATCCTCGGATAAAAACCAGAAGGAAGCTTTCTGTGAAACTGCTATGTGTCACGTGAATTCCTCTCACTCAGTTAACCTTCTCTTTCATTGAGCAGTTTTCTAACACTGTTTATGTTTAGCATGCGAAGGGATAATCAGGAGTGCATAGAGACTTATTGTGAAAAAGGAAATAAGTTCAAATAGAAACTGGAGAGAAGCTTTCCGAAGAACTGCTTTGGGACATGTGAATTCCACTCACAGAGTTATACCTTTCTTCTCATAGAGGATTGGGGAATCCCTTTGGGAGAAAAAGCTACTAAGGGACAGTCAGGAGTATATGGACGGTTATGGTGAAAAAGGAAATATCCTCAGATGAATACTGGAAAGAAGCTTTCTGTGAAAAGGCTTTGTGATAGATACATTAATTCATTTCACAAAGATAAAACTTTTTTTATATTATGCAGTTTGGAAACTCCATCATGGATGGATCCTTGATGGGACATTTGGTAGCACACTCAGGCTTATGGTGAAAGGGAAATATCTTCAGATAAAAACTGGAGAGAAGCTTTCTGAGAAAATGCTTTGTGATATGTGCTTTCCACTCAGGGAGTTTTACATCTTTTCTCATAAGGCAGTGTTTGAAAACCGTTCCTGTAAACCTGAAAAAGTGATATTTTGGAGCACATTGAAGACTACTGGGAAAGGTAAAAGATCTTCAAATAAAACTCAGCAAGAAGCATTTCAAGAAACTACTGTCTGATATATGCATTTATTTCAAAGAGTTAAAGCTTTCTCTACATTGCCCATTTTGGAAACTCTGTGTTTGAGGAATCTGCCAAGGGATATTAAGTGGTGACCGAGGGCCTGTAGTGTGCAAGGAAATGTCTTCAGATGAAAACTGGAGAGAAGCTTTCTGAGTAACTGCTTTGTGATGTGTGTGTTCATCTCATAAAGTTAAATCATGCTTTGGATTGAGCAGTTTGAAATCACTGTTTCTGTGGAACCAGAGGAAGGACATTTGGGAAGGCTATTCAGAATATGCTGAAAAAGAAATACTCATATAAAAACCAGAAGTAAGCCTTCCGTGAATCTGCCCTGTATTATGTGAATTTCACTCGCACAGTTAAGCTTCCCTTTTCATTGAGCAGTATTCTAACCCTGTTTTTGCTTAGTCTGCGAAGGGATATTCGGGAGTGCTTTGAGGATTATGGTGAAAATGGAAATATCTTCAGATAGAAACTGGAGAGACGCTTTCTGAGGAGCTACTTTGTGAAGTGGGCATTTCACTTACCATGTTTTGCCCTTCTTCTCATAGAGGATCGGGGAATCCCTTTTGGAGAAAAAGCTACCAAGGGACATTCAGGAGTACAGGGATGGCTATGGTGAAAAAGGAAATATCTTCAGACGAAAATGGGAAAGAAACCTTCTATGAAACTGATTTGTGATAGATATTTTTATTCAACTCACATAGATAAAATTTTCTCTATAATACACAGTTTGGAAACTCCGTCATGGACGGATCTGCAAAGGAACTTTCGGGAGCACATTCAGGCATATGGTGAGAAAGGAGATATCTTCAGATAAAAACTGGATAGAAGCTTTCTGAGAAACTGACTTGTGATGTGTGCTTTCCACACTTGGAGTTATAACTCTTTTCTCCTAAGGCAGTGTTTGAACACTGTTCCTGTGAAACTGAAAAAGTAATATTTCGGAGCACACACAAGACTATGGAGAAAAGTGAAATATCCTGAAATAAAACACAGAATGAAGAGTTCCAAGAAACTGCTCTCTGACAAGTGCATTCATTTCAGAGAGTTAAAGCTTACTCTACATTTCCCAGTTTGCAAAATCTGTCTTTGAGGATTCTGCATAGGGATATTAAGTGGTGACCGGAGGCCTGTGTTGAGCAAGGATATCTCTTCCATTGAAAACTGGAAAGAAGCTTTCTGAGCAACTGCTTTGTGATGTATGTATTCATCTCATAGAGTTAAATCATTCTTTGGATTGAGCAGTTTGAAATCACTGTTTCTGTGGAACCTGAGAAAGGACATTTGGGAACGCTCTTAAGAATATGTTGAAAAAGGAATACCCTTTGGTAAAAACCAGAAGGATCTTTCTGTGAAACTGCTCTAGGTCACGTGAAGTCCACACGTACAGTTAAGCTTCTGTTTTCATTGAGCGGTATTCTATCACTGTTTTAGGTTTGTTAGCTAACGGATACCCGGGAGCGCTTTGAGGCTTACGGTGAAAACGGAAATATCTTCAGACAGATAATGAAAAGAAGATTTCCGAGAAGCTGCTTTGTGATATTTGCATTCCACTCACAGAGTTATCCTTTTCTTCTCATAGAGGATTGGGTAATCCCGTTTGGAGAAAATGCTACCAGATGACATTAGGGATTATATGGACTGCTTTGGTGAAAAAGGAAGTATCCGCAGACAAAAACTGGAAAGAAGCTTTATGTGAAACCGCTTTGTGATAGATATGTCTATTCATCTCACATACATAAAACTTTATTTCTATTACACAGTTTTGAAACTGCATCACGGATGGATTCGTGAAGGGACATTCGGGAGCATATTCAGGCCTATGGGGAAATATCAAATATCTGCAAATATAATCTGGAGAGAAGCTTTCTGAGAAACTGTTTTGTGATATGTGTATTCCACTCAGGGAGTTATACTTCTTTTCTCATAAGGCAGTGTTTGAACACTGTTGCTGTGAAACTGAAAAAATGATATTTTGCAGTGCATTGAAGACTATGGTGAAAAGTGAAATATCCGAAAATAAAACTCAGAAATAAGCATTTCAAGAAACTGCTCTCTGATGTGTGCATTCATTTCAGAGAGTTAAAGCTTACACTACAGTGCCCAGTTTTGAAACTCTGTCTTTGAGGAATCTTTGAAGGGATATTAAATGGCGTCCAGAGGCTTGTGGTGACAAAGGAAACGTCTTCCAATGAAAACTGGAGAGAAGCTTTTGGAGAAACTGCTTTGTGATGTGTGTGTTCACCTCATAGAGTTAAATCGTTTTTTGTATGAAGCAGTTTGAAATCACTGTTTCTGTGGAATCTGAGAAAGAACATTTGGGAACGCATTTAATAATATGCTGAAAAAGAAATACCCTCCAATAAAAACAAGAAGGAAACTTTCTGTGAAACTGCTCTAGGTCACGTGAATTCCAGTCGCACATTTAAGCTTCAGTTTTCATTGAGCAGTATTCTAACACTGTTTTAAGTTATTCAGCTAAGGGATACTCTGGATCACATTGAGGCTTACGGTGAAAACGGAAATATCTTCAGATAGATACTGGAGAGAAGATTTCTGAGGAGCTGCTTTGTGACATGTGCATCGACTCACAGAGTTATACCTTTCTTCTCATAGAGGATTGAAGGATCCCATTTGGAGCAAACACTACCAGGGGACATTCGGGATTATAAGTACGGCTAAGGTGAAAAAGGAAATAGCCTCAGACAAAAACTGGAAAGAAGCTTTCTGTGAAACTGCTTTGTGATAGATATGTCTATTCCTCTCACATAGATAAAACTTTCTCTCTATTATGCAGTTTTGAAACTGCGTCATGACGGAATCGCGAAGGGACATTCGGGAGCACATTCCGGCCTGTGGGGAAATAAGAAATTTCTTCAGATAAAAACTGGAGAGAAGCTTTCTGAGAAACTGATTTGTGATGTGTGCATTCCACTCAGGTAGTTATACCTCTTTCTCATAAGGCAGTGTTTGAGCACTGTTCCTGTAAAACTGAAAAAGTGATATTTTGCCACGCATTGAAGACTATGGTGAAAAGTGAAATATCCTGAAATAAAACCCAGAAAGAAGTGTCCTAATAAACGGCTCTCTGACGTGTGCATTCATTTCAGAGAGTTAAAGCTTACACTACATTTCCCAGTTTGGAAACTCTGTCTTTGAGGAATCTGTGAAGGGTTATTAAGTGGCACCTGAAAGCTTGTGTTGAGAAAGGAAAAGTCTTCCAATGAAAACTGGAGAAAAGCTTTCAGAGCAACTGTTTTGTGATGTGTGTATTCATCTCATAGAGTTAAATGATTCTTTGGATTCATTGGTTTGAAATCACTGTTTCTGTGGAACCTGAGAAAGGACATTTGGGAACGCTCTTAAGAATATGCTGAAAAAGAAATACCCTCCAATAGAAACCAGAAGGAAACATTTTGTGAAACTGCTCTAGGTCACGTGAATTGCACTCGCACAGTTAATCTTCCGTTTTCATTGAGCAGTATTCTAACACTGTTTAGGTTAGTCAGGTAAGGGATACTCGGGAGCGCTTTGAAGCTTACGGTGAAAATGGAAATACCTTCAGATAGATACTGGAGAGAAGTTTTCAGAGGAGCTGCTTTAAGACCTGTGCATTCCACTCACAGAGTTATACTTTTCTTCTCATAGAGGATTGGGGAATCCCGCTCGGAGAAAATGCTACCAGGGGACATTTGGGAGTATATGGATGGCTATGGTGAAAAAGGAAATAGCCTCAGACAAAAACTGGAAAGAAGCTTTCTGTGAAACTGCTTTCAGATAGATATGTCTATTCATCTCACATAGTTAAAACTTCCTTTCTATTACACAGTTTTGAAACTGCATCATGGACGGATTCGCAAAGGGACATTTGGGAGCACATACAGGCATGTGGGGAAAAAGGAGATATCTTCAGATAAAAACGGAAGAACTGTTTTCTGAGAAACTGCTTTGTGATGTGTGCATTCCACTCAGGAAGTTATACCTCTTTTCTCATCAAACAGTGCTGGAACATTGTTCCAGTAAACCTGAAAAAGTGATATTTTGCAAAGCAGTGAAGACTGTGGCGAAAAGTGAAATATCCTGAAATAAAACCCAGAAAGAAGCGTTCCAAGAAACTGCTCTCTGACGTGTACATTCATTTCAGAGAGTTAAAGCTTACACTATGATACCCAGTTTGGAGACTCTGTCATTGAGGAATCTGTGAAGGGATATTAAGTGGCGCCCGGAGGCTTGTGGTGAGAAAGGAAATGTCTTAGGATGAAAACTGGACAGAAGCTTTCGGAGCAACTGCTTTGTGATGCCTGTATTCATCTCATAGAGTTAAATCATTCTTTGGATTGAGCAGTTTGAAATCACTGTTTCTGTGGAATTGAGAAAGGACACTCGGAAATGCTGTTAAGAATATGCTGAAAAAGAAACACCCTCGGATAAAAACCAGAAGGAAACTTTCTGTGAAACTGCTCTAGGTCATCTGAAGTCCACTCACACAGTTAAGCTTCTGTTTCCTTTGACCACTATTCTAACACTGTTTTAGTATAGTATGCGAAGTAATAATCTGGAGCGATTTGGGGATTATGGTGAAGAAGGAAATATCTACATATAAAAACTGGAGAGAAGATTTCTGAGGAGCTGCTTTGTGACGTGTGCATTACACTCACAGAGTTATGCTTTTCTTCTCATAGAGGATTGGGGAATCCCGTTTGGAATAAACGCTACCAGGGGACATTTGGGGGTATATGCATGGCTATGGTGAAAAAGGAAATATCCTCAGACAAAAATGGCTTCTTGTGGGGAAAGCTGTTACACTGTGAGAAGAATTCATAGATCACAAAGAAGTTTCTCAGAAAGCTTCTTTCTCTTTTTTAACGGAGGATATTCACTTTGGCCCTAGAGTCTTCAAAGGGATCCAAAAAATCAGTTTTCGGATTCCCCAGAAATAAGGTTAGCAAATAGGTCCACGAAATAGAGATGTAACTCAGGGAGTGGAAGTCACACATCACAAATCAGTTTCTAAAAACGTTTCTTTCAGGTTTTTATCCGAAAACATTTTCTTTTTCACCATAGCCCTCCAAGGGCTTCCAAATATCACTTTGCAAATTCCACAAGAACACTCTTAGCGAACGGCTTCCTGAGGGGAAAGCTTCAACTCTGTGAGATGAATTCACATATTAGAAAAAAATTTCTCAGAATGCTTCTCTCTCATTTTTATCAGACGGTATTTCCTTTGGCCCTATAGTTTTCAAAGGGATCCGAAATATCAGTTCTCAGATTCCACAGAAATAGGGCTAGCAAAGAGCATCATGAAATACGGCTGTAACTGATTAAGTTGAAGTCACACATCCAAAGCAATTTCTCAGAAAGCTTCTTTCCAGTTTTCCTCTGAGGATATTTCCTTTTTCACCATAGCCCTCCATGGACTTTCAAATATCACTTTCCAAATTCCACAAGAACAGTCTTAGTGAACGGCTTCCTGAGGGGAAAGCTGTAACTCTGTGAGATGAATTCACAGATCACAAAGCAGTTTCTCAGTAAGCTTCCTTTCAGTTTTTATCTGAGGATATTTTCTTTTTCACCATAGACCTCCATGGGCTTCCAAATATGTCTTTGCAAACTCCACAGGAACAGTCTTAGTGAAAGGCTTCTTTAAGGGAAAGCTGTAACTCTGTATGATGAATTCACAGATCACAAAGAAGGTTTTCAGAAAGCTTCTTTCTCTTTTTTATCAGAGGACATTTCCTTTGGCCCTATACTCTTCAAAGGGATCCGAAATATCAGTTCTTAGATTTCAAAGAAGGAGGGCTAGCAAAAAGCTCCACGAAATACAACTGTAACTCAGTGAATTGAAGTCACACATCACAAAGCAGTTTCTCAGAAAGGTTCTTTCCAGATTTTATTTGAGGATATTTCCTTTTTCAACATAGCCCTCCATGGGCTTAAATATCATTTTGCAAATTCCTCAAGAACAGTCTTAGCAAAAGGCTACCTGTGGGGAAAGCTGTAACTCTGCGAGATGAATTCACAGATCACAAAGAAGTTTCTCGGAAAGCTTCTTCCTCTTTTTTCCTGGAGGATATTTCCATTGACCCTATAGACTTCAAAGGGATCCGAAATATCAGTTCTCAGATTCCACAGAAATAAGGCGAGCAAACAGCTCTCTGAAACAGAGCAGTAACTCAGTGAGTGGAAGTCACACATCACAAAGCAGTTTCTCAAAAAGCTTCTTTCCAGTTTTTATCTGAGGATATTTTCTTTTTCACCATAGCCATCCATGGGCTTCCAAATATCACTTTGCAAATTCTGCAGGAACAGGCTTAGTGAACGGCTTCCTGAGGGGAAAGCTGTACTCTGTGAGATGAATTCACAAAACACAAAGCAGTATCTCAGAAAATTTCCTTTCAGTTTTTATCTGAGTATATTTTCTTCTTCATCATAGCCCTCCATGTGCTTCCAAATATAACTTTGCAAATTCCACAAAAACAGTCTTAGCGAACGGCTTCTTGAGGGGAAAGCAATAACTCTGTGAGATGAATTCACATATCACAAAGAAGTTTCTCAGAAAGATTCTTTCTCTTTTTTATGGGACGATATTTCCTTTGGCACTGTACCCTTTAAAGGGTTCTGAAATATTACTTAGCAGATTCCACAGAAATAAGGCTAACAAACAGCTCCACGAAATACAGCTGTAACTCTGTGAGTGGAAGTCACACATCACAGAGCAGTTTCTCAGAAAGCTTCTTTCCAGTTTTTATCTGAGGATATTTTATTTTTCCCCATAGCCCTCCACCGGCTTCCAAATATTACTTTGCAAATACCACAAGAACAGTCTTAGCGAAAGGCTTCATGAGGGGAAACTGCTATTCTGTGAGATCAATTCAGAGATCACAAGGAAGTTTCTCAGAAATCTTCTTTCCATTTTTTATCTGAGGATATTTCCTTTGGCCCTATTGACTTCAAATGGATCTGAAATATCAGTTATTATATTCCACAGAAATAAGGCTAGCAAACACCTCCATGAAATACAGCTGTAATTCAGTGTGTGGAATTCACACATCACAAAGCAGTTTTTCAGAAAGCTTCTTTACAGTTTTTATCTGAGGACATTTTCTTTCTCACCAAAGTCCTCCATGGGCTTCCAAATATCACTTTGCAAATTTGCCAAGAACAGTCCTAGCAAACGGCTTCTTCAGGGGAAAGCTGTAACTCTGTGAGATGAATTCACCATCATAATGAAGTTTCTCAGTGAGATTCATTCTCATTTTTATCGCAGGACATTTCCTTTGGCCCTATAGTCTTCAAAGAGATCCGAAATATCTGTTCTCAGATTCCACAGAAATAAGGCTAGCAAACAGCTCCATGAAATACAGCTGTAAGACGGTGAGTGGAAGTCACACATCCAAAAGCAGTTTCTCAGAATGCTTCTTTCCAGTTTTTATCTGAGGATATCTTCTTTTTCACCATAGCCCTCTATGGGCTTCCAAATATCACTTTGCAAATTCCACAAGAAGAGTGTTAGCGAACGACTTCTTGAGGGGAAAGCTGTAACTCTGTGAGATGAATTAACAGAACACAAAGCAGTTTCTCAGAAAGCTTCTTTCCAGTTTTTATCTGAGGGTATTTTCTTTTTCACCATAGCTCTCCTAGGGCTTCCAAATATTACTTTGCGAATTCCACAAGAAGAGTCTTAGCGAAAGGCTTCTTGTAGGGAAAGCTGGAACTCTATGAGATGAATTAACAGAAAACAAAGCAGTTTCTCAGAAAGCTTCTTTTGAGTTTTTATCTGAGGATATATTTGTTTTCACCATAGCCCTCTATTGGCTTCCAAATATCACTTCGCAATTTCCAAAACAACAGCCTTAGCGAAAGGCTTCTTGATGGGAAAGCTGTAACTCTGTGAGATGAATTCCCAGATCACAAAGAAGTTTCTCAGTAAGCTTCTTTCTTATTTTTATCGAAGGATATTTCCTTTGGCCCTATAGTCTTCAAAGGGATCCGAAATATCAGTTCTCAGATTCCACAGAAATAAGGCTAGCAAACAGCTCCATGAAATACAACTGTAACTCAGTGAGTGGAAGTCACACATCACCAAGCAGTTTCTCAGAAAGATTCTTTCTAGTTCTTATTTGAGGATATTTTCTTTTTCACCATAGCGCTATATGGTCTTTCAAATATCACTTTTCCAATTCCAAAAAAACAATCTTAGCGAACCGCTTCTGGAGGGGAAAGCTGTAACTCTTTTAGATGAATTAACAGACACAAACAGTTTCTCAGAAAGCTTCTTTCCTGTTTTTATCTGAGGATATTTCCTTTGGTTGTATAATTCTCAAAGGGATCCATAATATCAGTTCTCAGATTCCACAGAAATAAGGCTAGCAAAGAGCTCCACGAAATACAGCTGTAACACAGTGTGTGGAAGTCACACATCACAAAGCAGTTTCTCAGAAAGCTTCTTTCCAGTTTTTATCTGAGGACATTTTCTTTTTCACCATAGCCCCCTATGTACCTGCAAATATCACTTTGCATATTCCACAATAACAGCCTTCGCGAATGGCTTCTTGACGGGAAAGGTGTAAGTCTGTGAGATGAATTCACAGAACACAAAGCAGTTTCTCAGAAAGCTTCTTTGGAGTTTTTATCTGAGGATATTTTCTTTTTCACTATAGCCCTCCTTAGACCTCCAAGTATCAGTTTGCAAATTCCACAAGAATAGTCTTAGCGAAAAGCTTCTTGAGAGGAAAGCAGTAACTCTGTGAGATGAATTCACAAATCACAAAGACGTTACTCAGAAAGCTTCTTTCTCATTTTTATTGCAGGATATTTCCTTTGGACCTATAGTCTTCAAACGGATAAGAAACATCAGGTTTCAGAATTCACAGAAAAAAGACTAGCAAACAGATCCACGAAATACAGCTGTAACTCTGTGAGTGGAAGTCACACATCACAAAGCAGTTTCTCAGAAAGCTTCCTTCCAGTTTTTATCTGAGGATATTTTCTTTTTCCGCATAGCCATCCATGGGCTTCCAAATAACACTTTGCAAATTAAACAAGAACAGTCGTAGCAAAGGGCTTCTTGAACAGAAACCTGTAACTCTGTGAGATGACTTCACAGATCACAAAGAAGTTTCTCAGAAAGCTTCTTTCTCATTTCGATCATAGCATATTTCCACTGGCCCTATAGTCTTCCAAGGGATCCGAAATATCAGTTCTCAGATTCCACAGAAATAAGGCCTGCAAACAGCTCCACGAAACAGAGCTGTATCTCAGTGAGTGGAAGTCACACATCAAAAAGCAGTTTCTCAAAAATCTTTTTCTAAGTTTTTATCTGAGGATATTTTCCTTTTCACCACAGCCCTCTATGGGCCCCAAATATCACTTTGTAAATTCCACAAGAACACTCTTAGCAAAAGGTTTCTTGAGGAAAAAGCTGTAACTCTGTGAGATGAATTGACAGAACCCAAAGCAATTTCTCAGAAAGCTTCTTTCTCATTTCTATCGGAGAATATTTCCTTTGGCCCTATTGTGTTACAAAGGATCCGAAATATCAGTTCTCAGATTTCACAGAAATAAGCAAAGCAAACAGCTCCACGAAATACAGCTGTAACTCAGTGAGTGGAAGTCACACATCACAAAGCAGTTTCTGAGAAATCTTCTTTCCAGTTTTAATCTAAGTATATTTTCTTTTTCACCATAGCCCTCTATGGGCTTCCAAATATCACTTTGCAAATTCCACAAGAACAGTCTTAGCGAATGGCTTCTTGAGGGGAAAGCTGTAGGGTAACTCTGTGCGATAAATTCACAGAACACGAAGCAGTTTCTCAGAAAGCTTTTTTCCATTTTTTATCTGGAGATATTTTCTTTTTAACCATAGCCCTCTATGGGCTTCCAAATATCACTTTGCAAATTCAACAGGATCAGTCTTAGCGAAAGGCTTCTTGAGGGGTAATTTGTAACTCTGTGAGAAGAATTCACAAGTCACAAAGAAGTTTCTCAGAAAGCTTCTTTGTCATTTCTATCGCAGGATATTTCCTTTGGCCTTATAGTCTTCCAAGGGATCCAAAATAGCAGTTCTCAGATTCCACAGAAATAAGGCTAGAAAACAGCTCCTCGAAATACAGCTGTAACTCAGTGAGTGGAAGTCACACATCACAAAGCAGTTTCGCAGAAAGATTCTTTCCAGTTTTTATCTGAGGATATTTTCTTTTTCTCCCTAGCCTTCCATGGGCTTCCAAATATCACTTTGCAAATTCCACAAGAACTGTCTTAGCGAAAGGCTTCTTGAGGGGAAACCTGTAACTCTGTGAGAGGAATTCACAGTTCACAAAGGTGTTTCTCAGAAAGCATCTTTCTCATTTTTATCGGAGCCTATTTCCTTTGGCCCTATACCTTTCCATGGGATCCGAAATATCAGTTCTCATATTCCACAGAAAGGAGGCTAACAAACAGCTCAAAGAAATATAGCTGTGACTCTGTGAGTGTAAGTCACAAATCACAAAGAAGTTTCTCAGAAAGCTTCTTCCCAGTTTTTATCTGAGGTTATTTTCTTTTTCCCATAGCCCTTCATGGGCTTCCAAATATCACTTGCAAATTCCAAAAAAACAGTCGTAGCAAAGGGGTTTTTGAGGGGAAAGCTGTAACTCTGTGAGATGAATTCACACATCACAAGGATGTTCCTCACAAAGCTTGTTTCTCATTTCTATCAGAGAATATTTCCTTTGGTCCTATAGTCTTCAAAGGGATCCGAAATATCAGTTCTCAGATTTCACAGAAATATGACTAGCAAACACCTCAATGAAATACAGCTGTAACTCAGTGAGTGGAAGTCACACATCACAAAGCAGATTCTCAGAAAGCTTCTTTCCAATTTTTATCTGAGGATATTTTCTTTTTCCCCATAGCCCTCGGCGGGCTTCCAAATATCACTTTGCAAATTCCACAAGAATAGTCTTAGCGAAAAGCTTCTTGAGGTGAAAGCTGTTACTCCGTGAGTGGAATTCGCAGATCACAAAGAAGTTACTCAGAAAGCTTCTTTCTCATTTCTATCGTAGGATATTTCCATTGGCCCTTTAGACTTCCAAGGGATTCGATATATCAATTCTCAGATTCCACAGAAATAAGGCTAGCAAAGAAGTCCAAGAAATACTGCTATAACTCAATGAGTGGAAGTCACAGATCACAAAGTAGTTTCTCTGAAAGCTTCTTTCCATTTTTTATCTGGGGATATTTTCTTTTTCACCATAGCCCTCTATGGGCTTACAAATATCACTTTGCAAATTCCATAAGAACAGTCTTAGCGAACTGCTTCTTGAGGAGAAAGCTGAAATTCTGTGAGATGAATTCTCAGAACACAAAGCAGTTTCTCAGAAAGCTTCTTTCCAGTTTCTATCTGAGGATATTTTCTTTTTACCTATAACAGTCCATGGGCTTCCAAATACCACTTGGAAATTCCACAAGAACTGTCGTAGCGAAAGACTTCTTGAGGGGAAAGCAGTAACTCTGTGAGATGAATTCACAGATCACCAAGAAGTTTCTCAGAAAGCTTCTTTCTCATTTCAATCTCAGGATATTTCCTTTTTACCCTATAGTCTTCAAAGAGCACCGAAATATCAGTACTCAGATTCAACAGAAATAAGGCTAGCAAACAGCTCCACAAAATACAGCTGTAATTCTGTGAGTGGACGTCACACATCACAAAGCAGTCTCTCAGAAAGCTTCTTTCCAGTTTTTCTCTGATTATATTTTCTTTTTCACCATAGCCCTCCAAGGGCTTCCAAATATCACTTTGCAAATTCCACAAGAACAGTCTTAGCGAACGGCTTCCTGAGGGCAAATCTGTAACTCTGTGAGATGAATTCACAAAGCACAAAGCAGTTTCTCAGAAAGCTTCTTTCCACTTTTTATCTGAGGATATTTTCTTTTTCACCATAGCCCTCTACTGTCTTCCAAATATCACTTTCCAAATTCCACAAGAACAGTCGAAGCGAAAGGCTTCTTGAAGGGAAAGCAGTAAATCTGTGAGATGAATTCACAGAACACAAGGAAGTTTCTCAGAAAGCTTCTTTCTCACTTCTGTCTGAGAATATTTCCTTTGGGCCTATAGTCTTCCTCTGGATGCGAAATATGAGTTCTCAGATTCCACAAAAATAAGGCTATCAAACAACTCCACGAAATACAGCTGTAACTAGGTGAATGGAAGTCACACATCACAAAGCAGTTTCTCAAAAAGCTTCTTTCCAGTTTCTATCTGAGGATATTTTCTTTTTTAACATAGCCCTCTATGTGCTTCCTAATATCACTTTGCAAATTCCACAAGAACAGTCTTAGCGAATGACTTCTTGAGGGGAAACCTGAAACTCTGTGAGATGAATTAACAGAACAAAAAGCAGTTTCCCAGGAAGCTTCTTTCCAGTTTTTATCTGAGGATATTTTCTTTTTCCCCATAGCCCTCCATGGGATTGCAAATATCAGTTTGCAAATTCCACAAGAACAGTCTTAGCGAAAGGTTTCTTGAGGGGAAAGCTGTAACTCTGTGAGATGAATTCGCAGATCACAAAGAAGATTCTCAGAAAGCTTCTGTCTCATTTCTATCGGAGGATTTTTACAATGGCCCTATTGTCCTCCAAGGAATCCGAAATATCAGTTCTCAGATTTCACAGAAATAAGGCTAGCAAACAGGTCCACGAAATACAAGTATAACTCAGTGAGTGGAAGTCACACATCACAAACCAGTTTTTCAGAAATTTTCTGTTCAATTTTTATCTAAGGATATTTTCTTTTTCTCAAAATCCCTCCAGGGGCTTCCAAATATCACTTTGCAAATTCCACAAGAACAGTCTTAGAAAAAGGCTTCTTGAGGGGAAAGCTGTAACTCTGTGAGATGAATTCTCAGATCACAAAGAAGTTTTTCAGAAAGCTTCTTTATCATTTCTATCGGAGGATTATTCCTTTGTCCCTATAGACATCCAAGGGATCAGAAATATCAGTTCTCAGTTTCCACAGAAATAAGGCTAGCCAACAGCTCCACGAAAGACAGCTGTAACTCAGTGAGTTGAAGTCACACATCACAAAGCAGTTTCTCAGAAAGCTTCTTTCCAGTTTTTATCTGAGGATATTTTCTTTTTCACCATAGGCCTCCATGGGCGTCCAAATATCACTTTGCAAATACCACAGGAACAGTCTTAGCGAACGGCTTCTTGAGGGGAAATCTGTAACTGTGTGAGATGAATTCACAGACCACAAAGCAGTTTTTCAGAAATCTTCTTTCCAGTTTTTATCTGAGGATATTTTCTTTTTCACCAAAGCACACCGTGGGCATCCATATATCACTGTGTAAATACCACAAGAACAGTCTTAGTGAAAGGGTTTTTGAGGGGGAAGCTGTAACTCTGTGAGGCCCTATAGTCTTCCAGAGGATTCGAATATTAGTTGTAACATTCCACAGAAATAAGGCTAGCAAACAGCTCCACGAAATACAGCTGTAACTCAATGAGTGGAAGTCACACATCAGAAAGTACTTTCTCAGAAACCTTCCTTCCAGTTTTTTTCTGAGGATATTTTCTTTTTCCCCGTAGCCCTCCTTGGGCTTCCAAATATCACTTTGCCAATTCCACAAGAACAGTCTCAGCAAAGGCTTCTTGAGGGGAAAGCTGTAACTCTGACATGATTTTACATATCACAAAGAAGTTTCTCAGAAACCTTCCTTGCCATTTCTATTGGAAGATATTTCCTTTGGCCCTATTGACATCCAAGGGATCCGAGTAATCAGTTCTCAGACTCCACAGAAATAAGGCTGGCAAACAGCTCCACGAAACACAGCTGTAACTCAGTGAGTGGAAGTCCCAGATCACAAAGCAGTTTCTCAGAAATCTTCTTTCCAATTTTTGTCGGAGGATATTTTCTTTTCACCATTGGCCTCTACGGGCATCCAAATGTCACTTTGCAAATTCCACAAGAACAGTCTTAGCGAATGGCTTGTTGAGGGGAAAGCTGTAACTCTGTGAGATGAATTCACAGAACACAAAGCAGTTTCTCAGAAAGATTCTTTCCACTTTTCATCTGAGGATATTTTCTTTCTCCCCATAGCCCTCCATGGGCTTCCAAATATCACTTTGCATGTTCCACAAGAACAGTCTTAGCGAAATGTTTCTTGAAGGGAAAGCTGTAACTTTGTGAGATGAATTCACAGATCACAAAGAAGTTTCTCAGAAAGCTTCTTTCTCATTTCTATCGGAGGATATATCGTTTGGCCCTATAGACATTCAAGAAATCTGAAATATCAGTTCTCAGACTCCACAGAAATAAGTCTATCAAACAGCTCTACGAAATACACCTGTAACTCAGTGAGTGGAAGTCAAACTTCACAAAGCAGTTGCTATGAAAGCTTCTTTCCAGTTTTTATCTGAGGATAATTTCTTTTACACCTTAAGCCCCTATGGGCTTCCTAATATCACTTTGTAAATTCCACAAGAACAGTGTTAGCGAATGACTTCCTGAGGGGAAAGCTGTAACTCTGTGAGATGAATTCACAAATCACAGGGAAGTTTCTCAGAAAGCTTCTTTCTCATTTCTATCGGAGGATATTTCCTCTGGTGTTATAGATTTCCAAGGGTTCCGAAATATCAGTTCTCAGATTCCACAGAAAGAAGGCTAGCAAACACCTCCATGAAATATAGCTGTAACTTAGTGAGTGAAAGTCACACATCACAGAGCATTTCTCAGGAAGCTTCTTCCCAGTTTTTACCTGAGGATATTTCCTTTTTCACCATAGCCCTCAATGGGCTTCCAAATATCCCTTTGCAAATTCCACAAGAACAGTCTTAGCGAACGGCTTCTTGAGGGGAAAGCAGTAAATCTGTGAGATGAATTCACAGATCACAAAGAAGTTTCTCAGAAAGCTTCTTTCCAGTTTTTATCTGAGGATATTTTTTTTTCCCTTAGCCCTCCATGGGCTTCGAAATATCACTTTGCAAATATCACAAGAACAGTCTTAGCGAAAGGCTTTCTGATAGGAAAGCTGTATCTGTGTGAGATGAATTCACAGATCACAAAGAGGTTTCTCAGAAAGCTTCTTTGTCATTTCAATCGGTGGATATTTCCTTTGGCCCTATAGGCTTCCAAAGGTTCTGAAATATCAGTTCTCAGATTCCACAGAAATAAGGCTATCAAACAGTTCCACGAAATACAGCTGGAACTCAGTGAGTGGAAGTCACACGTCAAAAAGCAGTTTCTCAGAAAGCTTCTCTCCAGTTTTTATCTGAGGATATTTTCTTTTTCACCCTAGGCCTCTATGGGCTCCCAAATATCACTTAGCAAATTCCGCAAGAACAGGCTTAGCGAACGTCTTCCTGATGGAAAAACAGTAAGTTTTTGAGATGAATTCAGAGAACACAAAGCAGTTCCTCAGAAAGCTTCTTTTCAGTGTTTATCTGAGGATAATTTCTTTCTCCCCATAGCCCTACATGGGCTTCCAAATATCACTTTGCAAATTCCCCAAGAACAGTCTTAGCGAAAGCCTTCTTCAGGGGAAAGCTATAACTCTGTGAGATGAATTCTCAGATCACAAAGAAGTTTCTCAGAAATCTTCTTTCTCATTTCTATCGGAGGATGTTTCCTTTGGCCCTACAGTCTTCCAACGGATCGGAAATAGCAGTTCTCAGATTCCACAGAAATATGGTTAGCAAACAGCTCCACGAAATACAGCTATAACTCAGTGAGTGGAAGTCACACATCACAAAGCAGTTTCTCAGAAAGCTTCTTTCCAATTATTATCTAAGGATATTATCTTTTTCCCCATAGCCCTTCAGGGGCTTCCAAATATCATTTTGCAAATAACAGAAGAACAGTCATAGCAAAAGACTTCTTGAGGGGAAAGCTGTAACTCTGTGAGATGAATTTACAGAACACAAAGCAGTTTCTCAGAAAGCTTCTTTCCGGTTTTTATCTGAGGATATTTTCTTTTTCCCCATAGCCCTCCATGGGTTTCCAAATATCACTTTGCAAATTCCACTAGAACAGTCTTAGCGAAAGGCTTCTTGAGGGGAAAGCTGTAACTCTGTGGGATGAATTCACAGGTCACAAAGAAGTTTCTCAGAAAGCTTCTTTGTCGTTTCTATCTGTGGATATTTACTTTGGCCTTATAGTCTTCCGAGGGTTCTGAAATATCAGTTATCAGATTCCAAAGAAATAAGGCTAGCCAACATTTCCATGAAAGAGAGCTGTAACTCAGTGTGTGGACCTCACACATCACAAAGCAGTTTCTCAAAAAGCTTGTTTCCAGTTTTTATCTGAGGATATTTTCTTTTTCACCATAGGCCTCTACGGGCTTCCAAATATCACTTTGCAAATTCCACAAGAACAGTCTTAGCGAACGGCTTCTTGAGGGGAAAGCGTAACTCTTTGAGATGAATTAACAGGACACAAAGCAGTTTCTAGGAAAACTTCTTTCTAGTTTTTATTTGAGTATATTTTCTTTTTCCCGTAGCCCACTGAGGGCTTCCATATATCACTGTGCAAATTTCAGAAGAACAGTCTTAGCGAAAGGCGTCTTGAGGGGAAAGCTGTAACTCCGTGAGATGAACTCACAGATTACAAGGAAGTTTCTGACAAAGCTTCTTTCTCAATTCTATCGCAGGATATTTCCTTTGTCCTGATTGTATTCCTGGGGATGCGAAATATCAGTTCTTAGATTCCACAGTAATAAGACTAGCAAACAGCTCCACGAAATACAGCTGTAACTTAGTGAGTGATCTCAAAGAAGTTTCTCAAACATCTTCCTCCAAGTTTTTATCTGAGGATATTTTCTTTTTCACCACAGTACTCTAGGGGCTCCCAAATATCACTTTGCAAAATCCACAAGAACAGTCTTAACTAATGGCTTCTTGAGGGGAAAGCTGTAACTTGGTGGGATGAATTCACATAACACAAAGCAGTTTCTCAGAAAGCTTCTTTCCACTTTTAATCTGAGATATTTTCTTTTCCCCCATAGCCCTCCATGGGCTTCCAAATACCACTTTGAAAATTCCACAAGAACAGTCTTAGTGAAAGACTTCTACAGGGGAAAGCTGTAACTCTGTGAGATGAATTCAGAGATCACAAAGAAGTTTCTCAGAAAGCTTCTTTCTCATTTTTATCGTAGGATATTTCCTTTGGCCCTATAGACATCCAAGGGATCCAAAATATCAGTTCTCAGACTCCACAGAAATAAGGCTAGCAAAGAGATCCACCAAATACAGATGTAACTCTGTGAGTGGAAGTCACACATCACAAAGCAGTTTCTCAGAAAGCTTCTTTCCAGTTTTTCTCTGAGGATATTTTCTTTTTCCCCATAGCCCTCCATGGGCTTCCAAATATCACTTTGCATATTCCACAAGAACAGAGTTGGCGAAATGTTTCTTGAAGGGAAAGCTGTAACACAGTGAGGTGAATTCACAGATCACAAAGAGGTTTCTCAGATAACTTCTTTCTCATTTCTATTGGAGGATATTTCCTTTGGCCCGATAGACATCTAAGGGATCCGAAATATCAGTTCTAAGACTCCACAGAAATAAGGCTAGCAAACAGCTCCACGAAATACAGTTGTAACTCTGTGAGTGGAAGTCACACTTCACAAAGCAGTTGCTCAAAGATTCTTTCCAGTTTTTATCTGAGGATTTTGTCTTTTTCACCATAGTCCTCTGTGGGCTTCCTAATATCACTTTACAAATTCCACAAGGACAGTGTTAGCGAACGGCTTCCTAAAGTGAAAGCTGTAACTCTGTGAGATGAATTCACACATCACAAAGAAGTTTATCTGAAAGCTTCTTTCTCATTTCAATCTGATGATATTTCCTTTTTACCCTATAAACTTCAAAGGGATCCGAAATATCAGTTCTCAGATTCCACAGAAATAAAGCTAGCAAACAGCTCCACAAAATACAGCTGTAACTCAGTGACTGGAAGTCACACATCCCAAACTGTTTCCCAGAAATCTTCTTTTCAGTTTTTATATGAGGATATTTTCTTTTTCACCATAGGCCTCTATGAGCTCCAAAATATCACTTTGCAAATCCACAAGAAGAGTCTTACCGAACGGCTTCCTGATGGGAAAGCTGTAACTCTGTGAGATGAATTCACAGAACACAAAGCAGTTTCTCAGAAAGCTTCTTTCCAGTTTTAACTGAGGATAATTTCTTTTTCCCCATAGCCCTCCATGGGCTTCCAAATATCACTTTTCAAATTCCACAAGAACAGTCTTAGCAAAAGGCTTCTTGAGGGGAAAGCTGTAACACTTTGAGATGAATTCACAGATCACAAAGGAGTTTTTCAGAAAGCTTATTTGTCATTTCTATCGGAGGATATTTCCTTGGCCCCATCATCCTCCAAGGCATCAGAAATATCAGTTCTCAGATTCCACAGAGATAAGGCTAGCAAACAGCTCCACGAAATAGAGCTATAACTCAGTTAGAGGAAATCACACATCGCAAAGCAGTTTCTCAGGAAGTTTCTTTCCAGTTTTTATCTGAGGATACTTTCTTTTTCACCATAGCCCTCTAAGGGTTTCCAAATATCACTTTGAAAGTTCCACAAGAACAGTCTTAGTGATCGGATTCCTAATGGGACAGCTGTAACTCTGTTAGATGAATTCACAGAACACAAAGCGGTTTCTCAGAAAGCTTCTTTCCAGTTTTTATCTGAGGATATTTTCTTTTTCCTCATAGCCCTACAAGGACTTGCAATTATCATTTTCCAAATTACACAAGAACAGTCTTAGCCATAGGCTTGTTGAGGAAAAAGCTGTAACACTGTGAGTTGAATTCACAGATCACTAGGAAGTTTCTCAGAAAGCTTCTTTCTCATTACTATCAGAGTATATTTCCTTTCGATCTATAGTCTTCCAAGGGATCCGAAATATCAGTTCTCAGATTCCACAGAAATAAGGCTAGCAAACAGCTCCACGACATACTGCTATAACTCAGTGAGTGGAAGTCACTCATCACAAAGCAGTTTCTCAGAAAGCTTCTTTCACGTTTTTATTTGAGGATATTTCCTTTTTCACCATAGCCCTCTGGGGGTTCCAAATGTCATTTTCCAAATTCCACAAGAACAGTCTTAGCGAAGGGCTTCCTGAGGGGAAAGCTGTAACTCTGAGAGATAAGTTCACAGAACACAAAGCGGTTTCTCAGAAAGCTTCTATACAGTTTTTATCTGAGGATATTTTCTTTTTCCGCATAGCCCTTCATGGGCTTCCAAATATCAATTTGCAAAATCCACAAAACCAGCCTTAGCTAAAGGCTTATGAGGGGAAAGCTGTAACTCTGTGAGATGAATTCCCAGAACACAAAGCAGTGTCTCAGAAAGCTTCTTTCCAGTTTTTATCTGAGGATATTTTCTTTTTCCCCCTAGCCCTCCATGGGCTTCCAAGTATCACTTTGCAAATTCCACAAGAACAGTCTTAGCGAAATGTTTACTGAAGGGAAAGCTGTAACTCTCTGAGATGAACTCACAGAACACAAAGCAGTTTCTCAGAAAGCTTCTTTCTCATTTCTATCCGATGATATTTCCTTTGGCCCTATAGTCTCCCTAGGGATCCGTAATATCAGTTCTCGGATTCCACGGAAATAAGGCTAGCAAACAGCTCCAGGAAATACTGCTATAACTCAGTGAGTGGAAGTGACAGATCACAAAGCAGTTTCTCAGAAAGCTTCTTTCCAGTTTTCCTTTGAGGATATTTCCTTTTTCACCGTAGCCCTCCAGGGCCTTCCAAATATCACTTTGCATATTGCACAAGATTAGAATTATCTAAGGGCTTCCTGAGGGGAAAGCTGTAACCCTGAGTGATGAATTCACAGAACACAATGCAGGTTCTCAGAAGCTTCTTTCCAGTTTTTATCTGAGGATATTTTCTTTTTCCCCATAGCCCTCCATGGGCTTCCAAATATCACTTTGCAAGTTGCACAAGAATAGTCTTAGACAAAGGCTTCTTGAGGGGAAAGCTGTAACTCTTTGAGATGAATTCACAGAACACAAGGTGGTTTCTCAGAAATCTTCTTTCCAGTTTTTATTTGAGGAAATTTCCTTTTTCATCATAGACCTCTATGGGCTTCCAAATATCACTTTGGAAATTCCACAAGAACAGTCTTAGCAAAGGGCATCCTGAGGGGAAAGCTGTAACTCTGTGAGATGAACTCGCAGACCACAAAGAAGTTTCACAGAAAGATTCTTTGTCATTTATATAGACTGATATTTCCTTTGGCCCTATAGTCTTCCAAGGTATCCGATATATCAGTTCTCAGATTCCACAGAAATAAGGCTAGCAAATAGCTCCATGAAATATGGCTGTGACTCAGTGAGAGGAAGTCCCACATCACAACGCATTTTGTCAGAAAGCTTCTTTCCACTTTTTATCAGAGGATATTTTCTTTTTCCCCGTAGCCCTCCATGGGCTTCCAAATATCACTTTGCAACTTCCACAAGAACAGTCTTAGCGAAACGCTTATGAAGGGAAAGCTGTAACTCTGTGAGATGAATTCACAATAATCAAAGCAGTTTCTCAGAAACCTTCTTTCCAGTTTTTATCTGAGTATATTTTCTTTTTCCCCATAGCCCTGAATGGGCTTCCAAATATCACGTTGCAAATTCCACAAGAACAGTCGTAGGAAAGGCTTCCTGAGGGGAAAGCAGTAACTCTGTGAGATGAATTCACAGATTACAAAGAAGTTACTCAGAAAGCTTCTTTCTCATTTCCATCGGAGGATATTACCTTTGGCCCTATAGTCTTCCAAGAGATCCAAAATATCAGTTCTCAGATTTTGTAGAAATAAGACTTGCAAACAGCTCCACAAATACACCTATAACTCCGTGAGTGGAATTCACACATCACAAAGCAGTTTCTCAGAAAGCTTCTTTTCAG
Source organism: Macaca fascicularis (assembly GCF_037993035.2). Classification (NCBI taxonomy): domain Eukaryota; kingdom Metazoa; phylum Chordata; class Mammalia; order Primates; family Cercopithecidae; genus Macaca; species Macaca fascicularis. Next base: position 69,936,406 of record NC_088377.1, on the reverse strand, counting down.
TTTTTATCTGAGGATTTTTTCTTTTGAACCATTGTCCTCAATGGGCTTCCAAATATCACTTTGCAAATTCCACAAGAACATCCTTAGCGAATGGCTTCCTGATAGTAAAGCTGTAACCCTGTGAGATGAATTCACAGAACACAAAGCAGTTTCTCAGAAAGCTTCTATCCAGTTTCTATCTGAGGATATTTTCTTTTTCCCCATATGCCCCAAAGGGCTTCCAAATATCACTTTTCAAATTCCACAACAACAGTCTTAGCGAAATGTTTCATGAAGGGAAAGCTGTAACTCTGTGAGATGAATTCACAGATCACAAAGAAGTTTCTCAGAAGGCTTCTTTCTTATATCTATCGGAGAATATTTCCTTTGGCCTTGTTGTATTCCAAGGGGTCCTAAATATAAGTTCTCAGATTCCACAGAAATACGGCTAGGAAACAGCTCCATGAAATACAGCGGTAACTCTGTGAGTGGAAGTCACACATCACAAAGCAATTTCTCAGAAAGCTTCTTTCCAGTTTGTAGCTGAGGATATTTCCAGTTTCCCCGTAGCCCTCCATGGGCTTCCAAATATCACTTTGCAAATTCCACAAGAACAGTCTTAGCGAAAGGCTCCTTGAGGGGAAAGCTGTAACTCTGTGAGATGAATTCACAGAACACAAAGACGTTTCAAAGAAAGCTTCTTTCTCATTTCTATAAGAGGATATTTCCTTTGGCCCTATAGACCTCCAAGGGATCCGAAATATCAGTACACAGACTCCACAGAAATAACACTAGAAAACAGCTCTATGAAATACAGCTGTAACTCAGTGAGTGGAAGTCACACATCACAAAGTAGTTTCTCAAAAAGCTTATTTCCAGTTTCTATCTGAGGATATTTTCTTTTTTTATCATAGACCTCCATGGGCTTCTAATTATCACCTTGCAAATTCCACAAGAAAAGTCTTAGCGTAAGTCATCTTGAGGGGAATGCTGTAACTCTGTGAGATGAATTCACAGATCAAAAAGCAGTTTCCCAGAGAGATTCTTTCTCATTTCTATTGGAGGATATTTCCTTTCGCCCTATAGTGTTCCAAGGGATCCGAAATATCAGTTCTAAGATTCCACAGAAAAAAGGCTAGCAAACAGCTCCAGGAAATATAGCTGTAACTCAGTGACTGGAAGTCACACATCACAAAGCATTTGCTAAGAGAGCTTCTTTCCGTTTTTTATCTGAGGCTATTTTCTTTTACACCTTAGACGTCTATGGGTTTCCAAATATCACTTTGTTAATTCCACCAGAACAGATTTAGCGAATGGCTTCCTGATGGGAAACCTTTGACTCTGTGAGATGAATTCACAGAACACAAAGCAGTTTCTCAGAAAGCTACTTTCCAGTTTTTATCTGAGGATATTTTCTTTTTCCCCAAAGCCCTCCATGGGCTTCCAAATATTTCTTGGCAAACACCACAAGAACAGTCTTAGCGAACGGCATCTTGAGGGGAAAGCTGTAACTCTGTGAGATGAATTCACAGATCACAAAGAAGTTTCTCAGAAAGCTTCTTTCTCATTTCTATCGGAGGATATTTCCTTTGGCCCTATAGATATCCAAGGGATCTGAATTATCAGTTCTCATATTCCACTAAAATAAGGCTAGCAAACAGTTCCAAGAAATACAGCTGTAACTCAGTGAGTGGACGTCACACATCACAAAGCAGTTTCTCAGAAAGACTCTTTCCAGTTTTTCTCTGAGGATATTTTCTTTATCACCACAGGCCTCTATGGGCTTCCAAATATCACTTTGCAAATTCCACGAGAACAGTCTTAGCGAACGACTTCCTAAGGCGAAATCTGTAAATCTGTGAGATGAATTCCCAGAGCACACAGCAGTTTCTCAGAAACCTTCTTTAAAGTGTTCATCTGAGGATAATTTCTTTTTCCCATAACCATCCATTTGCTTACAAATATCACTTTGTCAATTCCACAAGAATGGTTGTAGCGAAAGGCTTCTTGAGGGGAAAGCTGTAACTCTCTGAGATGAAATCACAGGTTACAAAGAAGTTTTTCAGAAAGCTTCTTACTCATTTCTATCGGAGAATATTTCCTTTGGACCTATAGTCTTCCAAGGGTTCCGAAATATCAGTTCTCAGATTCCACAGAAATAAGTTTAGCCAATATCTCCCCAAAATACAACTGTATCTCAGTGAGTGGAAGTCACACATCTCAAGGCAGTTTCTCAGAAACCTTCTTTCCAGTTTTTCTCTGAGGATATTTTCTTTTTCCCCATAGCCATCCTGGGCTAACAAATATCACTTTGAAAATTCCAAAAGAACAGTTTTAGCGAAAGGCTTCTTGAGGGGAATGATGTAACTCGGTGAGATGAATTCACAAATCACAAAGAAGTTTCTCAGAAAGCTTCTTTCCCTTTTCTATCGAAGGATATTTCCTTTGGCCCTATAGACATCCCAGGGATTCGCAATATCAGTTTTCAGACTGCACAGAAACAAGGCTAGCAAACAGCTCCACGAAATACAGCTCTAACTCAGTGAGTGGAAGGCACTCATCAAAAAGCAGTTTCTCGGAAAGCTTCTTTCCAGATTTTATCTGAAGATATTTTCTTTTTCACCATAGGCCTCTATATGCTTCCAAATATCACTTTGCAAATTCCACAAGAACAGTCTTAGCGATTGGCTTCCTGAGGGGAAAGCTGTAACTCAGTGAGATGAATTCACAGATCACAAAGCAGTTTCTCAGAAAGCTTCTTACCAGTTTTTATCTGAGGATATTTTCTTTTTCCCCATAGTCCTGCAGAGGCTTCCAAATATCACATTGCAAATTCCACAAGAACAGTCATAGCGAAATGCTTTTTGAGGGGAAAGCTGTAACTCTGTGAGACGATTTCACAGATCACAAAGAAATTTCTCAGAAACTTCTTTCTCATTTCTATCGGAGGATATTTCCTTTGGCCCTATAGTGTTCCAAGAGATCTCAAATATCAGCTCTGAGATTCCACAGAAATAATGCAAGCAGACAGCTCCACGAAATACAGCTGTAACTCAATGAGTGGAAGTCACACATCATAAAGAAGTTTCTCAGAATGCTTCTTTCCAGTTTTTATCAGAGGTTATTTTCTTTTTCACCATAGCCCTCTAAGGGCTACCAAATATCACTTTGCAAATTCCACAAGAACAGTCTTAGTGAAAGGATTTTTGAGGGGAAATCTGTAACTCTGTGAGATGAATTCACGGATCACAAAGAAGTATCTCAGAAAGGTTCTTATTCATTTCTATCGGAGGATATTTCCTTTTGCCATATAGTCCTCCAACGGATCCGAAATATCAGTTCTCAGAATCCACAGGAAAAATTCTTAGTTTTAGTTAAAAAAATTCCTTAGTCTTAGTTAACGGCTTCTATAAGGGAAAGCTGAAACTCTGTGAGATGAATTCACAGAACACAAAGCAGTTTTGCAGAAAGTTTCTTTCCTGTTTTCATCTGAGCATATTTTCTTTTTCCCCATAGCACCCCATGGGATTCCAAATATCACTTTGCAAATTCCACAAGAACAGTCTTATCGAAACGCTTCTTGAGGTGAAACATGTAACTCTGTGAGATGATTTCACAGATCACAAAGAAGTTTCTCAGAAAGCTTCTTTCTCTTTTCTATCGGAGGATGTTTCCTTTGGTCCTACAGTATTGCAAGGGATCCGAAATATCAGTTCTCAGATTGCTCAGAAATAAGGCTAGCAAACAGCTCCATGAAATACAGCTGTAACTCAGTGAGTGGAAGTCAAACATCACAAAACAGTTTCTCAGAAAGCTTCTTTCCAGTTTTTATCTGAGGATATTTTCTATTTCACCGTAGCCCTCTATGGGCTTCCAAATATCAATTTGCAAATTCCACAAGAGCCATCGTAGCGAACGGCTTCTTGAGTGTAAAGATGTAGCTGTGTGAGACGAATTCACAAAACACAAAGCAGTTTCTCAGAAAGCTCCTTTCTAGTTTTTATCTGAGCATGTTTGCTTTTTTCCCATAAGCCTCTAAGGGGAACCAAATATCACTTTGCAAATTCCACAAGAACAGTTTTAGAGAATGGTTTCTTGAGGGGAAAGCTGTAACTCTGTGAGATGAATTCACAGAACACAAAGCAGTTTCCCAGAAACCTTCTTTCCTGTTTTTATCTGCGGATATTTTCTTTTTCCCCATATCCCTCTATGGGCTTCCAAATATCACCTTACAAATTCCACAAGAACTGTCTTAGCGAACGGCTTCTTGAGGGGAAAGCTGTAACTCTGTGAGATGAATTCACAGATCACAAAGAAGTTTCTCAGAAAGCTTCTTTCTCTTTTCTATCAGAGGATATTTCCTTTAATCCTAGAGTCTTTTAAGGGATCCGAAATATCAGTTCTCAGATTGCTCAGAAATAAGGCTAGCAAACAGCTCCATGAAATACAGCTGTAACTCAGTGAGTGGAAGTCAAACATCACAAAACAGTTTCTCAGAAAGCTTCTTTCCAGTTTTTATCTGAGGACATTTTCCTTTTCACCATAGCCCTCAAAGGGCTTCCAAATATCACTTTCCAAATTCCACAAGAAGAGACTTAGCGAACGGCTTCTTGAGGGGAAAGCTGTATCTCTGTGAGATGAATTAAAAGAACACAAAGCAGTTTCTCAGAAAGCTTTTTTCCAGTTTTTATCTGAGGATATTTTCTTCTTCCCAGTAGTCCTCCATGGGCTTCCAGATATCACTTTGCAAATTCCACAAGAACAGTCTTAGCGAAAGGCTACTTGAGGGGAAAGCTCTAACTCTGTGAGATGATTTCACAGATCTCAAAGAAGTTTCTCAGAATGCTTGTTTCACATTTCTATCGTAGGATATTTTCTTTGGCCTTATAGTCTTCGAAATGATCTGAAATATCAGTTCTCAGATTCCACAGAAAGAAGGCTAGTTAACATCACGAAATACAGCTGTAACTGAGTGAGTGGAAGTCAAACATCCCAAAGCAGTCTATCAGAAAGCTTCTTTCCAGTTTTTATCTGAGGATATTTTCTATTTCACCGTAGCCCTCTATGGGCTTCCAAATATCAATTTGCGAATTCCACAAGAGCCGTTGTAGCGAACGGCTTCTTGAGTGTAAAGCTGTAGCTGTGTGAGACGAATTCACAGAACACAAAGCAGTTTCTCAGAAAGCTCCTTGCTAGTTTTTATCTGAGCATGTTTGCTTTTTTCCCATAAGCCTCTAAGGGGAACCAAATATCACTTTGCAAATTCCACAAGAACAGTTTTAGAGAATGGTTTCTTGAGGGGAAAGCTGTAACTCTGTGAGATGAATTCACAGAACACAAAGCAGTTTCCCAGAAACCTTCTTTCCAGTTTTCATCTGCGGATATTTTCTTTTTCCCCATACCCCTCTATGGGCTTCCAAATATCACCTTACAAATTGCACAAGAACAGTCTTAGCGAAAGGCTTCTTGAGGGGAAAGCTGTAACTCTGTGAGTTGAATTCACAGATCACAAAGAAGTTTCTCAGAAATCTTCTTTCTCTTTTCTATCGGAGGATATTTCCTTTGATCCTAGAGTCTTTTAAGGGATCTGAAATATCAGTTCTCAGATTCCACAGAAATAAGGCCAGCAAACAGCTCTACGAAATACAACTGTAACACAGTGAGTGGAAGTCTCACATTACAAAGTAGTTTCTCAGAGAGTTCTTTACAGTTTTTATCTGAGGATGATTTCCTTTTCACCAGAGACTTCTACGGGCTTTGAAATATCACGTTGCAAATACCACAAGAACAGTCTTAGGGAACGGCTTCTTGAGGGAAAAGCTGTAACTCTGTGCGATGAATTCAGAGAACACAAAGCAGTTTCTCAGAAAGCTTCTTTCCAGTATTTATCTGAGCATATTTTCTTTTTCCCCATAGCCCTCCATGGGCTTCCAAATATCGTTTTGCGAATTCCACAAGAACAGGCTTAGAGAGCAGCTTCTTGAGGGGAAAGCTGTAACTCTGTGAGATGAATTCACAGAACACTAAGCAGTTTCTCAGAAAGCTTCTTTCCAGATTTCATCTGAGGATATTTCCTTTTTCACCATAGCCCTCTATGGGCTTCTAAATATCACTTTGCAAATTCCACAAGAACTGTCTTAGCGAAAGGCTTCTTGAGGGGAACGCTGTAACTCTGTGAGATTAATTCAGAGAACACAAAGCAGTTTCTCAGAAAGCTTTCTTTCCAGTTTTTGTCTGAGGATATTTTATTTTTCGTCGTAACCCTCTATGGTCTATTAAATATCACTTTGCAAATTCAGCAGGAACAGTCTTAACGAACGGCTTGTTGAGGGGAAAACTGTAACTGTGTGAGATGAATTCACAGAACACAAACCAGTTTCTCAGAAAGCTTCTTTACAGTTTTTATCTGAGGATACTTTGTTTTTCACCATAGCCTTCCATGGGCTTCCAGATATCACTTTGCAAATTCCACAAGAACAGTCTTAGCGAATGGCTTCTTGATTGGAAAGCTGTAACTCTGTGAGATGAATTCAAAGATCACAAAGAAGTTTCTGAGAAAGTTTCTTTCTCATTTCTATCTGAGAATATTTCCTTTGGCCCTATAGTCTGCCAAGGGATCCGAAATAGCAGTTCTCAGATTCCACAGAAAAAAGGCTAGCTAACAGCTCCATGAAATACAGCTGTAACTGAGTGAGTGGAAATCACACATCTCAAAGTAGTTTCTCAGAAAGTTTCTTTCCAGGTTTGTTCTGTTTATATTTTCTTTTTCACCATAGCCCTTTTGGGGTTCCAGTAATAAATTTGCAATTCTACAGGAACAATCTTAGCGAACGGCTTCTTGAGGGGAAAGCTGTAATTCTGTGAGATGAAATCACAGAACACAAAGCAGTTTCTCTTAAAGCTTCTTTCCAGTTTTTATCTGAGGATAATGTCGTTTTCAACAGAGCCATCTATGGGCTTCCAAATATCACATTAGAAATTCCACAGGAGCAGTCTTAGGGAACGGCTTCTTGAGGGGAAAGCTTTAACTCTGTGAGATGAATTCACAGAACACAAAGCAGTTTCTCAGAAAGCTTCTTTCCAGTTTTTATCTGAGCATATTTTCTTTTCCCCCATAGCCCTCCATGGGCTTCCAAATATCGTTTTGCAAATTCCGCAAGAACACTCTTAGCGAAAGGCTTCTGGAGGGGAAAGCTGTAACTCTGTGAGGTTAATTCACAGATCACAAAGAAGTTTCTCAGAAAGTTTCTTTCTCATCTCTATTGGAGGATATTTCCTTTGTCCCTATAGACTTCAAGGGATCCAAAATATCCATTTTCAGATTCCACAGAAATAAGGATAGCAAACGGCTCCACGAAATACAGCTGTAACACAGTGACTGGAAGTCACACATCACAAAGCAGTTTCTCACAAAGCTTCTTTCCAGTTTTTATCTGAGGACATTTTCTTTTTCACCATAGCCCTCTAAGGGCTTCCAAATATCACTTTGCAAATTCCACAAGAACAGTTTTAGCTAACGGCTTCTTCAGGGGAAAGCTGTAATTCTATGAGAATAATTCAGAGAAAACAAAGCAATTTCTCAGAAAGCTTCTTTCCAGTTTTTACCTGAGCGTGTTTACATTGTCCACATAAGCCTTTATGGGCTTCCAAATATCACTTTGCAAATTCCAAAAGAACTGTCTTAGCGAAAGGCTTCTGGAGGGGAAAGCTGTAACTCTGTGAGGTTAATTCACAGATCACAAAGAAGTTTCTCAGAAAGTTTCTTTCTCATCTCTATTGGAGGATATTTCCTTTGTCCCTATAGTCTTCAAGGGATCCGAAATATCCGTTTTCAGATTCCACAGAAATAAGGATAGCAAACAGCTCCATGAAATACAGCTGTAATACAGGGAGTGGAAGACAAATATCACAAAGCAGTTTGTCAGAAATCTTCTTTCCAGTTTTTATCTGAGGATATTTTCTTTTTCACCATAGCCCTCTATGGGCTTCCAAATATCACTTTACAAATTTCACAAGAACAGTGTTACGGAACGGCTTCTTGATGCAAAAGTTGTAACTCTGTGAGATGAATTTGCAGAACACGAAGCAGATTCTCAGAAAGCTTCTTTCCAGATTTTATCTGAGAATGTTTTCTTTTTTCTCCGTAGCCCTCTATGGGATTCCAAATATCACTTTGTAAATTCCAGAAGAACAGTCTTAGCGAACGGCTTCTTGAGGGGAAAGCTGTAACTCCGTGAGATGAATTCACAGAAAGCAAAGCAGTTTTTCAGAAAGTTTCTTTCCAGTTTTTATCTGAGGATATTTTCTTTTTCACCATAGCCCTCTATGGGCTTCCAAATATAACTTTGCAGACTCCACAAGGACAGTCTTAGCGAACGGCTTCTTGAGGAGAAAGCTGTAACTCTGTGAGATGATTTCACAGATCACAGAGAAGTTTCTCAGAAAGCTTCTTTCTCATTTCTATCGGAGGATATTTCCTTTGGCCCTATATCTTACAAGGGATCTGAATTATCAGTTCTCATATTCCACAGAAATAAGGCTAGCTAACAGTTCAACGAAATACAGGTGTAACTGAGTGAGTGGAAGTCACACATCACAAAGCCGTTTCTCAGAAAGCTTCTTTCCAGTTTTTATCCTAGGATATTTTCTTTTTCACTATAGCCCTCTAGTGGTTCCAAATATCAATTTGCAAATTCCACAAGAGCAGTGTTAGCGAACGGCTTCTTGACGGGAAAGCTGTAATTCTATGAGATGAATTCACAGAACACAAAGCAGTTTCTCAGAAAGCTTTTTACAATTTTTATCTGAGGATATTTTCTTTTTCACCATAGCACTCTATGGGATTCCAAATATCACTTTGCAAATTCCACAAGAACTGTCTAAGGGAACGGCTTCTTGAAGGGAAAGCTGTTCCTCTGTGAGATGAATTCACAGAACACAAAGCAGTTTCTCAGAAAGCTTCTTTCCAGTTTTTATCCGAGGATATTTCCGTTTTCACAATAGCCCTCTATGGGCTTGCAAATATCACTTTGCAAATTCCACAAAAACAGTCTTAGAGAAAGGCTTCATGAAGGGAAAGCGGAAAGTCTGTGAAATGAATTCATAGATCACAAGGAAGTTTCTCAGAAAGCTTCTTTCTCATCTCTATCGCAGGATATTTCCTTTGACCCTATAGCCTTCGAAGGGATCCGAAACATCAGTTCTCAGATTCCACAGAAATAAGGCTGGCAAACAGCTCCACGAAATACAGCTGTAACAGAGTGAGTGGAAGTCACACATCACCAAGCACTTTCTCAGAATCTTCTTTCCAGTTTTTATCTGAGGATATTTTCTTTTTCACCATAGCCCTCTATAGGCTTCCAAATATCACTTTGGAAATTCCACAAGAACAGTCTTAGCGAACGGCTTCTTGAGCGGAAAGCTGTAACTCTGTGAGATGAATTCACAGAATACAAAGCAGATTCTCAGAGAACTTCTTTCCAATTTTTATCTGAGGATAATTTCTTTTTTGCCATAGCCCTCTATGGGCTTCCAAATATCACTTTGCAAATTCCACAAGAACAGTCTTAGCAAAAGGCTTCTTTAGGGGAAAGCGATAAGTGTGTTAGATGAATTCACAGATCACAAAGAAGTTTCTCAGAAAGCTTTGTTCTCATCTCTATAGGAGGATATTTCCTTTGGCCCTATAGTCTTCGAAGGGATCCGAAATATAAGTTCTCAGATTCCACAGAAATAAGGCTGGCAAACAGCTAGACGAAATACAGCTGAAACACAGTGAGTGGATGTCTCACATCACAAAGCAGTTTCTCAGAAAGCTTCTTTCCAGTTTTTATTTCAGGATATTTTCTTTTTCACCACAGCCCGCTATAGGTTTCGAAATATCACTTTGCAAATTCCACAAGAACCGTCTTAGCGAACGGCTTTTTGAGGGGAAAGCTGTAACGCTGTGAGATGATTTCACAGAACACAAAGCAGTTTCTCAGAGAGTTCTTTCCAGTTTTTATCTGAGGAAAATTTCTTTTTCACCAGAGCAATCTATGGGCTTCCAAATATCAATTTGCAAATTCCACAAGAACAGTCTTAGCGAACGGCTTCTTGAGGGGAAAGCTATAACTCTGTGAGATGAATTCACAGAACTTAAAGCAGTTTCTCAGAAAGCATCTTCGCAGTTTTTATCAGAGCATATTTTATTTTTCCCCTAGCCCTCCATGAGCTTCCAAATATCGTTTTGCAAATACCACAAGAACAGTCTTAGCGAAAGGCTTCTTGAGGGGAAAGTTGTAACTCTGTGAGATAAATTCACAGATCACAAAGAAGTTTCTCAGGAAGCTTCTTTCTCATTTCTGTCGGAGGATATTTCCTTTGGCCCTATAGTCTTCCAAGGGATCCGAAATATAAGTTCTCACATTCCACAGAAATTAGGCTAGCGAAGAGCTCCATGAAATACAGCTGTAACTGAGTGAGTGGAAGTCACACATCAGAAAACATTTTCTCAGAAATCTTCTCTCCAGTTTTTCTCTGAGGATATTTTCTTTTTCCCCAGAGCCCTCTATGGGCTTCCAAATTCACTTTGCAAATTCCACCAGAGCAGTCTTAGTGAACGACTTCCTGAGGTGAAAGCTGTAACTCTGTGAGATGAATTCACAGAACACAAAGCAGTTTCTCAGAAAGCTTCTTTCCAGTTTTTATCTAAGTATGTTTTCTTTTTCCCTATATGCCAATATGGGCCTCCAAATATCACTATGCAAATTCCACAATAACTGTCTTAGCAAACGGCCTCTTGAAGGGAAATCTGTAACTCTGTGAGATGCATTCACAGAACACAAAGAGATTCTCAGAATGCTTCTTTCCAGTTTTTATATGAGAATATTTTCATTTTCCCCGTAGCCCTCCATTGGCTTCCAAATATCACTTGGCAAATTCCACAAGAACACTCTTAGCGAAAGGCTTCTTGAGGGGAAAGTTATAAATCTGTGAGATGAATTCACAGATCACAAGGAAGTTTCTCAGAAAGCTTCTTTCTCTTTGTTATCGGAGGATATTGCCATTGGCCCTATCGTCTTCCAAGAGATCCGAAATATCAGTTCTCAGAGAAAACAGGTACAAGGCTAGAAAACAGCTCCATGAAATACAGCTGTAACTCAGTGCCTGGAAGTCACACATCACAAAGCAGTTTCTCAGAAAGCTTCTTTCCAGTTTTTATCTGAGGATATTTTCTTTTTCCCCGTAGCCCTCTATGGGCTTCCAAATACCACCTTGCAAATTCCACAAGAACAGTCTTAGGAAACGGCTTCTTCAGGGGAAAGCTGTAACTCTGTGAGATGAACTCTCAGAACACAAAGCACTTTCTTAGAAAGCTTCTTTACCATTTTTATCTGAGGATACTTTCTTTTTCACCATATCCCTCTATGGGCTTCCAAATATCACTTTGCAAATTTCACAAGAACAGTCTTAGGGAACGGCTTCTTGAGGGGAAAGCTGTACCTCTGTGAGATGAATTCACAGAACACAAAGCAGTTTCTCTGAAAGCTTCTTTCCAGTTTTTATCTGAGCACGTTTTCTTTTTCCCCATAGATCTCTACGGGCTTCCAAATATCACTTTGCAAATTCCACAACAACAGTCTTAGCTAACGGCGTCTTGAGGGGAATGCTGTTAGTCTGTTAGATGATTTCACACATCACAAAGCAGATTCTCAGACAGGTTCTTTCCAGTTTTTATCTGAGGATACCGTCTTTTACACCATAGCCCTGTATGGGCTTCCAAATATCACTTTGCAAATTCCACAAGAACAGTCTTAGGGAACGGCTTCTTGAGGGGAAAGCTGTACCTCTGTGAAATGAATTCGCAGAACACAAAGCAGTTTCTCAGAAAGCTTGCTTCTCCTTTCTATCGTAGGATATTTCCTTTGGCCTATAGACTTCCAAGGGATCCGAAATATCAATTCTAAGGTTCCATAGAAATAAGGCAAGCAAACAGATCCATGAAATACAGCAGTAACTCAGTGAGTAGAAGTCACATATCACAAAGGTGTTTCTCAGAAAGCTTCTCTCCAGTTTTTATCTGAGGGTATTTTCTTTTTCACCCTAGCCCTATAGGGGCTTCCAAATATCACTTTGCAAATTCCACAAGAACAGTGTTAGCGAACGGATTCCTGAGGGGAAGGCTGTAACTCTGTGTGTTGAATTCACAGAACACAATGCAGTTTCTCAGAAAGCTTCTTTCCAGTTTTTATGTGAGCATATTTTCTTTTTCCCCGTAGCCCTCCTTTGGCTTCCATGTATCCCTTGGCAAATTCCACAAGAACAGTCTTAGCGAAAGGCTTCTTGAGGGGAAATCTGTAACTCTGTGAGATGAATTCACAGATCACAAAAAAGTTCCTCAGAGAGTTTCTTTCTCTTTTCTATCGGAGGATATTTCCTTTGGCCCTATAAACTTCCTAAGGATAAGAAATATCATTTCTAAGGTTTCACAGAAATAAGGCTAGCAAACAGGTACACGAAATACAGCTGTAACTCAGTGAGTGGAAGTCACATATCACAAAGCAGTTTCTCAGAAAGCTTCTCTCCAGTTTTTATCTGTGGATATTTTCTTTTTCACCCTAGCCCTCTATGGGCTTCCTAAAATCACTTAGCAAATTCCACAACAACAGTCTTAGGGAATGGCTTCTTGATAGGAAGCTGTAACACTGTGAGATGTTTCACAGAACAAAAGCAGTTTCTCAGAAAGCTTCTTTCTCTTTGTTATCGGAGGATATTTCCTTTGGCCCTATAGTCTTCAAAGGGATCCAAAATATCTGTCATCAGATTCCACAGAAATAAGGCTAGCAAAGAGATCCACGAAATACACATGTAACTCGGTGAGTGGAAGTCACACATCACAGAGCAGTTTCTCAGAAAGCTTCTTTCCAGATTTCATCTGAGGATATTTCCTTTTTCAACATAGCCCTCTATGGGCTTCCAAATATCACTTTGCCAATTCCACAAGAACTATCTTAGCGAAAGGCTTCTTGAGAGGAAAGCTGTAACTCTGTGAGATGATTTCACAGAACACAAAGAAGTTTCTCAAAAAGCTTCTTTCTCTTTATTATCGGAGGATATTTCCTTTGGCCCTATAGTCTTCAAAGGGATCCGAAATATCTGTTCTCAGATTCCACAGAAATAAGGTTAGCAAAGAGATCCACGACATACAGATGCAACTCTGTGAGATGAATTAACAGAACACTAAGCAGTTTCTCAGAAAGCTTCTTTCCAGATTTCATCTGAGGATATTTCCTTTTTCACCATAGCCCTCTATGGGCTTCCAAATATCACTTTGCCAATTCCACAAGAACTATCTTAGCGAAAGGCTTCTTGAGGGGAAAGCTGTAACTCTGTGAGATGATTTCACAGAACACAAAGAAGTTTCTCAGAAAGCTTCTTTCTCTTTGTTATCGGAGGATATTTCCTTTGGCCCTATAGTGTTCAAAGGGACCCGAAATATCTGTTCTCAGACTCGACAGAAATAAGGCTAGCAAAGAGATCCATGAAATACAGATGTAACCTTGTGAGATGAATTAACAGAACACTAAACAGGTTCTCAAAAACCTTCTTTCCAGTATTTATCTGAGGATATTTCCTTTTTCACCATAGCCCTCTATGGGCTTCCAAATAACACTTTGCCAATTCCACAAGAACTGTCTTAGCGAAAGGCTTCTTGAGGGGAAAGCTGTAACTCTGTGAGATGATTTCACAGAACACAAAGAAGTTTCTCTGAAAGCTTCTTTCTTTTTGTTATCGGAGGATATTTCCTTTGGCCCTATAGTCTTCAAAGGGATCCGAAATATCTGTTCTCAGATTCCACACAAAAAAGGCTAGCAAAGAGATCCACGAAATACAGATGTAACTCTGTGAGATGAATTAACAGGACACTAAGCAGTTTCTCAGAAAGCTTCTTTGCAGATTTCATCTGAGGATATTTCCTTTTTCACCATAGCCCTGTATGGGCTTCCAAATATCACTTTGCCAATTCCACAACAACTGTCTTAGCGAAAGGCTTCTTGAGGGGAAAGCTGTAACTCTGTGAGATGATTTCACAGAACACAAAGAAGTTTCTCAGAAAGCTTCTTTCTCTTTGTTATCGGAGGATATTTCCTTTGGCCCTGTAGTCTTCAAAGGGATCCGAAATATCTGTTCTCAGATTCCACAGAACTAAGGCTAGCAAAGAGATCCACGAAATACAGATGTAACACTGTGAGTGGAAGTCACACATCACAGAGCAGTTTCTCAGAAAGCTTTTTTCCAGATTTCATCTGAGGATATTTCCTTTTTCACCATAGCCCTCTATGGGCTTCCAAATATCACTTTGCCAATTCCACAAGAACTGTCTTAGCGAAAGGCTTTGTTAGTGGAAAGCTGTAACTCTGTGAGATGATTTCACAGAACACAAAGAAGTTTCTCAGAAAGCTTCTTTCTCTTTGTTATCGGAGGATATTTCCTTTGGCCCTGTAGTCTTCAAAGGGATCCGAAATATCTGTTCTCAGATTCCACAGAAATAAGGCTAGCAAAGAGACCCACGAAATACAGATGTAACTCTGTGAGATGAATTAACAGAACACTAAGGAGTTTCTCAGAAGGCTTCTATCCAGATTTCATCTGAGGATATTTCCTCTTTCACCATAGCCCTCTACGTGCTTCCAAATATCACTTTGCAAACTACACAAGAAGTGTCTTAGCGAAAGACTTCTGGCGTCGAAAGCTGTAACTCTGTGAGATGATTTCACAGAACACAAAGAAGTTTCTCAAAAAGCTTCTTTCTCTTTGTTATCGGAGGATATTTCCTTTGGCCCGATAGTCTTCAAAGGGATCCGAAATATCTGTTCTCAGATTCCACAGAAATAAGGCTGGCAAAGAGATCCACGAAATACAGATGTAACTCTGTGAAATGAATTAACAGAACACTAAGCAGTTTCTCAGAAAGCTTCTTTCCAGATTTCATCTGAGGATATTTCCTTTTTCACCATAGCCCCTAAGGGCTTCCAAATATCACTTTGCCAATTCCACAAGAACTGTCTTAGCGAAAGGCGTCTTGAGGGGAGAGCTGTAACTCACTGAGATGATTTCACAGAACACAAAGAAGTTTTTCAGAAAGCTTCTTTCTCTTTGTTATCGGAGGATATTTCCTTTGGCCCGGTAGTCTTCAAAGGGATCCGAAATATCTGTTCTCAGATTCCACAGAAATAAGGCTAGCAAAGAGATCCACGAAATACAGATGTAACTCTGAGAGATGAATTAACAGAACACTAAGCAGTTTCTCAGAAAACTTCTTTCCAGATTTCATCTGAGGATATTTCCTTTTTCACCATAGCACTCTATGGGCTTCCAAATATCACTTTGCCAATTCCACAAGATCTGTCTTACCGAAAGGCTTCTTGAGGGGAAAGCTGTAACTCTGTGAGATGATTTCACAGAACACAAAGAAGTTCTTCAGAAAGCTTCTTTCTCTTTGTTATCGGAGGATATTTCCTTTGGCCCTATAGTCTTCAAAGGGATCCGAAATATCTGTTCTCAGAT
Source organism: Macaca fascicularis (assembly GCF_037993035.2). NCBI lineage: Eukaryota > Metazoa > Chordata > Mammalia > Primates > Cercopithecidae > Macaca > Macaca fascicularis. The sequence continues at coordinate 69,920,878 of NC_088377.1, read as the reverse complement.
TCCACAGAAATAAGGCTAGCAAAGAGATCCACTAAATAGAGATGTAACTCTGTGAGATGAATTAACAGAACACTAAGCAGATTCTCAGAAAGCTTCTTTCCAGTATTCATCTGAGGATATTTCCTTTTTCACCATAGCCCTCTATGGGCTTCCAAATATCACTTTGCCAATTCCACAAGAACTGTCTTAGCGAAAGGCTTCTTGAGGGGAAAGCTGTAACTCTTTGAGATGATTTCACAGAACAAAAGAAGTCTCTCCGAAAGCTTCTTTGTGTTTGTCATCGGCGGATATTTCCGTTGGCCCTATAGTCTTCAAAGGGATCCAAAATATCCGTTCTCAGATTCCACAGAAATAAGGCTAGCAAAAAGATCCACGAAATACAGCTGTAACTCTGTGAGTGGAAGTCACACATTACAAAGCAGTTTCTCAGAAAGATTCTTTCCAGTTTTCATCTGACTATATTTCCTTTTTCACTACAGCCTTCATAGGGCTTCCAAATATCCCTTTACAAATTCCACAAGAACAGTCTAAGCGAAAGGTTTCTTCAGGGCAAAGCTGTCACTCTGTGAGATGATTTCACAGTACACAAAGCATTTTCTCAGAAACCTTCTTTCCTTTTGTTATCGTAGGATATTTCTTGTGGCCCTGTATTCTTCAAAGGGATCTGAAATATCAGTTCTCAGATTCCACAGAAATAAAGCTAGAAAACAGCTCCAGGAAATACATCTGTAACTCTGTGAGTGGAAGTCACACATCACAAAGCAGTTTCCCAGAAAGCTTCTTTCCAGTTTTTCTCTGAGGATATTTTCTTTTTCACCGTAGCCCTCTCTGGGGTTCCAAATATCACTTTGCAAATTTCACAAAAACAGGTTTAGTGAACGGCTTCTTGAAGGGAAAGCTGTAACTCTGTGAGATAAATTAACAGAACACTAAGCAGTTTCTCAAAAAGCTGCTTTCCCCTTTTCTTCTGAGAATATTTCCTTTTTCACCATAGCCCTCTATGGGTTTCCAAATAACACTTTGCAAATTCCACAAGAACAGTCTTAGCGAAAGGCTTCTTGAGGGGAACGCTGTAACTCTGTGAGATGATTTCACAGAACACATAGAAGTTTCTCAGAAAGCTTTTTTCCAGTTTTTCTCTGAGGATATTTTCTTTTTCACCATAGCCCTCTAGGGGTTCCAAATATCACTTAGCGAATTCCACAAGAACAGGCTTAGCTGGAAAGAAGCTTTCTGAGAAACTGCTTTGTGATGTGTGACTTCCACTCACAGAGTTACATCTGTATTTCGTGGATCTCTTTGCTAGCCTTATTTCAGTGGAATGTAAGAACGGATATTTCGGATCCCTTTGAAGACTACAGGGCCAAAGGAAATATCTTCTGATAACAAAGCGACAGAAGCTTTCTGAGAAACTCCTTTGTGTTCTGTGAAATCATCTCACAGAGTTACAGCATTCCCCTCAAGAAGCCTTTCGCTAAGACTGTTGTTGTGGAATTGGCAAAGTGATATGTGGAAGCCCATGGAGGGCTATGGTGAAAAAGGAAATATCCTCAGATGAAAAATGGAAAAAAGCTTTCTGAGAATCTGCTTAGTGTTTTGTTAATTCATCTCACAGAGATGCAGCTTTCCCCTCAAGAAGCCATTCGCTAAGCCTGTTATTGTGGAATTTTCAAAGTAATATTTGGAAGCCCTTAGAGGGCTATGGTGAAAAAGAAAATATCCTCAGAGAAAAACTGGAAAGAATCATTCTGAGAAACTGCTTTGTGATGTGTGACTTCCACTCACAGAGTTACCGCTGTGTTTCGTGGATCTGTTTACTAGCCTTAATTCTGTGGAATCTGAGAACGGATATTTAGGATTCCTTTGAAACTATAGGTCCAAAGGAAATATCCTCCGGTAACAAAGAGAAAGAAGCTTTCTGAGAAACTCCTTTGTGTTCTGTGAAATCATCCACAGAGATACAGCTTTCCCCTCAAGAAGCCTTTCACTAAGTCTGTTGTTGTGGAATTGCCAAAGTGATATGTGGAAGCCCATGGAGGGCTACGGTGAAAAAGGAAATATCCTCAGGTGAAAACTGGAAAGAAGCTTTCTGAGAAACTGCTTAGTGTTCTGTTAATATATCTCACAGAGGTACAGCTTTCCCCTCAAGAAGCAGTTCGCTAAGCCTGTTCTTGTGGAATTTGCAAAGTTTTATGTGGAAGCCCATAGAGGGCTATGGTGAAAAAGAAAATATCCTCAGAAAAACTGCAAAGAAGCTTTCTGAGAAACTACTATGTGATGTGTGACTTCCGCTCCCAGAGATACAGCTGTATTTCACGAATCTGTTTGCTACTCTTATTTCTGTGGATTATGAGAACGGATATTTCGGATCCCTTTGAGGACTGTAGGATCAAAGGAAATATCCTGCGATAAAAAAGGGAAAGAAGATTTTGGAGAAACTCCTTGGTGTTCTGTGAAATCATCTCACAGAGTTACAGCTTTCACCTCAAGAAGCCTTTCACGAAGACTCTTGTTGGCAAATTGGCAGAGAGATATTTGGAAGCCCTTTGAAGGCTACAGTGAAAAAGGAAATATCCTCAGAAGAAAACTGGAAAGAAGCTTTCTGAGAAACTGCTTAGTGTTCTGTTAATTCATCTCACAGAGTTACAGCTTTCCCCTCAAGAAGCCGTTCGCTAACCTGTTCTTGTGGAATTTGTAAAGTGATATTTGGAGGAACTTAGAGGGCTATGGTAAAAAAGAAAATATCCTCAGAGAAAAACTGGAAAGAAGTTTTGTGAGAAAATGCTTTGTGATGTGTGACTTCCACTCACAGAGTTACAGCTGTATTTCGTGGATCTCCTTGCTAGCCTTATTTCTGTGGAATCTGAGAACGGATATTTCGGATCCCTTTGAAGACTATAGGGCCAAAGGAAATATCCTCCGATAACAAAGAGAAAGAAGTTTTCTGAGAAACACCTTTGTGTTCTGTGAAATCATCTCACAGAGTTACAGCTTTCCTCTCAAAAAGTCTTTCGCTAAGACTGTTGTTGTGGAATTGACAAAGTGAAATGTGGAAGCCCAAGGAGGGCTATGGTGAACAAGGAATTATCCTCAGATGAAAACTGGAAAGAAATTTCCGAGAAACTGCTAAGTGTTCTCTTTATTCATCAAACAGAGTTACACCTCTCCCCTGAAGAAGCCGTTTGCTAAGCCTGTTCTTGTGGAATTTGCAAAGTGATATTTGAAGCCCATAGAGGGCTATGGTGAAAAAGAAAATATCCTCAAAAAAAACTGGAAAGAAGCTTTCTGAGAAACTGCTTTGTAAAGTGTGACTTCCACTCACTGAGTTACATCTGCATTTCGTGGATCTCTTTGCTAGAATTATTTCTGTGGAATCTGAGAACAGATATTTCGGATCCCTTTGAAGACCATAGGGCCAAAGCAAATATCCTACAATAACAAAAAGAAAGACGCTTTCTGAGAAACTTCTTGAGTTATGAGAAATCATCTCACAGAGTTACAGCTTTCCCCTCAAGAAGCCTTTTGCTAAAAGAGTTCTTGTGGAATTTGCAAAGTGATATTTGGAAGCCCTTAGAGGGCTATAGTGAAAAAGGAAATATCCTCAGGTGAAAACTCGAAAGAAGCTTTCTGAGAAACTGCTTAGTGTTCTGTTAATACGTCTCACAGTGTTACATCTTTCCTCTCAGGAAGCCGCTCGCTAAGCCTGTTCCTGTGGAATTCGCAGACTGATATTTGGAAGCCCATAGAGGGCTATGGTGAAAAAGAAAATATCCTCAAAAAAAACTGGAAAGAATCTTTCTCAGGAACTGCTTTGTGATGTGTGACTTCCACACAGAGAGTTACATATGTAATTTTTGGATCTCTTTGCTAGCCTTATTTCTGGGAATCTGAGAATAGCTATTTCATATCCCTATGAAGACTATAGGGCCAAAGGAAATATCCTCCGATAACAAAGAGAAAGAAGCTTTCTGAGAAACTTCTTTGAGTTCTGTGAAATCATCTCACAGAGTTGCAGCTTTCTCCTCAAGAAGCCTTTCGCTAACAGAGTTACTGTGGGATTTGCAAAGTGATATTTGGAAGTCCTTAGAGGGCTATGGTGAAAAAGGAAATATCCTCAGATGCAATCTGGAAAGAAGCTTTCTGAGAAACTGCTTTGTGTTCTCTTAATTCATCTCACAGAGTTACAGCTTTCCCCTCCAGAAGCCGTTGGCTAAGCCTGTTCTTGTGGAATTCGCAAACTGATATTTGGAAGCCAATAGAGGGCTATGGTGAAAAAGAAAATATCTTCAGAGAAAAACTGGGAAGAAGCTTTCTGAGAAACTGCTTTGTGATGTGTGACTTCCACTCACAGAGTTACATCTGTATTTCGTGGATCTCATTGCTAGCTTTAATTCTGTGGAATCTGAGAACAGGTATTTCGGATCCCTTTGAAGACTATAGGGCCAAAGGAAATATCCTCCGTTAACAAAGAGAAAGAAGCTTTCTGAGAAACTTCTTTGTGTTCTGTGAAATCATCTCACAGAGTTACAGCTTTCCCCTCAAGACGCCTTTCGCTAAGACAGTTCTTGTGGAATTTGCAAAGTGATATTTGGAAGCCCCTAGAAGGCTATGGTGAAAAGGGAAATATCCTAAGATAAAATATTTAAAGAAGCTTTCTGAGAAACTTCTTAGTGTTCTGTTAATTCATCTCGCAGAGTTTCAGCATTCCCCTCAAGGAGCCGCTCGCCAAGCCTGTTATTGTGGAATTAGCAAAGTGATATTTGGAAGCCCATGGAGGGCTGTGGCGAAAAAGGAAATATCCTCAGATGAAACCTGGAAAGCAGCTTTCTGAGATACTCCTTAATGTTCTGTTAATTCCTCTCACAGAGTTACAGCTTTCCCCTCAAGAAACCGCTGGCTAAGCCTGTTCTTGTGCAATATGCAAAGTGATATTTGGAAGGCCATTGACGGCTATGGTGAAATAGAAAATTTCCTCAGAGAAAAACTGGAAAGAAGCTTTCTGAGAAACTGCTTTGTGATGTGTGACTTCCACTCACGCAGTTACATCTGAATTTCGTGGATCTCTTTGCTAGCCTTATTTCTGTCGAATCTGAGAACAGATATTTTGGATCCGTTTGAAGACTACAGGGCCAAAGGAAATATCCTCCGATAACAAAGATAAAGAAGCTTTCTGAGAAACTTCTTTGTGTTCTGTGAAATCATCTCACAGAGTTACAGCTTTCCCCTCAAGAAGCCTTTCACTAAGAATGTTCTAGTGGAATTTGCAAAGTGATATTTGGAAGCCCATAGAAGGTTATTGTGAAGAAAGAAATAACCTCCGATGAAATCAGGAAAGAAGCTTTCTGAGAAACTGCTTAGTGTACTGTTAATTCATCCCACAGAGTTACAGCTTTCCCTTCAAGAAGCCGCTCACTAAGCGTGTTCTTGTGGAATTCGAAAAGTGATATTTGGAAGCCCATAGAGGGCTATGGTGAAAAATGAAATATCCTCAGATAAAATCTGTATAGAAGCTTTCTTAGAAACTGCTTAGTGTTCTGTTAATTCATCTCACAGAGTTACAGCTTTTACCTCAGAAACCACTCGCTAAGCCAGTTCTTGCAGAATTCGCAAAGTGATATTTGGAAGCCCATAGAGGGCTACGGTTAAAAAGAAAATATCCTGAAAAAAAACTGTAAGGAATCTTTCTGAGAAACTGCTTTGTGACGTGTGTCCTCAACTCACAGAGTTACGACTGTATTTCGTGGATTTCTTTACGAGCCTTATTTCTGTGGAATCTGAGAACAGATATTTCGGATCCCTTTGAGGACTATAGGGCCAAAGGAAATATCCTCCGATAACAAAGAGAAAGAACCTTTCTGAGAACCTTCTTTGTGTTCTGTGAATTCAACGCACAGAGTTACAGCTTTCCCCTCAAGAAGCTTTTTGCTAAGACTGTTATTGTGGAATTTGCAAAGTGATATTTGGAAGCTCATAGTGGGCTATGGTGAAAAAGGAAATATCCTCAGATGAAATCTGGATAGAAGCTTTCTTAGAAACTACTTAGTGTTCTTTTAATTCATCTCACAGAGTTACAGCTTTCCTCTCAAGAAGCCGCTCGCTAAACCTGTTCTTGTGGAATTCTCAAGGTGATATTTGGAAGACCAGAGAGGGCTATGGTGAAAAAGAAAATATCCTAAAAAAAAATGGTAAGAAGCTTTCTGAGAAACTGCTTTGTGAAGTGTGACTTCCACTCACACAGTTACATCTGTATTTCGGGGATCTCTTTGCTAGAATTATTACTGTGAAATCTGAGAACAGATATTTCGGATCCCTTTGAAGACTAGAGGGCCAAAGGAAACATCCTCGGATAACAAAGAGAAAGAAGCTTTCTGAGAAACTTCTTTGTATTCTGTGAAATCATCTCACAGACTAAAGCTTTCCCCTCAAGACGCCTTTCGCTAAGACAGTTCTTGTGGAATTTGCAAAGTGATATTTGGAAGCCCCTAGAAGGCTATGGTGAAAAGGGAAATATCCTCAGATAAAATATGGAAAGAAGCTTTCTGATTAACTTCTTAGTGTTCGGTTAATTCATCTCACAGAGTTTCAGCATTCCCCTCAAGGAGCCGCTCGCTAAACCTGTTCTTGTGGAATTCTCAAGGTGATATTTGGAAGACCATAGAGGGCTACAGTGAAAAAGAAAATATCCTAAAAAAAAACTGCAAAGAAGCTTTCTGAGAAACTGCTATGTGAAGTGTGACTTCCACTCACAGAGTTACATCTTTATTTAGTGGATCTCCTTTCTAGCCTTATTTCTGTGGAATCTGAGAACAGATACTTCGGATCCCTTTGAAGACTATTGGGCCAAAGGAAATATCCTCCGATAACAAAGAGAAAGAAGCTTTCTGAGAAACTTCTCTGTGTTCTGTGAAATCATCTCACAGACTTAAGCTTTCCCCTCAAGACGCCTTTCGCTAAGACAGTTCTTGTGTAATTTGCAAAGTGATATTTGGAAGCCCCTAGAAGGCTATGGTGAAAAGGGAAATATCCTCAGATAAAATATGGAAAGAAGCTTTCTGAGAAACTTCTTAGTGTTCGGTTAATTCATCTCACAGAGTTTCAGCATTCCCCTCAAGGAGCCGCTCGCTAAGCCTGTTCTTGTGGAATTCGCAAAGTGATATTTGGAAGCCCATGGAGGGCTATGGCGAAAAAGGAAATATCCTCAGATGAAACCTGGAAAGAAGCTTTCTGAGATACTCCTTAATGTTCTGTTAATTCCTCTCACAGAGTTACAGCTTTCCACTCAAGAAACCGCTGGCTAAGCGTGTTCTTGTGCAATTTGCAAAGTGATATTTGGACGGCCTTTGAGGGCTATGGTGAAATAGAAAATTTCCTCTGAGAAAAACTGGAAAGAAGCTTTCTGGGAAACTGCTTTGTGATGTGTGACTTCCACTCACGCAGTTACATCTGTATTTCGTGGATCTCTTTGCTAGCCTTATTTCTGTTGAATCTGAGAACAGATATTTCGGATCCGTTTGAAGACGATAGGGCCAAAGGAAATATCCTCCTATAACAAAGAGAAAGAAGCTTTCTGAGAAACTTCTTTGTGTTCTGTGAAATCATCTCACAGAGTTACAGCTTTCCCGTCAAGAAGCCTTTCGCTAAGACTGTTCTAGAGGAATTTGCAAAGTGATATTTGGAAGCCCTTAGAAGGCTATTGTGAAGAAAGAAATATCCTCCGATGAAATCAGGAGAGAAGTTTTCTGAGAAACTGCTTAGTGTTCTGTTAATTCATCTCACAGAGTTACAGCTTTACCCGCAAGAAGCCGCTCGCTAAGCCTATTCTTGTGGATTTCGCAAAGTGATATTTGGAAGCCCATAGAGGGCAATGGTGAAAAAGAAAATATCCTCAAAAAAAAACTGGAAAGAAGCTTGCTTAGAAACTGCTTTGTTATGTGTGATTTCCACTCACAGAGTTACATCTGTATTTCGTGCATCGCTTTGCTAGCCTTATTTCTGTGGAATCTGAGAACAGATATTTCCAATACCTTTGAAGACTATGGGGCCAAGGGAAATATCCTCCCATAAAAAAGAGAAAAAAGCTTTCGGAGAAACTTCTTTGTGTTCTGTGAAATCATCTCACAGAGTTACAGCTTTCCCCTCAAGAAGCCACTCACTAGACTGTTCTTGTGCAATTTGCAAAGTGATATTTGGAAGGCCTTAGAGGGCTATGGTGAAAAGGAAATATCCTCAGATGAAAACTCCAAAGAAGCTTTCTGAGAAACTGCTTAGTGTTCTGTTAATTCATCTCACAGAGTTACAGCATTCCCCTCAAGAAGCCGCTGGCTAAGCCTGTTCTTGTGGAATTCGCAAAGTGATATTTGGAAGCCCATAGAGGGCTATGGTGAAAAAGAAAATACCCAAAAAAAAAAACTGGAAAGAAGCTTTCTGAGAAACTGCTATGTGACGTGTGACTTCCACTCACAGAGTCACATCTGTATTTCGTGGATCTCTTTGCTAGCCTTATTTCTGTGGAATGTGAAAACAGATATTGCAGATACCTTTCAAGACTTTAGGGCCAAAAGAAATATCCTCCGATAACAAAGAAAAAGAAGCTTTCTGAGAAATTGTTTTGTGTTCCGTGAAATCATCTCACAGAGTTACATCTTTCCCCTCAAGAAGCCTTTCGCTAAGACAGTTCTTGTGGAATTTGCAAAGTGATATTTGGAAGCCCATAGAGGGCTCTGGTGAAAAAGGAAATATCCTCAGATGAAATCTGGAAAGAAGCTTTCTGAGAAACTGCTTAGTGTTTTGTTAATTCATCTCATAGAGTTACAGCTTTCCTCTCAAGAAGCCGTTCGCTAAGCCTTTTCTTCTGGAATTCGCAAAGTGATATTTGGAAGCCCATAGAGGGCTATGGTGAAAAACAAAATATCCTCAGATAAAAACTGGAAAGAAGCTTTCTGAGAAACTGCTTTGTGATGAGTGACTTCCACAAACAGAGTTACATCTGTATTTCGTGTATCTCTTTGCTAGACTGATTTCTGTGGAATCTGAGAACAGATATTTCGGATCCCTTTGAGGACTCTAGGGCCAAAGGAAATATCCTCCGATAACAAAGAGAAAGAAGCTCTATGAGAAACGTCTTTGTGTTCTGTGAAATCATCTCACAGAGTTACAGCTGTCCCCTCAAGAAGCCTTTCGCTAAGACAGTTCTTGTGGAATTTGCAGAGTGATATTTGGAAGCCCTTAGACGGATATTGTGAAGAAAGTAATATCCTCCAATGAAAACAGGAAAGAAACTTTCTGAGAAACTGCTTAGTGTTCTGTTAATTCATCTCACAGAGTTACAGCTTTCCTCTCAAGAACCCGCTACCTAAGCCTGTTCTTGTGGAATTACAAAAGTGATATTTGGAAGCCCGTAGAGGGCTATGGTGAAAAAGGAAATATCCTCATTTAAATCTGGAAAGAAGCTTTCTGAGAAACTGCTTAGTGTTCTGGTAATTCATCTCATAGAGTTACACTTTTGACCTCAAGAAGCCACTCGCTAAGCCTGTTCTTGTGGAATTCGCAAAGTAATATTTGGAAGCCCATAGAGGGCTACGGTGAAAAAGAAAATATCCTCAAAAAAAAAATGGAAAGAAGCTTTCTGAGAAACTGCTTTGTGATATGTGACTTCCACACACAGAGTTACATATGTAATTCGTGGATCTCTTTGCTAGCCTTATTTCTGTGGAATCTGAGAACAGATATTTCGGATCCCTTTGAAGACTATTGGGCCAAAGGAAATATCCTCCGATAACAAAGAGAAAGAAGCTTTCTGAGAAACTTCTTTGTGTTCTTTGAAATCATCTCACAGAGTTACAGCGTTCCCCTCAAGAATCCTTTCGCTAAGACTGTTCTTGTGGAAGGTGCAAAGTGCTATTTGGAAGCCCTTAGAGGGCTATGGTGAAGAAGGAATTATCCTCAGGTGAAAACTCGAAAGAACATTTCTGAGAAACTGTTAGTGTTCTGTTAATTCATCTCACAGTGTTACATATTTCCCCTCAGGAAGCCGCTCGATAAGCCTGTTCTTTTGGAACTCACAAAGTGATATTTGGAAGCCCATAGAGGGCTATGGTGAAAAAGAAAATACCCTCATAAAAAATGTTAAGAAGCTTTCTGAGAAACTGCTTTGTGATGTGTGACTTCCACTAACAGAGTTACATCTTTATTTAGTGGATCTCCTTGCTAGCCTTATTTATGTGGAATCTGAGAACAGATATTTGGGATCCCTTTGAAGTCTATAGGGCCCAAGGAAATATCCTCCGATAACAAAGAGAAGGAAGCTTTTTGAGAAACTTCTTTGTGTTCTGTGAAATCATCTCACAGAGTTACAGCTTTCCCCTCAAGAAGCCTTTCGCTAAGACTGTTCTAGTGGAATTTGCAAAGTGATATTTGGAAGCCCTTAGAGGGCTATTGTGAAAAAAGAAATATCCTCCGATGAAATCAGGAAAGAAGCTTTCTGAGATACTGCTAGTGTTCTGTTAATTCATCTCACAGAGATACAGCTTTCCCCTCAGGATGCCGCTCGCTAAGCCTATTCTTGTGGAATTCGCAAAGTGACATTTGGAAGCCCCTAGAGAGCTATGGTGAAAAACAAAATATCTTCAGAGAAAAACTGGAAAGAAGCTTTCTGAGAAACTGCTTTGTGATGTGTGACTTCCACTCACGGAGTTACATCTGTATTTCGTGGATCTCTTTCCTAGCCTTATTTCTGTGGAACCTGAGAACAGATGTTTCAGATCCCTTTGAAGACTATTGGGCCAAAGGAAATATCCTCCGATAACAAAGAGAAAGAAGCTTTCTGAGACACTAGTTTGAATTCTGTGAAATATTCTCCCAGAGTTACAGCTTTCCCCTCAAGAAGCCTTTCGCTAAGACAGTTCTTGTGGAATTTGCAAAGTGATATTTGGAAGCCCATAGAGAGCTATGGTGAAAAAGGAAGTATCCTCAGATGAAATCTGGAAAGAAGTTTTCTGAGAAACTGCTTAGTGTTCCGTTAATTAATCTCACAGAGTTACAGCTTTGACCACAAGAAACCACTCGCTAAGCATGTTCTTGTGGAATTCGCAAAGTGATATTTGGAAGCCCAAAGAGGGCTACGGTGAAAAAGAAAATATCCTCCAAAAAAACTGGAAAGAAGCTTTCTGAGAAACTGCTTTGTGATGTGTGACTTCCACTCAGAGAGATACATCTGTATTTCGTGGATCTCTTTGCTAGACTTATTTCTGTGTAATCTGACAACACATATTTAGGATCCCTTTGAAGAATATATGGCCAAAGGAAATGTCCTCTGAAAACAAAGAGAAAGAAGCTTTCTGAGAAAGTTCTTTGTGTTCTGTGAAATCATCTCAACAGAGTTACAGCGTACCCCTCAAGAAGCCTTTCGCTAAGACAGTTCTTGAGGAATGTGCAAAGTGATATTTGGAAGCCCATAGTGGTCTATGGTGAAAAAGGAAATATCCTCAGATGAAATCAGGAAAGAAACTTTCTGAGAAACTGCTTAATGTTCTGTTAATTCATCTCACAGAGTTACAGCTTTCCCCTCAAGAAGCCGCTCGCTATGCCTGTTCTTGTGGAATTCGCAAAGTGATATTTGGAAGCCCATAGAGGGCTATGGTGAAAAAGAAAATATCCTCAAAAAAAAAACTGGAAAGAAGCTTTCTGAGAAACTGCTTTGTGATGTGTGACTTCCACTCACAGAGTTACAGCTGTATTTCGTGGATCTCTTTGCTAGCCTTATTTCTATGGAATCTGAGAACAGATATTTCGGATACCTTTGAAGGCTATAGGGCCAAAGGAAACATCCTCCGATAAAAAAGAGAAAGAAGCTTTCTGAGAAATTTCTTTGTGTTCTGTGAAATCATCTCACAAAGTTACAGCTTTCCCCTCAAGAAGCCTTTCGCTAAAAGAGTTCTTGTGGAATTTGCAAAGTGGTATTTGGAAACCCCTAGAGGGCTATGGTGAAAAGGGAAATATCCTCAGATGAAAACTCGAAAGAAGCTTTCTGAGAAACATTTTAGTGTTCTCGTAATTCATCTCACAGGGTTACATATTTCCCCTCAAGAAACCACTCGCTAAGCCTGTTCTTGTGGAATTCGAAAAGTGATATTTGGAAGGTCATGGAGGGCTCTGTTAAAAAAGAAATTATCCTCAAAAAAAATTTCAAAGAAGCTTTCTGAGAAACTGCTTTGTGATGTGTGACTTCCACTCATAGAGTTACATCTGTATTTGGTGGATCTCGTTGCTGCCCTTATTTCTGTGGAATATGAAAAGAGATATTTCGGATCCCTTTGAAGACTATAGGGCCAAAGGAAATATCCTCTGATTACAAAGAGAAACAAGCTTTCTCAGAAACTTCTATGTGTTCTGTGAAATCATCTCACAGAGTTACAGCCTTTTCCTCAAGAAGACTTTCGATAAGACAGTTCTTGTGGAATTTGCAAAGTGATATTTGGAAGCCCATAGAGGGATATTACGAAGAAAGAACTATCCTCCGATGAAATCAGGAAAGAAGCTTTCTGAGAAACTGCTTAGTATTCTGTTAATTCATCTCACAGAGTTACAGCTTTCCCCTCAAGAAGCCGCTCGCTAAGCCTGTTCTTGTGGAATTCGTAAAGTGATATTTGGAAGCCCATAGAGGGCTATGGTGAAAAAGAAAATATCCTCAAAAAAACTGGAAAGAAGCTTTCTGAGAAACTGCTTTGTGATGTGTGACTTCCACTCACCGAGTTACATCTGTATTTCATGGATCTCTTTGCTAGCCTTATTTCTGTGGAATCTGAGAAGAGATATTTCAGATCCCTTTGAAGACTATAGGGCCAAAGGAAATATCCTCTGATAACAAAAAGAGAGAAGCTTTCTGAGAAATTTCTTTGTGTTCTGTGAAATCATCTCACAGAGTTACAGCTTTCGCTTCAAGAAGCCTTTCGAAAAAAGAGTTCTTGTGGAATTTACAAGGTGTTATTTGGAAGCCCTTAGAGGGCTATGGTGAAAAAGGAAATATACTCAGGTGAAAACTCGAAAGAAGCTTTCTGAGAAACTGCTTAGTGTTCTGTTAATTCATCTCACAGTGTTACACATCTCGCCCCAGAAAGCCGCTCGCTAAGCCTGTTCTTGTGGAATTCGCAAAGTGATATTTCGAAGCCCATAGAGGGCTACGGTGAAAAAGAAATTATCCTCAAAAAAAACTGGAAAGAAGCTTTCTGAGAAACTGCTTTGTGATGTGTGACTGCCACTCACAGAGTTACAACTTTATTTAGTGGATCTCCTTGCTAGCCCTATTTCTGTGGAATCTGAGAACAGATATCTCCGATCCCTTTGAAGACTATGGGGCCAAAGGAAATATCCTCCGATTACAAAGAGAAAGAAACTTTCTGAGAAACTTCTTTGCGTTCTGTGAAATCATCTCACAGAGTTACAGCTTTCCCCTCAAGACGCCACTCACTAAGACTGTTCTTGTGCAATTTGCAAAGTGATATTTGGAAGCCCATAGAGATCTATGGTGAAAAAGGAAATATCCTCAGATGAAAACTCCAAAGAAGCTTTCGGAGAAAGTGCTTAGTGTTCTTTTAATTCATCTCACAGTGTTACAGCTATCCCCTCAAGAAGCCGCTCGCTAAGCCTGTTCTTGTGGAATTCGAAAACTGATATTTGGAAGCCCATAAAGGGCTATGGTGAAATAGAAAATTTCCTCAGAGAAAAACTGGAAAGAAGCTCTAAGAGAAACTGCTTTGTGATGTGTGACTTTCACTCATGCAGTTACATCTGTATTTCGTGGATCTCTTTGCTATCCTTATTTCTGTCGAATCTGAGAACAGATATTTCGGATCCTTTTGAGGACTACAGGGCCAAAGGAAATATCCTCCGATAACAAAGAGAAAGAAGCTTTCTGAGAAACTTCTTTGTGTTCTGTGAATTCATCTCACAGAGTTACAGCTTTCCCCTTAAGAAGCCGCTCGCTAAGCCTGTTCTTGTGGAATTTGCAAAGTGATATTTGGAAGCCCATAGAGGGCTATGGGAAAAAGAAAATATCCTCAGATAAAAACTGGAAAGAAGCTTTCTGAGAAACTGCTTTGTGATGTGTGACTTCCACTCACAGAGTTACATCTGTATCTCGTGGATCTCTTTGCTAGCCTCATTTCTGTTTAATCTGAGAACAGGTATTTCGGATCCCTTTGAAGTCTATAGGACCAAAGGAAATATCCTCCGATAAGAAAGAGAAAGAACCTTAAGGAGAAACTTCTTTGTGTTCTGTGAAATCATCTCACAGAGTTAAAAATTCCCCTCAATAAGCCTTTCGAAAAGACAGTTCTTGTGGAATTTGCAAAGTGATATTTGGAAGCCTATGGAGGGCTATGGTGAAAAAGGAAATATCCTCAGAGGAAAACTTTAAAGAAGCTTTCAGAGAAACTGCTTAGTGTACTGTTAATTCATCTCACATAGTTACAGCTTTCCCCTCAAGAAGTCGCTCGCTAATCCTGTTCTTGTGGAATTCGCAAAGTGATATTTGGAAGCCCATAGAGGGCTGTGGTGAAAAAGTAAATATCCTCAGAGAAAAACTGGAAAGAAACTTTCTGAGAAACTGCTTTGTGATGTGTGACTTCCACTCACAGAGTTACATCTGTATCTCGTGGATCTCTTTGCTAGCCTTATTTCTGTTTAATCTGAGAACAGGTATTTCGGATCCCTTTGAAGATTATAGGGCCAAAGAAAATATCCTCCGATAACAAAGAGAAGGAAGCTTTCTCAGAAACTTCTTTGTGTTTTGTGAAATCATCTCACAGAGTTACAGCTTTCCCCTCAAGAAGCCTTTCGCTAAGACAGTTCTTGTGGAATTTGCAAAGTGAAATTTGGAAGCCCATAGAGGGCTATCGTGAAAAAGGAAATATTCTCAGATGAAATCTGGGAAGAAGCTCTCTGAGAAACTGCTTAGTGTTCTGTTATTTCATCTCACAGAGTTACAGCTTTCCCCTTAAGAAGTCGCTCGCTAAGCCTGTTCTTGTGGAATTTGCAAAGTGATATTTGGAAGACCCTAGAGGGCTATGGTAAAAAAGAAAATATCCTCAGAGAAAAACTGGAAGAAGCTATCTGAGAAACTGCTTTGTGATGTGTGCCTTCCACTCACAGAGTTACATCTGTATTTCGTGGATCTCTTTGCTAGCCTTATTTCTATGGAATCTAAGAACAGATATTTTGCATCCCTTTGAAGACTATAGGGCCAAAGGAAATATCCTCCGATAGCAAAGAAAAAGAAGCTTTCTGAGAAACTTCTTTGTGTTCTGTGAAATCATCTCACAGAGTTACAGCTTTCCCCTCAAGAAGTCTTTCGGTAAGACAGTTCTTGTGGAATTTGCAAAGTGAAATTTGGAAGCCCATAGAGGGCTATGGTGAAAAGGGAAATATCCTCAGATGAAATCTGGAAAGAAGCTTTCTGAGAAACTGCTTAGTGTTCTGTGAATTCATCTCACAGAGTTACAGCTTTCCCCTCAAGAAGCCACTCCCTAAGCATGTTCTTGTGGAATTCGCAAAGTGATATTTGGAAGCCCCTATAGGGCTATGGTGAAAAAGAAAATATCCTCAGAGAAAAACTGGAGAGAACCTTTCTGAGAAACTGCTTTGTGAAGGGTGACTTACACTCACAGAGTTACATCTGTTTTTCGTGGATCTCTTTGCTAGGCTTATTTCTGTGGAATCTGAGAACATATATTTCGGATCCCCTTGAAGACTATAGGGCCAAAGGAAATATCCTCCGATAACAAAATGAAAGAATTTTTCTGAGAAACTTCTTTGTGTTCTGTGAAATCATCTCACAGAGTTTTAGCTTTCCCCTCAAGAAGCCTTTCGCTAAGACAGTTCTTGTGGAATTGGCAAAGTGATATTTGGAAGCCCATAGAGGGCTATGGTGAAAAACAAAATATCCTCAGATAAAAACTGGAAAGAAGATTTCTGAGATACTGCTTTGTGATGTGTGTCTTCCACTCACAGAGTTACATCTGTATCTCGTGGATGTCTTTGCTAGCCTTATTTCTGTGGAATCTGAGAACAGGTATTTCAGATCCCATTGAAGACTACAGGGCCAAGGAAAATATCCTCTGACAACAAAGAGAAAGAAGCTTTCTCAGAAACTTCTTGGTGTTTTGTGAAATGGTCTCACAGAGTTAAAGCTTTTCCCTCAAGAAGCCTTTCGCTAAGACAGTTCATGTGGAATTTGCAAAGTGATATTTGGAAGCCCAAAGAGGGCTATGATGGAAAAGAAAATATCCTCAGATGAAATCTGGAAAGAATCTTTCTGAGAAACTGCTTAGTGTTCTGTTAATTCATCTCACAGAGTTACAGCTTTCCCCTAAAGAAGCCGCTCTCTAACCCTGTTCTTGTGGAATTCGCAAAGTGATATTTCGAAGCCCATAAAGGGCTATGGGGAAAAAGAAAATATCCTTTGAGAAAAACTGGAAAGAAGCTTTCTGAGAAACTGCTTTCTGATGTGTGACTTCCACTCACAGAGTTACATCTGTATTTCGTGTATCTCTTTGCTAGCTTTCTTTCTGTGGAATCTGAGAACAGATATTTCGGATCCCTTTGAAGAATATAGGGCCAAAGGAAATATCCTCTGATAAGAAAGAGAAAGAAGCTTTCTGAGAAACTTCTTTGTGTTCTGTGAAATCATCTCACAGAGTTACAGCCTTCCCCTCAAGAAGCCTTTCGCTAAGACAGTTCTTGTGGAATTTGCAAAATGATATTTGGGAGCCCAAAGAGGGCTAGGGTGAAAAAGGAAATATCCTCAGATGAAATCTGGAAAGAAGATTTCTGAGAAACTTCGTAGTGTTCTGTTAGTTCATCTCACACAGTTACAGCTTTCCCTTCAAGAAGTCGCTCGCTGAGCCTGTTCTTATGGAATTCGCAAAGTGATATTTGGAAGGCCTTAGAGGGCTATGGTGAAAAAGAAAATATCTTCAGAGAAAAACTGGAAAGAAACTTTCTGAGAAACTGCTTTTTCATGGGTGACTTCCACTCACAAAATTACATCTGTATATCGTGGATCTCTTTGCTAGGCTTATTTCTGTGGAATCTGAGAACAGGTATTTCGGATCCCTTTGAAGACTATAGGGCCAAAGAAAATATCCTCCGATAACAAAGAGAAAGAAGCTTTTTCAGAAACTTCTCTGTGTTCTGTGAAATCGTCTCACAGAGTTACAGCTTTCCCCCTAAGAAGCCTTTCGCTAAGACAGTTCTTGTGGAATTTGCAAAGTGATATTTGGGAGCCCAAAGAGGGCTAGGGTGAAAAAGGAAATATCCTCAGATGAAATCTGGAAAGAGGCTTTCTGAGAAACTGTTTAGTGTTCTGTTAATTCATCTCACATAGTTACAGCTTTCCCCTCAAGAAGCCGCTCGCTAAGCCTGTTCTTGTGGAATTCGCAAAGTGATATTTGGAAGCCCATAGAGGGCTATGGTGAAAAAGAATATATCCTCAGAGAAAAACTGGAAAGAAGCTCTCTAAGAGACTGATTTGTGATGTGTGCCTTCCACTCACAGACTTACATCTGTATTTTGTGGATCTCTTTGCTAGCCTTATTTCTGTGGAATATGAGAACAGATATTTCGGATCCCTTTTAAGACTATTGGGTCAAAGGAAATATCCTCCGATAACAAAGAGAAAGATGCTTTCTCAGAAACTTCTCCGTGTACTGTGAAATCATCTCACAGAGTTACATCCTTCCCCTCAAGAAGACATTCGCTAAGACAGTTCTTGTGGAATTTGCAAAATGATATTTGGGAGCCCAAAGAGGGCTAAGGTGAAAAAGGAAATATCCTCAGATGAAATATGGAAAGAAGCTTTCTGAGAAACTTCGTAGTGTTCTGTTAGTTCATCTCACATAGTTACAGCATTCCCCTCAATAAGCCGCTCGCTAAGCCTGTTCTTGTGGTATTCGCAAAGTGATATTTGGAAGCCCATAGAGGGCTATGGTGAAAAAGAATATATCCTCAGAGAAAAACTGGAAAGAAGCTCTCTAAGAGACTGATTTGTGATGTGTGCCTTCCACTCACAGACTTACATCTGTATTTTGTGGATCTCTTTGCTAGCCTTATTTCTGTGGAATATGAGAACAGATATTTCGGATCCCTTTTAAGACTATTGGGTCAAAGGAAATATCCTCCGATAACAAAGAGAAAGATGCTTTCTCAGAAACTTCTCCGTGTACTGTGAAATCATCTCACAGAATTACAGCTTTCCCCTCAAGAAGCCTTTTGCTAAGACAGTTCTTGTGGAATTTGCAATGTGATATATGGAATCCCTAGAGGGCTCTGGTGAAAAAGGAAATATCCTCAGGTGAAATCTGGAAAGATTCTTTCTGAGAAGGTGATTAGTTTTCTGTTAATTCATCTCACATAGTTACAGATTTGACCTCAAGAACCCACTCGCTAAGCCTGTTCTTGTGGAATTCGCAAAGTGATATTTGGAAGCCCATAGAGGGCTACGGTGAAAAAGAAAATATCCTCAAAAAAAACTGCAAAGAAGATTTCTGAGAAACTGCTTTCTGATGTGTGACCTCCACTCACAGAATTACACCTGTATTTCATGGATCTCTTTGCTAACCTTACTTCTGTGGAATCTGAGAACAGATATTTCGGATCCCTTTGAAAACTATAGGGCCAAAGGAAATATCCTCCGATTACAAAGAGAAGGAAGCTTTCCCAGGAACTTCTATGTGTTCTCTGAAATCATCTCACAGAGTTACAGCTTTCCCCTCAAGAAGCCTTTCGCTTAGACAGTTCTTGTGGAATTTGCAAAGTGATATTTGGAAGCCCTTAGAGGGCTATGGTGAAAAAGGAAATTTCCTCAGGTGAAAACTCGAAAGAAGCTTTCTGAGAAACTGCTTAGTGTTCTGTTAATTCATCTCACAGTGTTACATATTTCCCCTCAGAGAGCCGCTCGCTAAGCCTGTTCTTGTAGAATTCGCAAAGTGATATTTGGAAGCCCAAACAAGGCTACGGTGAAAAGGAAAATATCCTCAAAAAAAACTGGAAAGAAGCTTTCTGAGAAACTGCTTTATGATGTGTGACTTCCACCCATAGAGTTACTTATGTAAATCGTGGATCTCGTTGCTAGCCTTATTTCTGTGGAATCTGAGAACAGATATTTCGGATCCCTTTGAAGACTATAGGGCCAAAGGAAATATCCTCCGATAACAAAGATAAAGAAGCTTTCTGAGAAACTACTTTGAGTTCTGTGAAATCATCTCACAGAGATACAGCTTTCCCCTCAGGATGCCTATCGCTAAGACAGTTACTGTGGAATTTGCAAAGTGATATTTGGAAGCCCATAGAGGCCTCTGGAGAAAAAGGAAGTATCCTCAGATGTTATCTGGAAAGAAGCTATCTGAGAAACTGCTTAGTGTTCTGTTAATTCATCTCACAGAGTTACAGCTTTCCCCTCAAGAAGCCGATCGCTAAGCCTGTTCATGTGGAATTCGCAAAGTGATATTGGGTAGCCCATAGAGGGCTAGGGTGGAAAAGAAAATATCCTCAGAGAAAAACTGGAAAGAAGCTTTCTGAGAAACTGCTTTGTGATGTTTGTCTTCCACTTCCAGAGTTACAACTGGATTTCGTGGATCTATTTGCTAGCCTTATTTCTATTGATTCTGAGAACAGGTATTTCGGATCCCTTTGAAGACTATAGGGCCAAAGGAAATAACCTCCAATAACAAAGAGAAGGAAGCTTTCTGAGAAACTTCTTTGTGTTCTATGAAATCATCTCACAGAGTTACAGCTTTCCCCTAAAGAAGCCTTTCGCTAAGACAGTTCTTGTGGAATTTGCAAAGTGATATTTGGAAGCACCTAGAGGTGTATGGTGAAAAGGGAAATGTCCTCAGATAAAAACTCGAAAGAACTTTCTGAGAATCTTCATAGTGTTCTGTTAATTCATCTCACAGAGTTTCAGCTTTCCCCTCAAGAAGAAGTTCGCTAAAACTGTTCTTGTGGAATTCGCAAAGTGATATTTGGAAACCCATAGAGGACTATGGTGTAAAAGAAAATATCCACAGAGAAAAACGGGAAAGAAACTTTCTGAGAAACTGCTTTGTGATATGTGACTTCCACTCAGAGAGTTACATGTGTATTTCGTGGATCTCTTTGCGAGCCTTATTTCTGTGGAGTTTGAGAAGAGATATTTCGGATCCCTTTGAGGACTATAGGGCCAAAGGAAATATCCTCCGATAACAAAGAGAAAGAAGCTTTCTGAGAAACTTCTTTGAGTTCTGTGAAATCATCTCACATGGTTACAGCTTTCCCCTCAAGAAGCCGCTCGCTAAGTCTGTTCTTGTGCAATTTTCAAAGTGAAATTTGGAAGCCCTTAGAGGGCTACGGTGAAAAAGGAAATATCCTCAGATGAAATCTGGAAAGAAGCTTTCTGAGAAACTGCTTAGTGTTCTGTTAATTCATCTCACAGAGTTACATCTGTATTTCGTGGATTTCTTTGCTAGCCTTATCTCTGTGGAATCAGAGAGAAGATGTTTCGGATCCCTTTGAAGACTATAGGGCCAAGGAAATATCCTCCGATAACAAAAAGACAGAAGCTTTCTGAGAAATTTCTTTGTGTTCTGTGAAATCGTCTCACAGAGTTACAGCTTTCCCCTCAAGAAGGCTTTCGCTAAAAGAGTTCTTGTGGAATTGGCAAAGTGATATTTGGAAGCTCATAGAGGGCTATGGTGAAAAAGGAAATATCCTCAGGTGAAACCTTGAAAGAAGCTTTCTGAGAAACTGCTTAGTTTTCTGTTAATTCATCTCACAGTGTTACATCTTTCCCCTCAGGAAGCCGCTCGCTACGCCTGTTCTTGTGGAATTCGCAAAGTGATATTTGGAAGACCATAGAGGGCTACGGTGAAAAACGGAATATCCTCAAAAAAAAAAAAAAAAAACTGGAAAGAAGCTTTCAGAGAAACTGCTTTGTGATGTGTGACTTCCACTCACAGAGTTACATCTGTATTTCGTGGATCTCCTTGTTAGCCTTATTTCAATGGAATCTGAGAATAGATATTTGGGATCCCTTTGAAGTCTATAGGTCCTAAGGAAATATCCTCCGATAACATAGAGAAGGAACCTTTTTGAGAAATTTCTTTGTGTTCTGTGAAATCATCTCACAGAGTTACAGCTTTCCCCTCAAGAAGCCTTTCGCTAAAAGATTTCTTGTGGAATTTACAAAGTGATATTTGGAAGCCCATAGAGGGCTATGGTGAAAAAGGAAATATTCTCAGATGAAATCTGGAAAGAAGCTTTCTGAGAAACTGCTTAGTGTTGTGTTAATTCATCTCATAGAGTTACAGCTTTCCCCTCAAGAGGCCGCTCGCAAAGCCTGTTCTTGAGGAATTCGAAAAGTGATATTTGGAAGACCATAGAGGGCTATGGTGAAAAAGAAAATATCCTCAGAGAAAAACTGGAAAAAAGTTTTCTGAGAAACTGAATTGTGATATGTGATTTCCACTCACAGAGTTACATTTGTATTTCGTGGATCTCTTTGCTAGCCTTTTTTCTGTGGAATCGGAGAACAGATATTTCGGATCCCTTTGAAGACTATAGGGCCAAAGGAAATATCCTCCGATAACAAAGAGTAAGAAGCTTTTTGAGAAACTTCTTTGTGTTCTGTGAAATCATCTCACAGAGTTACAGCTTTCCCCTCAAGAAGCCTTTCACTAAGAGAGTTCTTTTGGAATATGCAAAGTGATATTAGGAAGCCCATTGAGGGCTATGGTGAAAAAGAAAATATCCTCAGATGAAAACTCGGAAGAAGCTTTCTGAGAAACTGCTTAGTGTTCTGTTAATACAGCTCACAGAGTTACAGCTTTCCACTCAAGAAGCCGTTCGGTAAGCCTGTTCTTGTGGAATTCGCAAAGTGATATTTGGAA
This sequence comes from Macaca fascicularis, assembly GCF_037993035.2. NCBI lineage: Eukaryota > Metazoa > Chordata > Mammalia > Primates > Cercopithecidae > Macaca > Macaca fascicularis. Next base: position 69,898,961 of record NC_088377.1, on the reverse strand, counting down.
GCCCATAGAGGGCTATGGTGAAAAAGAAAATATCCTAAGAGAAAAACTGGAAAGAAGCTTTCTGAGAAACTGCTTTGTGATGTGTGACTTCCACTCACAGAGTTACATCTGTATTTCGTGGATCTCTTTGCTAGCTTTATTTCTGTGGAATCTGAGAACAGATATTTCAGATCCCTTTGAAGACTGTAGGGCCAAAGGAAATATCCTCCGATAACAAAGAGAAAGAAGCTTATGGAGAAACTTCTTTGTGTTCTGTGAAATCATCTCACAGAGTTACAGCTTTCCCCTCAAGAAGCCTTTGGCTAAGACAGTTCTTGTGGAATTGGCAAAGTGATATTTGGAAGCCCATAGAGGGCTATGGTGAAAAAGGAAACATCCTCTGATGAAATCTTTAAAGAAGCTTTCAGAGAAACTGCTTAGTGTACTGTTAATTCATCTCACATAGTTACAGCTTTCCCCTCAAGAAGTCGCTCGCTAAGCCTGCTCCTGTGGAATTCGCAAGGTGATATTTGGAAGCCCTAAGAGGGCTGTGGTGAAAAAGAAAATATCCTCAGAGAAAAACTGGAAAGACGCTTTCTGAGAAACTGCTTTGTGATGTGTGCCTTCCACTCACAGACTTACATCTGAATTTCGTGAATCTCTTTGCTAGCCTTATTTCTGTGGAATCTGAGAACAGATATTTCCGATCCCTTTTAAGACTATTGGACCAAAGGAAATATCATCCGATAACAAAGAGAAAGATGCTTTCAGAGAAACTTCTTTGTGTTCTGTGAAATCATCTCACAGAGTTACAGCTTTCCCCTCAGAAGCCTTTCGCTAAGAGAGTTCTTCTGGGATATGCAAAGTCATATTTGAAGTGCACAGGGGTCTATGGTGAAAAAGGGAATATCATCAGATGAAATCTTGAAAGAAGCTTTCTGAGAAACTGCTTTGTGATGTGTGACTTCCACTCACAGAGTTACATCTGTATTTCGTGAATCTCTTTGCTAGCCTTATTTCTGTGGAATCTGAGAACAGATATTTCGGATCCTTTTGTAGACTATTGTGCCAAAGGAAATATCCTCCGATAACAAAGAGAAAGAAGCTTTCTGAGAAACTTCTTTGTGTTCTCTGAAATCATCTCACAGAGTTACAGCTTTCCCCTCAAGAAGACTTTCGCTAAAGCAGTTCTTGTGGAATTTGCAAAGTGATATTTGGAAGCCCATAGATGACTATGGTTAAAAATGAAATATCCTCAGACGTAATCTGGAAAGGAGCTTTCTGAGAAACTGCATAGTGTTCTGTTAATTCATCTCACAGATTTACAGCTTTTGCTAAGACAGTTCTTGTGGAATTTGCAAAGTGATATTTGGAAGCCCATAGAGGGCTAGGGTGAAAAAGGAAATATCCTCAGATGAAATCTGGAAGACCCTTTGTGAGAAACTGCTTAGTGTTCTGTTAATTCATCTCACAGAGTAACAGCTTTACCCTCAAGAAACCTTTCGCTAAGAAGGTACTTGTGGAATGTGCAAAGTGATATTTGGAAGCCCAGAGAAGGCTATGGTGAAAAAGAAAATATCCTCAGAGAAAAACTGGAAAGAAGCTTGCTGAGAACTGCTTTGAGATGTGAGACGTCCACTCACAGAGTTATATCTGTATTTTGTGTACATCTCTAAGGTAGCCTTATTTCTGTGGAATCTGAGAACAGATATTTCGGATCCCTTTGAAGACTGTAGGGCCAAAGGAAATATCCTCCGATAACAAAGAGTAAGAGGCTTTCACAGAAACTTCTTTGTGTTCTGTGAAATCATCTCACAGAGTTACAGCTTTCCCCTCAGGAAACCTTTCGCTAAGAAGTTTCTTGTGGAATGTGTAAAGTGATATTTGGAAGCCCAGAGAGCGCTATGGTGAAAAAGGAAACATCCTGTGATGAAATCTGGAAAGAAGCTTTCTGAGAAACTGCATAGTGTTTTGTGAATTCATCTCACAGAGTTACAGCTTTCCCCTCAAGAAGCCGCTCGCTAAGCTTGTTCTTGTGGAATTCGCAAAGTGATATTTGGAAGCCCATAGAGGGCTATGTTGAAAAAGAAAATATCCTCAGATGAAATCTGGAAAGAACCTTTCTGAGAAACTGCTTAGTGTTCTGTTAATTCATCTCACAGATTTACCTCTGTATCTCGTGGATCTCTTTGCTAGCCTTATTTCTGTGGAATCTGAGAACAGGTATTTCGGATCCCTTTGAAGACTATAGGGCCAAAGGAAATATCCTCCGATAACAAAGAGAAAGAAGCTTTCTCAAAAACTTCTTTGTGTTCTGTGAAATGGTCTCACAGAGTTACAGCTTTTCCCTCAAGAAGCCTTTCTCTAAGACAGTTCTTGTGGAATTAGCAAAGTGATATTTGGAAGCCCATAGAGAGCTATGGTGAATAAAAAATATCCTCAGATAAAATCTGGAAAGAAGCTTTCTGAGAAACTGCTTAGTGTTCTGTTAATTCATCTAACAGTTGTACAGCTTTCTCCTCAAGAAGCCGCTCGCTAAGACAGTTCTTGTGGTACCTGCAAAGTGATATTTGGAAGCCCATAGAGGGCTATGGTGAAATAGGAAGTATCCTCAGATGAAATCTGGAATGAAGCTTTCTGAGAAACTGCTTAGTGTTCTGTTAATTCATCTCACAGAGTTACCGGTTTCTCCTCAAGAAGCCGCTCGCTAAGCCTGTTCTTGTGGAATTCGCAAAGTGATATTTGGAAGCCCATAGAGGGCTATAGTGAAAAAGAAAATTACCTCAGAGAAAAACTGGAAAGAAGCTTTCTGAGAAACTGCTTTGCGATGTGTGACTTCCACTCACAGAGTTACATCTGTATTTCTTGGATATCTTTGCTAGCCTTATTTCTGTGGAATCTGAGAAGAGATATTTCGGATCCCTTTGAGGACTATAGGGCCAAAGGAAATATCCTCCGATAACAAAGAGAAAGAAGCTTTCTGAGAAACTTCTTTGTGTTCTGTGAAATCATCTCACAGATTTACAGCTTTCCCTTCAAGAAGCCTTTCGCTAAGACAGTTCTTGTGGAATTTGCAAAGTGATATTTGGAAGCTCATAGAGGGCTATGATGAAAAAGGAAATATCCTCAGATGAAATCTGGAAAGAAGCTCTCTGAGAAACTGCTTAGTGTTCTGTGAATTCATCTCACAGAGGTACAGCTTTCCCCTAAAGAAGCCGCTCACTAAGCTTGTTCTTGTGGAATTCGCACAGTGATATTTGGAAGCCCACAGAGGGCTATGTTGAAAAAGTAAATATCCTCAGAGAAAAACTGGAAAGAACCATTCTGAGAAACTGCTTTGTGATGTGTGCCTTCCACTCACAGACTTACATCTGTATTTCGTGGATCTGTTTGCTAGCCTTATTTCTGTGGAATCCGAGAACAGATATTTCGGATCCCTTTGAAGACTATAGGGCCAAAGGAAATATCCTCCGATAACAAAGTGAAAGAAGCTTTCTAAGAAACTTCTTTGTGTTCTGTGAAATCACCTCACAGAGTTACAGCTTTCCCCTCAAGATGCCTTTCGCTAATACAGTTTCTTTGGAATGTGCAAAGTGATATTTGGAAACCCATAGAGGGCTATGGTGAAAAAGGAAATATCCTCAGATGAAATCTGGAAAGAAGCTCTCTTAGAATCTGCTTAGTGTTCTGTTAATTCTTCTTACAGAGTTACCCCTTTCCCCTCAAGAAACCGCTAGCTAAGCCTTTTCTTGTGGAATTCGCAAAGTGATATTTGGAAGCCCTTAGAGGTCTATGGTGAAAAAGAAAATATCCCCAGAGAAAAACTGAAAAGAAGCTTTCTGAGAAACTGCTTTGTGATGTGTGACTTCCACTCACAGAGTTATATCTGTATTTCGTGGATCTCATTGCTAGCCTTATTTCTGTGGAATCTGAGATCAGATATTTCGGATCCCATGGAAGAATATAGGGCCAAAGGAAATATCCTCCGATAACAAAGAGAAAGAAGCTTCCTGAGGAACTTCTTTGTGTTCTGTGAAATCATCTCGCAGAGTTACAGCTTTCCCCTCAAGAAGCTTTTCGCTAAGACAGTTCTTGTGGTACTTGCAAAGTGATATTTGGAAGCCCATGGAGGGCTATGGTGAAATAGGAAGTATCTTCAGATGAAATCTGGAAAGAATCTTCCAGAGAAACTGCTCAGTGTTCTGTTAATTCATCTAACAGAGTTACAGCTTTTCCCTCACGAAGCCGCATGCTTAGCCTGTTCCTGTGTATTTGAAAAGTGATATTTGGAAGCCGATAGAGGGGTATGTTGAAAAAGAAAATATCGTCAGAGAAAAAATGGAAAGAAGCTTTCTGAGAATCTGCTTTGTGATGTGTGACTTTCACTCACAGAGTTACATCTGTATTTCCTCGATCTCTTTGCTAGCCTTATTTCTGTGGAAACTGAGAACAGATATTTCGGATCCCTTTGCAGACTAGAGGGCCAAAGGAAATATCCTCCGATAATAAAGAGTAAGAAGCTTTCTGAGAAACTTCTTTGAGTTCTGTGAAATCATCTCACAGAGTTACAGCTTTCCCCTCAAGAAGCCTTTCGCTAAGACAGTTCTTGTGGTATTTTCAAAGTGATATTTGGAAGCCCATAGAGGGCTACGGTGAAAAAGGAAATATCCTCAGATGAAAACTCGAAAGAAGCTTTCTGAGAAACTGCTAAGTGTTCTGTTTATTCATCTCAGAGTGTTACAGCTTTCCCCTCAAGAAGCCGCTCGCTAAGCCTGTTGTTGTGGATTTCGCAAAGTGATATTTGAAAGCCCTTAGAGGGCTATGGTGAAAAAGAAAATATCCTCAAAAAAAAAACTGGAAAGAAGTTTTCTGAGAAATTGCTTTGAGATGTTTGACTTCCACTAACAGAATTACATCGGTATTTTGTGAATCTCTTTGCTAGCCTTATTTCTCTGGAATCTGAGAACAGATAATTCCCATCCCTTTGAAGACTATAGGGCCAAAGGAAATATCCTCCAGTAACAAAGAGAAAGAAGCTTTCTGAGAATCTTCTTTGTGTTCTGTGAAATCAGCTCACAGATTTACAGCTTTCCCCTCAAGAAGCCTTTCGCTAAGACAGTTCTTGTGGAATTGGCAAAGTGATATTTGGAAGCCCATAGAGGGCTATGGTGAAAAAGGTAATATCCTCAGATGAAATCTGGAAAGAAGCTTTCTGAGAAACTGCTTAGTGTTCTGTTAATTCATCTCACAGAGTTACATCTGTATTTCGTGGATCTCGTTGCTAGCCTTATTTCTGTGGAATCCGAAAACAGATATTTCGGATCCCTTTGAAGACTATAGGTCCAAAGGAAGTATCCTCCGATAACAAAGAGAAAGAAGCTTTCTGAGAAACTTCTTTGTGTTCTGTGAAATCATCTCATAGAGTTACAGGTTTTCCCTCAAGAAGTCTTTCGCTAAGGCAGTTCTTGTGGAATTGGCCTAGTGATATTTGGAAGCCCTCAGAGGGCTATGGTGAAAAAGGAAATATCCTCAGATGAAATCTGGAAAGAAGCTTTCTGAGAAACTTCTCTGCGATGTGTGACTTCCACTCACAGAGTTACATCCGTATATTGTGGATCTCTTTGCTCGCCTTATTTCTGTGGAATCTGAGAACAGATATTTCGGATCTCTTTGACGACTACAGGGCCAAAGGAAATATCCTCCGAAAGCAAAGAGAAAGAAGCTTTCTGAGATACTTCTTTCTGTTCTGTGAAATCATCTCACAGAGTTACTGCTTTCCCCTCAAGAAGCCTTTCGCTAAGACAGTTCTTGTGGAATAGGCAAAGTAATATTTGGAAACACATTGAGGGCAATGGTGAAAAAAGAAATATCCTCAGATGAAATCTGGAAAGGAGCTTTCTGAGAAACTGCTTAGTGTTCTGTTAATTCATCTCACAGAGTTACGTCTGTATTTCGTGGATATCGTTGCTAGCCTTATTTCAGTAGAATCTGAGAATAGATATTTCGGATCCCTTTGAAGACTATAGGGCCAAAGGAAATATCCTCCGATAACAAAGAGAAAGAAGCTTTCTGAGAAACTTCTTTGTGTTCTGTGAAATCATCTCACAGAGTTTCAGTTTTCCCCTCAAGAAGCCTTTCGCTAAGACAGTTCTTGTGGAATTGGCAAAGTGATATTTGGAAGCCCATAGAGAGCTATGGTGAAAAAGGAAATATCCTGAGATGAAATCTGGAAGGTAGCTTTCTTAGAAACTGCTTAGTATTCTGTTAATTCATCTCACAGAGTTACATCTGTATTGCGTGCATCTCTTTGCTAGCCTTATTTCTGTGGAATCTGAGAACAGATATTTCGGATCACTTTGAAGACTCTAGTGCCTAGGAAATATCCTCCGATAACAAAGAGAAAGAAGCTTTCTGAGAAACTTCTTTGTGTTCTGTGAAATCATCTCACAGAGTTACAGCTTTCCCCTCAAGAAGCCTTTCGCTAAGACAGTTCTTGTGGAATTGGCAAAGTAATATTTGGAAGTCCATAGAGGGCTATGATGAAAAAGGAAATATCCTCAGATGAAATCTGGAAAGAAGCTTTCTGAGAAACTGCTCTGTGATGTGTGACTTCCACTCACAGAGTTACATTTGTACTTCGTGGATCTCTTTGCTAGCCTTATTTCTGTGGGATCTGAGAACAGATATTTCGGATCCCTTTGAAGACTATAGGGCCAAAGGAAATATCCTCCGATAACAAAGAGAAAAAAGCTTTCTGAGAAACTTCTTTGTGTTCTGTGAAATCATCTCACAGAATTACAGCTTTCCCCTCAAAAAGCCTTTCGCCAAGACAGTTCTTGTGGAATTTGCAAAGTGATATTTGGAAGCCCATAGAGGGCTACGGTGAAAAAGGGAATATCCTCAGATGTAATCTGGAAACAAGCTTTCTGAGAAACTGCTCTGTGATGTGTGACTTATTCTCACAGAGTTACATCTGTACTTCGTGGATCTCTTTGCTAGCCTTATTTCCCTTGAATCTGAGAAAAGATATTTCGGTTCCCTTTGAAGACTATAGGGCCAAAGGAAATATCCTCCGATAACAAAGAGAAAGAAGCTTTCTGAGAAACTTCTTTGTGTTCTGTGAAATCATCTCACAGAGTTACAGTTTTCCCCTCAAATAGCCTTTCGCTAAGACAGTTCTTGTGGAATTGGCAAAGTGATATTTGGAAGCCCATAGAGGGCTGTGGTGAAAAAGGAAATATCCTGAGATGAAATCTGGAAGGAAGCTTTCTGAGAAACTGCTAAGTATTCTGTTAATTCATCTCACAGAGGTACATCTGTATTGCGTGGATCTCTTTGCTAGCCTTATTTCTGTGGAATCTGAGAACACATATTTCGGATCACTTTGAAGACTATAGGGCCAAAGGAAATATCCTCCAATAGCAAAGAGAAAGAAGCTTTCTGAGAAACTTCTTTGCGTTTTGTGAAATCATCTCCCAGAGTTACAGCTTCCCCTCAAGGAGCCTTTCGCTAAGATAGTTCTTGTAGAATTGGCAAAGTGATATTTGGAAGCCCATAGAGGGCTATGGTGAAAAAGGAATTATCCTCAGATGAAATCTGGAAGGAGCTATCTGAGAAACTGCTCTGCGATGTGTGACTTCCACTCACAGAGTTACATCTGTATTTTGTGGATCTCTTTGCTAGCCTTATTTCTGTGGAATCTGAGAACAGATATTTCGTATCCCCTTGAAGAGTATAGGGCCAAAGGAAATATCCTCCGATAACAAAGAGAAAGAAGCTTTCTGCGAAATTTCTTTGTGCTCTGTGAAATCATTTCACAGAGTTACAGCTTTCCCCTCAAGAAGCCTTTCGCTAAGACAGTTCTTGTGGAATTGGCAAAGTGATATTTGGAAACCCTAAGAGGGCTATGGTGAAAAAGGAAATATCCTCAGATGAAATCTGGAAAGAAGCTTTCTAAGAAACTGCTCTGTGATGTGTGACTTCCACTCACAGAGTTACATCTGTACTTCGTGGATCTCTTTGCTAGGCTTATTTCTGTGGGATCTGAGAACAGATATTTCGGATCCCTTTTAAGACTATAGGGCCAAAGTAAATATCCTCCGATAACAAAGAGAAAGAAGCTTTTTGAGAAACTTCTTTGCGTTCTGTGAAATCATCTCACAGAGTTACAGCTTTTCCCTCAAGAAGCCTTTCGCTAAGACTCTTTTTGTGAAATTTGCAAAGTGATATTTGAAAGCCCATAGAGGGCTATGGTGAAAAAGGAAATATCCTCAGATAAAATGTGTAAAGAAGCTTTCTGAGAAACTACTTAGTGTTCTGTGAACACATCTAACAGTGTTACAGCTTTCCCCTCAAGAAGCCGCTCGCTAAGCCTGTTCTTGTGGAATTCGCAAAGTGATATTTGGAAGCCCATAGAGGGCTGTGGTGAAAAAGAAAATATCCTCAAAAAAAACTGGAAGGAAGCTTTTTCAGAAACTGTTCTGTGATGTGTGACTTCCACTCACAGAGTTACATATGTATTTAGTGGATCTCTTTGAAACCCTTATTTCTGTGGAATCTGAGAGCAGATATTTCAGATCCCTTTGAAGTCTTAAGGCTAAAGGAAATATCCTCCGATAACAAAGAGAAAGAAGCTTTCTGAGAACCTTCTTTGTGTTCTGTGAAATCATCTCACAGAGTTACAGCTTTCCCCTCAAGAAGCCTTTCGCTGTGACAGTTCTTGGGGAATTTGCAAAGTAATATTTGGAAAAGCATAGAGGGCTATGGTGAAAAACAAATATCCTCAGATGAAATCTGGAAAGAAGCATTCTGAGAAACTGCTTAGTGTTCTGTGAATTCATCTCACAGAGTTACAGCTTTCCCCTCAAGAAGCCGCTTGCTAAGCCTGTTCTTGTCGAATTCTCAAAGGGATATTGGGAAGCCCTTAGAGGGCTATGGTGAAAAAGAAAATATCCTCAGAGAAAAATTGTAAAGAAGCTTTCTGAGAAACTGCTTTGTGATCTGTGACTTCCACTCACAGAGTTACATCTGTATTTCGTGGATCTCTTTGCTAGCCTTATTTCTGTGGAATCTGAGAACAGATATTTCGGATCCCTTTGAAGACTATAGGGCCAAAGGAAATATCCTCCGATAACAAAGAGAAAGAAGCTTTCTGCGAAATTTCTTTGTGCTCTGTGAAATCATTTCACAGAGTTACAGCTTTCCCCTCAAGAAGCCTTTCGCTAAGACAGTACTTGTGGAATTGGCAAAGTGATATTTGGAAGACCATTGAGGGCTATGTTGAAAAAGGAAATATCCTCACATGAAATCTGGAAATAAGCTTTCTGAGAAAGTGCTTAGTGTTCTGTTAATTCATCTCACAGAGATACAGCTTTCCCCTCAAGAAGCCGCTCGCTAAGCCTGTTCTTGTCGAATTTGCAAAGTGATATTTGGAAGCCCATAGAAGGCTACGGTGAAAAAGGAAATATCCTCAAATGATTTCTGAAAAGAAGCTTTCTGGCCAACTGCTTAGTGTTCTGTTAATTCATCTCACAGAGTTACAGCTTTCCCCTCAAGAAGCCGCTTGATAAGCCTGCTATTCTGGAATTCGAAACGTGATCTTTGGAAGCCCATAGAGGGCTATGGTGAAAAAGGAAATATCCGCAGATGAAATCTGGAAAGAAACGTTCTGAGAAACTGCTTTGTGATGTGTGACTTCCACTTACAGAGTTACATCTGTATTTCGTGGACCTCTTTGCTAGCCTTATTTCTGTGGAATCTGAGAACAGATATTTCGGATCCCTTTGAAGAACATAGGGCCAAAGGAAATATCCTCTGATAACAAAGAGAAACAACCTTTCTGAGAAACTGCTTAGTGTTCTGTGAAATCATCTCAAAGAGTTACAGCTTTCGAATCAAGAAGCCTTTTGCTAAGACAGTTCTTGTGGAATTTTCAAAGTGATATTTGGAAGCCCATGGAGGTCTATGGTGAAAAAGAAAATATCCTCAGATGAAACCTAGAAAGAAGCTTTCTGAGAATCTGCTTTGTGATGTGTGACTTGCAATCACAGAGTTACATCTGTGTTTCCTGGAACTCTTTGCTAGCCTTATTACTGTGGAATCTGAGAACAAATATTTCGGATCCCTTTGAAGACTATAGGGCCAAAGGAAATATCCTCCAAGAACATAGAGAAAGAAGTTTCTGAGAAACTTCTTTGGCTTCTGTGAAATCATATCACAGAGTTACAGCTTTCCCCTCAAGAAGCCTTACGCTAAGACAGATCTTGGGGAATTTGTAAAGTTATATTTGTAAGCCCATAGAAAGCTGTGGTGAAAAAGGAAATATCCTCAGATGAAATGTGGAAAGAAGCTTTCTGAGAGACTGCTTAGTGTTCTGTGAATTCATCTCACAGCGTTACAGCTTTCCCCTCAAGAAGCCGCTCGCTAAGCCTGTTCTTGTGTAATTCGCAAACTGATATTTGGAAGCCCATAGAGGGCTATGTTGAAAAAGGAACTATCCTCAGAGAAAAACTGGAAAGAAGCTTTCTGAGAAAATGCTTTGTGATGTCTGACTTCCATTCACAGAGATACATGTGTATTTCGTGGATCTCTCTGCTAGCCTTATTTCTGTGGAATCTGAGAAAAGATATTTCGGATCCCTTTGAAGACTATAGGGCCAAAGGAAATATCCTCCGGTAACAAAGAGACAAAAGCTTTCTGAGGAACTTCTTTGTGTTCAGTGAAATCATCTCACAGAGTTACACCCTTCCCCTAAAGAAGCCTTGCGCTAAGACAGTTCTTGTGGAATTTGCAAAGTGATATTTGGAAGACCATAGAAGGCTATGGTGAAAAAGGAAATATCCTCAGATGAAATCTGGAAAGAAGCTTTCTGAGAAACTGCTTAGTTTCTGTGAATTCATCTCACAGAGTTACAGCTTTCCCCTCAAGAAGCCGCTCGCTAAGCCTGTTCTTGTGGAATTCGCAAAGTGATATTTGGAAGCCCATAGAGGGCTGTGGTGAAAAAGAAAATATCCTCAAAAAAAAACTGGAAAGAAGATTTTTCAGAAACTGTTTTGTGATGTGTGACTTCCACTCAGAGTTACATCTGTATTTCGTGGATCTCTTTTCTACCCTTATTTCTGTGGAATCTGAGAACAGATATTTCGGATGCCTTTGAAGAATATAGGTCCAAAGGAAATATCCTCCGATAACAAAGAGAAAGAAGCTTTCTGAGAAACTTCTTTGTGTTCTGAGAAATCATCTCACAGAGTTACAGCTTTCCACTCAAGAAGCCTTTCGCTAAGACAGTTCTTGTGGAATTTGCAAAGGGATATTTGGAAGCCCATAGAAGTCTATGGTGAAAAAGGAAATATCATCAGATGAAATCTGGAAAGAAGCTTTCTGAGAAACTGCTTAGTGTTCTGTTAATTCATCTCACAGAGTTACAGCTTTCCCCTCAAGCAGGGGCTCGCTATGCCTGTTCTTGTGTAAATCGCATAGTGATATTTGGAAGCCCATAGAGGGCTACGGTGAAAAAGGAAATATTCTCAGACGAAATCTGGAAAGAAGCTTTCTGAGAAACTGCTTAGTGTTCTGTTAATTCCTCCCACAGAGTTACAGCTTTCCCCTCAAGTAGCCGCTCGCTAAGCCTGTTCTTGTGGAATTCGCAAAGAGATATTTGGAAGCCCTTAGAGGGCTATGGTGAAAAAGAAGAAATGCACAAAAAAAAAAAACTGGAAAGAAGCTTTCTGAGAAACTGCTTTCTGATGTGTGACTTCCACTCAAAGAGTTACATCTGTGTTTCGTGGATCTCTTTGCTAGCCTTATTTCTGTGGAATCTGAGAACAGATATTTCGGATCCCTTTGAAGACTATAGGGGCAAAGGAAATATCCACTGAAAACAAAGAGAAAAAAGCTTTCTGAGAACCTTCTTTGTGTTCTGGGAAATCATCTCACAGAGATACAGCTTTCCCCTGAAGAAGCCTTTCACTAACACAGTTCTTGTGGAATGTGCCAAGTGATAATTGGAACACCATAAGGGCTATGGTGAAAAAGGAAATATCCTCAGTTGAAATCTGGAAAGAAGCTTTCTGAGAAAGTGCTTATTGTTCTGTTAATTCATCTCACAGAGTCACAGCTTTACCCTCAAAAAGCCGCTCGCTCAGCCTGTTCTTGAGGAATTCGCAAAGTGATATTTGGAAGCCCATAGAGGGCTACGGTTAAAAAGAAAATATCCTCAGTTGAAATCTGGAAAGAAGCTTTCTGAGAAACTGCTTAGTGTTCTGTTAATTCATCTCACAGAGTTACAGCTTTCCCCTCAAGAAGCCGCTCGCTAAGCCTGTTGTTGTGGAATTCGAAAGTGATATTTGCAAGCCCTTAGATGGCTATGGTGAAAAAGAAAATATCCTCAAAAAAACTGGAAAGAAGCTTTCTCAGAAATTGCTTTGTGATGTGTGACTTCCACTCACAGAGTTACATATGTATTTCGTGGATCTCTTTGCTAGCCTTATTTCTGTGGAATCTGAGAACAGATATTTCGGATCCCTTTGAAGACTCTAGGGCCACAGGAAATATCCTCCGATAAAGAACAGAAAGAAGCTTTCTGAGAAACTTCTTTGTATTCTGTGAAATCGTCTAACAGAGTTACAGCTTTCCCCTCAAGAAGCCTTTCGCTAAGACAGTTCTTGTGGAATTGGCAAAGTGATATTTGGAGGCCCATAAAGAGCAATGGTGAAAAGGGAAATATCCTCAGATGAAATATAGAAAGAAGCTTTCTGAGAAACTGCTTAGTGTTCTGTTAATTCATCTCACAGAGTTACAGCTTTCCCCTCAAGAAGCCGCTCGCTAAGCCTGTTCTTGTGTAATTTCCATACAGATATTTGGAAGCCCTTAGAGTTCTATGGTGAAAAAGAAAATATCCTCAAAAAAAACTGGAAAAAAGCTTTCTGAGAAACTGCTTTATGATGTGTGACTTCCACTCACAGAATTACGTCTGTATTTCGTGGATCTCCTTGCTAGCCTTCTTTCTTTGGAATCTGAGAACAGATATTTAACATCCCTTTGAAGACTATAGGGCCAAAGGAAATATCCTACGATAACAAAGAGAAAGAAGCTTTCAGAGAAACTTCTTGTGTTCTGTGAAATCATCTCACTGAGTTACAGCTTTCCCCTCAAGAAACCTTTCGCTAAAAGAGTTCTTGTGGAATTTGCAAAGTGATATTTGGAAGCCCATAGAGGGCTAGGGTGAAAAAGGAAATAACCTCAGATTAAATCTGCAAAGAAGCTTTCTGAGAAACGGCTTAGCGTTCGGTTAATTCGTCTCACAGAGTTACAGCTTTCCCCTGAAGAAGCCGCTCGCTAAGACTATTCTTGTGGAATTCGCCAAGTGATATTTGGAAGCCCATAGAGGGCTATGGTGAAAAAGAATATATCCACAAAAAAACTGGAAAGAAGCTTTTTCGGAAACTGCTTTGTGATGTGTGACTTCCACTCTCAGAATTACATCTGTATTTCGTGGATCTCTTTTCTACCCTTATTTCTGTGGAATCTGAGAACAGATATTTCGGATCCCTAAGAAGACTGTAGGGCCAAAGGAAATATCCTCCGATACCAAAGAGAAAGAAGCTTTCTGAGAAACTTCTTTGTGTTCTGTGAAATCATCTCCTAGAGTTACAGCTTTCCGTTAAGAAGCCTTTCGCTAAGACAGTTCTTGTGGAATTTGCAAAGTGATGTTCGGAAGCCCATAGTGGTCTATGGTGAAAAAGGAAATATCCTCAGATGAAATCTGGAAAGAAGCTTTCTGAGAAACTGCTTAGTGTTCTGTTAATCCATCTCACAGTGTTACAGCTTTCCCCTCAAGAAGCCGCTCGCTAAGCCTGTTCTTGTGGAATTCTCAAAATGATATTTGGAGGCCCATTGAAGGCTATGGTTGATAAAGGAAATATCCTCAAATGAAATCTGAAAAGAAGCTTTCGGAGAAACTGCTTAGTGTTCTGTGAATTCATCTCACAGAGTTACAGCATTACCCTCAAGAAGCCGTTCGATAAGCCTGTTCTTGTGGAATTCGCAACGTGATATTTGGAAGCCTATAGAGGGCTATGGTGAAAAAGAAAATATCCTCAGAGAAAAACTGGAAAGAAGCTTTCTGAGAAACTGCTTTGTGATGTGTGACTTCCACTCACAGAGTTACATCTGTATTTCGTGGATCTCTTTGCTAGCCTCATTTCTGTGGCATCCGAGAATAGATATTTCGGATCCCTTTGAAGACTATAGGGCCAAAGGAAATATCGTCCGATAAGAAAGAGAAAGAAGCTTTCTGAGAAACTTCTGTGTGTTCTGGGAAATCATCTCACAGAGTTACAGCTTTCCCCTCAAGAAGTCTTTCGCTGAGACAGTTCTTGTGGAATTTGCAAAGTGATATTTGGAAGCTCATAAGGGCTATGGTGAAAAAGAAACTATCCTCAGAGAAAAACTGGAAGAAGCTTTCTGAAAAACTGCTTTGTGATGTGTGACTTCCACTCACAGAGTTACAACTGTATCTCGTGGATCTCTTTGCTAGCCTTATTTCTCTGGAATCTGAGAACAGATATTTCGTATGCCTTTGAAGATTATAGGGCCATAGGAAATATCCTCCGATAAGAAAGAGAAAGAAGCTTTCTGAGAAACTACTTTGTGTTCTCTGAAATCATCTCACAGAGTTACAGCTTTCCCCTCAGGAAGCTTTTCGCTAACACAGTTCTCTTGGAAATTGCAAAGTGATATTTGGAAGCCCATAGAGGGCTATGGTGAAAAAGGAAATGTCCTCAAATGAAACCTAGAAAGAAGCTTTGTGAGAAACTGCTTAGTGTTCTGTTAATTCATCTCACAGAGTTACAGCTTTCCCCTCAAGAAGCCGCTCACTAAGCCTGTTGTTGTGGAATTCGCAAAGTGATATTTGCAAGCCCTTAGAGGGCTGCGGTGAAAAAGAAAATATCCTCAAAAAAACTGGAAAGAAGCTTTCTCAGAAATGGCTTTGTGATGTGTGACTTCCACTCACAGAGTTACATATGTATTTCATGGATCTCTTTGCTAGCCTTATTTCTGTGGAATCTGAGAACAGATATTTTGGATACCTTTGAAGACGCTGGGGCCACAGGAAATATCCTCCGATAACGAAGAGAAAGAAGCTTTCTGAAAAACTTCTTTGTATTCTGTGAAATCGTCTAACAGAGTTACAGCTTTCCCCTCAAGAAGCCTTTCGCTAAGACAGTTCTTGTGGAATTTGCAAATTGATATTTGGAGGCCCATAGAGGGCAATGGTGAAAAAGGAATTATCCTCAGATGAAATCTAGAAAGAAGCTTTCAGAGAAACTGCTTAGTGTTCTGTTAATTCATCTCACAGAGTTAAAGCTTTCCCCTCAAGAAGACGATCCCTAAGCCTGTTCTTGTGGAATTCGCAATGTGATATTTGGAAGCCCTTAGAGGTCTATAGTGAAAAAGAAAATATCCTCAAAAAAAACTGGAAAGAAGCTTTCTGAGAATCTGCTTTGTGATGTGTGACTTCCACTCACAGAGTTACATGTGTATTTCGTGGATCTCTTTGCTAGCCTTATTTCTCTGGAATCTGAGAACAGATATTTCCCATTCCTTTGAAGACTATAGGGCCAAAGGAAATATCCTCCGATAAGAAAGAGAAAGAAGATTTCTGAGAACCTTCTTTGTGTTCTGGGAAATCATCTCACAGAGTTACAGCATTCCCCTCAAGAAGTCTTCCCCTGAGACAGTTCTCGTGGAATTTTCAAAGTGATATTTGGAAGCCCATAAGGGCTAATGTGAAAAAGGAAATATCCTCAGATGAAATCTGGAAAGAAGCTTTCTGAGAAACTGTTTACTGTTCTGTTAATTTATCTCACAGAGTCACAGGTTTCCCCTCAAAAAGCCACTCGTTAAGCCTCTTCTTGTTGAATTCGCAAAGTGATATTTGGAAGCCCATAGAGGGCTATGGTGAAAAACAATCTATCCTCAGAGAAAAACTGGAAAGAAGCTTTCTGAGAAACTGCTTTGTGATGTGTGACTTCCACTTACAGAGTTACATCTGTATTTCGTGGATCTCTTTGCTAGCCTTATTTCTGTGGAATATGAGAACAGATATTTCGGACCCCTTTGAAGACTATAGGGCCAAAAGAAATATCCTCTGAAAACAAAGAGAAAGAAGCTTTCTGAGAAACTTCTTTGTATTCTGTGAAATCATCTCACAGAGTTACAGCTTTCACCTCAAGAAGCCATACGCTAAGACAGTTCTTGTGGAATTTGCAAAGTGATATTTGGAAGCCCATAGAGGGCTATGGTGAAAAAGGAAATATCCACAGAGGAAATCTGGAAAGAAGCTTTCTGATAAACTGCTTAATGTTCTGTTAATTCATTCCACAGTGTTACAGATTTCCCTTCAAGAAGCCGCTCGCTACGCCTGTTCTTATGGAATTCGCAAAGAGATATTTGGAAGCCCATAGAGGGTTATGGTGAAAAAGAAAATATACTCACATGAAATCTGGAAAGAAGCTTTCTGAGAAACTGCTTAGTGTTCTGTTAATTCATCACACAGAGTTACAGCTTTCCCCTCAAGAAACCGCTCGCTAAGCCTGTTTTTGTGGAATTCGCAAAGTGATATTTGCAAGCCCTTAGAGGGCTATGGTGAAAAAGAAAATATCCTCAAATAAACTGGAAAGAATCTTTTTCAGAAATTGCTTTGTGATGTGTGACTTCTACTCACAGAGTTAAATATGTATTTCGTGGATCTCTTTGCTAGCCTTATTTCTGTCTAATCTGAGAACAGATATTTCGGATCCCTTTGAATACTCTAGGGCCACAGGAAATATCCTCCAATAACGAAGAGAAGGAAGCTTTCTGAGAAACTTCTTTGTATTCTGTGAAATCACTTAACAGAGTTACAGCTTTACCCTCAAGAAGCCTTTCGCTAAGACAGTTCTTGTGGCATTTGCAAAGTGATAATTGGAGGCCTATAGAGGGTAATGGTGAAAAAGGAAATATCCTCAGATGAAATCTAGAAAGAAGCTTTCTCAGAAACTGCTTAGTGTTCTGTTAATTATTCTCACAGAGTTACAGCTTTACCCTCAAGAAGACGCTCCCTAAGCCTGTTCTTGTGGAATTCGCAATGTGATATTTGGAAGCCCTTAGCAGTCTAAGGTGAAAAAGAAAATATCCTCAGAAAAAAACTGGAAAGAAGCTTTCTGAGAAACTGCTTTGTGATGTGTGACTTCCAGTCACAGAGTTACATCTGTATTTCGTGGATCTCTTTCCTAGCCTTATTTCATTGGAATCGGAGAACAGATATTTCGGATCCCTTTGAAGGCTATAGGGCCAAAGGAAATATCCTCCGAAAACAAAGAGAAAGAAGCTTTCTGAGAATCTTCTTTGTGTTCTGTGAAATCATATCACAGAGTTACAGCTTTCCCCTCAAGAAGCCTTTCGCTAAGACACTTCTAGTGGAATTTCCAAAATGATATTTGGAGGCCAATAGAGGGCTATGGTGAAAAAGAAAATATTCTCAGACGAAATCTGGAAAGAAGCTTTCTGAGAAACTGCTTAGTGTTCTGTTAATTCATCTCAAAGAGTTACACCCTTCCCCTCAAGTAGCCGCTCTCTAAGCCTGTTCTTGTGGAATTCGCAAAGAGATATTTGGAAGCCCTTAGAGGGCTATGGTGAAAAACAAAATATCCTCAAATAAATCTGGAAAGAAGCTTTCTGAGAAACTGCTTAGTGTTTTGTGAATTCATCTCACGGTGTTACAGCTTTCCCCTCAAGAAGCCTCTCGCTAAGCCTGTTCGTGTGGAATTTGCAAAGTGATATTTGGAAGCCCATAGAGGGCTATGGTGAAAAAGCAAATATCCTCAGAGAAAAATTGGAAAGAAGCTTTCTGAGACACTGCTTTGTGTTGTGTGACTTCCACTCACAGAGTTACATCTGTATTTCGTGGATCTCTTTGCTAGCCTTATTTCTGTGGAATCTGAGAACAGAAATTTCGGATCCCTTGCAAGACTATGGGGCCAAAGGGAATATCCTAAGATTACAAAGAGAAAGAAGCTTTCTGAGAAACTTCTTTGTGTTCTGGGAAATCATCTTACAGATTTACAGCTTTCCCCTCAAGAAGGCTTTCGCTAACACAATTCTTGTGGAATTTGCAAAGTGATATTTTGAAGCCCCTATAGGGCTATGGTGAAAAAGGAAATATCCTCAGATGAAATCTGGAAAGAAGCTTTCTGAGAAACTGCTAAGTGTTCTGTTAATTCATCTCACAGAGTTACAGCTTTCCCTTCAAGAAGCCGCTCGCTAAGCATGGTCTTGTGGAATTCGCAGAGTGATATTTGGAAGCCCATCCAGGGCTATGGTGAAAAAGAAAATATCCTCAGAGAAAAACTGTAAAGAAGCTTTCTGAGAACCTCCCTTGTGATGAGTAACTTCTACTCACAGAGTTACATCTGCATTTCGTGGATCTGTTTGCTAGCCTTATTTCTGTGGAATCTGAGAACACATATTTCGGATACCTTTGAAGACTATTGGGCCAAAGGAAATATTCTCCGATAACAAATAGAAAGAAGCTTTCTCAGAAACTCTTTGTGTTCTATGAAAGGATCTCACTGAGTTACAGCTTTACCCTCAAGAAACCTTTCGCTAAGACAGTTGTTGTGGAATTTGCAAAGTGATATTACGAAGCCCATAGAGGGCTGTGGTGAAAAAGAAAATATCCTCAGATGAAACCTGGAAAGAAGGTTTCTGAGAAACTGCTTAGCATTCTGTAAATTCATCTCACAGAGTTACAGCTTTCTCCTCAAAAAGCCGCTTGCTAAGACTGTTCTTGTGGAATTCGCCAAGTGATATATGGAAGCCCATAGAGGGCTACGGTGAAAATTGGAATATCCTTAGAGAAAAATTGGAAAGAAGCTTTCTGAGAAACTGCTTTGTGATGTGTGAGCTCCACTCACAGAGTTACATCTGTATTTCGTGGATCTCTTTGCTAGCCTTATTTCTGTGGAATGTGAGAGCAGATATTTCGGATCCCTTTGAAGGCTATAGGGCCAAAGGAAATATCCTCTCATAACAAAGAGAAAGAAGCTTTCTGAGAATCTTGTTTGTGTTCTCTGAAATCATCTCACAGAGTTACAGCTTTCCCCTCCAGAAGCTTTTCGCTAAGACAGTTCTTTTGAAATTTACAAAGTGATATTTGGAAGCCCATAGAGGGCTGTGGTGAAAAAGGAAAAATCCTCAGATGAAACCTAGAAAGAAGCTTTCTGAGAAACTGCTTAGTGTTCTGTGAATTCATCTGACAGAGTTACAGCTTTCCCCTGAAGAAGCCGCTCGTTAAGCCTGTTCTTGTGGAATTCGAAAAATGATATTTGGAAGCCAATAGAGGGTTATGGTGAAAAAGGAAATATACTCAGAGAAAAACTGGAAAGAAGCTTTCTGAGAAATTGATTTGTGATGTGTGACTTCCACTCACAGAGTTACATCTGTATTTCGAGGATCCCTTTGCTAGCCTGATTTCTGTGGAGTCTGAGAACAGATATTTCGGATCCCTTTGAAGACTATAGGGCCAAAGGAAATATCGTCCGATAACAAAGAGAAAGAAGCTTTCTGAGAAACTTCTTAGTGTTCTGTTAAATCATCTCACAGAGTTACAGCTTTTGACTCAAGAAGCCTTTCGCTAAGCCTGTTCTTGTGGAATTTGCAAATTGATATTTGGAAGCCCATAGAGGGCTATGGTAAAAAAGGAAATATCCTCAGAGAAAAACTGGAAAGAAGCTTTCTGAGAAACTGCTGTGTGATGTGTGACTTCAACTCACCGAGTTACATCTGTATTTCGTGGATCTCTTTGCTAGCCTGATTTCTGTGGAATATGAGAACAGATATTTCGGATCCCTTTGAAGACTATAGGGCCAAAGGAAATATCCTCCGATAACAAAGAGAAAGAAGCTTTCTGAGAAACTTTTTTGTGTTCTGTGAAATCATCTCAGGGAGTTACAGCTTTATCCTCAAGACACCTTTCACTTAGACAGTTCTTGTGGAATTTGCAAAGTGATATTACGAAGCCCATAGAGGGCTGTGGTGAAAAAGAAAATATCCTAAGATGAAATCTGGAAAGAAGCTTTTTGAGAAACTGCTTAATGTTCTGTGAATTCACCTCTTAGAGTTACAGCTTTCCCCTCAAAAAGCCGCTTGCTACGCCTGTTCTTGTGGAATTCGCCAAGTGATATATGGAAGCCCATAGAGGGCTACGGTGAAAATTGGAATATCCTTAGAGAAAAATTGGAAAGAAGCTTTCTGAGAAACTGCTTTGTGATGTGTGAGTTCCACTCACAGAGTTACATCTGTATTTCGTTGATCTCTTTGCTAGCCTTATTTCTGTGGAATGTGAGAACAGATATTTCGGATCCCTTTGAAGACTATAGGGACAAAGGAAATATCCTCCGATAACAAAGAGAAAGAAGCTTTCTGAGAATCTTCTTTGTGTTCTCTGAAATTATCTCACAGAGTTACAGCTTTCTCCTCCAGAAGCTTTTCGCTAAGACAGTTCTTTTGAAATTTACAAAGTGATATTTGGAAGCCCATAGAGGGCAATGGTGAAAGAGGAAATATCCTCAGATGAAATCTGGAAAGAAGCTTTCTGAGAAACTGCTTAGGGTTCTGTGAATTCATCTCACAGAGTTACAGCTTTCCCCTCAAGAAGCCGCTCGCTAAGCCTGTTTTTGGGGAATTCGCAAAGTGATATTTGGAAGCCCATAGAGGGCTATGGTGAAAAAGGGAATATGATCAGAGAAAAACAGGAAAGAAGATTTCTGAGAAACTGCTGTGTGATGTGTGACTTCCACTCACAGAGTTACATCTGTATTTCCTGGATCTCTTTGCTAGCCTTATTTCTGTGGAATCTGAGAACAGATATTTCGTATCTCTTTGAAGACTATAGGGCCAAAAGAAATATCGTCGATAACAAAGGGAAAGAAGCTTTCTGAGAAACTTCTTTGTGTTCTGTGAAATCATCTCACAGAGTTACAGCTTTCCCCTCAAGAAGCCTTTCGCTTAGACAGTTCTTGTGGAATTTGCAAAATGATATTTTGAAGCCCATAGAGGGCTATGTTGATAAAGGAAATATCCTAATATGAAATCTGGAAAGAAGTTTTCTGAGAAACTGCTTAGTGTTCTGTGAATTCATCTCACAGAGTTACAGCTTTCCCCTCAAGAAGACCCTCGCTAAGCCTGTTCTTGTGGAATTCGCAAAGTGATATTTGGAACCCCATAGAGGGCTACGGTGAAAAAGGGAATATCCTCAGAGAAAAACTGGAAAGAAGCTTTCTGAGAAACTAGTTTGTGATGTGTGACTTCCAGTCACAGAGTTACATGTGTATTTCATGGATCTCCTTGCTAGCCTTATTTCTGTGGAATGTGATAACAGATATTTCGGATCCCTTTGAAGACTATAGGGCCAAAGGAAATATCCTCAGATAACAAAGAGAAAGAAGCTTTCTGAGAAACTTCTTTGTGTTGTGTGAAATCATCTCACAGAATTACCGCTTTCCCCCAAGAAGCCTTTCGCTAAGACAGTTCTTGTGTAATTGGCAAAGTGATATTTGGGAGCCCATAGAGGGCTATGGTGAAAAAGGAAAAGTCTCAGATGAAATCTGGAAAGAAGTTTTCTGAGAAACTGCTTAGTGTTCTGTGAATTCATCTAACAGAGTTACAGCTTTCGCTTCAAAATGTCGCTCGCTAAGCCTGTTCTTGTGGAATTTGCAAAGTGATATTGGGAAGCCCATAGAGCTCCATGGTGAAAAAGGAAATATCCTCAGAAGAAACCTGGAAAGAAGCTTTCTGAGAAACAGCTTAGTGTTCTGTGAATTCATCTCACAGAGTTACAGCTTTCCCCTCAAAATGCCTCTCGCTTAGCCTGTTCTTGTTTAATTCGCAAAGTAATATGTGGAACCCCTAGAAGGCTATGGTGAAAAAGGAAATATCCTCAGAGAAAACCTGTAAAGAAGCTTTCTGAGAACCTGCTTTGTGGTGTGTGACTTCCAATCACAGAGTTATATCTGTGTTTCTTGGATCTCTTTGCAAGCCTTGGTTCAGTGGAATCTGAGAACAGAGATTTGGGATCCCTTTGAAGACTATAGGGCCAAAGGAAATATCCTCCGATAACAAAGAGAAAGAAGCTTTCTGGGAAACTTCTTGGTGTTCTGTGAAATCATCTCACAGAGTTACAGCTTTCCCCTCAAGAAGCCTTTTGCTAAGCCTGTTCTTGTGGAATTTTCGAAGTGATATTTGGAAGCCCATACAGGGCTATGGTGAAAAAGGAAATATCCTCAGATGAAATCTGGAAGGAAGCTTTCTGAGAAACTGCTTAGTGTTCTGTGAATTCATGTCACAGAGTTACAGCTTTCCCCTCAAGAAGCCGCTCGTTAAGCCTGTTCTTGTGGAATTTGCAAAGTGATATTTGGAAGCCCATAGAAGGCAATGATGAAAAAGGGAATATCATCAGAGAAAAACTGGAAAGAACCTTTTTGAGAAACTGCTTTGTGATGTGTGACTTCCACTCACAGAGTTACATCTGTATTTCGTGTATCTCTTTGCTAGCCTTATATCTGTGGAATCTGAGAACAGATATTTCGGATCCCTTTGAAGACTATAGGGCCAATGGAAATGTCCTCCGATAACAAAGAGAAAGAAGCTTTCTGAGAAACTTCTTTGTGTTCTGTGAAATCATCTCACAGAGTAACCGCTTTCCCGTCCAGAAGCCTTTCGCTAAGACAGTTCTTTTGGAATTTACAAAGTGATATTTGGAAGCCCATAGAGGGCTATAGTGAAAAAGGAAATATCCTCAGATGAAATCTGGAGAGAAGCTTTCTGAGAAACTGCTTAGTGTTCTGTGAATTCATCTCAAAGAGTTACCGCTTTCCCCTCAAGAAGCCTCTCACTAAGCCTGTTCTTGTGGAATTCACAAAGTGATATTTGGAGGCCCATAGAGGTGATACGGTGAAAAGGGAAATATCGTCAGAGAAAAACTGGAAAGAAGCTTTCTGAGAAACTGCTGTGTGATGTGTGATTTCCACTCACTGTGTTACATCTACATTTCGTGGATCTCTTTGCTAGTCTTATTTCTGTAGAATATGAGAACAGATATTTCGGATCCCTTTGAAGACTATAGGGCCAATGGAAATATCCCCCGATAACAAAGAGAAAGAAGCTTTCTGAGAAACTTCTTTGTGTTCTGTGAAAGCATCTCACAGAGTTACATCTTTCCCCTCAAGAAGCCTTCGGTAAGAAAGTTCCTGTGGAATTTGCAAAGTGATATTTCGAAGCGCATAGAGTGCTATTGTGAAAAAGGAAGTATCCTCATATGAAATCTAGAAAGAAGCTTTCTGAGATACTGCTTAGTGTTCTGTGAATTTATCTCACAGAATGACAGCTTTCCCCTAAAGAAGCCGCTCGCTAGGCCTGTTCTTGTGGAGTTCGCTAAGTGATATTTGGAAGCCCTTAGAGGGCTATGGTGAGAAAGGAAATATCCTCAGAGAAAAACTGGAAAGAAGATTTCTGAGAAACTGCTGTGTGATGTGTGAGTTCCGCTCACAGAGTTACATCTGTATTTCGTGGATCTCTTTGCTAGCCTTATTTCTGTGGAATCTGTGAACAGATATTTCGGATCCCTTTGAAGACTATAGGGCCAAAGGAAATATCCTCCGATAACAAAGAGAAAGACGCTTTCTGGGAAACATCTTTGTGTTCTGTGAAATCATCTCACAGAGTTACAGCTTTCCCCTCAAGAAGCCTTTTGCAAAGACAGTTCTTGTGGAATTTTCAAAGTGATATCTGGAAGCCGGTAGAGGGCTATGGTGAAAAAGGAAATATCCTCAGATGAAATCTGGAAAGAAGCTTTCTGAGAAACTGCTTAGTGTTCTGTGAATTCTTCTCACAGAGTTACAGCTTTCCCCTGAAGAAGCCGCTCGCTAAGCCTGTTCTTGTGGAATTCGCAAAGTGATATTTGGAAGCCCATAGAGGGCTATGGTGAAAAAGTATATATCTTCAGAGGAAAACTAGAAAAAAGCTTTCTGAGAAACTGTTTTGTGATGTGTGACTTCCACTCACAGAGTTACATCTGTATTTCGTGAATCTCTTTGCTGGCCTGATTTCTCTGGAATCTGAGAACAGATATTTCCGATCCCTTTGAAGACTATGGGGCCAAAGGAAATATCCTCCGATAACAAAGAGAAAGAAGCTTTCTGAGAAACTTCTTTGTGTTCTGTGAAATCATCTCACAGAGTTACAGCTTTCGACGCCAGAAGTCTTTCGCTAAGACACTTCTTGTGTAGTTTGCAAAGTGATATTTGGAAGCACGTAGAGGGCTATGGTGAAAGAGGAAATATCCTCAGATGAAATCTGGAAAGAAGCTTTCTGAGAAACTGCTTAGTGTTCTGTGAATTCATCTCACAGAGTTACAGCTTTCCCCTCAAGAAGCCGCTCGCTAAGCCTGTTATTGGGGAATTCGCAAAGTGATATTTGGAAGCCCTTAGAGGGCTATGGTGAAAAAGGGAATATCATCAGAGAAAAACAAGAAAGAAGATTTCTGAGAAACTGATGTGTGATGTGTGACTTCCACTCACCGAGTTACATCTGTATTTCGTGGATCTCTTTGCTAGCCTTATTTCTGTGGAATCTGAGAACAGATATTTCGGATCCCTTTGAAGACTATAGGGCCAAAAGCAATATCGTCCGATAACAAAGGGAAAGAAGCTTTCTGAGAAACTTCTTTGTGTTCTGTGAAATCATCTCACAGAGTTACAGCTTTCCCCTCAAGAAGCCTTTCGCTCAGACAGTTCTTGTGGAATTTGCAAAATGATATTTTGAAGCCCATAGAGGGCTATGTTGAAAAAGGAAATATCCTAAGATGAAATCTGGAAAGAAGTTTTCTGAGATACTGCTTAGTGTTCTGTGAATTCATCTCACAGAGTTACAGCTTTCCCCTCAAGAAGCCCCTCGCTAATCCTGTTCTTGTGGAATTCGCAAAGTGATATTTGGAACCCCATAGAGGGCAACGGTGAAAAAGGGAATATCCTCAGAGAAAAACTGGAAAGAAGCTTTCTGAGAAACTAGTTTGTGATGTGTGACTTCCACTCACAGAGTTACATGTGTATTTCATGGATCTCCTTGCTAGCCTTATTTCTGTGGAATGTGATAACAGATATTTCGGATCCCTTTGAAGACTATAGGGCCAAAGGAAATATCCTCAGATAACAAAGAGAAAGAAGCTTTCTGAGAAACTTCTTTGTGTTGTGTGAAATCATCTCACAGAATTACAGCTTTCCCCTCAAGAAGCCTTTCGCTAAGACAGTTCTTGTGTAATTGGCAAAGTGATATTTGGGAGCCCATAGAGGGCTATGGTGAAAAAGGAAAAGTCTCAGATGAAATCTGGAAAGAAGCTTTCTGAGAAACTGCTTAGTGTTCTGTGAATTCATCTAACAGAGTTACAGCTTTCGCTTCAAAATGCCGCTCGCTAAGCCTGTTCTTCTGGAATTCGCAAAGTGATATTGGGAAGCCCATAGAGCTCCATGGTGAAAAAGGAAATATCCTCAGAAGAAACCTGGAAAGAAGCTTTCTGAGAAACTGCTTAGTGTTCTGTGAATTCATCTCACAGAGTTACAGCTTTCCCCTCAAAATGCCTCTCGCTTAGCCTGTTCTTGTTTAATTCGCAAAGTAATATGTGGAACCCCTAGAGGGCTATGGTGAAAAAGGAAATATCCTCAGAGAAAACCTGTAAAGAAGCTTTCTGAGAAACTGCTTTGTGGTGTGTGACTTTCAGTCACAGAGTTATATCTGTGTTTCTTGGATCTCTTTGCAAGCCTTGTTTCAGTGGAATCTGAGAACAGAGATTTGGGATCCCTTTGAAGACTATAGGGCCAAAGGAAATATCCTCCGATAACAAAGAGAAAGAAGCTTTCTGGGAAACTTCTTTGTGTTCTGTGAAATCATCTCACAGAGTTACAGCTTTCCCCTCAAGAAACCTTTCGCTAAGATAGTTCTTGTGGAATTGGCAAAGTGATATTTGGAAGCCCATAGAGGGCTATGGTACAAAAGGAAATATCCACAGATGAAATCTGGAAAGAAGCTTTCTGAGAAACTGCTTAGTGTTCTGTTAATTCATCTCACAGAGTTACATCTGTATTTCGTGGATCTCTTTGCTAGCCTTATTTCTGTGGAATGTGAGAACAGATATTTCGGATCCCTCTGAACTATAGGGCCAAAGGAAATATCCTCCGATAACAAAGAGAAAGAAGCTTTCTGAGAAACTTCTTTGTGTTCTGTGAAATCATCTCACAGAGTTACAGCTTTCCCCTCAAGAAGCCTTCGGTAAGACAGTTCCTGTGGAATTTGCAAAGTGATATTTCGAAGCCCATAGAGTGCTATTGTGAAAAAGGAAGTATCCTCAGATGAAATCTGGAAAGAAGCTTTCTGAGAAACTGCTTAGTGTTCTGTGAATTCATCTCAGAGAGTTACAGCTTTCCCCTCAAGAAGCCGCTCAAAAAGCCTGTTCTTGTGGAAATCGCAAAGTGATATTTGGAAGCCCATAGTGGGCTGTGGTGAAAAAGGGAATATCCTAGGAGAAAAACTGGAAAGAAACTTTCTGAGAAACTGCTTTGTGATGTGTGACTTACAATCACAGTGTTACATCTGTATTTCGTGGAATCTTTGTTCGCCTGATTTCTGTGGAATCTGAGAACAGATATTTTGGATCCCTTTGAGGACTATATGGCCAAAGGAAATATCCTCTGATAACAAAGAGAAAGAAGCTTTCTGAGAAACTTCTTTGTGTTCTGTGAAATCATCTCACAGAGTTACAGCTTTCCCCTCAAGAAGCCTTCACTAAGACAGTTCTTGTGGAATTTGCAAAGTGATATTTGGAAGCCCGAGGAGGGCTATGGTGAAAAAGGAAATATCCTCATATGAAATCTGGAAAGGAGCTTTCTGAGAAACTGCTTAGTGTTCTCTGAATTCATTTCACAGAATTACAGCTTTTTTCTCAAGAAGCCGCTCGCTAAGCCTGTTCTTGTGGAATTCGCAAAGTGATATTTGGAAGCCCATAGAGGGCTATGGTGAAAAAGGGAATATCATCAGAGAAAAACTGGAAACAAGCTTTCTGAGAAACTGCTTTGTGATGTGTGACTTCCACTCACAGAGTTTCATCTGTATTTCGTGGAACTCTCTGTTAGCCTTATTTTTGTGGAATCTGAGAACAGATATTGCGGATCCCTTTGAAGACTATAGGGCCATAGGAAATATCCTCCGATAACAAAGAGAAAGAAGCTTTCTGAGAAACTTCTTTGTGTTCTGTGAAATCATCTCACAGAGTTACAGCTTTCCTCTCAAGAAGCCTTTCGCTAAGACAGTTCTTGTGGAATTTGCAAAGTGATATTTGCAAGCCCTTAGAGGGCTATGGTGAAAAAGGAAATATCCTCAGATGAAACCTTTAAAGAAGCTTTCTGAGAAACTGCTTAGTGTTCTGTGAATTCATCTCACAGAGTTACAGCTTTCCTCTGAAGAAGCCGCTCGCTAAGCCTGTTCTTGTGGAATTCGCAAAGTGATATTTGGAAGCCCATAGAGGGCTAAGGTGAAAAAGGATATATCTTCAGAGGAAAACTAGAAAAAAGCTTTCTGACCAACTGCTTTGTGATGTGTGACTTCCACTCACTGAGTTGCATCTGTATTTCGTGGATCTCTTTTCTATCCTTATTTATGAGGAATCTGAGAAGAGATATTTCGGATCCCTTTGAAGACTATAGGGCCAAAGGAAATATCCTCCGATAACAATGAGAAAGAAGATTTCTGAGAAACTTCTTGTTTTTCTGTGAAATCATCTCACAGAGTTACAGCTTTCCCCTCCAGAAGACTTTCGCTAAGCCTGTTCTTGTGGAATTTGCAAAGTGATATTTGGAAGCCCCTAGAGGGCTATGGTGAAAAAGGAAATATCCTCAGAGAAAAACTAGAAAGAAGCTTTCTGAGAAACTGCTGTGTGATGTGTGACTTCAACTCACCGAGTTACATCTGTATTTCGTGGATCTCTTTGCTAGCCTGATTTCTGTGGAATCTGAGAACAGATATTTCGGATCCCTTTGAAGACTATAGGGCCAAAGAAAATATCCTCCGATAACAAAGAGAAAGAAGCTTTCTGAGAGACTTCTTTGTGTTCTGTGAAATCATCTCACAGAGTTACAGCTTTCCCCTCAAGAAGCCTTTTGCAAAGACAGTTCTTGTGGAATTTTCAAAGTGATATCTGGAAGCCGGTAGAGGGCTATGGTGAAAAAGGAAATATCCTCAGATGAAATCTGGAAAGAAGCTTTCGGAGAAACTGCTTAGTGTTCTGTGAATTCTTCTCACAGAGTTACAGCTTTCCCCTGAAGAAGCCGCTCGCTAAGCCTGTTCTTGTGGAATTCGCAAAGTGATATTTGGAAGCCCATAGAGGGCTACGGTGAAAAAGTATATATCTTCAGAGGAAAACTAGAAAAAAGGTTTCTGAGAAACTGCTTTGTGATGTGTGACTTCCACTCACAGAGTTACATCTGTATTTCGTGGATCTCTTTGCTAGCCTGATTTCTGTGGAGTCTGAGAACAGAGATTTCGGATCCCTTTGAAGACTATAGGGCCAAAGGATATATCCTCCGAGAACAAAGAGAAAGAAGCTTTCTGAGAAACTTCTTTGTGTTCTTTGAAATCATCTCATAGAGTTACAGCTTTCAACTCAAGAAGCCTTTCGGTCAGACAGTTCTTGTGGAATTTGCAAAGTGATATTTGGAAGCCCGTAGAGGGCTATGGTGAAAAAGGAAATATCCTCAGTTGAAATCTGGAGAGAAGCTTTCTGAGAAACTGCTTAGTGTTCTGTGAATTCATCTCACAGAGTTACAGCTTTCCCCACAAGAAACCGCTCGCAAAGCTTGTTTTTGGGGAATTCGCAAAGTGATATTTGGAAGCCCATAGAGAGCTATGGTGAAAAAGGGAATATCATCAGAGTAAAACAGGAAAGAAGATTTCTGAGAAACTGCTGTGTGATGTGTGACTTCCACTCACAGAGTTACATCTGTATTTCGTGGATCTCTTTGCTAGCCTTATTTCTGTGGAATCTGAGAACAGATATTTCGGATCCCTTTGAAGACTATAGGGCCAAAAGCAATATCGTCCGATAACAAAGAGAAAGAAGCTTTCTGAGAAACTTCTTTGTGTTCTGTGAAATCATCTCACAGAGTTGCAGCTTTCCCCTCAAGAGGCCTTTCGCTCAGACAGTTCTTGTGGAATTTGCAAAATGATATTTTGAAGCCCATAGAGGGCTATGTTGAAAAAGGAAATATCCTAAGATGAAATCTGGAGAGAAGTTTTCTGAGAAACTGCTTAGTGTTCTGTGAATTCATCTCACAGAGTTACAGCTTTCGCCTCCAGAAGCCCCTCGCTAAGCCTGTTCTTGTGGAATTCGCAAAGTGATATTTGGAAGCCCATAGAGGGCTACGGTGATAAAGGGAATATTCTCAGAGAAAAACTGGAAAGCAGCTTTCTGAGAAACTACTTTGTGACGTGTGACTTCCACTCACAGAGTTACATGTGTATTTCATGGATCTCCTTGCTAGCCTTACTTCTGTGGAATGTGATAACAGATATTTCGGATCCCTTTGAAGACTATAGGGCCAAAGGAAATATCCTCAGATAACAAAGAGAAAGAAGCTTTCTGAGAAACTTCTCTGTGTTGTGTGAAATCATCTCACAGAATTACCGCTTTCCCCTCAAGAAGCCTTTCGCTAAGACAGTTCTTGTGTAATTGGCAAAGTGATATTTGGGAGCCCATAGAGGGCTATGGTGAAAAAGGAAAAGTCTCAGATGAAATCTGGAAAGAACCTTTTTGAAAAACTGCTTAGTGTTCTGTGAATTCATCTAACAGAGTTACAGATTTCGCCTCAAAATGCCGCTCGCTAAGCCTGTTCTTGTGGAATTCGCAAAGTGATATTGGGAAGCCCATAGAGCTCCATGGTGAAAAAGGAAATATCCTCAGAAGAAACCTGGAAAGAAGCTTTCTGAGAAACTGCTTAGTGTTCTTTAAATTCATCTCACAGAGTTACAGCTTTCCCCTCAAAATGCCTCTCGCTTAGCCTGTTCTTGTTTAATTCGCAAAGTAATATGTGGAACCCCTAGAGGGCTATGGTGAAAAAGGAAATATCCTCAGATGAAATCTGGAAAGAAGCTTTCTGAGAAACGGCATAGTGTTCTGTGAATTCACCTCACAGAGTTACAGCTTTCCCCTCAAGAAGCAGCGCGTTAAGCCTGTTCTTGTGGAATTCGTAAAGTGATATTTGGAAGCCCATAGAGGTGCAATGGTTAAAAAGGAAATATACTCAGAGAAAAACTGGAAAGAAGCTTTCTGAGAAACTGCTTTGTGATGTGTGACTTCCACTCACAGAGTTACATCTGTATTTCGTGGATCACTTTGCTAGCCTTATTTCTGTGGAATCTGAGAACAGATATTTCGGATACCTTTGAAGACTATATGGCCAAAGGAAATATCCTCCGATAACAAAGAGAAAGAAGCTTTCTGAGAAACTTCTTTGTATTCTGTGAAATCATCTCAAAGAGTTACAGCTTTCCCCTCAAGAAGCCTTTCCCTAAGACAGTTTTTGTGGAATTTGCAAAGTGATATATGGAAGCCCATAGAGGGCTATGGTGAAAAAGGAAATATCATCAGATGAAATCTGGAAAGAAGCTTTCTGAGAACCTGCTTAGTGTTTTGTGAATTCATCTCACAGAGTTACAGCTCTCGACTCAAGAAGCCTTTCGCTAAGACAGTTCTTGTGGAATTTCCAAAGTGATATTTGGAAGCCAATAAAGGGCTATGGTGAAAAAGGAAATATCCTCAGATGAAATCTGGAAAGAAGCTTTCTCAGAGACGGCTTAGTGTTCTGTTAATTCACCTCACAGAGTTACAGCTTTCCCCTCAAGAAGCCGCTGGCTAAGCCTGTTCTTGTGGAATTCGCCAAGTGATATTTGGAAGCCCATAGAGGGCTATGGTGAAAAAGGAAATATCCTCATAGAAAAACTGGAAAGAAGATTTCTGAGAATCTTCTTTGTGATGTTTGACTTCCACTCACAGAGTTATATCTGTATTTCGTGGATCTCTTTGCTAGCTTTTTTTTCTGTGGAATCTGAGAACAGATAATACGGATCCCTTTGAAGACTATAGGGCCAAAGGAAATATCCTCCCATAACAAAGACAAAGAAGCTTTCTCAGAAACTTCTTCGTGTTCTGCGAAATCATCTCACAGAGTTACAACTTTCCCCACAAGAAGCCTTTCGCTAAGACTGTTCTTGTAGAATTTCCAAGTGATATTTTGAGGCCCATAGAGGGCTAAGGTGAAAAAGGAAATATCCTCAGATGAAATCTAGAAAGAAGCTTTCTGAGAAACTGCTTGGTGTTCTGTGAATCCATTTCACAGAGTTACAGCTTTCCCCTCAAGAAGCCGCTCGCTAAGCCTGTTCTGGTGGAATTCGCAAAGTGATATTTGGAAGCCCATAGAGGGCTATGGTGAAAAAGAAAATTTTCTCAGAGAAAACCTGTAAAGAACATTTCTGAGAAAATGCTTAGTGTTCTGTGAATTCATATCACAGAGTTACACCTTTCCTCTCAAGAAGCCTTTCGTTAAGACAGTTCTTGTGGAATTTGCAAAGTGATATTTGGAAGCCCATAGAGGGCTATGGTGAAAAAGGAAATATCCTCAGATGAAACCTGGAAAGAAGCTTTCTGAAAAACTGCTTTGTGATGTGCGACTTCCACTCACAGAGTTATATCTGTATTTCGTGGCTCTCTTTGCTAGCCTTATTTCTGTGGAATCTGAGAACAGATATTTCGGATCCCTTTGAAGACTATAGGGCCAAAGGAAATATCCTCCGATAACAAAGAGAAAGAAGGTTTCTGAGAAACTTCTTTGTGTTCTTTGAAATCATCTCACAGAATTACACCTTTCCCTTCAAGAAGCCTTCGCTAAGACAGTTCTTGTGGAATTTGCAAAGTGATATTTGGAAGCCATAGAGGGCTAATGTGAAAAAGAAAATATCCTCAGATGACATCTGGAAAGAAGCTTTCTGAAAAACTGCTTAGTGTTCTGTTAATTCACCTCACAGAGTTACAGCTTTCTCCTCATGAAGCCGCTGGCTAAGCCTGTTCTTGTGTAATTCGCAAGGTGATATATGGAAGCCCATAGAGGGCTATGGTGAAAAAGGAAATATCCTTAGAGAAAAACTGGAAAGAATCTTTCTGGGAATCTGCTTTGTGATATTTGACTTCCACTCACAGAGTTACATCTGTATTTCGTGGAACTCTTTGCTAGCCTGATTTCTGAGGAATCTGAGAACAGGTATTTCGGATCCCTTTGAAGACTATAGGGCCAAGGGAAATATCCTCTGATAACAACGAGAAAGAAGCTTTCTGAGAAACTTCTTTGTGTTCTTTGAAATCATCTCACAGAGTTACAGCTTTCCCCTCAAGAAGCCTTCGCTAAGACAGTTCTTGTGCAATTTGCAAAGTGATATTTGGAAGCCCATAGAGGGCTATGGAGAAAAAGGAAATATCCTTAGATGAAATCTGGAAAGAAGTTTCTGAGAAACTGCTTAGAGTTCTGATAATTCACCTCACAGAGTTACAGCTTTCTCCTCATGAAGCCGCTGGCTAAGTCTGTTCTTGTGGAATTTGCAACGTGATATTTGGAAGCCCATAGAGGGCTATTTTGAAAAAGGAAATATCCTCAGATGAAATCTGGAAGGAAGCTTTCTGAGAAACTGCTTAGTGTTCTTTGAATTCATCTCACAGAGTTACAGCTTTCCCCTCAAGAAGCCGCTCATTAAGCCTGTTCTTGTGGAATTCGTAAAATGATATTTGGAAGCCCATAGTGGTGCTATGGTTAAAAAGGAAATATACTCAGAGAAAAACTGGAAAGAAGCTTTCTGAGAAACTGCTTTGTGATGTGTGACTTCCACTCACAGAGTTACATCTGTATTTCGTGGGTCTCTTTGCTAGCCTTATTTCTGTGGAATTTGAGAACAGATATTTCGGATACCTTTGAAGACTATATGGCCAAAGGAAATATCCTCCGATAACAAAGAGAAAGAAGCTTTCTGAGAAACTTCTTTGTATTCTGTGAAATCATCTCAAAGAGTTACAGCTTCCCCTCAAGAAGCCTTTCCCTAAGACAGTTTTTGTGGAATTTGCAAAGTGATATTTGGAAGCCCATAGAGGGCTATGGTGAAAAAGGAAATATCATCAGATGAAATCTGGAAAGAAGCTTTCTGAGAAACTGCTTAGTGTTTTGTGAATTCATCTCACAGAGTTACAGATTTCCCCTCAAGAAGCCGCTCGCTAAGCCTGTTCTTGTGGGATTCGCAAAGAGATATTTGTTAGCCCATAGACGCTACGGTGAAAAAGGGACTATCCTTAGAGAAAAACTGGAAAGAAGCTTTCTGAGAAACTGCTTTGTGATGTGCGACTTCCACTCACAGAGTTACATCTGTATTTCGTGGATCTCTTTGCTAGCCTTATTTCTGTGGAATCTGAGAACAGATATTTCGGATCCCTTTGAAGACGATAGGGCCAAAGGAAATATCCTCCAATAACAAAGAGAAAGAAGCTTTCTGAGAAACTACCTGGTCTTCGGTGAAATCAACTCACAGAGTTACAGCTTTCCCGTAAAGACGCCTTTCGCTAAGACAGTGCTAGTGGGATTTGCAAAGTGATATTTGGAAGCCCTTAGAGGGCTATGGTGAAAAAGAAAATAACCTCAGATGAAATCTGGTAAGAAACTTTCTGAGAAAGTGCTTAGCGTTCCGTGAATTCATCTCACAGAGTTACAGCCTTCCCCTCAAGAAGCCTCTCGCTAAGCCTATTCTTGTGGAATTCTCAAAGTGATATTTGGAAGCCCATATTGGGCTATGGTCAAAAAGGGAATATCCTCAGAGAAAAACTGGAAAGAAGCTTTCTGAGAAACTGCTTTGTGATGTGTGAGTTCCACTCACAGAGTTACATCTGTATTTCGTGGATCTCTTTGCTAGCCTTATTTCTGTGGAATCTGAGAACAGATATTTCGGATCCCTTTGAAGACTAGAGGGCCAAAGGAAATATCCTCCGATAACAAAGAGAAAGAAGCTTTCTGAGAAACTTCTTTGTGTTCTTTGAAATCATCTCACAGAGTTACAGCTTTCGACTCAAGAAGCCTTTCGCTGAGACAGTTCTTGTGGAATTTGCAAAGTGATATTTGTAAGCCCATAGAGGGCTATGGTGAATATGGAAATATCCTCAGATGAAATCTGGAGAGAAGCTTTCTGAGAAACTGCTTAGTGTTCTGTGAATTCATCTCAAAGAGTTACCGCTTTCGCCTCAAGAAGCCGCTCGCTAAGCCTGTTCTTGAGGAATTCGCAAAGTGATATTTGGAAGCCCCTAGAGGTGCTATGGTTAAAAAGGAAATATCCTCAGAGAAAAACTGGAAAGAAGTTTTCTGAGAAACTGCTTTGTGATGTGTGATTTCCACTCACAGAGTTACATCTGCATTTCGTGGATCTCTTTGCTAGCCTTATTTCTGTGGAATCTGAGAACAGATATTTCGGATCCCTTTGAAGACTATAGGGCCAAAGGAAATATCCTCCCATAAGAAAGACAAAGAAGCTGTCTGATAAACTACTTGGTGTTCGGTGAAATCAACTCCCAGAGTTACAGCTTTCCCTTCAAGAAGCCTTTCGCTAAGACAGTTCTTGTGGAATTTGCAAAGTGATATTTGGAAGCCCTAAGAGGACTATGGTGAAAAAGGAAATATCCTCAGATGAAACCTGAAAAGAAGCTTTCTGAAAAACTGCTCAGTGTTCTGTGAATTCATCTCACAGAGTTACAGCATTACCATCAAGAAGCCGCTCCCTAAGCCTGTTTATGTGTAATTCGCAAAGTGATATATGGAAGCCCATAGAGGGCTATGGTGAAAAAGGAAATATCCTTAGAGAAAAAATGGAAAGAAGCTTTCTGAGAATCTGCTTTGTGATATTTGACTTCCACTCACAGAGTTACATCTGTATTTCGTGGAACTATTTGCTAGCCTGATTTCTGAGGAATCTGAGAACAGGTATTTCGGATCCCTTTGAAGACTATAGGGCCAAAGGAAATATCCTCTGATAACAACGAGAAAGAAGCTTTCTGAGAAACTTCTTTGTGTTCTTTGAAATCATCTCACAGAATTACAGCTTTCCCCTCAAGAAGCCTTCGCTAAGACAGTTCTTGTGCAATTTGCAAAGTGATATTTGGAAGCCCATAGAGGGCAATGGTGAAAAAGGAAATATCCTTACATGAAATCTGGAAAGAAGTTTCTGAGAAACTGCTTAGTGTTCTGATAATTCCCCTCACAGAGTTACAGCTTTCGCCTCAAGAAGCCGCTCATTAAGCCTGTTCTTGTGGAATTCGCAAAGTGATATTTGGAAGCTCATAGAGGGCTACGGTGAAAAAGAGAAT
Organism: Macaca fascicularis; assembly: GCF_037993035.2. NCBI lineage: Eukaryota > Metazoa > Chordata > Mammalia > Primates > Cercopithecidae > Macaca > Macaca fascicularis. The sequence goes on along the minus strand of NC_088377.1, from coordinate 69,863,458 downwards.
ATCCTCAGAGAAAACCTGGAAGGAAGCTTTCTGAGAAACTGCTTTGAGATATGTGACTTCCACTCACAGAGGTACATCTGTATTTCGTGGATCTCTTTGCTAGCCTTATTTCTGTGGAATCTGAGAACAGATATTTCGGATCCCTTTGAAGACTATAGGGCCAAAAGCAATATCGTCCGATAACAAAGGGAAAGAAGCTTTCTGAGAAACTTCTTCGTGTTCTGTGAAATCATCTCAGAGAGTTACAGCTTTCCCCTCAAGAAGCCTTTCGCTAAGACAGTTCTTGTGGAATTTGCAAAGTGATATTTGGAAACCCATAGAGGGCTACATTGAAAAGGAAATATCATCAGATGAAATCTGGAAAGAAGCTTTCTGAGAAACTGCTTAGTGTTATGTGCATTCATCTCACAGAGTTACAGCTTTCCCCTCAAAAAGCCGCTCGTTAAGCCTCTCCTTGGGGATTTCGCAAAGTGATATTTGGAAGCCCATAGTGGGCTATGGTGAAGTAGGATATATCCTCAGAGGAAAACTGGAAAAAAGCTTTCTCATAAACTGCTTTGTGATGTGTGACTTCCACTCACAGAGTTACATCTGTATTTCGTGGATCTCTTTGCTAGCTTTATTTCTGTGGAATCTGAGAACAGATATGTCGGATCCCTTTGAAGACCAAAGGTATAAAGGAAATATCCTCCGATAACAAAGAGAAAGAAGGTTTCTGAGAAACTTCTTTGTGTTATGTGAAATCATCTCACAGAGTTACAGCTTTCCCCTCAAGAAGCCTTTCGCTGAGACAGTTCTTGTGGAATTTGAAAAGTGATATTTGGAAGCAAATAGAGGGCTATGGTGAAAAAGGAAATATCCTCAGATGAAATCTGGAAAGAAGCTTTCTGAGAAACGGCATAGTGTTCTGTGAATTCACCTCACAGAGTTACAGCTTTCCCCTCAAGAAGCAGCGCGTTAAGCCTGTTCTTGTGGAATTCGTAAAGTGATATTTGGAAGCCCATAGAGGTGCAATGGTTAAAAAGGAAATATACTCAGAGAAAAACTGGAAAGAAGCTTTCTGAGAAACTGCTTTGTGATGTGTGACTTCCACTCACAGAGTTACATCTGTATTTCGTGGATCACTTTGCTAGCCTTATTTCTGTGGAATCTGAGAACAGATATTTCGGATACCTTTGAAGACTATATGGCCAAAGGAAATATCCTCCGATAACAAAGAGAAAGAAGCTTTCTGAGAAACTTCTTTGTATTCTGTGAAATCATCTCAAAGAGTTACAGCTTTCCCCTCAAGAAGCCTTTCCCTAAGACAGTTTTTGTGGTATTTGCAAAGTGATATATGGAAGCCCATAGAGGGCTATGGTGAAAAAGGAAATATCATCAGATGAAATCTGGAAAGAAGCTTTCTGAGAACCTGCTTAGTGTTTTGTGAATTCATCTCACAGAGTTACAGCTCTCGACTCAAGAAGCCTTTCGCTAAGACAGTTCTTGTGGAATTTCCAAAGTGATATTTGGAAGCCAATAAAGGGCTATGGTGAAAAAGGAAATATCCTCAGATGAAATCTGGAAAGAAGCTTTCTCAGAGACGGCTTAGTGTTCTGTTAATTCACCTCACAGAGTTACAGCTTTCCCCTCAAGAAGCCGCTGGCTAAGCCTGTTCTTGTGGAATTCGCCAAGTGATATTTGGAAGCCCATAGAGGGCTATGGTGAAAAAGGAAATATCCTCATAGAAAAACTGGAAAGAAGATTTCTGAGAATCTTCTTTGTGATGTTTGACTTCCACTCACAGAGTTATATCTGTATTTCGTGGATCTCTTTGCTAGCTTTTTTTTCTGTGGAATCTGAGAACAGATAATACGGATCCCTTTGAAGACTATAGGGCCAAAGGAAATATCCTCCCATAACAAAGACAAAGAAGCTTTCTCAGAAACTTCTTCGTGTTCTGTGAAATCATCTCACAGAGTTACAACTTTCCCCACAAGAAGCCTTTCGCTAAGACTGTTCTTGTAGAATTTCCAAGTGATATTTTGAGGCCCATAGAGGGCTAAGGTGAAAAAGGAAATATCCTCAGATGAAATCTAGAAAGAAGCTTTCTGAGAAACTGCTTGGTGTTCTGTGAATCCATTTCACAGAGTTACAGCTTTCCCCTCAAGAAGCCGCTCGCTAAGCCTGTTCTGGTGGAATTCGCAAAGTGATATTTGGAAGCCCATAGAGGGCTATGGTGAAAAAGAAAATTTTCTCAGAGAAAACCTGTAAAGAACATTTCTGAGAAAATGCTTAGTGTTCTGTGAATTCATATCACAGAGTTACACCTTTCCTCTCAAGAAGCCTTTCGTTAAGACAGTTCTTGTGGAATTTGCAAAGTGATATTTGGAAGCCCATAGAGGGCTATGGTGAAAAAGGAAATATCCTCAGATGAAACCTGGAAAGAAGCTTTCTGAAAAACTGCTTTGTGATGTGCGACTTCCACTCACAGAGTTATATCTGTATTTCGTGGCTCTCTTTGCTAGCCTTATTTCTGTGGAATCTGAGAACAGATATTTCGGATCCCTTTGAAGACTATAGGGCCAAAGGAAATATCCTCCGATAACAAAGAGAAAGAAGGTTTCTGAGAAACTTCTTTGTGTTCTTTGAAATCATCTCACAGAATTACACCTTTCCCTTCAAGAAGCCTTCGCTAAGACAGTTCTTGTGGAATTTGCAAAGTGATATTTGGAAGCCATAGAGGGCTAATGTGAAAAAGAAAATATCCTCAGATGACATCTGGAAAGAAGCTTTCTGAAAAACTGCTTAGTGTTCTGTTAATTCACCTCACAGAGTTACAGCTTTCTCCTCATGAAGCCGCTGGCTAAGCCTGTTCTTGTGTAATTCGCAAGGTGATATATGGAAGCCCTTAGAGGGCTATGGTGAAAAAGGAAATATCCTTAGAGAAAAACTGGAAAGAATCTTTCTGGGAATCTGCTTTGTGATATTTGACTTCCACTCACAGAGTTACATCTGTATTTCGTGGAACTCTTTGCTAGCCTGATTTCTGAGGAATCTGAGAACAGGTATTTCGGATCCCTTTGAAGACTATAGGGCCAAAGGAAATATCCTCTGATAACAACGAGAAAGAAGCTTTCTGAGAAACTTCTTTGTGTTCTTTGAAATCATCTCACAGAGTTACAGCTTTCCCCTCAAGAAGCCTTCGTTAAGACAGTTCTTGTGCAATTTGCAAAGTGATATTTGGAAGCCCATAGAGGGCTATGGAGAAAAAGGAAATATCCTTAGATGAAATCTGGAAAGAAGTTACTGAGAAACTGCTTAGAGTTCTGATAATTCACCTCACAGAGTTACAGCTTTCTCCTCATGAAGCCGCTGGCTAAGTCTGTTCTTGTGGAATTTGCAACGTGATATTTGGAAGCCCATAGAGGGCTATTTTGAAAAAGGAAATATCCTCAGATGAAATCTGGAAGGAAGCTTTCTGAGAAACTGCTTAGTGTTCTTTGAATTCATCTCACAGAGTTACAGCTTTCCCCTCAAGAAGCCGCTCATTAAGCCTGTTCTTGTGGAATTCGTAAAATGATATTTGGAAGCCCATAGAGGTGCTATGGTTAAAAAGGAAATATACTCAGAGAAAAACTGGAAAGAAGCTTTCTGAGAAACTGCTTTGTGATGTGTGACTTCCACTCACAGAGTTACATCTGTATTTCGTGGATCTCTTTGCTAGCCTTATTTCTGTGGAATTTGAGAACAGATATTTCGGATACCTTTGAAGACTATATGGCCAAAGGAAATATCCTCCGATAACAAAGAGAAAGAAGCTTTCTGAGAAACTTCTTTGTATTCTGTGAAATCATCTCAAAGAGTTACAGCTTTCCCCTCAAGAAGCCTTTCCCTAAGACAGTTTTTGTGGAATTTGCAAAGTGATATTTGGAAGCCCATAGAGGGCTATGGTGAAAAAGGAAATATCATCAGATGAAATCTGGAAAGAAGCTTTCTGAGAAACTGCTTAGTGTTTTGTGAATTCATCTCACAGAGTTACAGATTTCCCCTCAAGAAGCCGCTCGCTAAGCCTGTTCTTGTGGGATTCGCAAAGAGATATTTGTTAGCCCATAGACGCTACGGTGAAAAAGGGACTATCCTTAGAGAAAAACTGGAAAGAAGCTTTCTGAGAAACTGCTTTGTGATGTGCGACTTCCACTCACAGAGTTACATCTGTATTTCGTGGATCTCTTTGCTAGCCTTATTTCTGTGGAATCTGAGAACAGATATTTCGGATCCCTTTGAAGACGATAGGGCCAAAGGAAATATCCTCCAATAACAAAGAGAAAGAAGCTTTCTGAGAAACTACCTGGTCTTCGGTGAAATCAACTCACAGAGTTACAGCTTTCCCGTAAAGACGCCTTTCGCTAAGACAGTGCTAGTGGGATTTGCAAAGTGATATTTGGAAGCCCTTAGAGGGCTATGGTGAAAAAGAAAATAACCTCAGATGAAATCTGGTAAGAAACTTTCTGAGAAAGTGCTTAGCGTTCCGTGAATTCATCTCACAGAGTTACAGCCTTCCCCTCAAGAAGCCTCTCGCTAAGCCTATTCTTGTGGAATTCTCAAAGTGATATTTGGAAGCCCATATTGGGCTATGGTCAAAAAGGGAATATCCTCAGAGAAAAACTGGAAAGAAGCTTTCTGAGAAACTGCTTTGTGATGTGTGAGTTCCACTCACAGAGTTACATCTGTATTTCGTGGATCTCTTTGCTAGCCTTATTTCTGTGGAATCTGAGAACAGATATTTCGGATCCCTTTGAAGACTAGAGGGCCAAAGGAAATATCCTCCGATAACAAAGAGAAAGAAGCTTTCTGAGAAACTTCTTTGTGTTCTTTGAAATCATCTCACAGAGTTACAGCTTTCGACTCAAGAAGCCTTTCGCTGAGACAGTTCTTGTGGAATTTGCAAAGTGATATTTGTAAGCCCATAGAGGGCTATGGTGAATATGGAAATATCCTCAGATGAAATCTGGAAAGAAGCTTTCTGAGAAACTGCTTAGTGTTCTGTGAATTCATCTCAAAGAGTTACCGCTTTCGCCTCAAGAAGCCGCTCGCTAAGCCTGTTCTTGAGGAATTCGCAAAGTGATATTTGGAAGCCCCTAGAGGTGCTATGGTTAAAAAGGAAATATCCTCAGAGAAAAACTGGAAAGAAGTTTTCTGAGAAACTGCTTTGTGATGTGTGATTTCCACTCACAGAGTTACATCTGCATTTCGTGGATCTCTTTGCTAGCCTTATTTCTGTGGAATCTGAGAACAGATATTTCGGATCCCTTTGAAGACTATAGGGCCAAAGGAAATATCCTCCCATAAGAAAGACAAAGAAGCTGTCTGATAAACTACTTGGTGTTCGGTGAAATCAACTCCCAGAGTTACAGCTTTCCCTTCAAGAAGCCTTTCGCTAAGACAGTTCTTGTGGAATTTGCAAAGTGATATTTGGAAGCCCTAAGAGGACTATGGTGAAAAAGGAAATATCCTCAGATGAAACCTGAAAAGAAGCTTTCTGAAAAACTGCTCAGTGTTCTGTGAATTCATCTCACAGAGTTACAGCATTACCATCAAGAAGCCGCTCCCTAAGCCTGTTTATGTGTAATTCGCAAAGTGATATATGGAAGCCCATAGAGGGCTATGGTGAAAAAGGAAATATCCTTAGAGAAAAAATGGAAAGAAGCTTTCTGAGAATCTGCTTTGTGATATTTGACTTCCACTCACAGAGTTACATCTGTATTTCGTGGAACTATTTGCTAGCCTGATTTCTGAGGAATCTGAGAACAGGTATTTCGGATCCCTTTGAAGACTATAGGGCCAAAGGAAATATCCTCTGATAACAACGAGAAAGAAGCTTTCTGAGAAACTTCTTTGTGTTCTTTGAAATCATCTCACAGAATTACAGCTTTCCCCTCAAGAAGCCTTCGCTAAGACAGTTCTTGTGCAATTTGCAAAGTGATATTTGGAAGCCCATAGAGGGCAATGGTGAAAAAGGAAATATCCTTACATGAAATCTGGAAAGAAGTTTCTGAGAAACTGCTTAGTGTTCTGATAATTCCCCTCACAGAGTTACAGCTTTCGCCTCAAGAAGCCGCTCATTAAGCCTGTTCTTGTGGAATTCGCAAAGTGATATTTGGAAGCTCATAGAGGGCTACGGTGAAAAAGAGAATATCCTCAGAGAAAACCTGGAAGGAAGCTTTCTGAGAAACTGCTTTGAGATATGTGACTTCCACTCACAGAGGTACATCTGTATTTCGTGGATCTCTTTGCTAGCCTTATTTCTGTGGAATCTGAGAACAGATATTTCGGATCCCTTTGAAGACTATAGGGCCAAAAGCAATATCGTCCGATAACAAAGGGAAAGAAGCTTTCTGAGAAACTTCTTCGTGTTCTGTGAAATCATCTCAGAGAGTTACAGCTTTCCCCTCAAGAAGCCTTTCGCTAAGACAGTTCTTGTGGAATTTGCAAAGTGATATTTGGAAACCCATAGAGGGCTACAGTGAAAAGGAAATATCATCAGATGAAATCTGGAAAGAAGCTTTCTGAGAAACTGCTTAGTGTTATGTGCATTCATCTCACAGAGTTACAGCTTTCCCCTCAAAAAGCCGCTCGTTAAGCCTCTTCTTGGGGATTTCGCAAAGTGATATTTGGAAGCCCATAGTGGGCTATGGTGAAGTAGGATATATCCTCAGAGGAAAACTGGAAAAAAGCTTTCTCATAAACTGCTTTGTGATGTGTGACTTCCACTCACAGAGTTACATCTGTATTTCGTGGATCTCTTTGCTAGCTTTATTTCTGTGGAATCTGAGAACAGATATGTCGGATCCCTTTGAAGACCAAAGGTATAAAGGAAATATCCTCCGATAACAAAGAGAAAGAAGGTTTCTGAGAAACTTCTTTGTGTTATGTGAAATCATCTCACAGAGTTACAGCTTTCCCCTCAAGAAGCCTTTCGCTGAGACAGTTCTTGTGGAATTTGAAAAGTGATATTTGGAAGCTCATAGAGGGCTATGGTGAAAAAGGAAATATCCTCAGATGAAATCTGGAAAGAAGCTTTCTGAGAAACGGCATAGTGTTCTGTGAATTCACCTCACAGAGTTACAGCTTTCCCCTCAAGAAGCCGCTCATTAAGCCTGTTCTTGTGGAATTCGTAAAATGATATTTGGAAGCCCATAGAGGTGCAATGGTTAAAAAGGAAATATACTCAGAGAAAAACTGGAAAGAAGCTTTCTGAGAAACTGCTTTGTGATGTGTGACTTCCACTCACAGAGTTACATCTGTATTTCGTGGATCACTTTGCTAGCCTTATTTCTGTGGAATCTGAGAACAGATATTTCGGATACCTTTGAAGACTATATGGCCAAAGGAAATATCCTCCGATAACAAAGAGAAAGAAGCTTTCTGAGAAACTTCTTTGAATTCTGTGAAATCATCTCAAAGAGTTACAGCTTTCCCCTCAAGAAGCCTTTCCCTAAGACAGTTTTTGTGGAATTTGCAAAGTGATATATGGAAGCCCATAGAGGGCTATGGTGAAAAAGGAAATATCATCAGATGAAATCTGGAAAGAAGCTTTCTGAGAACCTGCTTAGTGTTTTGTGAATTCATCTCACAGAGTTACAGCTCTCGACTCAAGAAGCCTTTCGCTAAGACAGTTCTTGTGGAATTTCCAAAGTGATATTTGGAAGCCAATAAAGGGCTATGGTGAAAAAGGAAATATCCTCAGATGAAAGCTGGAAAGAAGCTTTCTCAGAGACGGCTTAGTGTTCTGTTAATTCACCTCACAGAGTTACAGCTTTCCCCTCAAGAAGCCGCTGGCTAAACCTGTTCTTGTGGAATTCGCCAAGTGATATTTGGAAGCCCATAGAGGGCCATGGTGAAAAAGGAAATATCCTCATAGAAAAACTGGAAAGAAGATTTCTGAGAATCTTCTTTGTGATGTTTGACTTCCACTCACAGAGTTACATCTGTATTTCGTGGATCTCTTTGCTAGCCTTATTTTTGTGGAATCTGAGAACAGATATTTCGGATCCCATTGAAGACTATAGGGCCACAGGAAATATCCTCCAATAACAAAGCGAAAGAAGCTTTCGGAGAAACTTCTTTGTGATCTGTGAAATCATCTCAAAGAGTTACAGCTTTCCCCTCAAAAAGCCTTTCGCTAAGAGAGTTCTTGTGGAATTTGCAAAGTGATATTTGGAAGCCCATGAAGGGCTATGGTGATAAAGGAAATATCCTCAGATGAAATCTGGAAAGAAGCTTTCTGAGAAACTGCTTAGTGTTCTCTGAATTCATCTCACAGAGTTACAGCTTTCCCCTCAAGAAGCCGCTGGCTAAGCCTCTTCTTGTGGAATTCGCCAAGTAATATTTGGAAGCCCATAGAATGCTATGGTGAAAATGGGAATATCATCAGAGAAATATTGGAAAGAAGCTTTGTTAGAAACTGTTTTGTGATGTGTGACTTCCACTAACAGAGTTACATCAGTATTTCGTGGAACTCTTTGCTAGCCTTATTTCTGTGGAATCTGTGAAGAGATATTTCGGATCCCTTTGAAGACTATAGGGCCAAAGGAAATATCCTCCGATAACAAAGAGAAAGAAGCTTTCTGCGAAACTTCTTTGTATTTTGTGAAATCATCTCACAGAGTTACAGCTTTCCCGTCCAGAAGCCTTTCGCTAATAGAGTTCTTGTGGAATTTGCAAAGTGATATATGGAAGCCCATAGAGGGATATGGTGAAAAAGAAAATATCCTCAGATGAAATCTGGAAAGAAGCTTTCTGAGAAACTGCTTAGACTTCTGTGAATTCATGTCACAGAGTTACAGCTTTCCCCTCAAGAAGCCACTCGCTAAGCCTGTTCTTGTGCAATTCGCAAAGTGATATTTGGAAGCCCATAGAGGGCTACGGTTTAAAAGGAAATATACTCAGAGAAAAACTGGAAAGAAGCTTTCTGAGAAACTGCTTTGTGATGTGTGACTTCCACTCACAGAGTTACATCTGTATTTCATGGATCTCTTTGATAGCCTTATTTCTGTGGAATCTGAGAACAGATATTTCGGATCCCTTTGAAGACTATAGGGCCAAAGGAAATATCCTCCGATAACAAAGATAAAGAAGCTTTCTTAGAAACTTCTTTGTGTTCTGTGAAATCATCGCACACAGTTACAGCTTTCGACTCAAGAAGCCTTTCGCTAAGACAGTTCTTGTGGAATTTCCAAAGTGATATTTGGAAGCCCATAGAGGGCACTGGTGAAAAGGGAAATATCCTCAGATGAAATCTGGAAAGAAGCTTTCTGAGAAACTGCTTGGTGTTCTGTTAATTCGCCTCACATATTTACAGGTTTCCCCTCATGAAGCCGCTGGCTAATCCTGTTCTTGTGGAATTCGCAAAGTGATATTTGGAAGCCCATAGAGGGCTATGGTGAAAAAGGGAATATCCTCAGAGAAAAACTGGAAAGAAGCTTTCTGAGAAACTGCTTTGTGATGTGTGACGTCCACTCACAGAGTTACATCTGTATTTCGTGGATCTCTTTGCTAGCCTTATTTCTGTGGAATCTGAGAACAGATATTTCGGACCCCTTTGAAGACTATAGGGCCAAAGGAAATATCCTCCGATAACAAAGAGAAAGAAGCTTTCTTAGAAACTTCTTTGTGTTCTGTGAAAACATCTCAAAGGGTTACAGCTTTCCCCTCAAGAAGCCTTTCGCCAAGATAGTTCTTGTGGAATTTGCAAAGTGATATTTGGAATCTCAAAGAGGCCAATGGTGAAAAAGGAAATATCCTCAGATGAAATCTGGAAAGAAGCTTTCTGAGAAACTGATTAGTGTTCTGTGAATTCATCTACCAGAGTTACAGCTTAGCCTTCAAGAAGCCGCTCGCTAAGCCTGTTCTTGAGGAATACACAAAGTGATATTTGGAAGCCCATATTGGGCTATGGTAAAAAAGGAAATATCCTCAGAGAAAAAGTGGAAAGAAGCTTTCTGAGAAACTGCTTTGTTATGTGTGACTTCCACTCACAGAGTTACATCTGTATTTCCTGGATCTCTTTGCTAGCCTTATTTTTGTGGAATCTGAGAACAGATATTTCGGATCCCTTTGAAGACTATAGGGCCAAAGGAAATATCCTCCGGTAACAAAGATGAGGAAGCTTTCTGGGAAACTTCTTTGTGACCTGTGAAATCATTTCACAGAGTTACAGCTTTCCCCTCAAGATGCTTTTCGCTAAGAGAGTTCTTTTGCAATTGGCAAAGTGATATTTGGAAGCCCATAGAGCGCTATGGAGAAAAAGGAATTCTCCTCAGATGAAATATGGAAAGAAGCTTTCTGAGAAACTGCTTAGTGTTCTGTTAATTTACCTCACAGAGTTTCAGCAATCCCCTCCAGAAGCCGCTCGCTAAGCCTTTTCTTGTGGAATTCGCAAAGAGATATTTGGAAGCTCTTAGAGGGCTATGGTGAAAAAGGAAATATCCTCAGAGAAAAACGGGAATGAAGCTTTCTGAGAGACTGCTTTGTGATGTGTGACTTCCACTCACAGAGTTACATTTGTATTTCGTGGATCTCTTTGCTAGCCTCATTTCTGTGGAATCTGAGAAGAGATATTTCGGATACCTTTGAAGACTATAGGGCCAAAGGAAATATCCTCCGATAACAAAGAGAAAGAAGCTTTCTGAGAAACTTCCTGTGTTCTGTGAAATCATCTCACAGAGTTACAGCTTTCCCCTCAAGAAGCCTTTCGCTAAGACAGTTCTTGTGGAATTTGCAAAGTGATATTTGGAAGCCCACAGAGGGCTAGGGTGAAGAAGGAAATACCCTCAGATGAAATCTGGAAAGAAGCTTTCTGAGAAACTGCTTAGTGTTCTGTGAATTCATCTCACAGAGTTACAGCTTCCACCTCTAGAACCCGCTCGCTAAGCCTGTTCTTGTGGAATTCTCAAAGTGATATTTGGAAACCCATAGAGGGCTCTGGTGAAAAGTGAAATACCCTCAGAGAAAAACGGAAATGAAGCTTTCTGAGAAACTGCTTTGTGATGTGTGACTTCCATTCACAGAGTACATCTGTATTTCGTAGATGTCTTTGCTAGCCTTATTTCTGTGGAATCTGAGAACAGATACTTCGGATACCTTTGAAGACTATAGGGCCAAAGGAAATATCCTCCGATAACAAAGAGAAAGAAGCTTTCTGAGAAACTTCTTGTGTTCTGCGAAATCATCTCACAGAGTTACAGCTTTCCCCTCAAGAAGCCTTTCGCTAAGACAGTTCTTGTGGAATTTGCAAAGTGATATTTGGAACCCCAAGAGGGCTATGGTGAAAAAGGAAATATCCTCAGATGAAATCTGGAAAGAAGGTTTCTGAGAAACTGCTTAGTGTTCTGTGAATTCATCTCACAGAGTTACAGCTTTCCCCTCGAGAAGCCGCTCGCTAAGCCTGTTGTTATGGAATTCGCAAAGCGATATTTGGAAGCCCTTGGAGGTCTATGGTGAAAAAGGAAATATCCTCAGAGAAAAACTGGAAAGAAGTTTTCAAAAAAACTGCTTTGTGATGTGTGACTTCCACTCACAGAGTTACATCTGTATTTCCTGGATCTCTTTGCCAGCCTTATTTCTGTGGAATCTGAGAACAGATATTTCGGTCCCCTTTGAAGACTAAAGGGCCAAAGGAAATATCCTCCGATAACAAAGAGAAAGTAGCTTTCTGAGAAACTTCTTTGTGTTCTGTGAAATTATCTCACAGAGTTACACCTTTCCCCTCAAGGAACCTTTCGCTAAGACAGTTCTTGTGGAATTTGCAAAGTGATTCTTTGAAACACATAGAGGTCTACGGTGAAAAAGGAAATATCCTCAGATGAAATCTGGAAAGAAGCTTTCTGAGAAACTGCTTACTCTTCTATGAATTCATCTCACAGAGTTACAGCTTTCCCTTCAAGAAGCCGTGCTCGCTAAGCCTGTTCTTGTGGAATTCGCAAACTGATATTTGGAAGCCCATAGACGGCTATGGTGGAAAAGGAAATATACTCAGAGAAAAACTGGAAAGAAGCTTACTGAGAAACTGCTTTGTGATGTGTGACTTCCACTCACAGAGTTACATCTGTGTTTCGTGGATCTCTTTGCTAGCCTTATTTCTGTGGAATCTGAGAACAGATATTTCGGATCCCTTTGAAGACTATAGGGCCAAAGGAAATATCCTCCGATGACAAAGAGAAACGTTCTGAGAAACTTCTTTGTGTTCTGTGAAATCATCTCACAGAGTTACTGGTTTCCCCTCAAGAAGCCTTTCGCTAAGACAGTTCTTGTGGAATTTGCAAAGTGATATTTGGAACCCATAGAGGGATATGGTGAAAAAGGAAATAACCTCCGATGACATCGGGAAAGAAGCTTTCTGAGAAACTGCTTCGTGTTCTGTGAATTCATCTCACAGAATTACACCTTTCACCTCAGGAAGCCGCCCGCTAAGCCTGTTCTTGTGGAATTCACAAAGTGATATTTGGAAGCCTTAAGAGGGCTATGTTGAAAAAGGAAATACCCTCAGAGAAAAACTGGAAAGAAGCTTTCTGAGAAAATGCTTTGTGATGTGTGACTTCCACTCACAGAGTTACATCTGTATTTCGTTTAAGTCTTCGATACCTTATTTCTGTGGAATCTGAGAATAGATATTTCGGATCCCATTGAAGACTATAGGGCGAAAGGAAATATCCTCCGATAACAAAGAGAATGAAGCTTTCTGAGAAACTTCTTTGTGTTCTGTGAAATCATCTCACAGAGTTACACATTTCCCCTCAAGAAGACTTTCGCTGAGACTGTTCTTGTGGAATTTGTAAAGTGATATTTAGAAGCCCATAGAGGTCTATGGTGAAAAAGGAAATTTCCTCAGATGAAATCTGTAAAGAAGCTTTCTGAGCAACTGCTTAGTGTTCTGCGAATTCATCTCACAGAGTTACAGCTTTCCCCTCAAGAAGCCGCTCGCTAAGCCTGTTCTTGTGGAATTCGAAAAGTGATACTTGGAAGCCCATAGAGGGCTATGGTGAAAAAGGAAATACCCTCAGATAAAAACGGGAATGAAGTTTTCGAAGAAACTGCTTTGTGATGTGTGACTTCCACTCACAGAGTTACATCTCTGTTTCGTGGATCTCTTTGGTAGTCTTATTTCTCTGGAATCTGAGAACAGATATTTCGAATCCCTTTGAAGACTAGAGGGCCAAAGGAAATATCCTCCGATAACAAAGAGAAAGAAGCTTTCTGAGAAACTTCTTTGTGTTCTGTGAAATCATCTCACGGTGTTAATGCTTTCCGCTCAAGAAGCCTTTAGCTAATACAGTTATTGTGGAATTCGCAAAGTGATATTTGGAAGCAAAGAGAGGGCTATGGTGAAAAAGGAAATATCCTCATGAAATCTGGAAAGATGCTTTCTGAGAAACTGCTTTGTGTTCTGTGAATTCATCTCACAGAGTTACAGCTTTCCCCTCTAAAAGCCTCTCGCTAAGCCTGTTCTTGTGGAATTCGCAAAGTGATATTTGGAAGCCCATAGAGGGCTACGGTGAATAAGGAAATATCCTAAGAGAAAAACTGGAAAGAAGCTTTCTGAGAAACTGCTTTGTGACGTGTGACTACCACTCACAGAGTTACATCGGTATTTCGTAGATCTCTTTGCTAGCCTTATTTCTGTGGAATCCGATATCAGGTATTTCGGATCACTTTGAAGACTATAGGGCGAAAGGAAATATCCTCCGATACCAAAGAGAAAGAAGCTTTCTGAGAAACTTCTTGTGTTCTGTGAAATCATCTCACAGAGTTAGAGCTTTCCCTCAAGAAGCCTTTCGCTAAGACAGTTCTTGTGGAATTTGCAAAGTGAGAATTGGAAGCCCATAGAGGGCTATGGTGGAAAAGGAAATACCCTCAGATGAAATCTGGAAAGAAGCTTTCTGAAAATCTGCTTAGTGTTCTGTGAATTCATCTCACAGAGTTACAGCTTTTCCCTCAAGAAGCCTTTCGCTAAGAGAGTTCTTGTGGAATTTGCAAAGTGATATTTCGAAGCCCAAAGAGGGCTATGGTGAAAACGGAAATATCCTCAGATGAAATCTGGAAAGAAGCTTTCTGAGAAACTTCTTACTCTTTTGTGAATTCATCTCACAGAGTTACAGCTTTCCCCTCAAGAAGCCCCTCGCTTAGCCTGTTCTTGTGGAATTCGCAAAGTGATATTTGGAAGTCCATAGGGGGCTATGGTGAAAAAGGAAATATCCTCAGATGAAATCTAGAAAGAAGCTTTCGGAGAAACTGCTTAGTGTTCTGTGAATTCATCTCAGAGTTACAGCTTTCCCCTCCAAAGCCGCTCGCTAAGCCTGTTCTTGTGGAATTCGCAAAGTGATATTTGGAAGCCCCTAGAGGGCTACGGTGAAAAAGGAAATATCCTCAGAGAAAAACTGGAAAGAAGCTTTCTGAGAAACTGCTTTTTGATGTGTGACTACCACTCACAGAGGTACATCGGTATTTCATGGATCTCTTTGCTAGCCTTTTTTCTGTGGAATCTGAGATGAGATATTTCGGATCCCTTTTAAGACTATAGGACCAAAGGAATTATCCTCCAATAACAAAGAGAAAGAAGCTTTCTGAGAAACTTCTTTGTGTTCTGTGAAATCATTTAACAGAGTTACACCTTTCCCCTCAAGAATCCTTTCACTAATAGAATTCTTGTGGAATTTGCAAAGTGATATTTGGAAACCCAAAGAGGGCTATGGTGAAAACGGAAATATCCTCAGATGAAATCTGGAACGAAGCTTTCAGAGAAACTGCTTAGTGTTCTGTGAATTCATCTCACAGAGTTACAGCTTTCCCCTCAAGAAGCCGCTCGCTAAGCCTGTTCTTGTGGAATTCGCAAAGTGATATTTGGAAGCACATAGAAGGCTTCGGTGAAAAAGGAAATATACTCAGGGAAAAACTGGAAAGAAGCTTTCTGAGAAACTCCTTTGTGATGTGTGACTTCCACTCACAGAGTTACATCGGTATTTCGTGGATCTCTTTGCTACCCTTATTTCTGTGGAATTTGAGATCAGGTATTTCGAATCTCTTTGAAGACTATAGGGCGAAAGGAAATATACTGCCATAACAAAGAGAAAGAAGCATTCTGAGAAATTTCTTTGTGTTCTGTGAATTCATCTCACAGAGTTACAGCTTTCCCCTCAAGAAGCCGTTCGCTAAGCCTGTTCTTGTGGAGTTCGCAAAGTGATATTTGGAAGCCCATCGAGGGATAGAGTGAAAAAGGAAATATCCTCAGAGAGAAACTGGAAAGAAGCTTTCTGAGAAACTGCTTGGTGATGTGTGACTTCCACTGTCAGAGATATATCTGTATTTCGTGGATTTCTTTGCTAGCCTTATTTCTGTGGAATCTGAGAACGGATATTTCGGATCCGGTTGAAGACTACAGGGCCAAAGGAAATATCCTCCGATAACAAAGAGAAAGAAGGTTTGTGAGAAACTTCTTTGTGTTCTGTGAAATCATCTCACAGGGTTACACCTTTCCCCTCAAGAAGCCTTTCGCTAAGACAGGTCTTGTGGAATTTGCAAAGCGATATTTCGAAGCCCATAGAGAGCTATGGTGAAAAAGGAAATATCCTCAGATGAAATCTGGAAAGAAGCGTTCTGAGAAACTGCTTAGCGTTCTGTGAATTCATCTCACCGAGATACAGCTTTCCCATCAAGAAGCCGCTCGCTAAGCCTGTTCTTGTGGAATTCGCAAAGTGATATTTGGAGGCCATAGAAGGCTATGGTGAAAAAGAAAATATCTTCAGAGAAAAACTGGAAAGAAGCTTCCTGAGAAACTGCTTTGTGATGTGTGACTTCCACTCACAGAGTTTCATCGGTACTTCGTGGATCTGTTTGCTAGGCTTATTTCTGTGGAATCTGAGAACTAATATTTCGCATCATTTTGAAGACTATAGGGCCAAAGGTAAAATCCTCCCATAAGAAAGAGAAAGAAGCTTTCTGAGAAACTTCTTTGTGTTCTGTGAAATCATCTCACAGAGTTACAGCTTTCCCCTCAAGAAGCCTTTCTCTAAGGGAGTTCTTGTGGAATTTGCAAAGTGATATTTGGAAGCCCATAGAGGGCTATGGTGAAAAAGGAAATATCCTCAGATGAAATCTGGAAAGAAGCTTTCTGAGAAACTACTTAGTGTTCTGCTAATTCGTCTCAAGAGTTACAGCTTTCCCCTCGAGAACCCGCTCGCTAACCCTGTTCTTGTGTAATTCGCAAAGTGATATTTGGAAGCCCATAGAGAGCTATGTTGAAAAAGGAAATATCCTCAGAGTAAAACTGGAAAGAAGCTTGCTGAGAAACTGCTTAGTGTTCTGAGAATTCATCTCACAGAGTTACAGTTTTCCCCTCAAGAAGCCTTTCGCTAAGACAGTTCTTGTGGAATTGGCAAAGTGATAATTTGAAGCCCATAGAGGGCTATGGTGAAAAAGGAAATATCGTCAGATGAAATCTGGAAAGAAGCTTTCTGAGAAACTGCTTAGTGTTCTGTGAATTCATCTCACAGAGTTACAGCTTTCCCCTCAAGAAGCCGCTCGTTCAGCCTGTTCTTGTGGAAATCGGAAAGTGATATTTGGAAGCCCATAGAGGGCTATGGTGAAAAAGGAAATATCCTCAGAGAAAAACTGAAAAGAAGCTTTCTGAGAAACTGCTTTGTGATGTGTGACGACCACTCACAGAGTTACATCGGTACTTCCTAGATCTCTTTGATAGCCTTATTTCTGTGGATTCTGAGATCAGATATTTCGGATCCCTTTGAGGACTATAGGGCTAAGAAAATATCCTCCGATAAGAAAGAGAAAGAAGCTTTCTGAGAAACTGCATAGTGTTCTGTGAAATCAACTCTCAGCGTTACACCTCTCCCCTCAAGAAGTCTTTCACTAAGACAGGTCTTGTGGAATTTGCAAAGTGATACTTGGAAACCCATAGAGGGCTATGGTGAAAAAGGAAATATCCTCAGATGAAATCTGGAAAGAAGCTTTCTGAAAAATTGCTCAGTGTTCTGTGAATTCATCTCTCAGAGTTACAGATTTCCCCTCAAGAAGCCGCACGCTAAGCCTGTTCTTGTGGAATTCGCAAAGTGACATTTGGAAGCCCATTGAGGGCTATGCTGAAAAAAGAAATATCCTCAGAGAAAAACTGGAAAGAAGCTTTTTGAGAAACTGCTTTGTGATGTGTGACTACCACTCACAGGGTAACATCGGTATTTCCTAGATCTCTTTGCTAGCCTTATTTCTGTGGAATCTGCGATCAGATATTTCAGATCCCTTTGAAGACTATAGGGCCAAAGGAAATATCCTCCGATAACAAAGAGAAAGAATCTTTCTGAGAAACTTCTTTGTGTTCTATGAAATCATCTCACAGAGTTACAGCTTTCCCCTCAAGAAGCCTTTCGCTAAGACAGTTCTTATGGAATTTGCAAAGTGGTATTTGGAAGCCCATAGAGGGCTGTGGTGAAAAAGGAAATATCTTCAAATGAAATCTGTAAAGAAGCTTTCTGAGAAACTGCTTAGTGTTCTGTTAATTCAACTCAAAGAGTTATAGCATTCCCCTCAAGAACCCGCTCGCTAAGCCTTTTCTTGTGGAAATCGCAAAGTGATATTTGGAAGCCCATAGAGGGCTATGTTAAAAAAGGAAATATCCTCAGAGTAAAACTGGAAAGAAGCTTGCTGAGAAACTGCTTAGTGTTCTGTGAATTCCTCTCACAGAGTTACAGATTTTCCCTCAAGAAGCCTTTCGCTAAGACAGTTCTTGTGGAATTTGCAAAGTGTTATTTGGAAGCCCATAGAAGGCTAAGGTGAAAAAGAAATATCCTCAGAGAAACACTGGAAAGAAGCTTTCTGAGAAACTGCTTTGTGATGTGTGACTTCCACTCACAGAGTTACATCTGTATTTCGTGGATCTCTTTGCTAGACTTATTTCTGTGGAATCTCAGAACAGATATTTCGTTTCCCTATGAAGACTATAGGACCAAAGGAAATATCCTCTGATAACAAAGAGAAAGAACCTTTCTGAGAAACTTCTTTGTGTTCTGCGAAATCATCTCACAGAGTTACAGCTTTCCCCTCAAGAAGCCTTTCGCTAAGACAGTTCTTGTGGAATTTGCAAAGTGATACTTGGAATCCCCTAGAGGGCTATGGTCAAAAAGGAAATATCTTCAGATGAAATCTGGAAAGAAGCTTTCTGCGAAACTGCTTCGTGTTCTGTGAATTCATCTCAAAGAGTTACAGCTTTCCCCTCAAGAAGCCGCTCGCTAAGCCTGTTCTTGTGGAATTCGCAAAGTGATATTTGGAAGCCCTTAGAGGGCTATGGTGAAAAAGGAAATATCCTCAGAGAAAAACTGGAAGAAGCTTTCTGAGAAACTGCTTTGTGATGTGTGACTTCCACTCACAGAGTTACATCTGTATTTCGTCGATCTCTTTGCTAGCCTTATTTCTGTGGAATCTGAGAACCGCTATTTCGGATCCCTTTTAAGAGTATAGGGCCAAAGGAAATATCCTCCGATAACAAAGAGAAAGAAGCTTTCTGAGAAACTTCTTTGTGTCTGTGAAATCATCTCACAGAGTTACAGCTTTCCGCTCAAGAAGCCATTCGCTAAGACAGTTCTTGTGGAATTTGCAAAGTGATATTTGGAACCCCTAGAGGGCTATGGTGAAAAAGGAAATATCCTCAGATGAAATCTGGAAAGAAGCTTTCTGAGAAACTGCTTAGCGTTCTGTGAATTCATCAAACAGAGTTACAGCTTTCCCCTCAAAAAGTCGCTCACTAAGCCTCTTCTTGTGGAATCCGCAAAGTGATATTTGGAAGCCCATAGAGGGCTATGGTGAAAAAGGAAATATCCTCAGAGAAAAACTGGAAAGAAGCTTTCTGAGAAAATGCTTTGTGATGTGTGACTTCCACTCAGAGAGTTACATCTGTATTTCGTGGATCTCTTTGCCAGCCTTATTTCTGTGGAATCTGAGATCAGATATTTCGGATCCCTTTGAGGACTATAGGGCTAAGGAAATATCCTCCGATAAGAAAGAGAAAGAAGCTTTCTGATAAACTGCTTAGTGTTCTGTGAATTCATCTCACAGAGTTACAGCTCTCCCCTCAAGAAGCCGCTAACTAAGACTGTTCTTGTTGAATTCGCAAAGTGATATTTGGAAGCCCATAGAGGACTATGGTGAAAAGGAAATATCCACAGAGAAAAACTGGAAAGAGGGTTTTTGAGAAACTGCTTTGTGATGTGTGACTTCCACTCACAGCATTTACATCTGTATTTCTAGGATCCTTTTGCTAGCCTTATTTCTGTGGAATCTGAGAACAGATATTTCTGTTTCCTTCGAAGTACTATAGGGCCAAAGGAAATATCCTCTGATAACAAAGAGAAAGAAGCTTTCTGAGAAACTTCTTTGTGTTCTGTGCAATCGTCTCACATAGTTACAGCTTTCCTCTCAAGAAGCCTTTCTCTAAGACAGTTCTTCTGGAATTTGCAAAGTGATATTTGGAAGCCCATGGAGGGCTATGGTGAAAAAGGAAATATCCTCAGATGAAATCTGGAAAGAAGCTTTCTGAGAATTCTTAGTGTTCTGTTAATTCAACACACAGAGTTACAGCTTTCCCCTCAAGAAGCCACTCACTAAGCCTGTTCTTGTTGAATTGGCAAAGTGATATTTGGAAGCCCTTAGATGGCTATGGTGAAAAGGAAATATCCTCAGAGAAAAACTGGAAAGAAGCTTTCTGCGAAAGTGCTTTGTGATGTGTGACTTCCACTCACAGAGTTACATCTCTATTTCGTGGATCTCTTTGCTAGCCTTATTTCTGTGGAATCTGAGAACCGATATTTCGGATCCCTTTGAAGATTATAGGGCCAAAGGAAATATCCTCCGATAACAAAGAGAAATAAACTTTCGGAGAAACTACTTTGTGTTCTGTGAAATCACCTCACAGAGTTACAGCTTTCCCCTTAAGAAGCCTTTCGCTAAGACAGTGCTTGTGGAATTGGCAAAGTGCTACTGGGAAGCCCATAGAGGGCTATGTTGAAAAAGGAAATATCCTCAGATGAAATCTGGAAAGAAACTTTCTGAGAAACTGCTTAGTGTTCTGTTAATTCAACTCAAAGAGTTACAGCTTTCCCCTAAAGAAGCCGCTCGCTAAGCCTGTTCTTGTGGAATTCGCAAGGTGGTATTTGGAAGCCCATAGAGGGCTATGGTGAAAAAGGAAATATCCTCAGTGAAAAACTGGAAAGAATCTTTCTGAGAAACTGCATTGTGATGTGTGACTTCCACAAAGAGAATTACATCTGTATTTCATCGAATCCTATCCTAGTCTTCTTTCTGTGGAATCTGAGAACAGATATTTCGGATCCTTTTAAAGACTATAGGGCCAAAGGAAATATACTGCGATAACAAAGAGAAAGAAGCTTTCTGAGAAACTTCTTTGTGTTCTGAGAAATCATCTTACAGAGTTACAGCTTTACCCTGAAGAATCCTTTCGCTAAGACAGTTCTTGTGGAATTTGCAAAGTGATATCTGGAAGCCCATAGAGGGCTACGGTGAAAAAGGAAATATCCTCAGATGAAATCTGGAAAGAAGCTTTCTGAGAAACTGCTTAGTGTTCTGTGAATTCATCTCACAGAGTTACAGCTTTGCCCTCAAGAAGCCGCTCGCTAACCTTTTCTTCTGGAAGTCGCAAAGTGATAATTGGAAGCCCTTAGGGGTCTATGGTGAAAACGGAAATATCCTCAGAGAAAAACTGGAAAGAAGATTTCTGAGAAACTGCTTTGTGATGTGTGACTTCCACTCAGAGAGTTACATCTGTATTTCGTGGATCTCTTTGCTAGCCTTATTTCTGTGGAATCTGAGAACAGATATTTCGAATCCCTTTGAAGACTATAGGGCCTAAGGAAATATCCTCCGATAACAAAGAGGAAGAAGCATTCTGAGAAAGTTCTTTGTGTTCTGTGATATCATCTCACAGAGTTACAGCTTTCCCCTCAAGAAGCCTTTCGCTAAGACAGTTCTTGTGGAATTTGCAAGGTGACATTTGGAAGCCCATAGAGGGCTATGGTGAAAAAGGAAATATCCTAGGATGAAATCTGGAAAGAAGCTTTCTGAGAAACTGCTTAGTGTTTAGTGAATTCATCTCACAGAGTTACAGCTTTCCACTCAAGAAGCCGCTCGCTAAGCCTGTTCTTGTGGAATTCGCAAAGTGATATTTGGAAGCCCATCGAGGGGTACCGTGAAAAAGGAAATATCCTCAGAGAAAAACTGGAAAGACGCTTTATGAGAAACTCCTTTGTGATGTGAGACTTCCACTCACAGAGATACCTCTGTATTTCGTGGATTTCTTTGCTAGCCTTATTTCTGTGGAATCTGAGAACAGATATTTCGGATCCGGTTGAAAACTATACGGCCAAAGGAAATATCCTCCGATAACAAAGAGAAAGAAGCTTTCTGAGAAACTTCTTTGTGTTCTGTGAAATCATCTCACAGGGTTACACCATTCTCCTAAAGAAGCCTTTCGCTAAGACAGGTCTTGTGGAATATGCAAAGCGATATTTGGAAGCCCATAGAGAGCTATAGTGAAAAAGAAAATATCCTAAGATGAAATCTGGAAAGAAGCTTTCTGAGAAATTGCTTAGTGTTCTGTTAATTCATCTCACAGAGTTACATCTGTGTTTCGTGGATCTCTTTGCTAGCCTTATTTCTGTGGAATCTGAGAACAGATATTTCGGATCCCTTTGAAGACTATAGGGCCAAAGGAAATATCCTCCGATGACAAAGAGAAACGTTCTGAGAAACTTCTTTGTGTTCTGTGAAATCATCTCACAGAGTTACTGGTTTCCCCTCAAGAGGCCTTTCGCTAAGACAGTTCTTGTGGAATTTGCCAAGTGATATTTGGAAGCCCCTAGAGGGCTACGGTGAAAAAGAAAATATCCTCAAAAAAAACTGGAAAGAAGCTTTCTGAGAAACTGCTTTGTGATGTGTGACTTCCACTCATAGAGTTACATCTGTACTTCGTGGATCTGTTTGCTAGCCTTATTTCTGTGGAATCTGAGAACTAATATTTCGCATCCCTTTGGAGATTTTAGGGCCAAAAGAAATATCCTCCGATAAGAAAGAGAAATAAGCTTTCTGAGAAACTTCTCTGTGTTCTGTGAAATCATCTCACGGAGTTACAGCTTTCCCCTCAAGAAGCCTTTCTCTAAGAGAGTTCTTGTGGAATTTGCAACGTGATATTTGGAAGCCCACAGTGGGCTATGGTGAAAAAGGAAATATCCTCAGATGAAATCTGGAAAGAAGCTTTCTGAGAAACTGCTTAGAGTTCTGTTAATTAATCTCACAGAGTTACAGCTTTCCACTCAAGAAGCCACTCGCTAAGCCTGTTCTTGTGGAATTCGCAAAGTGATATTTGGAAGCCCATAGAGGGCTATGTTGAAAAAGGAAATATCCTCAGAGTAAAACTGGAAGGAAGCTTGCTGAGAAACTGCTTAGTGTTCTGTGAATTCATCTCACAGAGTTACAGCTTTCCCCTCAAAAAGCCTTTCGCTAAGACAGTTCTTGTGGAATTTGCAAAGTGTTATTTGGAAGCCCATAGAGGGCTAAGGTGAAAAAGGAAACATCCTCAGAGAAACACTGGAAAGAAGCTTTCTGAGAAACTGCTATGTGATGAGTGACTTCGACTCACAGAGTTACATCGGTATTTCGTGGTTCTCTTTGCTAGCCTTATTTCTGTGGAATCTGAGAACAGATATTTCGTATCCCTTTGAAGACTATAGGAACAAAGGAAATATCCTCTGATAAAAAAGAGAAAGAAGCTTTCTGAGAAACTTCTTTGTGTTCTGTGAAATTATCTCACAGAGTTACGGCTTTCCCCTGAAGAAGCCTTTCGCTAAGACAGTTCTTGTGCAAAGTGATACTTAGAAGCCCCTAGAGGGCTATGGTGAAAAAGGAAATATCCTCAGATGAAATGTGGAAAGAAGCTTTCTGAGAAACTGCTTAGAGTTCTGTTAATTCATCTCACCGAGTTACAGCTTTCCACTCAAGAACCCGCTCGCTAAGCCTGTTATTGTGGAATTCGCAAAGTGATATTAGAAATCCCATAGAGGGCTATGTTGAAAAAGGAAATATCCTCAGAGTAAAACTGGAAAGAAGTTTGCTGAGAAACTGCTAAGTGTTCTGTGAATTCATCTCACAGAGTTACAGCTTTCCCCTCTAGAAGCCTTTCGCTAAGGCAGTTCTTGTGGAATTTGCAAAGTGATACTTGGAAGCCCCTAGAGGGCTATGGTGAAAAAGGAAATATCCTCAGATAAAATCTGGAAAGAAGCTTTCTGCGAAACTGCTTAGTGTTATGTGAATTCATCTCAAAGGGTTACAGCTTTCCCCTCAAGAAGCCGCTCACTAAGCCTGTTCTTGTGGAATTCGCAAAGTGATATTTGGAAGCCCTTAGAGGGCTACGGTGAAAAAGGAAATATCCTCAGATGTAATCTGAAAAGAAGCTTTCTGAGAAACTGATTAGGATTCTGTGAATTCATCTCACAGAGTTACAGCATTCCCTTCAAGAAGCCGCTCGCTAAGCCTGTTCTTGTGGAATTCGCAAAGTGATATTTCGAAGCCCATAGAGGGCTACGGTGAAAAAGGAAATATAATCAGAGAAAAACTGGATAGAATCTTTCTGAGAAACTGCTTTGTGATATGTGACTTCCACTCACAGAGTTACATCTGTATTTCGTGGATCTCTTTGCTAGCCTTATTTCTGTGGAATCTGAGAACAGATATTTCGGATCCCTTTGAAGACTATAGGGCCAAAGAAAATATCCCCCGATAACAGAGAGAAAGAAGCTTTCTGATAAACTTCCTTGTGTTCTGTGAAATCATCTCACAGAGTTACTGCTTTACCGTCCAGAAGACTTTCGCTAAGAGAGTTTTTTTGGAATTTGCAAAGTAATATTTGGAAGCCCATAGAGGGCTATGGTGAAAAAGGAAATAGCCTCTGATGAAATCTGGAAAGAGGCTTTCTGAGAAACGGCTTAGTGTTCTCTGAATTCATCTTACAGAGTTACAGCTTTCCCCTCAAGAAGCCGCTCGCTAAGCCTGTTCTTGGGGAATTCGCAAGGTGATATTTGGAAGCCCTTAGAGGGCTTTGGTGAAAACGGAAATATCCTCAGAGAAAAACTTGAAAGAAGCTTTCTGAGAAACTCCTTTGTGATGTGTGACTTCCACTCACAGAGTTACACCTGTATTTCGTGTATTCTTTGCTAGCCTTTTTTCTGTGGAATCTGAGAACAGATATTTCGGATCCCTTTGAAGACTATAGGGCCAAAGGAAATATCCTCCGGTAACAAAGAGAAAGAAGCTTTCTGAGAAACTTCTTTGTGTTCTGTGAAATCATCTCACAGAGTTACAACTTTCCCCTCAAGAAGCCTTTCGCTAAGACAGTTCCTGTGGAATTTGCAAAGTGATATTTGGAAGCCCATAGAGGGCTATGGTGAAAAAGGAAATATCCTCAAATGAAATCTGGAAAGAAGCTTTCTGAGAAACTGCTTAGTGTTCTGTGAATTTTTCGCAAAAAGTTGCAGCTTTCCCCTCAAGAAGCCGCTCGCTAAGCCTGTTCTTGTGCAATTCGCAAAGTGATATTTGGAAGCCCATAGAGGGCTACGGTTTAAAAGGAAATATACTCAGAGAAAAACTGGAAAGAAGCTTTCTGAGAAACTGCTTTGTGATGTGTGACTTCCACTCACAGAGTTACATCTGTATTTCATGGATCTCTTTGATAGCCTTATTTCTGTGGAATCTGAGAACAGATATTTCGGATCCCTTTGAAGACTATAGGGCCAAAGGAAATATCCTCCGATAACAAAGAGAAAGAAGCTTCTGAGAAACTTCTTTGTGTTCTGCGAAATCATCTCACAGAGTTACTGCTTTTCCCTCAAGAAGCCTTTCGCTAAGACATTTCTTGTGGAATTTGCAAAGTGATATTTGGAAGCCCATTGAGGGCTATGGTGAAAAAGGAAATATCCTGAGATGAAATCTGGAAAGAAGATTTCTGAGAAACTGCTTAGACTTCTGTGAATTCATGTCACAGAGTTACAGCTTTCCCCTCAAGAAGCCACTCGCTAAGCCTGTTCTTGTGCAATTCGCAAAGTGATATTTGGAAGCCCATAGAGGGCTACGGTTTAAAAGGAAATATACTCAGAGAAAAACTGGAAAGAAGCTTTCTGAGAAACTGCTTTGTGATGTGTGACTTCCACTCACAGAGTTACATCTGTATTTCATGGATCTCTTTGATAGCCTTATTTCTGTGGAATCTGAGAACAGATATTTCGGATCCCTTTGAAGACTATAGGGCCAAAGGAAATATCCTCCGATAACAAAGATAAAGAAGCTTTCTTAGAAACTTCTTTGTGTTCTGTGAAATCATCGCACACAGTTACAGCTTTCGACTCAAGAAGCCTTTCGCTAAGACAGTTCTTGTGGAATTTCCAAAGTGATATTTGGAAGCCCATAGAGGGCACTGGTGAAAAGGGAAATATCCTCAGATGAAATCTGGAAAGAAGCTTTCTGAGAAACTGCTTGGTGTTCTGTTAATTCGCCTCACATATTTACAGGTTTCCCCTCATGAAGCCGCTGGCTAATCCTGTTCTTGTGGAATTCGCAAAGTGATATTTGGAAGCCCATAGAGGGCTATGGTGAAAAAGGGAATATCCTCAGAGAAAAACTGGAAAGAAGCTTTCTGAGAAACTGCTTTGTGATGTGTGACGTCCACTCACAGAGTTACATCTGTATTTCGTGGATCTCTTTGCTAGCCTTATTTCTGTGGAATCTGAGAACAGATATTTCGGACCCCTTTGAAGACTATAGGGCCAAAGGAAATATCCTCCGATAACAAAGAGAAAGAAGCTTTCTTAGAAACTTCTTTGTGTTCTGTGAAAACATCTCAAAGGGTTACAGCTTTCCCCTCAAGAAGCCTTTCGCCAAGATAGTTCTTGTGGAATTTGCAAAGTGATATTTGGAATCTCAAAGAGGCCAATGGTGAAAAAGGAAATATCCTCAGATGAAATCTGGAAAGAAGCTTTCTGAGAAACTGATTAGTGTTCTGTGAATTCATCTACCAGAGTTACAGCTTAGCCTTCAAGAAGCCGCTCGCTAAGCCTGTTCTTGAGGAATACACAAAGTGATATTTGGAAGCCCATATTGGGCTATGGTAAAAAAGGAAATATCCTCAGAGAAAAAGTGGAAAGAAGCTTTCTGAGAAACTGCTTTGTTATGTGTGACTTCCACTCACAGAGTTACATCTGTATTTCCTGGATCTCTTTGCTAGCCTTATTTTTGTGGAATCTGAGAACAGATATTTCGGATCCCTTTGAAGACTATAGGGCCAAAGGAAATATCCTCCGGTAACAAAGATGAGGAAGCTTTCTGGGAAACTTCTTTGTGACCTGTGAAATCATTTCACAGAGTTACAGCTTTCCCCTCAAGATGCTTTTCGCTAAGAGAGTTCTTTTGCAATTGGCAAAGTGATATTTGGAAGCCCATAGAGCGCTATGGAGAAAAAGGAATTCTCCTCAGATGAAATATGGAAAGAAGCTTTCTGAGAAACTGCTTAGTGTTCTGTTAATTTACCTCACAGAGTTTCAGCAATCCCCTCCAGAAGCCGCTCGCTAAGCCTTTTCTTGTGGAATTCGCAAAGAGATATTTGGAAGCTCTTAGAGGGCTATGGTGAAAAAGGAAATATCCTCAGAGAAAAACGGGAATGAAGCTTTCTGAGAGACTGCTTTGTGATGTGTGACTTCCACTCACAGAGTTACATTTGTATTTCGTGGATCTCTTTGCTAGCCTCATTTCTGTGGAATCTGAGAAGAGATATTTCGGATACCTTTGAAGACTATAGGGCCAAAGGAAATATCCTCCGATAACAAAGAGAAAGAAGCTTTCTGAGAAACTTCCTGTGTTCTGTGAAATCATCTCACAGAGTTACAGCTTTCCCCTCAAGAAGCCTTTCGCTAAGACAGTTCTTGTGGAATTTGCAAAGTGATATTTGGAAGCCCACAGAGGGCTAGGGTGAAGAAGGAAATACCCTCAGATGAAATCTGGAAAGAAGCTTTCTGAGAAACTGCTTAGTGTTCTGTGAATTCATCTCACAGAGTTACAGCTTCCACCTCTAGAACCCGCTCGCTAAGCCTGTTCTTGTGGAATTCTCAAAGTGATATTTGGAAACCCATAGAGGGCTCTGGTGAAAAGTGAAATACCCTCAGAGAAAAACGGAAATGAAGCTTTCTGAGAAACTGCTTTGTGATGTGTGACTTCCATTCACAGAGTACATCTGTATTTCGTAGATGTCTTTGCTAGCCTTATTTCTGTGGAATCTGAGAACAGATACTTCGGATACCTTTGAAGACTATAGGGCCAAAGGAAATATCCTCCGATAACAAAGAGAAAGAAGCTTTCTGAGAAACTTCTTGTGTTCTGCGAAATCATCTCACAGAGTTACAGCTTTCCCCTCAAGAAGCCTTTCGCTAAGACAGTTCTTGTGGAATTTGCAAAGTGATATTTGGAACCCCAAGAGGGCTATGGTGAAAAAGGAAATATCCTCAGATGAAATCTGGAAAGAAGGTTTCTGAGAAACTGCTTAGTGTTCTGTGAATTCATCTCACAGAGTTACAGCTTTCCCCTCAAAAAGCCGCTCGCTATGACTGTTCTTGAGGAATTCGCAAAGTGATATTTGGAAGCCCATAGAGGGCTATGGTGAAAACGGAAATATCCTCAGATGAAATCTGGAAAGAAGCTTTCTGAGAAACTGCTTATTGTTCTGTGAATTCATCTCACAGAGTTACAGCTTTCCCCTCGAGAAGCCGCTCGCTAAGCCTGTTGTTATGGAATTCGCAAAGCGATATTTGGAAGCCCTTGGAGGTCTATGGTGAAAAAGGAAATATCCTCAGAGAAACTGGAAAGAAGTTTTCAAAAAAACTGCTTTGTGATGTGTGACTTCCACTCACAGAGTTACATCTGTATTTCCTGGATCTCTTTGCCAGCCTTATTTCTGTGGAATCTGAGAACAGATATTTCGGTCCCCTTTGAAGACTAAAGGGCCAAAGGAAATATCCTCCGATAACAAAGAGAAAGTAGCTTTCTGAGAAACTTCTTTGTGTTCTGTGAAATTATCTCACAGAGTTACACCTTTCCCCTCAAGGAACCTTTCGCTAAGACAGTTCTTGTGGAATTTGCAAAGTGATTCTTTGAAACACATAGAGGTCTACGGTGAAAAAGGAAATATCCTCAGATGAAATCTGGAAAGAAGCTTTCTGAGAAACTGCTTACTCTTCTATGAATTCATCTCACAGAGTTACAGCTTTCCCTTCAAGAAGCCGTGCTCGCTAAGCCTGTTCTTGTGGAATTCGCAAACTGATATTTGGAAGCCCATAGACGGCTATGGTGGAAAAGGAAATATACTCAGAGAAAAACTGGAAAGAAGCTTACTGAGAAACTGCTTTGTGATGTGTGACTTCCACTCACAGAGTTACATCTGTGTTTCGTGGATCTCTTTGCTAGCCTTATTTCTGTGGAATCTGAGAACAGATATTTCGGATCCCTTTGAAGACTATAGGGCCAAAGGAAATATCCTCCGATGACAAAGAGAAACGTTCTGAGAAACTTCTTTGTGTTCTGTGAAATCATCTCACAGAGTTACTGGTTTCCCCTCAAGAAGCCTTTCGCTAAGACAGTTCTTGTGGAATTTGCAAAGTGATATTTGGAACCCATAGAGGGATATGGTGAAAAAGGAAATAACCTCCGATGACATCGGGAAAGAAGCTTTCTGAGAAACTGCTTCGTGTTCTGTGAATTCATCTCACAGAATTACACCTTTCACCTCAGGAAGCCGCCCGCTAAGCCTGTTCTTGTGGAATTCACAAAGTGATATTTGGAAGCCTTAAGAGGGCTATGTTGAAAAAGGAAATACCCTCAGAGAAAAACTGGAAAGAAGCTTTCTGAGAAAATGCTTTGTGATGTGTGACTTCCACTCACAGAGTTACATCTGTATTTCGTTTAAGTCTTCGATACCTTATTTCTGTGGAATCTGAGAATAGATATTTCGGATCCCATTGAAGACTATAGGGCGAAAGGAAATATCCTCCGATAACAAAGAGAATGAAGCTTTCTGAGAAACTTCTTTGTGTTCTGTGAAATCATCTCACAGAGTTACACATTTCCCCTCAAGAAGACTTTCGCTGAGACTGTTCTTGTGGAATTTGTAAAGTGATATTTAGAAGCCCATAGAGGTCTATGGTGAAAAAGGAAATTTCCTCAGATGAAATCTGTAAAGAAGCTTTCTGAGCAACTGCTTAGTGTTCTGCGAATTCATCTCACAGAGTTACAGCTTTCCCCTCAAGAAGCCGCTCGCTAAGCCTGTTCTTGTGGAATTCGAAAAGTGATACTTGGAAGCCCATAGAGGGCTATGGTGAAAAAGGAAATACCCTCAGATAAAAACGGGAATGAAGTTTTCGAAGAAACTGCTTTGTGATGTGTGACTTCCACTCACAGAGTTACATCTCTGTTTCGTGGATCTCTTTGGTAGTCTTATTTCTCTGGAATCTGAGAACAGATATTTCGAATCCCTTTGAAGACTAGAGGGCCAAAGGAAATATCCTCCGATAACAAAGAGAAAGAAGCTTTCTGAGAAACTTCTTTGTGTTCTGTGAAATCATCTCACGGTGTTAATGCTTTCCGCTCAAGAAGCCTTTCGCTAATACAGTTCTTGTGGAATTCGCAAAGTGATATTTGGAAGCAAAGAGAGGGCTATGGTGAAAAAGGAAATATCCTCATGAAATCTGGAAAGATGCTTTCTGAGAAACTGCTTTGTGTTCTGTGAATTCATCTCACAGAGTTACAGCTTTCCCCTCTAAAAGCCTCTCGCTAAGCCTGTTCTTGTGGAATTCGCAAAGTGATATTTGGAAGCCCATAGAGGGCTACGGTGAATAAGGAAATATCCTAAGAGAAAAACTGGAAAGAAGCTTTCTGAGAAACTGCTTTGTGACGTGTGACTACCACTCACAGAGTTACATCGGTATTTCGTAGATCTCTTTGCTAGCCTTATTTCTGTGGAATCCGATATCAGGTATTTCGGATCACTTTGAAGACTATAGGGCGAAAGGAAATATCCTCCGATACCAAAGAGAAAGAAGCTTTCTGAGAAACTTCTTGTGTTCTGTGAAATCATCTCACAGAGTTAGAGCTTTCCCTCAAGAAGCCTTTCGCTAAGACAGTTCTTGTGGAATTTGCAAAGTGAGAATTGGAAGCCCATAGAGGGCTATGGTGGAAAAGGAAATACCCTCAGATGAAATCTGGAAAGAAGCTTTCTGAAAATCTGCTTAGTGTTCTGTGAATTCATCTCACAGAGTTACAGCTTTTCCCTCAAGAAGCCTTTCGCTAAGAGAGTTCTTGTGGAATTTGCAAAGTGATATTTCGAAGCCCAAAGAGGGCTATGGTGAAAACGGAAATATCCTCAGATGAAATCTGGAAAGAAGCTTTCTGAGAAACTTCTTACTCTTTTGTGAATTCATCTCACAGAGTTACAGCTTTCCCCTCAAGAAGCCCCTCGCTTAGCCTGTTCTTGTGGAATTCGCAAAGTGATATTTGGAAGTCCATAGGGGGCTATGGTGAAAAAGGAAATATCCTCAGATGAAATCTAGAAAGAAGCTTTCGGAGAAACTGCTTAGTGTTCTGTGAATTCATCTCAGAGTTACAGCTTTCCCCTCCAAAGCCGCTCGCTAAGCCTGTTCTTGTGGAATTCGCAAAGTGATATTTGGAAGCCCCTAGAGGGCTACGGTGAAAAAGGAAATATCCTCAGAGAAAAACTGGAAAGAAGCTTTCTGAGAAACTGCTTTTTGATGTGTGACTACCACTCACAGAGGTACATCGGTATTTCATGGATCTCTTTGCTAGCCTTTTTTCTGTGGAATCTGAGATGAGATATTTCGGATCCCTTTTAAGACTATAGGACCAAAGGAATTATCCTCCAATAACAAAGAGAAAGAAGCTTTCTGAGAAACTTCTTTGTGTTCTGTGAAATCATTTAACAGAGTTACACCTTTCCCCTCAAGAATCCTTTCACTAATAGAATTCTTGTGGAATTTGCAAAGTGATATTTGGAAACCCAAAGAGGGCTATGGTGAAAACGGAAATATCCTCAGATGAAATCTGGAACGAAGCTTTCAGAGAAACTGCTTAGTGTTCTGTGAATTCATCTCACAGAGTTACAGCTTTCCCCTCAAGAAGCCACTCGCTAAGCCTGTTCTTGTGGAATTCGCAAAGTGATATTTGGAAGCACATAGAAGGCTTCGGTGAAAAAGGAAATATACTCAGGGAAAAACTGGAAAGAAGCTTTCTGAGAAACTCCTTTGTGATGTGTGACTTCCACTCACAGAGTTACATCGGTATTTCGTGGATCTCTTTGCTACCCTTATTTCTGTGGAATTTGAGATCAGGTATTTCGAATCTCTTTGAAGACTATAGGGCGAAAGGAAATATACTGCCATAACAAAGAGAAAGAAGCATTCTGAGAAATTTCTTTGTGTTCTGTGAATTCATCTCACAGAGTTACAGCTTTCCCCTCAAGAAGCCGTTCCCTAAGCCTGTTCTTGTGGAGTTCGCAAAGTGATATTTGGAAGCCCATCGAGGGATAGAGTGAAAAAGGAAATATCCTCAGAGAGAAACTGGAAAGAAGCTTTCTGAGAAACTGCTTGGTGATGTGTGACTTCCACTGTCAGAGATATATCTGTATTTCGTGGATTTCTTTGCTAGCCTTATTTCTGTGGAATCTGAGAAAGGATATTTCGGATCCGGTTGAAGACTACAGGGCCAAAGGAAATAATCTCCGATAACAAAGAGAAAGAAGGTTTGTGAGAAACTTCTTTGTGTTCTGTGAAATCATCTCACAGGGTTACACCTTTCCCCTCAAGAAGCCTTTCGCTAACACAGGTCTTGTGGAATTTGCAAAGCGATATTTCGAAGCCCATAGAGAGCTATGGTGAAAAAGGAAATATCCTCAGATGAAATCTGGAAAGAAGCGTTCTGAGAAACTGCTTAGCGTTCTGTGAATTCATCTCACCGAGATACAGCTTTCCCATCAAGAAGCCGCTCGCTAAGCCTGTTCTTGTGGAATTCGCAAAGTGATATTTGGAGGCCATAGAAGGCTATGGTGAAAAAGAAAATATCTTCAGAGAAAAACTGGAAAGAAGCTTCCTGAGAAACTGCTTTGTGATGTGTGACTTCCACTCACAGAGTTTCATCGGTACTTCGTGGATCTGTTTGCTAGGCTTATTTCTGTGGAATCTGAGAACTAATATTTCGCATCATTTTGAAGACTATAGGGCCAAAGGTAAAATCCTCCCATAAGAAAGAGAAAGAAGCTTTCTGAGAAACTTCTTGTGTTCTGTGAAATCATCTCACAGAGTTACAGCTTTCCCCTCAAGAAGCCTTTCTCTAAGGGAGTTCTTGTGGAATTTGCAAAGTGATATTTGGAAGCCCATAGAGGGCTATGGTGAAAAAGGAAATATCCTCAGATGAAATCTGGAAAGAAGCTTTCTGAGAAACTACTTAGTGTTCTGCTAATTCGTCTCAAGAGTTACAGCTTTCCCCTCGAGAACCCGCTCGCTAACCCTGTTCTTGTGTAATTCGCAAAGTGATATTTGGAAGCCCATAGAGAGCTATGTTGAAAAAGGAAATATCCTCAGAGTAAAACTGGAAAGAAGCTTGCTGAGAAACTGCTTAGTGTTCTGAGAATTCATCTCACAGAGTTACAGTTTTCCCCTCAAGAAGCCTTTCGCTAAGACAGTTCTTGTGGAATTGGCAAAGTGATAATTTGAAGCCCATAGAGGGCTATGGTGAAAAAGGAAATATCGTCAGATGAAATCTGGAAAGAAGCTTTCTGAGAAACTGCTTAGTGTTCTGTGAATTCATCTCACAGAGTTACAGCTTTCCCCTCAAGAAGCCGCTCGTTCAGCCTGTTCTTGTGGAAATCGGAAAGTGATATTTGGAAGCCCATAGAGGGCTATGGTGAAAAAGGAAATATCCTCAGAGAAAAACTGAAAAGAAGCTTTCTGAGAAACTGCTTTGTGATGTGTGACGACCACTCACAGAGTTACATCGGTACTTCCTAGATCTCTTTGATAGCCTTATTTCTGTGGATTCTGAGATCAGATATTTCGGATCCCTTTGAGGACTATAGGGATAAGAAAATATCCTCCGATAAGAAAGAGAAAGAAGCTTTCTGAGAAACTGCTTAGTGTTCTGTGAAATCAACTCTCAGCGTTACACCTCTCCCCTCAAGAAGTCTTTCACTAAGACAGGTCTTGTGGAATTTGCAAAGTGATACTTGGAAACCCATAGAGGGCTATGGTGAAAAAGGAAATATCCTCAGATGAAATCTGGAAAGAAGCTTTCTGAAAAATTGCTCAGTGTTCTGTGAATTCATCTCTCAGAGTTACAGATTTCCCCTCAAGAAGCCGCACGCTAAGCCTGTTCTTGTGGAATTCGCAAAGTGACATTTGGAAGCCCATTGAGGGCTATGCTGAAAAAAGAAATATCCTCAGAGAAAAACTGGAAAGAAGCTTTTTGAGAAACTGCTTTGTGATGTGTGACTACCACTCACAGGGTAACATCGGTATTTCCTAGATCTCTTTGCTAGCCTTATTTCTGTGGAATCTGCGATCAGATATTTCAGATCCCTTTGAAGACTATAGGGCCAAAGGAAATATCCTCCGATAACAAAGAGAAAGAATCTTTCTGAGAAACTTCTTTGTGTTCTATGAAATCATCTCACAGAGTTACAGCTTTCCCCTCAAGAAGCCTTTCGCTAAGACAGTTCTTATGGAATTTGCAAAGTGGTATTTGGAAGCCCATAGAGGGCTGTGGTGAAAAAGGAAATATCTTCAAATGAAATCTGTAAAGAAGCTTTCTGAGAAACTGCTTAGTGTTCTGTTAATTCAACTCAAAGAGTTATAGCATTCCCCTCAAGAACCCGCTCGCTAAGCCTTTTCTTGTGGAAATCGCAAAGTGATATTTGGAAGCCCATAGAGGGCTATGTTAAAAAAGGAAATATCCTCAGAGTAAAACTGGAAAGAAGCTTGCTGAGAAACTGCTTAGTGTTCTGTGAATTCCTCTCACAGAGTTACAGATTTTCCCTCAAGAAGCCTTTCGCTAAGACAGTTCTTGTGGAATTTGCAAAGTGTTATTTGGAAGCCCATAGAAGGCTAAGGTGAAAAAGAAATATCCTCAGAGAAACACTGGAAAGAAGCTTTCTGAGAAACTGCTTTGTGATGTGTGACTTCCACTCACAGAGTTACATCTGTATTTCGTGGATCTCTTTGCTAGACTTATTTCTGTGGAATCTCAGAACAGATATTTCGTTTCCCTATGAAGACTATAGGACCAAAGGAAATATCCTCTGATAACAAAGAGAAAGAACCTTTCTGAGAAACTTCTTTGTGTTCTGCGAAATCATCTCACAGAGTTACAGCTTTCCCCTCAAGAAGCCTTTCGCTAAGACAGTTCTTGTGGAATTTGCAAAGTGATACTTGGAATCCCCTAGAGGGCTATGGTCAAAAAGGAAATATCTTCAGATGAAATCTGGAAAGAAGCTTTCTGAGAAACTGCTTAGTGTTCTGTTAATTCAACTCAAAGAGTTACAGCTTTCCCCTAAAGAAGCCGCTCGCTAAGCCTGTTCTTGTGGAATTCGCAAGGTGGTATTTGGAAGCCCATAGAGGGCTATGGTGAAAAAGGAAATATCCTCAGTGAAAAACTGGAAAGAATCTTTCTGAGAAACTGCATTGTGATGTGTGACTTCCACAAAGAGAATTACATCTGTATTTCATCGAATCCTATCCTAGTCTTCTTTCTGTGGAATCTGAGAACAGATATTTCGGATCCTTTTAAAGACTATAGGGCCAAAGGAAATATACTGCGATAACAAAGAGAAAGAAGCTTTCTGAGAAACTTCTTTGTGTTCTGAGAAATCATCTTACAGAGTTACAGCTTTACCCTGAAGAATCCTTTCGCTAAGACAGTTCTTGTGGAATTTGCAAAGTGATATTTGGAAGCCCATAGAGGGCTACGGTGAAAAAGGAAATATCCTCAGATGAAATCTGGAAAGAAGCTTTCTGAGAAACTGCTTAGTGTTCTGTGAATTCATCTCACAGAGTTACAGCTTTGCCCTCAAGAAGCCGCTCGCTAACCTTTTCTTCTGGAAGTCGCAAAGTGATAATTGGAAGCCCTTAGGGGTCTATGGTGAAAACGGAAATATCCTCAGAGAAAAACTGGAAAGAAGATTTCTGAGAAACTGCTTTGTGATGTGTGACTTCCACTCAGAGAGTTACATCTGTATTTCGTGGATCTCTTTGCTAGCCTTATTTCTGTGGAATCTGAGAACAGATATTTCGAATCCCTTTGAAGACTATAGGGCCTAAGGAAATATCCTCCGATAACAAAGAGGAAGAAGCATTCTGAGAAAGTTCTTTGTGTTCTGTGATATCATCTCACAGAGTTACAGCTTTCCCCTCAAGAAGCCTTTCGCTAAGACAGTTCTTGTGGAATTTGCAAGGTGACATTTGGAAGCCCATAGAGGGCTATGGTGAAAAAGGAAATATCCTAGGATGAAATCTGGAAAGAAGCTTTCTGAGAAACTGCTTAGTGTTTAGTGAATTCATCTCACAGAGTTACAGCTTTCCACTCAAGAAGCCGCTCGCTAAGCCTGTTCTTGTGGAATTCGCAAAGTGATATTTGGAAGCCCATCGAGGGGTACCGTGAAAAAGGAAATATCCTCAGAGAAAAACTGGAAAGACGCTTTATGAGAAACTCCTTTGTGATGTGAGACTTCCACTCACAGAGATACCTCTGTATTTCGTGGATTTCTTTGCTAGCCTTATTTCTGTGGAATCTGAGAACAGATATTTCGGATCCGGTTGAAAACTATAGGGCCAAAGGAAATATCCTCCGATAACAAAGAGAAAGAAGCTTTCTGAGAAACTTCTTTGTGTTCTGTGAAATCATCTCACAGGGTTACACCTTTCTCCTAAAGAAGCCTTTCGCTAAGACAGGTCTTGTGGAATATGCAAAGCGATATTTGGAAGCCCATAGAGAGCTATAGTGAAAAAGAAAATATCCTAAGATGAAATCTGGAAAGAAGCTTTCTGAGAAATTGCTTAGTGTTCTGTTAATTCATCTCACAGAGTTACATCTGTGTTACGTGGATCTCTTTGCTAGCCTTATTTCTGTGGAATCTGAGAACAGATATTTCGGATCCCTTTGAAGACTATAGGGCCAAAGGAAATATCCTCCGATGACAAAGAGAAACGTTCTGAGAAACTTCTTTGTGTTCTGTGAAATCATCTCACAGAGTTACTGGTTTCCCCTCAAGAGGCCTTTCGCTAAGACAGTTCTTGTGGAATTTGCCAAGTGATATTTGGAAGCCCCTAGAGGGCTACGGTGAAAAAGAAAATATCCTCAAAAAAAACTGGAAAGAAGCTTTCTGAGAAACTGCTTTGTGATGTGTGACTTCCACTCATAGAGTTACATCTGTACTTCGTGGATCTGTTTGCTAGCCTTATTTCTGTGGAATCTGAGAACTAATATTTCGCATCCCTTTGGAGATTTTAGGGCCAAAAGAAATATCCTCCGATAAGAAAGAGAAATAAGCTTTCTGAGAAACTTCTCTGTGTTCTGTGAAATCATCTCACGGAGTTACAGCTTTCCCCTCAAGAAGCCTTTCTCTAAGAGAGTTCTTGTGGAATTTGCAACGTGATATTTGGAAGCCCACAGTGGGCTATGGTGAAAAAGGAAATATCCTCAGATGAAATCTGGAAAGAAGCTTTCTGAGAAACTGCTTAGAGTTCTGTTAATTAATCTCACAGAGT
This sequence comes from Macaca fascicularis, assembly GCF_037993035.2. Taxonomy (NCBI): domain Eukaryota; kingdom Metazoa; phylum Chordata; class Mammalia; order Primates; family Cercopithecidae; genus Macaca; species Macaca fascicularis. The sequence goes on along the minus strand of NC_088377.1, from coordinate 69,826,547 downwards.
TACAGCTTTCCACTCAAGAAGCCACTCGCTAAGCCTGTTCTTGTGGAATTCGCAAAGTGATATTTGGAAGCCCATAGAGGGCTATGTTGAAAAAGGAAATATCCTCAGAGTAAAACTGGAAGGAAGCTTGCTGAGAAACTGCTTAGTGTTCTGTGAATTCATCTCACAGAGTTACAGCTTTCCCCTCAAAAAGCCTTTCGCTAAGACAGTTCTTGTGGAATTTGCAAAGTGTTATTTGGAAGCCCATAGAGGGCTAAGGTGAAAAAGGAAACATCCTCAGAGAAACACTGGAAAGAAGCTTTCTGAGAAACTGCTATGTGATGAGTGACTTCGACTCACAGAGTTACATCGGTATTTCGTGGTTCTCTTTGCTAGCCTTATTTCTGTGGAATCTGAGAACAGATATTTCGTATCCCTTTGAAGACTATAGGAACAAAGGAAATATCCTCTGATAAAAAAGAGAAAGAAGCTTTCTGAGAAACTTCTTTGTGTTCTGTGAAATTATCTCACAGAGTTACGGCTTTCCCCTGAAGAAGCCTTTCGCTAAGACAGTTCTTGTGCAAAGTGATACTTAGAAGCCCCTAGAGGGCTATGGTGAAAAAGGAAATATCCTCAGATGAAATGTGGAAAGAAGCTTTCTGAGAAACTGCTTAGAGTTCTGTTAATTCATCTCACCGAGTTACAGCTTTCCACTCAAGAACCCGCTCGCTAAGCCTGTTATTGTGGAATTCGCAAAGTGATATTAGAAATCCCATAGAGGGCTATGTTGAAAAAGGAAATATCCTCAGAGTAAAACTGGAAAGAAGTTTGCTGAGAAACTGCTAAGTGTTCTGTGAATTCATCTCACAGAGTTACAGCTTTCCCCTCTAGAAGCCTTTCGCTAAGGCAGTTCTTGTGGAATTTGCAAAGTGATACTTGGAAGCCCCTAGAGGGCTATGGTGAAAAAGGAAATATCCTCAGATAAAATCTGGAAAGAAGCTTTCTGCGAAACTGCTTACTGTTATGTGAATTCATCTCAAAGGGTTACAGCTTTCCCCTCAAGAAGCCGCTCACTAAGCCTGTTCTTGTGGAATTCGCAAAGTGATATTTGGAAGCCCTTAGAGGGCTACGGTGAAAAAGGAAATATCCTCAGATGTAATCTGAAAAGAAGCTTTCTGAGAAACTGATTAGGATTCTGTGAATTCATCTCACAGAGTTACAGCATTCCCTTCAAGAAGCCGCTCGCTAAGCCTGTTCTTGTGGAATTCGCAAAGTGATATTTCGAAGCCCATAGAGGGCTACGGTGAAAAAGGAAATATAATCAGAGAAAAACTGGATAGAATCTTTCTGAGAAACTGCTTTGTGATATGTGACTTCCACTCACAGAGTTACATCTGTATTTCGTGGATCTCTTTGCTAGCCTTATTTCTGTGGAATCTGAGAACAGATATTTCGGATCCCTTTGAAGACTATAGGGCCAAAGAAAATATCCCCCGATAACAGAGAGAAAGAAGCTTTCTGATAAACTTCCTTGTGTTCTGTGAAATCATCTCACAGAGTTACTGCTTTACCGTCCAGAAGACTTTCGCTAAGAGAGTTTTTTTGGAATTTGCAAAGTAATATTTGGAAGCCCATAGAGGGCTATGGTGAAAAAGGAAATAGCCTCTGATGAAATCTGGAAAGAGGCTTTCTGAGAAACGGCTTAGTGTTCTCTGAATTCATCTTACAGAGTTACAGCTTTCCCCTCAAGAAGCCGCTCGCTAAGCCTGTTCTTGGGGAATTCGCAAGGTGATATTTGGAAGCCCTTAGAGGGCTTTGGTGAAAACGGAAATATCCTCAGAGAAAAACTTGAAAGAAGCTTTCTGAGAAACTCCTTTGTGATGTGTGACTTCCACTCACAGAGTTACACCTGTATTTCGTGTATTCTTTGCTAGCCTTTTTTCTGTGGAATCTGAGAACAGATATTTCGGATCCCTTTGAAGACTATAGGGCCAAAGGAAATATCCTCCGGTAACAAAGAGAAAGAAGCTTTCTGAGAAACTTCTTTGTGTTCTGTGAAATCATCTCACAGAGTTACAACTTTCCCCTCAAGAAGCCTTTCGCTAAGACAGTTCCTGTGGAATTTGCAAAGTGATATTTGGAAGCCCATAGAGGGCTATGGTGAAAAAGGAAATATCCTCAAATGAAATCTGGAAAGAAGCTTTCTGAGAAACTGCTTAGTGTTCTGTGAATTTTTCGCAAAAAGTTGCAGCTTTCCCCTCAAGAAGCCGCTCGCTAAGCCTGTACTTGTGGAATTCGCAAAGTGATATTTGGAACCCCATAGACGGCTATGGTGAAAAAGGAAATATACTCTGAGAAAAACTGTAAAGAATATTTCTGAGAAAATGCTTTGTGATGTGTGACTTCCTCTCACAGAGTTACATCTGTATTTCGTGGATCTCTTTCCTGGCCTTATTTCTGTGGAATCTGAGAACAGATATTTCGGATCCCTTTGAAGACTATAGGGCCAAAGGAAATATCCTCCGATAACAAAGAGAAAGAAGCTTCTGAGAAACTTCTTTGTGTTCTGCGAAATCATCTCACAGAGTTACTGCTTTTCCCTCAAGAAGCCTTTCGCTAAGACATTTCTTGTGGAATTTGCAAAGTGATATTTGGAAGCCCATTGAGGGCTATGGTGAAAAAGGAAATATCCTGAGATGAAATCTGGAAAGAAGATTTCTGAGAAACTACTTAGTGTTTAGTGAATTCATCTCACAGAGTTACAGCTTTCCCGTCAAGAAGTCGCTCGCTAAGCCTGTTCTTGGGGAATTCGCAAAGTGATATTTGGAAGCCCCTAGAGGTCTATGGTGAAAACGGACATATCCTCAGAGAAAAACTGGAAAGAAGCTTTCGGAGAAACAGCGTTGTGATGTGTGGCTTCCACTCACAGAGCTACATCTGTATTTCCTGGATCTCTTTGCTAGCCATATTTCTGTGGAATCTGAGAACAGATAATTCGGATCCCTTTGAAGACTATAGGGCCAAAGGAAATATCCTCCGATATCAAAGAGAAAGAAGCTTTCTGAGAAACTTCTTTGTGTTCTGTGAAATCATCTCCCAGAGTTACAGCTTTCCCCTCAACAAGCCTTTGGCTAAGACAGGTCTTGTGGAATTTGCAAAGTGATATTTGAAGCCCATAGAGGGCTACGGTGAAAAAGGAAATATCCTCAGATGAAATCTGGAAAGAAGCTTTCTGAGAAACTGCTTAGTGTTCTCTGAATTCATCTCACAGAATTACAGCTTTCCCCTCAAGAAGCCGCTCGCTAAGCCTGTACTTGTGGAATTCGAAGAGTGATATTAGGAATCGCATAGAGGGCTATGGTGAAAAAGGAAATATCCTCAGAGAAAAACTGGAAAGAAACTTTCTGAGAAACTGCTTTGTGATGTGTGACTTCCACTCACAGAGTTACATCTGTATTTCGTGGATCACTTTGCAAGCGTTATTTCTGTGGAATCTGAGAACAGACATATCAGATCCCTTTGAAGACTATAGGGCCAAAGGAAATATCCTCCGATAACAAAGAGAAAGAAGCTTTCTGAGAAACTTCTTTGTGTTCTGTGAAATCATCTCACAGAGTTACAGCTTTCCCCTCAAGAAGCCTTTCGCTAAGACATTTCTTCTGGAATATGCAAACTGATATTTGGAAGCCCATAGAGGGCTATGGTGAAAAAGGAAATATCCTCAGATGAAATCTGGAAAGAAGCTTTCTGAGAAACTTCTTAGTTTTCTGTGAATTCATCTCACAGAGTTACAGCTTTCCCCTCAAGAAGCCGCTCGCTAAGCCTGTTCTTGAGGAATTCGCAAAGTGATATTTGGAAGCCCATATTTTGCTATGGTGAAAAAGGAAATATCTTCGGAGAAAAAGTGGAAAGAAGCTTTCTGAGAAACTGCTTTGTTATGTTTGACTTCCACTCACAGAGTTACATCTGTATTTCCTGGATCTCTTTGCTAGCCTTATTTCTCTTGAATCTGACAACAGATATTTCGGATCCCTTTGAAGTCTATAAGGCCAAAGGAAATATCCTCCGGTAACAAAAAGAAAGAAGCTTTCTGAGAAACTTCTATGTGTTCTGTGAAATCATCTCACAGAGTTACAGCTTTCCCCTCAAGAAGCCGATCGCTAAGACAGTTCTTGTGGAATTGGCAAAGTGATATTTGGAAGCCCATGGAGGGCTATGGTGAAAAAGGAAATATCCTCAGTTGAAATCTGGAAAGAAGCTTTCTGAGAAACTGCTTAGTGTTCTGTTAATTCATCTCACAGTGTTTCAGCTATCTTCTCAAGAAGCCGCTCGCTACGCCTGTTCTTCTGGAATTCGCAAGTGATATTTGGAAGCCCATGGAGGGCTATGGTGAAAAAGGAAATATCCTCAGATGAAATCTGGAAAGAAGCTTTCTGGGAAACTGCTTAGTGTTCTGTGAATTCATCTCACAGAGTTACAGCTTTCCCCTCAAGAAGCCGCTCGATAAGCCTGTTCTTGTGGAATACGCAAAGTGATATTTGGAAGCCCATAGAGAGTTACGGTGAAAAAGGAAATATCCTCAGAGAAAAACTTTAAAGAAGCTATCTGAGAACCTGCTTTGTGATTTGTGACTTCCACTCACAGAGTTACATCAGCATGTCATGGATCTCTTTGCTAGCCTTATTTCTGTGGAATCTGAAAACAGACATTTCTGATCCCTTTGAAGTCTAGAGGGCCAAAGGAAATATCCTCCGATAACAAAGAGAAAGAAGCTTTCTGAGAAACTGCATAGTGTTCTGTGAATTCATCTCACAGAGTTACAGCTTTCCCCTCAAGAAGCCGCTCGCTAAGCCTGTTCTTGTTGAATTCGCAAAGTGATATTTGGAAGCCCATAGATGTCTATGGTGAAAAAGGAAATATCCTCCGAGAAAAACTGGAAGCAAGCTTTCTGAGAAACTGCTTTGTGATGTGTGACTTCCACTCACAGAGTTACATCTGTATTTCGTGGATCTCTTTGCTAGCCTTATTTCTGTGTAATCTGACAACAGATATTTCGGATCCCTTTGAAGACAAAGGGCCAAAGGAAATTGCCTCCGAAAACAAAGAGAAAGAAGCTTTCTGAGAAACTTCTTTGTGTTCTGTGAAATCATCTCACAGAGTTACAGCTTTTCCCTCAAGAAGCCTTTCGCTAAGACAGTTCTTGTGGAATTGGCAAAGTGATATTTGGAAGCCCATAGAGGGCTATGGGGAAAAAGGAAATATCCTCAGATGAAATCTGGAAAGAAGCTTTCTGAGAAACTGCTTAGTGTTCTGTTAATTCATCTCACAGAGTTTCAGCTGTCCTCTCAAGAAGCCGCTCGCTACGCCTGTTCTTCTGGAATTCGCAAGGTGATATTTGAAAACCCATACAGGGCTATGGTGAAAACGGAAATATCCTCAGAGAAAAACTGGAAAGAAGCTTTCTGAGAAATTGCTTTGTGATATGTTACTTCCACTCACAGAGTTACATCTGTATTTCCTGGATCTCTTTTCTAGTCTGATTTCTGTGAAATATGAGAAAAGATATTTCGGATCCCTTTGAAGACTATAGGGCCAAAGGAAATATCCTCCGATAACAAAGAGAAAGAAGCTTTCTGAGAAACTTCTTTGTGTTCTGTGAAATCACCTGACGGAGTTACAGGTTTCCCCTCAAGAAGCCTTTCGCTAAGACAGTTCTTGTGGAACTGGCAATGTGATATTTGAAAGCCCATAGGGGGCTATGGTGAAAAAGGAAATATACTCAGATGAAATCTGGAAAGAAGCTTTCTGAGAAATTGCTTAGTGTTCTGTTAATTCATCTCACAGAGTTACATATGTATATCGTGGATCTCTTTGCTAGCATTATTTCTGTGGTATCTGAGAACAGATACTTCGGATTCCTTGGAAGACTATAGAGCCAAAGGAAATATCCTCCAATAACAAAGAGAAAGATACTTTCTGAGACACTTCTTTGTGTTCTGTGAAATCATCTCACAGAGTTACAGCTTTCCCCCCAAGAAGCCTTTCGCTAAGACAGTTCTTGTGGAATTGGAAAAGTGATATTTGGAAGCCCATAGAGGGCTATGGTGAAATAGGAAATATCCTCAGATGAAATCTGGAAAGAATCTTTCTGAGAAACTGCTCTGTGATGTGTGACTTCCACTCACAGAGTTTCATCTGTATTTCGTGGATCTCTTTGCTAGCTTATTTCTGTGGAATCTGAGAACAGATATTTCGGATCCCTTTGAAGATTATAGGGCCAAAGGAAATATCCTCCGATAACAAAGAGAAAGAAGCTTTCTGAGAAACTTCTTTGGGTTCTGTGAAATCATCTCAGAGAGTTACAGCTTTCCCCTCAAGAAGCCTTTCCCTAAGACAGTTCTTGTAAAATTTGCAAAGTGATATTTCGAATCTCATAGAGGCCTATGGTGAAAAAGGAAATATCCTGAGATGTAATCTGGAAAGAAGATTTCTGAGAAACTGCTACAATTCTGTGAATTCATCTCACAATGTTACAGCTTGCCCCTCAAGAAGACGCCCGCTAAGCCTGTTCTTGGGGAATTCGCAAAGTGATATTTGGAAGCCCATGGAGGGCTATGGTGAAAACGGACATATCCTCAGATGAAATCTGGAAAGAAGCTTTCTGAGAAACTGCTTAGTGTTCTGTTAATTCATCTCACGGAATTACAGCTTTCCCCTCAGGAAGCCGCTCTCTAAGCCTGTTCTTGTGGAATTCGCAAAGTAATATTTGGAAGGCCATACAGGGCTATGGTGAAAAAGGAAATATCCTCAGAGAACAACTGGAAAGAAGCTTTCTGAAAAACTACTTTGTGATGTGTGACTTCCACTCACATAGTTACATCTGTATTTCGTGGATCTCTTTGCTAGCCTTATTTCTGTGAAATCTGAGAACAGATATTTCGGATCCCTTTAAGACTATAGGGCCAAAGGAAATATCCTCCGATAACAAAGAGAAAGAAGCTGTCTGAGAAACTTCTTTGTGTTCCCTGAAATCATCTCACAGAGCTACAGCTTTCCACTCAAGAAGCCTTTCGCTAAGACAGTTCTTGTGGACTTTGCAAAGTGATATTTTGAAGCCAATATAGGGTTATGGTGAAAATGGAAATATCCTCAGATGAGATCTGAAAAGAAGCTTTCTGAGAACTGCTTACTGTTCTGTTAATTCATCTCACAGAGTTACAGCTTTCCCTCAAGAAGCCGCTCGCTATGCCTGTTGTTGTGGAATTCGCAAAGTGATATTAGGAAGCCCAAAGAGGGCTATGGTGAAAAAGGAAATATCCTCAGAGAAAAACTGGAAAGAAGCTTTCTGAGAAACTGCTTTGTGATGTGTGACTTCCACTCACAGAGTTACATCTGAATTTCGTGGATCTCTTTGCTAGCCTTATTTCTGTGGAATCTGAGAACAGATATTTGGGATCCCTTTGAAGACTATAGGGCCAAAGGAAATATCCTCCGATAACAAAGAGAAAGATGCTTTCTGAGAAACTTCTTTGTGTTCTGCGAAATAATTTCACAGAGTTAGTGCTGTCCCCTCGAGAAGCCTTTCGCTAAGAGACTTCTTGTGGAATTGGAAAAGAGATATTTGGAAGCCCATAGAGGGCTATGGTGAAAAAGGAAATATCCTCAGATGAAATCTGGAAAGAAGCTTTCTGAGAAAAGGCTTAGAGTTCTGTGAATTCATCTAACAGAGTTACAGCTTTCCCCTCAAGAAGCGTTTCGCTAAGCCAGGTCTTGTGGAATTCGCAAAGTGATATTAGGAAGCCCATAGAGGGCTAGTGTAAAAAAGGAAATATCCTCAGAGAAAAACAGGAAAGAATCTTTCTGAGAAACTGCTTTGTGATGTTTGACTTCCACTCACAGAGTTACATCTGTATTTCGCGGATCTCTTTGCTAGCCTTATTACTGTGGAATCTGAGAACAGATATTTTGGATCCCTTTGAAGACTATAGGGCCAAAGGAAATATCCTCCGATTACAAAGAGAAAGAAGCTTTCGGAGAAACTTCTTTGTGTTCTGTGAAATCATATCACGGAGTTACAGCTTTCCCCACAAGAAGCCTTTAGGTAAGACAGGTCTTGTGGAACTGGTAAAGTGATATTTGGAAGCCAATAGAGGGCTATGGTGAAAAAGGAAATATCCTCAGACAAAACTGGAAAGAAGCTTTCTGAGAAACCGTTTTGTGATGTGTGACTTAAACTCACAGAGTTACATCTGTATTTCCTGGATCTCTTTGCTAGCCTTATTTCTGTGGAATCTGAGAACAGATATTTCGGATCCCTTTGGAGACTACAGGGCCAACGGAAATATCATCCGATAACAAAGAGAAAGAAGCTTTCTGAGAAACTTCTTTTTGTTCTGTGAAGTCATCTCACAGAGTTACAGCTTTCCCCTCAAGAAGCCTTTCGCTAAGACAGTTCTTGTGGAATTGGCAAAGTGATATTTGGAAGCCCATAAAGGGCTAAGGTGAAAAAGGAATATCCTGAGAGAAAAACTGGAAAGAAGCTTTCTTAGAAACTGCTTTGTGATGTGTGACTTCCACTCACAGAGTTACATCTGTATTTCGTGGATCTCTTTGCTAGCCTTATTTCTGTGGATCTGAGAACAGATATTTCGGATCCCTTTGAAGACTATAGGGCCAAGGAAATATCCTCCGAAAACAAAGAGAAAGAAGCTTTCTGAGAAACTTCTTTTTGATCTATGAAATCATCTCACAGAGTTACAGCTTTCCCCTCAAGAAGACTTTTGCTTAGACAATTCTGGTGGAATTGGCAAAATGATATTTGGAAACCCATAGAGGGCTATGGTGAAAAAGGAAATATCCTCAGATGAAATCTGGAAAGAAGCTTTCTGAGAAACTGCTTAGTGTTCTGTTAATTCATAACACAGAGATACATCTGTATTTCGTGGATCTCTTTGCTAGTCTTATTTCTGTGGAATCTGAGAACAGATATTTCGGATCCCTTTGGAGACTACAGGGCCAAAGGAAATATCCTCCGATAACAAAGAGAAAGAAACTTACTGAGAAACTTCTTTTTGTTCTGTGAAGTCATCTCACAGAGTTACAGCTTTCCCCTCAAGAAGCCTTTCACTAAGACAGTTCTAGTGGAATAGGCAAAGTGATATTTGGAAGCCCATACAGGGCTTTGGTGAAAAAGGAATATCCTCAGAGAAAAACTGGAAAGAAGATTTCTGAAAAATTGCTTTGTGATGTGTGACTTCCACTCACAGAGTTACATCTGTATTTCGTGCATCTCTTTGCTAGCCTTATTTCTGTGGATCTGAGAACAGATATTTCGGATCCCTTTGAAGACTATAGGGCCAAGGAAATATCCTCCGAAAACAAAGAGAAAGAAGCTTTCTGAGAAACTTCTTTGTATTTTGTGAAATCCTCTCACAGATTTACAGCTTTCCCCTCAAGAAGCTTTTTGCTAAGACTGGTCTTGTGGAATTTGCAAAGTGATATTTGGAAGCCCATAGAGGGCTATGGTGAAAAAGGAAATATCCTCAGATGAAATCTGGAAAGAAGCTTTCTGAGAAACTGCTTAGTGTTCTGTGAATTCATCTCACAGAGTTACAGCTTTCCCCTCAAGAAGCTGCTCGCGAAGCCTGTTCTTGTGGAATTCGCAAGGTGATATTTGGAAGCCGATAGAGGGCTGTGGTGAAAAATGAAATATCCTCAGAAAAAAACAGGAAAGAAGCTTTCTGAGAAAATGCTTTGTGATGGTGACTTCCACTCACAGAGTTACATCTGTATTTCGTGGATCTCTTTGCTAGCCTTATTTCTGTGGAATCTGAGAACAGATATTTTGCATCCCTTTAAAGACTATAGAGCCAAAGGAAATATCCTCCGATAACAAAGAGAAAGAAGCTTTCTGAGAAACTTCTTTGTGTTCTCTGAAATCATCTCTCAGAGTTACAGCTTTCCACTCAAGAAGCCTTTCGCTAAGACAGGTTTTATGGAATTTGCAAAGTCATATTTGGAAGCCCAGAGAGGGCTACGGTGAAAAAGGATATATCCTCAGATGAAATCTGGAAAGAAGCTTGCTGAGAACTGCTTTGTGTTCTGTGAATTCATCTCACAGAGTTACAGCTTTCCCATCAAGAATCCGTTCGCTAAGCCTGTTCTTTTGGAATTTGCAAAGTGATATTGGGAAGCCCATCGAGGGCTAGGGTGAAAAAGGAAATATCAACAGAGAAAAACTGGAAAGAAGCTTTCTGAGAAACTGCTTTGTGAAGTGTGACTTCCACTCACAGAGTTACATCTGTACTTCGTGGATCTCTTTGCTAGCCTTATTTCTGTGGAATCTGAGAACAGATATTTCGGATCCCTTTGAAGACTATAGGGCCAAAGGAAATATCCTCCGATAACAAAGAGAAAGAAGCTTTCTGAGAAACTTCTTTGTGTTCTGTGAAATCATCTCACAGAGTTACAGCTTTCCCCTCAGGAAGCCTTTAGCAAAGACAGGTCTTGTGGAATTGGCAAAGTGATATTTGGAAGCCCTGAGAGGGCTATGGTGAAAAAGGAAATATCGTCAGATGAAATCTGGAAAGAAGCTTTCTGAGAAACTGCTTAGCGCTCTGTTAATTCATCTCTCAGAGTTACAGCTATCCCCTGAAGAAGCCGCTTGCTAAGCCTGTTCTTGTCGAATTCGCAAAGCGACATTTGGAAGCCCATAGAGGGCTATGGTGAAAAAGGAAATATCCTCAGAACAAAACTGGAAAGAAGTTTTCTGAGAAACTGCTTTGTGATGTGTGATTTCCACTCACAGAGTTACATCTGCATTTCGTGGATCTCTTTGCCAACCTTATTTCTGTGGAATCTGAGAACAGATATTTCGGATCCCTTTGAAGACTATAGGGCCAAAGGAAATATCCTCCCATAAGAAAGACAAAGAAGCTGTCTGATAAACTACTTGGTGTTCGGTGAAATCAACTCCCAGAGTTACAGCTTTCCCTTCAAGAAGCCTTTCGCTAAGACAGTTCTTGTGGAATTTGCAAAGTGATATTTGGAAGCCCTAAGAGGACTATGGTGAAAAAGGAAATATCCTCAGATGAAACCTGAAAAGAAGCTTTCTGAAAAACTGCTCAGTGTTCTGTGAATTCATCTCACAGAGTTACAGCATTACCATCAAGAAGCCGCTCCCTAAGCCTGTTTATGTGTAATTCGCAAAGTGATATATGGAAGCCCATAAAGGGCTATGGTGAAAAAGGAAATATCCTTAGAGAAAAAATGGAAAGAAGCTTTCTGAGAATCTGCTTTGTGATATTTGACTTCCACTCACAGAGTTACATCTGTATTTCGTGGAACTATTTGCTAGCCTGATTTCTGAGGAATCTGAGAACAGGTATTTCGGATCCCTTTGAAGACTATAGGGCCAAAGGAAATATCCTCTGATAACAACGAGAAAGAAGCTTTCTGAGAAACTTCTTTGTGTTCTTTGAAATCATCTCACAGAATTACAGCTTTCCCCTCAAGAAGCCTTCGCTAAGACAGTTCTTGTGCAATTTGCAAAGTGATATTTGGAAGCCCATAGAGGGCAATGGTGAAAAAGGAAATATCCTTACATGAAATCTGGAAAGAAGTTTCTGAGAAACTGCTTAGTGTTCTGATAATTCCCCTCACAGAGTTACAGCTTTCGCCTCAAGAAGCCGCTCATTAAGCCTGTTCTTGTGGAATTCGCAAAGTGATATTTGGAAGCTCATAGAGGGCTACGGTGAAAAAGAGAATATCCTCAGAGAAAACCTGGAAGGAAGCTTTCTGAGAAACTGCTTTGAGATATGTGACTTCCACTCACAGAGGTACATCTGTATTTCGTGGATCTCTTTGCTAGCCTTATTTCTGTGGAATCTGAGAACAGATATTTCGGATCCCTTTGAAGACTATAGGGCCAAAAGCAATATCGTCCGATAACAAAGGGAAAGAAGCTTTCTGAGAAACTTCTTCGTGTTCTGTGAAATCATCTCAGAGAGTTACAGCTTTCCCCTCAAGAAGCCTTTCGCTAAGACAGTTCTTGTGGAATTTGCAAAGTGATATTTGGAAACCCATAGAGGGCTACAGTGAAAAGGAAATATCATCAGATGAAATCTGGAAAGAAGCTTTCTGAGAAACTGCTTAGTGTTATGTGCATTCATCTCACAGAGTTACAGCTTTCCCCTCAAAAAGCCGCTCGTTAAGCCTCTTCTTGGGGATTTCGCAAAGTGATATTTGGAAGCCCATAGTGGGCTATGGTGAAGTAGGATATATCCTCAGAGGAAAACTGGAAAAAAGCTTTCTCATAAACTGCTTTGTGATGTGTGACTTCCACTCACAGAGTTACATCTGTATTTCGTGGATCTCTTTGCTAGCTTTATTTCTGTGGAATCTGAGAACAGATATGTCGGATCCCTTTGAAGACCAAAGGTATAAAGGAAATATCCTCCGATAACAAAGAGAAAGAAGGTTTCTGAGAAACTTCTTTGTGTTATGTGAAATCATCTCACAGAGTTACAGCTTTCCCCTCAAGAAGCCTTTCGCTGAGACAGTTCTTGTGGAATTTGAAAAGTGATATTTGGAAGCACATAGAGGGCTATGGTGAAAAAGGAAATATCCTCAGATGAAATCTGGAAAGAAGCTTTCTGAGAAACGGCATAGTGTTCTGTGAATTCACCTCACAGAGTTACAGCTTTCCCCTCAAGAAGCAGCGCGTTAAGCCTGTTCTTGTGGAATTCGTAAAGTGATATTTGGAAGCCCATAGAGGTGCAATGGTTAAAAAGGAAATATACTCAGAGAAAAACTGGAAAGAAGCTTTCTGAGAAACTGCTTTGTGATGTGTGACTTCCACTCACAGAGTTACATCTGTATTTCGTGGATCACTTTGCTAGCCTTATTTCTGTGGAATCTGAGAACAGATATTTCGGATACCTTTGAAGACTATATGGCCAAAGGAAATATCCTCCGATAACAAAGAGAAAGAAGCTTTCTGAGAAACTTCTTTGAATTCTGTGAAATCATCTCAAAGAGTTACAGCTTTCCCCTCAAGAAGCCTTTCCCTAAGACAGTTTTTGTGGAATTTGCAAAGTGATATATGGAAGCCCATAGAGGGCTATGGTGAAAAAGGAAATATCATCAGATGAAATCTGGAAAGAAGCTTTCTGAGAACCTGCTTAGTGTTTTGTGAATTCATCTCACAGAGTTACAGCTCTCGACTCAAGAAGCCTTTCGCTAAGACAGTTCTTGTGGAATTTCCAAAGTGATATTTGGAAGCCAATAAAGGGCTATGGTGAAAAAGGAAATATCCTCAGATGAAAGCTGGAAAGAAGCTTTCTCAGAGACGGCTTAGTGTTCTGTTAATTCACCTCACAGAGTTACAGCTTTCCCCTCAAGAAGCCGCTGGCTAAACCTGTTCTTGTGGAATTCGCCAAGTGATATTTGGAAGCCCATAGAGGGCCATGGTGAAAAAGGAAATATCCTCATAGAAAAACTGGAAAGAAGATTTCTGAGAATCTTCTTTGTGATGTTTGACTTCCACTCACAGAGTTACATCTGTATTTCGTGGATCTCTTTGCTAGCCTTATTTTTGTGGAATCTGAGAACAGATATTTCGGATCCCATTGAAGACTATAGGGCCACAGGAAATATCCTCCAATAACAAAGCGAAAGAAGCTTTCGGAGAAACTTCTTTGTGATCTGTGAAATCATCTCAAAGAGTTACAGCTTTCCCCTCAAAAAGCCTTTCGCTAAGAGAGTTCTTGTGGAATTTGCAAAGTGATATTTGGAAGCCCATGGAGGGCTATGGTGATAAAGGAAATATCCTCAGATGAAATCTGGAAAGAAGCTTTCTGAGAAACTGCTTAGTGTTCTCTGAATTCATCTCACAGAGTTACAGCTTTCCCCTCAAGAAGCCGCTGGCTAAGCCTCTTCTTGTGGAATTCGACAAGTAATATTTGGAAGCCCATAGAATGCTATGGTGAAAATGGGAATATCATCAGAGAAATATTGGAAAGAAGCTTTGTTAGAAACTGTTTTGTGATGTGTGACTTCCACTCACAGAGTTACATCAGTATTTCGTGGAACTCTTTGCTAGCCTTATTTCTGTGGAATCTGTGAAGAGATATTTCGGATCCCTTTGAAGACTATAGGGCCAAAGGAAATATCCTCCGATAACAAAGAGAAAGAAGCTTTCTGCGAAACTTCTTTGTGTTTTGTGAAATCATCTCACAGAGTTACAGCTCTCCCGTCCAGAAGCCTTTCGCTAATAGAGTTCTTGTGGAATTTGCAAAGTGATATATGGAAGCCCATAGAGGGATATGGTGAAAAAGAAAATATCCTCAGATGAAATCTGGAAAGAAGCTTTCTGAGAAACTGCTTAGACTTCTGTGAATTCATGTCACAGAGTTACAGCTTTCCCCTCAAGAAGCCACTCGCTAACCTGTTCTTGTGCAATTCGCAAAGTGATATTTGGAAGCCCATAGAGGGCTACGGTTTAAAAGGAAATATACTCAGAGAAAAACTGGAAAGAAGCTTTCTGAGAAACTGCTTTGTGATGTGTGACTTCCACTCACAGAGTTACATCTGTATTTCATGGATCTCTTTGATAGCCTTATTTCTGTGGAATCTGAGAACAGATATTTCGGATCCCTTTGAAGACTATAGGGCCAAAGGAAATATCCTCCGATAACAAAGATAAAGAAGCTTTCTTAGAAACTTCTTTGTGTTCTGTGAAATCATCGCACACAGTTACAGCTTTGACTCAAGAAGCCTTTCGCTAAGACAGTTCTTGTGGAATTTCCAAAGTGATATTTGGAAGCCCATAGAGGGCACTGGTGAAAAGGGAAATATCCTCAGATGAAATCTGGAAAGAAGCTTTCTGAGAAACTGCTTGGTGTTCTGTTAATTCGCCTCACATATTTACAGGTTTCCCCTCATGAAGCCGCTGGCTAATCCTGTTCTTGTGGAATTCGCAAAGTGATATTTGGAAGCCCATAGAGGGCTATGGTGAAAAAGGGAATATCATCAGAGAAAAACTGGAAAGAAGCTTTCTAAGAAACTGCTTTGTGATGTGTGACTTCCACTCACAGAGTTAAATCTGTATTTCTTGGATCTCTTTGCTAGCCTTATTTCTGTGGAATCTGAGAACAGATATTTCGGATCCCTTTGAAGACTATAGGGCCAAAGGAATTATCCTCAGATAACAAAGAGAAAGAAGCTTTCTGAGATACTTCTTGGTGTTCTATGAAATCATCTCACAGAGTTACAGCTTTGGACTCAAGAAGCCTTTCGCTAAGACAGTTCTTTTGGAATTTTCAAAGTGATATTTGGAAGCCCATAGAGGGCTATGGTGAAAAAGGAAATATCCTCAGATGAAATCTGGAAAGAAGCTTTCTGAGAAACTGCTTAGTGTTCTGTGAATTCATCTCCCAGAGTTACAGCTTTCCCCTCAAGAAGCCGCTGACTAAGCCTGTTCTTTTGGAATTCGCCAAGTAATATTTGGAAGCCCATAGAAGGCTATGGTGAAAAAGGGAATATCATCAGAGAAAAATTGGAAAGAAGCTTTCTGAGAAACTGCCTTGTGATGTGTGACTTCCACTCACAGAGTTACATCTGTATTTCGTGCAACTCCTTGCTAGCCTTATTTCTGTGGAATCTGAGAACAGATATTTCGGATCCCTTTGAAGACTATAGGGCCAAAGGAAATAGCCTCCGATAACAAAGAGAAAGAAGCTTTCTGAGAAACTTCTTGGTGTTCTGTGAAATCATCTCACAGAGTTACAGCTTTCCCCTAAATAAGCATTTCGCTAAGACAGTTCTTGTGGAATTTTCAAAGTGATATTTGGTAGCCCGTAGAGGGCTATGCTGAAAAAGGAAATATCTTCAGATGAAACCTGAAAAAAAGCTTTCTGAGAAACTGCTTAGTGTTCTGTGAATTCATCTCAC
This sequence comes from Macaca fascicularis, assembly GCF_037993035.2. NCBI lineage: Eukaryota > Metazoa > Chordata > Mammalia > Primates > Cercopithecidae > Macaca > Macaca fascicularis. The sequence goes on along the minus strand of NC_088377.1, from coordinate 69,810,617 downwards.
AGAGTTACAGCTTTCCCCTCAAGAGGCCGCTCCCTTAGCCTGTTCTTGTGCAATTCGAAAAGTGATATTTGGAAGCCCTTTGAGGGCTATGGTGAAAAAGGAAATATCGTTAGAGAAAAACTGGAAAGAAGCTTTCTGAGAATCTGCTTTGTGATGAGTGACTTCCACTCACAGAGTTACATCTGTATTTCGTGGATGTCTTTGCTAGACAGATTTCTGAGGAATCTGAGAACAGGTATTTCGGATCCCTTTGAAGACTATAGGGCCAAAGGAAATATCCTCCGTTAACAAAGGGAAAGAAGCTTTCTGTGAAACTTCTTTGTGATCTTTGAAATCATCTCACAGAGTTACAGCTTTCCCCTCAAGAAGCCTTCGCTAAGAGAATTCTTGTGGAATTTGCAAAGTGATATTTGGAAGCCCATAGAGGGGTATGGTGATAAAGGAAATATCCTCAGATGAAATCTGGAAAGAAGCTTTCTGAGAAACTGCTTAGTGTTCTGTTAATTCACATCACAGAGTTACAGATTTCCCCTCATGAAGCCGCTGGCTAAGCCTGATCTTGTGGAATTCGCAAAGTGATATTTGGAAGCCCATAGAGGGCTACTTTGAAAAGGGAATATCCTCAGAGAAAACAGGAAAGAAACTTCCTGAGAAACTGCTTTGTGATGGGTGGCTTCCAATCATAGAGTTACTTCTGTATTCGTGGATGTCTTTGCTAGCCTTATTTCTGTGGAATCTGAGAACAGATATTTCGGATCCCTTTGAAGACTATAGGGCCAAAGGAAATAACCTCCGATAAAAAAGAGAAAGAAGCTTTCTGAGAAACTTCTTTTTGTTCTGTGAAATCATCTCAAAGAGTTACAGCTTTCCCCTCAAGGAGCCTTTCGCTAAGTCAGTTCTAGTGGAATTTGCAATGTGATATTTGGAAGACCGTAGAGGGCTATGGTGAAAAAGGAAATATCCTAAGATGAAATCTGGAAGGAAGCTTTCTGAGAAACTGCTTAGTGTTCTGTGAATTCATCTCACAGAGTTACAGCTTTCCCCTCAAGAAGCCGCTGGCTAAGCCTGTTCTTGTGGAATTGGCCAAGTAATATTTGGAAGCCCATAGAATGCTATGGTGAAAATGGGAATATCATCAGAGAAATACTGGAAAGAAGCTTGGTTAGAAACTGCTTTGTGATGTGTGACTTCCACTCACAGAGTTACATCTGTATTTCGTGGATCTCTTTGATAGCCTTATTTCTGTGGAATCTGAGAACAGATATTTCGGATCCCTTTGAAGACTATAGGGCCAAAGGAAATATCCTCCGAAAGCAAAGAGAAAGAAGCTTACTTAGAAACTTCTTTGTGTTCTGTGAAATCATCGCACACAGTTACAGCTTTCGACTCAAGAAGCCTTTCGCTAAGACAGTTCTTGTGGAATTTCCAAAGTGATATTTGGAACCCATAGAGGGCACTGGTGAAAAGGGAAATATCCTCAGATGAAATCTGGAAAGAAGCTTTCTGAGAAACTGCTTAGTGTTCTGTTAATTCACCTCATAGATTTACAGCTTTCCCCTCATGAAGCCCCTGGCTAAGCCTGTTCTTGTGGAATTCGCAAAGTGATATTTGGAATCCCATAGAGGGTTATGGTGAAAAAGGGAATATCCTCAGAGAAAAACTGGAAAGAAGCTTTCTGAGAAACTGCTTTGTGATGTGTGACTTCCACTCACAGAGTTACATCTGTATTTCGTGGATCTCTTTGCTAGCCTTATTTCTGTGGAATCTGAGAACAGATATTTCGGATCCCTTTGAAGACTATAGGGCCAAAGGAAATGTCCTCCGTTAACAAAGAGAAAGAAGCTTTCAGAGAAACTTCTTTGTGTTCTGTGAAATCATCTCAGAGAGTTACAGCTTTCCCCTCAAGAAGCCTTTCGTTTAGACAGTTCTTTTGGAATTTGCAAAGTGGTATTTGGAAGCCCATAGAGGGCTGTGGTGAAAAAGGAAATATCCTCACATGAAATCTGGAAAGAAGCTTTCTGAGAAACTGCTTAGTGTTCTGTGAATTCACCTCAAAGTGTTACCGCTTTCCCCTCAAGAAGCCGCTCGATAAGCCTGTTCTTGTGGAATTCGCAAAGTGATATTTGGCAGCCCCTAGAGGTGCTATGGTTAAAAACGAAATATCCTAAGAGAAAAACTGGAAAGAAGCTTTCGTAGAAACTGCTTTGTGATGTGTGACTTCCACTCACAGAGTTACATCTGTATTTCATGGATTTCTTTGCTAGACTTATTTCTGTGGAATCTGAGAACAGATACTTCGGATCCTTTTGAAGACTATAGGGCCAAAGGAAATATCCTCCGATAACAAAGAGAAAGAAGCTTTCTGAGAAACTTCTTTGTGTTCTGTGAAATCATCTCACAGAGTTACAGCTTTCCCCTCAAGAAGCCTTTCGCTTAGACAGTTCTTGTGTAATTTTCAAAGTGATATTTGGAAGCCTCTAGAGGGCTATGGTGAAAAAGGAAATATCCTCAGATGAAATCTGGAAAGAAGCTTTCTGAGAAACTGCTTAGTGTTCTGTGAATTCATCTCCCAGAGTTACAGCTTTCCCCTCAAGAAGCCGCTGACTAAGCCTGTTCTTGTGGAATTCGCCAAGTAATATTTGGAAGCCCATAGAAGGCTATAGTGAAAAAGGGAATATCATCAGAGAAAAATTGGAAAGAAGCTTTCTGAGAAACTTCCTTGTGATGTGTGACTTCGACTCACAGAGTTACATCTGTATTTCCTGCAACTCTTGCTAGCCTTATTTCTGTGGAATCTGAGAACAGATATTTCGGATCCCTTTGAAGACTATAGGTCCAAAGGAAAAAGCCTCCGATAACAAAGAGAAAGAAGCTTTCTTAGAAACTTCTTTGTGTTCTGTGAAATCATCTCACAGAGTTACAGCTTTCCCCTCCAGAAGCCTTTCGCTAAGAGAGTTCTTGTGGAATTTGCAAAGTGATATTTGGAAGCCCAGAGAGGGCTATGGTGAAAAAGAAAATATCCTCAGATGAACTCTGGAAAGAAGCTTTCTGAGAAACTGCTTAGTGTTCTGTGAATTCATCTCACAGATTTACAGCTTTCCCTTCAAGAAGCCGCTCGCTAAGCCTGTTCTTTTGGAATTCGCAAAGCGATATTTGGAAGCCCATACAGGGCTATGGTGAAAAGGGAATATCCTCAGAGGAAAACTGGAAAGAAACTTTCTCAGAAACTGCTTTGTGATGTGTGACCTCCACTCACAGAGTTACATCTGTATTTCGTGGAACTCTTTGCTAGCCTTATTTCTGTGGAATCTGAGAACACATATTTCCTATCCCTTTGAAGACTATAGGGCCAAAGGAAATATCCTCCGATAACAAAGAGAAAGAAGCTTTCTGAGAAACTTCTTTGTGTTCTGTGAAATCATTTCACAGAGTTACAGCTTTCCCCTCCAGAAGCCTTTCGCTAAGAGAGTTCTTGTGGAATTTGCAAAGTGATATTTGGAAGCCCACAGAGGGCTATGGTGAAAAAGGAAATATCCTCAGATGAAATCTGGAAAGAAGCTTTCTGAGAAACTGCTTAGTGTTCTGTGAATTCATCTCCCAGAGTTACAGCTTTCCCCTCAAGAAGCCGCTAACTAAGCCTGTTCTTGTATAATTCGCCAAGTAATATTTGGAAGCCCATAGAAGTCTATGGTGAAAAAGGGAATATCATCAGAGAAAAATTGGAAAGAAGCTTTCTGAGAAACTGCCTTGTGATGTGTGACTTCCACTCACAGAGTTACATCTGTATTTCGTGCAACTCTTTGCTAGCCTTATTTCTGTGGAATGTGAGAACAGATATTTCGGATCCCTTTGAAGAGTATAAGGCCAAAGGAAACAGCCTCCGATAACAAAGAGAAAGAAGCTTTCTGAGAAACTTCTTTGTGTTCTGTGAAATCATGTCACAGAGTTACAGCTTTCACCTCCAGAAGCCTTTCGCTAAGAGAGTTCTTGTGTAATTTGCCAAGTGATATTTGGAAGCCCATAGAGGGCTATGGTGAAAAGGTACATATCCTCAGATGAAATCTAGAAAGAAGCTTTCTGAGAAACTGCTTAGTGTTCGGTTAATTCACCTCACAGAGTTACAGGTTTCGCCTCATGAAGCTGCTGGCAAAGCCTGTTCTTGTGGAATTCGCAAAGTGATATTTGGAAGCCCATAGAGGACTATGGTGAAAAAGGTATTATCCTACGAGAAAAACTGGAAAGAAGCTTTCTGAGAAACTGCTTTGTGATGTGTGACTTCCACTCACAGAGTTACGTCTGTGTTTCCTGTATGTCTTTTTCCTGCCTGATTTCTGTGGAATATGAGAACAGATATTTCGCATCCCTTTGAAGACTATAGGCCAAAGGAAATATCCTCCGATAACAAAGAGAAAGAAGCTTTCTGAGAAACTTCTTTGTGTTCTGTGAAATCATCTCACAGAGTTACAGCTTTCCCCTCAAGAAGCCTTTCGCTAAGACAGTTCTTGTGGAATTTACAAAGTTATATTTGTAAACCCGTAGAGGGCTATGGTGAAAAAGGAAATACAGTCAGATGAAATCTGGAAAGAAGCTTTCTGAGAAACTGCTTAGTGTTCTGTGAATTCATCTCACAGAGTTACAGCTTTCCCCTCAAAATGCCGCTCGCTAAGCCTGTTCTTGTGAAATTCGCAAAGTAATATTTGGTAGCCCATAGAGGTCTATGGTGAAAAAGGATATATCCTCAGAGGAAAACTGGAAAAAAGCTTTCTGAGAAACTGCTTTGTGATGTGTGACTTCCAATCACGGAGTTACATCTGTATTTCGTGGATCTCTCTTCTAGCCTGATTTCTGTGGAATCTGAGACCAGATAAATCGCATCCCTTTGAAAACTATAGGGCAAAGGAAATATCCTCCGATAACAAGGACAAAGAAGCTTTCTGAGAAACTTCTTTGTGTTCTGTGAAATCATCTCACAGAGTTACAGCTTTCCTCTCAAGGAGCCTTTCGATAAGACAGTTCTTGTGTAATTTGCAAAGTGTTATTTGGAAGCATATAGAGGGCTACGGTGAAAAAGGAAGTGTCTCAGATGAAATCTGGACAGAAGCTCTCTGAGAAACTGCTTAGTGTTCTGTGAATTCATCTCAAAGAGTTACTGCTTTCCCATCAAGAAGCCGATCGCTAATCCTGTTCTTGTGGAATTCGCAAAGTGATATTTGGAAGCCCATAGAGGTGCTATGGTTAAAAAGGGAATATCCGCAGAGAAAAACTGGAAAGAAGCTTTCTGAGAAACTGCTTTGTGATGTGTGACTTCCGCTCTCAGAGTTATATCTGTATTTCGTGGATCTCTTTGCTCGCCTTATTTCTGTGGAATGTGAGAACAGATATTTCGGATCCCTTTGAAGACTATAGGGCCAAAGGAAATATCCTCCGATAACAAAGAGAAAGAAGCTTTCTGAAAAACTTCTTTGTGTTCTTTGAAATTATCTCACTGAGTTACAGCTTTCCCCTCAAGAAGCCTTCGATACGACAGTTCTTGTGGAATTTGCAAAGTGATATTTGGAAGCCCGTAGAGGGCTATGGTGAAAAAGGAAACATCCTCAGATGAAATCTGGAAAGAAGCTTTCTGAGAAACGGCTTATTGTTCTCTGAATTCACCTCACAGAGTTACAGCTTTCGCCTAATGAAGCCGCTGGCTAAGCCTGTTTTTGTGGAATTCGCAAAGTGATATTTGGAAGCCCATAGAGGGCTATGGTGAAAAAGGGAATATCCTCAAAAAAAAAACGGAAAGAAGTTTTCTGAGAAACTGCTTTGTGATGTGTGACTTCCACTCACAGAGTTACATCTGTGTTTCGTGGATCTCTTTGCTAGCCTTATTTCTGTGGAACCTGAGAACAGATATTTCGGATCCCATTGAAGACTATAGGTCCAAAGGAAATATCCTCCGATAACAAAGAGAAAGAAGCTTTCTGAGAAACTTCTTGGTGTTCTGTGAAATCATCTCACAGAGTTACTGCTTTCGACTCAAGAAGCCTTTCGCTAAGACAGATCTTGTGGAATTTACAAAGTGTTATTTGGAAGCCCGTAGAGGGCTATGGTGAAAAAGGAAATATCCTCAGATGAAATCGGGAAAGAAGCTTTCTAAGAAACTGCTTAGTGTTCTCTGAATTCATCTCACAGAGTTACAGCTTTCACCTCAAAAATCCGCTCGCTAAGCTTCTTCTTGTGGAACTCGCAAAGTGATATTTGGAAGCCCATTGAGGGCTATGGTGAAAAAGGGAATATCCTCAAAAAAAAAACGGAAAGAAGTTTTCTGAGAAACTGCTTTGTGATGTGTGACTTCCATTCACAGAGTTACATCTGTATTTCGTGGATCTCTTTGCTACCCTTATTTCTGTGGAACCTGAGAACAGATATTTCGGATCCCATTGAAGACTGTAGGTCCAAAGGAAATATCCTCCGATAACAAAGAGAACGAAGCTTTCTGAGAAACTTCCTGGTGTTCTGTGAAATCATCTCACAGAGTTACTCCTTTCGACTCAAGAAGCCTTCCGCTTAGACAGATCTTGTGGAATTTACAAAGCGATATTTGGAAGCCCGTAGAGGGGTATGGTGAAAAAGGAAATATCCTCAGATGAAATCGGGAAAGAAGCTTTCTAAGAAACTGCTTAGTGTTCTCTGAATTCATCTCACAGAGTTACAGCTTTCACCTCAAAAATCCGCTCGCTAAGCCTGTTCTTGTGAAATTCGCAACGTGAAATTTGGAAGCCCATAGAGGGCTATGGTGAAAAAGGATATATCCTCAGAGGAAAGGTGGAAAAAAGCTTTCTGAGAAACTGCTTTGTGATATGTGACTTCCACTCACAGAGTTACGTCTGTATTTCGTGGATCTCTTTGCTAGCCTTATTTTTGTGGAATGTGAGAACAGATATTTCGGATCCCTTTGAAGACTAAAGGGCCAAAGGAAATATCCTCCGATAACAAAGAGAAAGAAGCTTTCTGAGAAACTTCTTTGTGTTCTGTGAAATCATCTCACAGAGTTACAAATTGCCCCTACAGAAGCGTTTCCCTAAGACAGTTATTTTGGAATTTACAAAGTGATATTTGGAAGCCCATAGAGGGCTATGGTGAAAAAGGAAATATCCTAAGATGAAATCTGGAAAGAAGCTTTCTGAGAAACTGCTTAGTGTTCTGTGAATTCATCTCAAAGAGTTACCGCTTTCCCTTCAAGAAGTCGCTCGCAAAGGCCGTGCGCGGTGGCTCAAGCCTGTAATCCCAGCACTTTGGGAGGCCGAGACGGGCAGATCACAAGTTCAGGAGATCGAGACCATCCTGGCTAACATGGTGAAACCCCGTCTCTACTAAAAAATACAAAAAAAAAAAACTAGCCGGGCGAGGTGGCGGGCGCCTGTAGTCCCAGCTACTCGGGAGGCTGAGGCAGGAGAATGGTGTAAACCTGGGAGGCGGAGCTTGCAGTGAACTGAGATCCGGCCACTGCACTCCAGCCTGGGAGACAGAGCGAAACTCCGCCTCAAAAAAAAAAAAAAAAAAAAAAAAAACAGAACCTGCTCCCTAAGCCTGTTCTTGTGGAATTCGCAAAGTGATATTTGGAAGCCCATAGAGGTGCTATGATTAAAAAGGAAATATCCGCAGAGAAAAACTGGAAAGAAGCTTTCTGAGAAACTGCTTTGTTATGTGTGACTTCCGCTCTCAGAGTTACATCTGTATTTCGTGGATCTCTTTGCTAGCCTTATTTCTGTGGAATGTGAGAACAGATATTTCGGATCCATTTGAAGACTATAGGGCCAAAGGAAATATCCTCTGATAACAAAGAGACAGAAGCTTTCTGAGAAACTTCTTTGTGTTCTTTGAAATTATCTCACTGAGTTACAGCTTTCCCCTCAAGAAGCCTTCGCTACGTCGGTTCTTGTGGAATTTGCAAAGTGATATTTGAAGACCGTAGAGGGCTATGGTGAAAAAGGAAACATCCTCAGATGAAATCTGGAACGAAGCTTTCTGAGAAACTGCTTAGTGTTCTGTTAATTCACCTCACAGAGTTTCAGCTTTCGCCTCATGAAGCCACTGGCTAAGCCTATTCTTGTGGAATTCTCAAAGTGATATTTGGAAGCCCATAGAGGGCTATGGTGAAAAAGGGAATATTCTCAGAGAAAAACTGGAAAAAAGTTTTCTGAGAGACTGCTTTGTGATGTGTGACTTCCACTCACAGAGTTACATCTGTATTTTGTGGATCTCTTTGCTAGCCTTATTTCTGTGGAATCTGAGAACAGATATTTCGGATCCCTTTGAAGACTAGAGGTCCAAAGGAAATATCCTCCGATAACAAAGAGAAAGAAGCTTTCTGAGAAACTTCTTTGTGTTCTGTAAAATCATCTCACGGTGTTACATCTTTCGACTCAAGAAGCCTTTCGCTAAGACAGCTCTTTCGGAATTTGCAAAGTGATATTTGGAAGTCCATAGAGGGCACTGGTGAAAAACGAAATATCCTCAGATGAAATCTGGAAAGAAGCTTTCTGAGAAACTGATTAGTGTTCTGTTAATTCACCTAACAGAGTTACAGCTTTCCCCTTATGAAGCCGCTGGCTAAGCCTGTTCTTGTGGAATTCGCAAAGGGATATTTGGAAGCCCATAGACGGCTGTGGTGAAAAAGGGAATATCCTCAGAGAAAAACTGGAAACAAGCTGTCAGAGAAACTGCTTTGTGATGTGTAACTTCCACACACAGAGTTAAATCTGTATTTCGTGTAACTCTTTGCTAACCTTATTTCTGTGGAATGTGAGAACAGATATTTCGGATCCCTTTCAAGACTATAGGGCCAAAGGAAATATCCTCCGAAAACAAAGAGAAAGAAGCTTTCTGAGAAACTTCTTTGTGTTCTGTGAAATCATCTCACAGAGTTACAGCTTTCCCTTCAAGAAGCCTTTCGCTAAGAAAGGTTTTGTGGAATTTCGAAAGTGATATTTGTAAGCCCATAGAGGGCTATGGTGAAAAGAAAATATCCTACGAAGAAATCTGGAAAGAAGCTTTTGGAAAAACCGCTTAGTGTTCTGTGAATTCATCTCACAGAGTTACAGCTTTCCCCTCAAAACCCGCTCGCTAAGCCTGTTCCTGTGGAAATCGCAAAGTGATATTTGGAAACCCATAGTTGGCTATGGTGAAAAAGGGAATATCTTCAGTGAAATACTGGAAAGAAGCTTTCTGACAAAAGCTTTGTGACGTGTGACTTCCACTAATAGAGTTACATCTGTATTTCGTGGATCTCTTTGCTAGTTTTATTTCTGTGGAATCTGAGAACAGATATTTCGGATCCCTTTGAAGACTATAGGGCCTAAGGAAATATCCTCCGATAACAAAGAGAAAGAAGCTTTCTGAGAAACTTCTCGGTGTTCTGTGAAATCACCTCACAGAGTTACAACTTTCCCTTCAAGAAGCCTTTCGCTAAGACAGTTCTTGTGGAATTTGCAAAATGATATTTGGGAGCACATAGAGGGCTATGGTGAAAAAGAAAATATCCTCAGATGAAATCTGGAAAGAAGCTTTCTGAGAAACTGCTTAGTGTTCTGTGAATTCATCTCACATTGTTACAGCTTTCCCCTCAATAAGCCGCTCGCTAAGCCTGTTCTTGAGGAATTCGCAACGTGATATTTGGAAGCCCATAGAGGGCGACGGTGAAAAAGGAAATATCCTCAGAGTAAAACTGGAAAGAAGCTTTCTGAGAAACTGTTTTGTGATGTGTGACTTCCACTCACAGAGTTACATCTGTATTTCGTGAATCTCTTTGCAAGCCTTATTTCTGTGGAATATGAGAACAGATATTTCTGATCCCTTGAAGACAACAGGGCCAAAGGAAATATCCTCCGATAAAAAAGAGAAAGAAGGTTTCTGAGAAACTTCTTTGTGTTCGGTGAAATCATCTCACAGGGTTACAGCTTTCGACTCAAGAAGCCTTTCGCTAAGACAGTTCTTGTGGAATTTGCAAAGTGATATTTGGAAGCCCATAAAGGGCTATAGTGAAAAAGGAAATATCCTCAGATGAAATCTGGAAAGAATCTTTCTGAGAAACTGCTTAGAGTTCTGTTAATTCATCTCACAGAGCTACATCTGTACTTCGTGGATCTCTTTGCTAGCCTTATTTCTGTATAATCTGAGAACAGATATTTCGGATCCCTTTGAAGACTATAGGGCCAAAGGAAATATACTCCGATAACAAAGAGAAAGAAGCTTTCTGAGAAACTTCTTTGTGTTCTTTGAAATCATCTCACAGAGTTACAACTTTCCCCTCAATAAGCCTTTCACTAAGACAGTTCTTGTGGAATTTGCAAAGTGATATTTGGAACCCCTAGAGGGCATTGGCGAAAAAGGAAATATCCTCAGATGAAATCTGGAAAGAAGCTTTCTGAGAAACTGCTTAGTTTTCTGTGAATTCATCTCAAAGAGTTACAGCTTTCCCCTCAAGAAGCCGCTCGCTAAGCCTGTTCCTGTGCAATTCGGAAAGTGATATTTGGAAGCCGATAGAGGGCTACGGAAAAAAAGGAAATATCCTCAGAAAAAAACTCGAAAGAAGCTATCTTAGAACCTGCTTTGTGATTTGTGAATTCCACAAAGCGTGTTACATCTGTATTTGGTGGATCTCCGTTCTAGCCTTCTTTCTGTGGAATCTGAGAACAGATATTTCGGATCCCTTTGAAGACTATAGGGCCAAAGGAAATATCCTCCGATAACAAAGAGAAAGAAGTGTTCTGAGAAACTTCTTTGTGTTCTGTGAAATCATCTCACAGAGTACAGGTTTCCCTGCAAGAATCCTTTCGCTCAGACAGTTCTTGTGGAATTTGCAAAGTGATATTTGGAGTTCCATAGAGGGCTATGGTGAAAAAAGAAATAACCTCAGATGAAATCTGGAAACAAGCTTTCTGAGAAACTGCTTAGTGTTCTGTGAATTCATCTCACAGTTTTACAGCTTTCCCCTCAAGAAGCCTTTCGCTAAGCCTGTTCTTGTGGAATTCGCAAAGTGATATTTGGAAGCCCATAGAGGGCAATGGTGAAAAGGAAATATCCTCAGAGAAAAACTGGAAAGAAGCTTTCGGAGAAACTGCTTTGTGATGAGTGACTTCCACTTTCAGAGTTACATCTGTATTTCGCGGATCTCTGTGCTAGCCTTATATCTGTGGAATATGAGAACAGATATTTCGGATCCCTTGGAAGATTCTAGGGCCAAAGGATATATCCTCCGATAACAAAGAGAAAGAAGCTTTATGAGAAACTTCTTTGTGTTCTGTGAAATCATCTCACAGAGATAAAGCTTTCCCCTCAAGAAGACTTTCGCTAATACAGCTTTTGTGGAATTTGCAAAGTGATATTTGGAAGACCATAGAAGGCTTTGGTGAAAAAGGAAATACCCTCAGATGAAATCTGAAAAGAAGCTTTCTGAGAAACTGCTTAGTGTTCTGTGAATTCATCTCACAGACTTACAGCTTTCCCCTCAAGAAGCCGCTCGCTCAACCTGTTCCTGTGGAATTCGTAAAGTGATATTTGGAAGCCCATAGAGGGCTACGGTGAAAAAGGAAAAATCCTCAGGAAATACTGCAAAGAAGCTATCTTAGAAACTGCTTTGTGATGTGTGACTTCCACTCACAGAGTTACATCTGTATTTTGTGGATCTCTTTGCTAGCCTTATTTCTGTGGAATCTGAGAACAGATATTTAGCATCCCTTTGAAGACTATAGGTCCAAAGGAAATAACCTCCGGTAACAAAGAGAAAGAAGCTTTCTGAGAAACCTCTTTGTGTTCTGTGAAATCATCTCACAGAGTTACAGCTTTCCCCTCAAGAAGCCTTTCGCTAAGACAGTTCTTGTGAAATTTGCAAAGTGATATTTGGAACCCCTAGAGGTCATTGGCGAAAAAGGAAATATCCTCAGATGAAATCTGGAAAGAAGCTTTCTGAGAAACTGCTTAGTGTTCTGTTCATTCATCTCACTGAGTTACATCTGTATTTCGTGGATCTCTTTGCTAGCTTTATTTCTATGGAATCTGAGAACAGATATTTCGGATCCCTTTGAAGACTATAGGGGCAAAGGAATTATCTTCCGATAACAAAGGGAAAGAAGCTTTCTGAGAAACTTCTTGGTGTTCTGTGAAATCATCTCACAGAGTTACAGCTTTCCCCTCAAGAAGCCGCTTGCTAAGCGTGTTCTTGTGGAATTTGCAAAGTGATATTTGGAAGCCCATAGAGGGCTACGGTGAAAAAGGAAATATCCTCAGAGAGAAACTGGAAAGAAGCTTTCTGAGAAACTGCTTTGTGATGTGTGACTTCCACTCACAGAGTTACATCTGTATTTCGTGGATCTCTTAGCTAGCATTATTTCTGTGGAATCTGAGAACACATATTTCGGATCTCTTTGAAGACTATAGGGCCAAAGGAAATATCCTCCGATAACAAAGAGAAAGAAGCTTTCAGAGAAACTTCTTTGTGTTCTGTGAAATCATCTCATAGAGTTACTGATTTCCCGTCAAGAAGCCTTTCGCTTAGACATTTCTTGTGGAATTTGCAAAGTGATATTTGGAAGCCCCTAGAGGGCTATGGTGAAAAAGGAAATATCCTCAAAAGAAATCTGGAAAGAAGCTTTCTGAGAAACTGATTAATGTTCTCTGAATTCATCTCAAAGAGTTACCGCTTTCCCCTCAACAAACCGCTCGGTAAGCCTGTTCTTGTGGAATTAGCAAAGTGATATTTGGAAGCCCATAGAGGGCTATGGTGAAAAAGGAAATATCCTCAGAGAAAAACCAGAAAGAAGCTTTCTGAGAAACTGCTTTGTGATGTGTGACGTCCACTCACAGAGTTACATCTGTATTTCGTGGATCTCTTTGCTAGCCTTATTTCTGTGGAATCTGAGAACAGATATTTCGGACCCCTTTGAAGACTATAGGGCCAAAGGAAATATCCTCCGATAACAAAGAGAAAGAAGCTTTCTTAGAAACTTCTTTGTGTTCTGTGAAAACATCTCAAAGGGTTACAGCTTTCCCCTCAAGAAGCCTTTCGCCAAGATAGTTCTTGTGGAATTTGCAAAGTGATATTTGGAATCTCAAAGAGGCCAATGGTGAAAAAGGAAATATCCTCAGATGAAATCTGGAAAGAAGCTTTCTGAGAAACTGATTAGTGTTCTGTGAATTCATCTACCAGAGTTACAGCTTAGCCTTCAAGAAGCCGCTCGCTAAGCCTGTTCTTGAGGAATACACAAAGTGATATTTGGAAGCCCATATTGGGCTATGGTAAAAAAGGAAATATCCTCAGAGAAAAAGTGGAAAGAAGCTTTCTGAGAAACTGCTTTGTTATGTGTGACTTCCACTCACAGAGTTACATCTGTATTTCCTGGATCTCTTTGCTAGCCTTATTTTTGTGGAATCTGAGAACAGATATTTCGGATCCCTTTGAAGACTATAGGGCCAAAGGAAATATCCTCCGGTAACAAAGATGAGGAAGCTTTCTGGGAAACTTCTTTGTGACCTGTGAAATCATTTCACAGAGTTACAGCTTTCCCCTCAAGATGCTTTTCGCTAAGAGAGTTCTTTTGCAATTGGCAAAGTGATATTTGGAAGCCCATAGAGCGCTATGGAGAAAAAGGAATTCTCCTCAGATGAAATATGGAAAGAAGCTTTCTGAGAAACTGCTTAGTGTTCTGTTAATTTACCTCACAGAGTTTCAGCAATCCCCTCCAGAAGCCGCTCGCTAAGCCTTTTCTTGTGGAATTCGCAAAGAGATATTTGGAAGCTCTTAGAGGGCTATGGTGAAAAAGGAAATATCCTCAGAGAAAAACGGGAATGAAGCTTTCTGAGAGACTGCTTTGTGATGTGTGACTTCCACTCACAGAGTTACATTTGTATTTCGTGGATCTCTTTGGAGCCTCATTTCTGTGGAATCTGAGAAGAGATATTTCGGATACCTTTGAAGACTATAGGGCCAAAGGAAATATCCTCCGATAACAAAGAGAAAGAAGCTTTCTGAGAAACTTCCTGTGTTCTGTGAAATCATCTCACAGAGTTACAGCTTTCCCCTCAAGAAGCCTTTCGCTAAGACAGTTCTTGTGGAATTTGCAAAGTGATATTTGGAAGCCCACAGAGGGCTAGGGTGAAGAAGGAAATACCCTCAGATGAAATCTGGAAAGAAGCTTTCTGAGAAACTGCTTAGTGTTCTGTGAATTCATCTCACAGAGTTACAGCTTCCACCTCTAGAACCCGCTCGCTAAGCCTGTTCTTGTGGAATTCTCAAAGTGATATTTGGAAACCCATAGAGGGCTCTGGTGAAAAGTGAAATACCCTCAGAGAAAAACGGAAATGAAGCTTTCTGAGAAACTGCTTTGTGATGTGTGACTTCCATTCACAGAGTACATCTGTATTTCGTAGATGTCTTTGCTAGCCTTATTTCTGTGGAATCTGAGAACAGATACTTCGGATACCTTTGAAGACTATAGGGCCAAAGGAAATATCCTCCGATAACAAAGAGAAAGAAGCTTTCTGAGAAACTTCTTGTGTTCTGCGAAATCATCTCACAGAGTTACAGCTTTCCCCTCAAGAAGCCTTTCGCTAAGACAGTTCTTGTGGAATTTGCAAAGTGATATTTGGAACCCCAAGAGGGCTATGGTGAAAAAGGAAATATCCTCAGATGAAATCTGGAAAGAAGGTTTCTGAGAAACTGCTTAGTGTTCTGTGAATTCATCTCACAGAGTTACAGCTTTCCCCTCAAAAAGCCGCTCGCTATGACTGTTCTTGAGGAATTCGCAAAGTGATATTTGGAAGCCCATAGAGGGCTATGGTGAAAACGGAAATATCCTCAGATGAAATCTGGAAAGAAGCTTTCTGAGAAACTGCTTATTGTTCTGTGAATTCATCTCACAGAGTTACAGCTTTCCCCTCGAGAAGCCGCTCGCTAAGCCTGTTGTTATGGAATTCGCAAAGCGATATTTGGAAGCCCTTGGAGGTCTATGGTGAAAAAGGAAATATCCTCAGAGAAAAACTGGAAAGAAGTTTTCAAAAAAACTGCTTTGTGATGTGTGACTTCCACTCACAGAGTTACATCTGTATTTCCTGGATCTCTTTGCCAGCCTTATTTCTGTGGAATTTGAGAACAGATATTTCGGTCCCCTTTGAAGACTAAAGGGCCAAAGGAAATATCCTCCGATAACAAAGAGAAAGTAGCTTTCTGAGAAACTTCTTTGTGTTCTGTGAAATTATCTCACAGAGTTACACCTTTCCCCTCAAGGAACCTTTCGCTAAGACAGTTCTTGTGGAATTTGCAAAGTGATTCTTTGAAACACATAGAGGTCTACGGTGAAAAAGGAAATATCCTCAGATGAAATCTGGAAAGAAGCTTTCTGAGAAACTGCTTACTCTTCTATGAATTCATCTCACAGAGTTACAGCTTTCCCTTCAAGAAGCCGTGCTCGCTAAGCCTGTTCTTGTGGAATTCGCAAACTGATATTTGGAAGCCCATAGACGGCTATGGTGGAAAAGGAAATATACTCAGAGAAAAACTGGAAAGAAGCTTACTGAGAAACTGCTTTGTGATGTGTGACTTCCACTCACAGAGTTACATCTGTGTTTCGTGGATCTCTTTGCTAGCCTTATTTCTGTGGAATCTGAGAACAGATATTTCGGATCCCTTTGAAGACTATAGGGCCAAAGGAAATATCCTCCGATGACAAAGAGAAACGTTCTGAGAAACTTCTTTGTGTTCTGTGAAATCATCTCACAGAGTTACTGGTTTCCCCTCAAGAAGCCTTTCGCTAAGACAGTTCTTATGGAATTTGCAAAGTGATATTTGGAACCCATAGAGGGATGTGGTGAAAAAGGAAATAACCTCCGATGACATCGGGAAAGAAGCTTTCTGAGAAACTGCTTCGTGTTCTGTGAATTCATCTCACAGAATTACACCTTTCACCTCAGGAAGCCGCCCGCTAAGCCTGTTCTTGTGGAATTCACAAAGTGATATTTGGAAGCCTTAAGAGGGCTATGTTGAAAAAGGAAATACCCTCAGAGAAAAACTGGAAAGAAGCTTTCTGAGAAAATGCTTTGTGATGTGTGACTTCCACTCACAGAGTTACATCTGTATTTCGTTTAAGTCTTCGATACCTTATTTCTGTGGAATCTGAGAATAGATATTTCGGATCCCATTGAAGACTATAGGGCGAAAGGAAATATCCTCCGATAACAAAGAGAATGAAGCTTTCTGAGAAACTTCTTTGTGTTCTGTGAAATCATCTCACAGAGTTACACATTTCCCCTCAAGAAGACTTTCGCTGAGACTGTTCTTGTGGAATTTGTAAAGTGATATTTAGAAGCCCATAGAGGTCTATGGTGAAAAAGGAAATTTCCTCAGATGAAATCTGTAAAGAAGCTTTCTGAGCAACTGCTTAGTGTTCTGCGAATTCATCTCACAGAGTTACAGCTTTCCCCTCAAGAAGCCGCTCGCTAAGCCTGTTCTTGTGGAATTCGAAAAGTGATATTTGGAAGCCCATAGAGGGCTATGGTGAAAAAGGAAATACCCTCAGATAAAAACGGGAATGAAGTTTTCGAAGAAACTGCTTTGTGATGTGTGACTTCCACTCACAGAGTTACATCTCTGTTTCGTGGATCTCTTTGGTAGTCTTATTTCTCTGGAATCTGAGAACAGATATTTCGAATCCCTTTGAAGACTAGAGGGCCAAAGGAAATATCCTCCGATAACAAAGAGAAAGAAGCTTTCTGAGAAACTTCTTTGTGTTCTGTGAAATCATCTCACGGTGTTAATGCTTTCCGCTCAAGAAGCCTTTCGCTAATACAGTTCTTGTGGAATTCGCAAAGTGATATTTGGAAGTCCATAGAGGGCTATGGTGAAAAAGGAAATATCCTCATGAAATCTGGAAAGATGCTTTCTGAGAAACTGCTTTGTGTTCTGTGAATTCATCTCACAGAGTTACAGCTTTCCCCTCTAAAAGCCTCTCGCTAAGCCTGTTCTTGTGGAATTCGCAAAGTGATATTTGGAAGCCCATAGAGGGCTACGGTGAATAAGGAAATATCCTAAGAGAAAAACTGGAAAGAAGCTTTCTGAGAAACTGCTTTGTGACGTGTGACTACCACTCACAGAGTTACATCGGTATTTCGTAGATCTCTTTGCTAGCCTTATTTCTGTGGAATCCGATATCAGGTATTTCGGATCACTTTGAAGACTATAGGGCGAAAGGAAATATCCTCCGATACCAAAGAGAAAGAAGCTTTCTGAGAAACTTCTTGTGTTCTGTGAAATCATCTCACAGAGTTAGAGCTTTCCCTCAAGAAGCCTTTCGCTAAGACAGTTCTTGTGGAATTTGCAAAGTGAGATTTGGAAGCCCATAGAGGGCTATGGTGGAAAAGGAAATACCCTCAGATGAAATCTGGAAAGAAGCTTTCTGAAAATCTGCTTAGTGTTCTGTGAATTCATCTCACAGAGTTACAGCTTTTCCCTCAAGAAGCCTTTCGCTAAGAGAGTTCTTGTGGAATTTGCAAAGTGATATTTCGAAGCCCAAAGAGGGCTATGGTGAAAACGGAAATATCCTCAGATGAAATCTGGAAAGAAGCTTTCTGAGAAACTTCTTACTCTTTTGTGAATTCATCTAACAGAGTTACAGCTTTCCCCTCAAGAAGCCCCTCGCTTAGCCTGTTCTTGTGGAATTCGCAAAGTGATATTTGGAAGTCCATAGGGGGCTATG
Source organism: Macaca fascicularis (assembly GCF_037993035.2). Classification (NCBI taxonomy): domain Eukaryota; kingdom Metazoa; phylum Chordata; class Mammalia; order Primates; family Cercopithecidae; genus Macaca; species Macaca fascicularis. The sequence goes on along the minus strand of NC_088377.1, from coordinate 69,792,888 downwards.
GTGAAAAAGGAAATATCCTCAGATGAAATCTAGAAAGAAGCTTTCGGAGAAACTGCTTAGTGTTCTGTGAATTCATCTCAGAGTTACAGCTTTCCCCTCCAAAGCCGCTCGCTAAGCCTGTTCTTGTGGAATTCGCAAAGTGATATTTGGAAGCCCCTAGAGGGCTACGGTGAAAAAGGAAATATCCTCAGAGAAAAACTGGAAAGAAGCTTTCTGAGAAACTGCTTTTTGATGTGTGACTACCACTCACAGAGGTACATCGGTATTTCATGGATCTCTTTGCTAGCCTTTTTTCTGTGGAATCTGAGATGAGATATTTCGGATCCCTTTTAAGACTATAGGACCAAAGGAATTATCCTCCAATAACAAAGAGAAAGAAGCTTTCTGAGAAACTTCTTTGTGTTCTGTGAAATCATTTAACAGAGTTACACCTTTCCCCTCAAGAATCCTTTCACTAATAGAATTCTTGTGGAATTTGCAAAGTGATATTTGGAAACCCAAAGAGGGCTATGGTGAAAACGGAAATATCCTCAGATGAAATCTGGAACGAAGCTTTCAGAGAAACTGCTTAGTGTTCTGTGAATTCATCTCACAGAGTTACAGCTTTCCCCTCAAGAAGCCGCTCGCTAAGCCTGTTCTTGTGGAATTCGCAAAGTGATATTTGGAAGCACATAGAAGGCTTCGGTGAAAAAGGAAATATACTCAGGGAAAAACTGGAAAGAAGCTTTCTGAGAAACTCCTTTGTGATGTGTGACTTCCACTCACAGAGTTACATCGGTATTTCGTGGATCTCTTTGCTACCCTTATTTCTGTGGAATTTGAGATCAGGTATTTCGAATCTCTTTGAAGACTATAGGGCGAAAGGAAATATACTGCCATAACAAAGAGAAAGAAGCATTCTGAGAAATTTCTTTGTGTTCTGTGAATTCATCTCACAGAGTTACAGCTTTCCCCTCAAGAAGCCGTTCGCTAAGCCTGTTCTTGTGGAGTTCGCAAAGTGATATTTGGAAGCCCATCGAGGGATAGAGTGAAAAAGGAAATATCCTCAGAGAGAAACTGGAAAGAAGCTTTCTGAGAAACTGCTTGGTGATGTGTGACTTCCACTGTCAGAGATATATCTGTATTTCGTGGATTTCTTTGCTAGCCTTATTTCTGTGGAATCTGAGAACGGATATTTCGGATCCGGTTGAAGACTACAGGGCCAAAGGAAATATCCTTCGATAACAAAGAGAAAGAAGGTTTGTGAGAAACTTCTTTGTGTTCTGTGAAATCATCTCACAGGGTTACACCTTTCCCCTCAAGAAGCCTTTCGCTAAGACAGGTCTTGTGGAATTTGCAAAGCGATATTTCGAAGCCCATAGAGAGCTATGGTGAAAAAGGAAATATCCTCAGATGAAATCTGGAAAGAAGCGTTCTGAGAAACTGCTTAGCGTTCTGTGAATTCATCTCACCGAGATACAGCTTTCCCATCAAGAAGCCGCTCGCTAAGCCTGTTCTTGTGGAATTCGCAAAGTGATATTTGGAGGCCATAGAAGGCTATGGTGAAAAAGAAAATATCTTCAGAGAAAAACTGGAAAGAAGCTTCCTGAGAAACTGCTTTGTGATGTGTGACTTCCACTCACAGAGTTTCATCGGTACTTCGTGGATCTGTTTGCTAGGCTTATTTCTGTGGAATCTGAGAACTAATATTTCGCATCATTTTGAAGACTATAGGGCCAAAGGTAAAATCCTCCCATAAGAAAGAGAAAGAAGCTTTCTGAGAAACTTCTTTGTGTTCTGTGAAATCATCTCACAGAGTTACAGCTTTCCCCTCAAGAAGCCTTTCTCTAAGGGAGTTCTTGTGGAATTTGCAAAGTGATATTTGGAAGCCCATAGAGGGCTATGGTGAAAAAGGAAATATCCTCAGATGAAATCTGGAAAGAAGCTTTCTGAGAAACTACTTAGTGTTCTGCTAATTCGTCTCAAGAGTTACAGCTTTCCCCTCGAGAACCCGCTCGCTAACCCTGTTCTTGTGTAATTCGCAAAGTGATATTTGGAAGCCCATAGAGAGCTATGTTGAAAAAGGAAATATCCTCAGAGTAAAACTGGAAAGAAGCTTGCTGAGAAACTGCTTAGTGTTCTGAGAATTCATCTCACAGAGTTACAGTTTTCCCCTCAAGAAGCCTTTCGCTAAGACAGTTCTTGTGGAATTGGCAAAGTGATAATTTGAAGCCCATAGAGGGCTATGGTGAAAAAGGAAATATCGTCAGATGAAATCTGGAAAGAAGCTTTCTGAGAAACTGCTTAGTGTTCTGTGAATTCATCTCACAGAGTTACAGCTTTCCCCTCAAGAAGCCGCTCGTTCAGCCTGTTCTTGTGGAAATCGGAAAGTGATATTTGGAAGCCCATAGAGGGCTATGGTGAAAAAGGAAATATCCTCAGAGAAAAACTGAAAAGAAGCTTTCTGAGAAACTGCTTTGTGATGTGTGACGACCACTCACAGAGTTACATCGGTACTTCCTAGATCTCTTTGATAGCCTTATTTCTGTGGATTCTGAGATCAGATATTTCGGATCCCTTTGAGGACTATAGGGCTAAGAAAATATCCTCCGATAAGAAAGAGAAAGAAGCTTTCTGAGAAACTGCTTAGTGTTCTGTGAAATCAACTCTCAGCGTTACACCTCTCCCCTCAAGAAGTCTTTCACTAAGACAGGTCTTGTGGAATTTGCAAAGTGATACTTGGAAACCCATAGAGGGCTATGGTGAAAAAGGAAATATCCTCAGATGAAATCTGGAAAGAAGCTTTCTGAAAAATTGCTCAGTGTTCTGTGAATTCATCTCTCAGAGTTACAGATTTCCCCTCAAGAAGCCGCACGCTAAGCCTGTTCTTGTGGAATTCGCAAAGTGACATTTGGAAGCCCATTGAGGGCTATGCTGAAAAAAGAAATATCCTCAGAGAAAAACTGGAAAGAAGCTTTTTGAGAAACTGCTTTGTGATGTGTGACTACCACTCACAGGGTAACATCGGTATTTCCTAGATCTCTTTGCTAGCCTTATTTCTGTGGAATCTGCGATCAGATATTTCAGATCCCTTTGAAGACTATAGGGCCAAAGGAAATATCCTCCGATAACAAAGAGAAAGAATCTTTCTGAGAAACTTCTTTGTGTTCTATGAAATCATCTCACAGAGTTACAGCTTTCCCCTCAAGAAGCCTTTCGCTAAGACAGTTCTTATGGAATTTGCAAAGTGGTATTTGGAAGCCCATAGAGGGCTGTGGTGAAAAAGGAAATATCTTCAAATGAAATCTGTAAAGAAGCTTTCTGAGAAACTGCTTAGTGTTCTGTTAATTCAACTCAAAGAGTTATAGCATTCCCCTCAAGAACCCGCTCGCTAAGCCTTTTCTTGTGGAAATCGCAAAGTGATATTTGGAAGCCCATAGAGGGCTATGTTAAAAAAGGAAATATCCTCAGAGTAAAACTGGAAAGAAGCTTGCTGAGAAACTGCTTAGTGTTCTGTGAATTCCTCTCACAGAGTTACAGATTTTCCCTCAAGAAGCCTTTCGCTAAGACAGTTCTTGTGGAATTTGCAAAGTGTTATTTGGAAGCCCATAGAAGGCTAAGGTGAAAAAGAAATATCCTCAGAGAAACACTGGAAAGAAGCTTTCTGAGAAACTGCTTTGTGATGTGTGACTTCCACTCACAGAGTTACATCTGTATTTCGTGGATCTCTTTGCTAGACTTATTTCTGTGGAATCTCAGAACAGATATTTCGTTTCCCTATGAAGACTATAGGACCAAAGGAAATATCCTCTGATAACAAAGAGAAAGAACCTTTCTGAGAAACTTCTTTGTGTTCTGCGAAATCATCTCACAGAGTTACAGCTTTCCCCTCAAGAAGCCTTTCGCTAAGACAGTTCTTGTGGAATTTGCAAAGTGATACTTGGAATCCCCTAGAGGGCTATGGTCAAAAAGGAAATATCTTCAGATGAAATCTGGAAAGAAGCTTTCTGCGAAACTGCTTCGTGTTCTGTGAATTCATCTCAAAGAGTTACAGCTTTCCCCTCAAGAAGCCGCTCGCTAAGCCTGTTCTTGTGGAATTCGCAAAGTGATATTTGGAAGCCCTTAGAGGGCTATGGTGAAAAAGGAAATATCCTCAGAGAAAAACTGGAAGAAGCTTTCTGAGAAACTGCTTTGTGATGTGTGACTTCCACTCACAGAGTTACATCTGTATTTCGTCGATCTCTTTGCTAGCCTTATTTCTGTGGAATCTGAGAACCGCTATTTCGGATCCCTTTTAAGAGTATAGGGCCAAAGGAAATATCCTCCGATAACAAAGAGAAAGAAGCTTTCTGAGAAACTTCTTTGTGTCTGTGAAATCATCTCACAGAGTTACAGCTTTCCGCTCAAGAAGCCATTCGCTAAGACAGTTCTTGTGGAATTTGCAAAGTGATATTTGGAACCCCTAGAGGGCTATGGTGAAAAAGGAAATATCCTCAGATGAAATCTGGAAAGAAGCTTTCTGAGAAACTGCTTAGCGTTCTGTGAATTCATCAAACAGAGTTACAGCTTTCCCCTCAAAAAGTCGCTCACTAAGCCTCTTCTTGTGGAATCCGCAAAGTGATATTTGGAAGCCCATAGAGGGCTATGGTGAAAAAGGAAATATCCTCAGAGAAAAACTGGAAAGAAGCTTTCTGAGAAAATGCTTTGTGATGTGTGACTTCCACTCAGAGAGTTACATCTGTATTTCGTGGATCTCTTTGCCAGCCTTATTTCTGTGTAATCTGAGATCAGATATTTCGGATCCCTTTGAGGACTATAGGGCTAAGGAAATATCCTCCGATAAGAAAGAGAAAGAAGCTTTCTGATAAACTGCTTAGTGTTCTGTGAATTCATCTCACAGAGTTACAGCTCTCCCCTCAAGAAGCCGCTAACTAAGACTGTTCTTGTTGAATTCGCAAAGTGATATTTGGAAGCCCATAGAGGGCTATGGTGAAAAGGAAATATCCACAGAGAAAAACTGGAAAGAGGGTTTTTGAGAAACTGCTTTGTGATGTGTGACTTCCACTCACAGCATTTACATCTGTATTTCTTGGATCCTTTTGCTAGCCTTATTTCTGTGGAATCTGAGAACAGATATTTCTGTTTCCTTCGAAGTACTATAGGGCCAAAGGAAATATCCTCTGATAACAAAGAGAAAGAAGCTTTGTGAGAAACTTCTTTGTGTTCTGTGCAATCGTCTCACATAGTTACAGCTTTCCTCTCAAGAAGCCTTTCGCTAAGACAGTTCTTCTGGAATTTGCAAAGTGATATTTGGAAGCCCATGGAGGGCTATGGTGAAAAAGGAAATATCCTCAGATGAAATCTGGAAAGAAGCTTTCTGAGAATTCTTAGTGTTCTGTTAATTCAACACACAGAGTTACAGCTTTCCCCTCAAGAAGCCACTCACTAAGCCTGTTCTTGTTGAATTGGCAAAGTGATATTTGGAAGCCCTTAGATGGCTATGGTGAAAAGGAAATATCCTCAGAGAAAAACTGGAAAGAAGCTTTCTGCGAAAGTGCTTTGTGATGTGTGACTTCCACTCACAGAGTTACATCTCTATTTCGTGGATCTCTTTGCTAGCCTTATTTCTGTGGAATCTGAGAACCGATATTTCGGATCCCTTTGAAGATTATAGGGCCAAAGGAAATATCCTCCGATAACAAAGAGAAATAAACTTTCGGAGAAACTACTTTGTGTTCTGTGAAATCACCTCACAGAGTTACAGCTTTCCCCTTAAGAAGCCTTTCGCTAAGACAGTGCTTGTGGAATTGGCAAAGTGCTACTGGGAAGCCCATAGAGGGCTATGTTGAAAAAGGAAATATCCTCAGATGAAATCTGGAAAGAAACTTTCTGAGAAACTGCTTAGTGTTCTGTTAATTCAACTCAAAGAGTTACAGCTTTCCCCTAAAGAAGCCGCTCGCTAAGCCTGTTCTTGTGGAATTCGCAAGGTGGTATTTGGAAGCCCATAGAGGGCTATGGTGAAAAAGGAAATATCCTCAGTGAAAAACTGGAAAGAATCTTTCTGAGAAACTGCTTTGTGATGTGTGACTTCCACAAAGAGAATTACATCTGCATTTCATCGAATCCTATCCTAGTCTTCTTTCTGTGGAATCTGAGAACAGATATTTCGGATCCTTTTAAAGACTATAGGGCCAAAGGAAATATACTGCGATAACAAAGAGAAAGAAGCTTTCTGAGAAACTTCTTTGTGTTCTGAGAAATCATCTTACAGAGTTACAGCTTTACCCTGAAGAATCCTTTCGCTAAGACAGTTCTTGTGGAATTTGCAAAGTGATATTTGGAAGCCCATAGAGGGCTATGGTGAAAAAGGAAATATCCTCAGATGAAATCTGGAAAGAAGCTTTCTGAGAAACTGCTTAGTGTTCTGTGAATTCATCTCACAGAGTTACAGCTTTGCCCTCAAGAAGCCGCTCGCTAACCTTTTCTTCTGGAAGTCGCAAAGTGATAATTGGAAGCCCTTAGGGGTCTATGGTGAAAACGGAAATATCCTCAGAGAAAAACTGGAAAGAAGATTTCTGAGAAACTGCTTTGTGATGTGTGACTTCCACTCAGAGAGTTACATCTGTATTTCCTGGATCTCTTTGCTAGCCTTATTTCTGTGGAATCTGAGAACAGATATTTCGAATCCCTTTGAAGACTATAGGGCCTAAGGAAATATCCTCCGATAACAAAGAGGAAGAAGCATTCTGAGAAAGTTCTTTGTGTTCTGTGATATCATCTCACAGAGTTACAGCTTTCCCCTCAAGAAGCCTTTCGCTAAGACAGTTCTTGTGGAATTTGCAAGGTGACATTTGGAAGCCCATAGAGGGCTATGGTGAAAAAGGAAATAGCCTCTGATGAAATCTGGAAAGAGGCTTTCTGAGAAACGGCTTAGTGTTCTCTGAATTCATCTTACAGAGTTACAGCTTTCCCCTCAAGAAGCCGCTCGCTAAGCCTGTTCTTGGGGAATTCGCAAGGTGATATTTGGAAGCCCTTAGAGGGCTTTGGTGAAAACGGAAATATCCTCAGAGAAAAACTTGAAAGAAGCTTTCTGAGAAACTCCTTTGTGATGTGTGACTTCCACTCACAGAGTTACACCTGTATTTCGTGTATTCTTTGCTAGCCTTATTTCTGTGGAATCTGAGAACAGATATTTCGGATCCCTTTGAAGACTATAGGGCCAAAGGAAATATCCTCCGGTAACAAAGAGAAAGAAGCTTTCTGAGAAACTTCTTTGTGTTCTGTGAAATCATCTCACAGAGTTACAACTTTCCCCTCAAGAAGCCTTTCGCTAAGACAGTTCCTGTGGAATTTGCAAAGTGATATTTGGAAGCCCATAGAGGGCTATGGTGAAAAAGGAAATATCCTCAAATGAAATCTGGAAAGAAGCTTTCTGAGAAACTGCTTAGTGTTCTGTGAATTTTTCGCAAAAAGTTGCAGCTTTCCCCTCAAGAAGCCGCTCGCTAAGCCTGTACTTGTGGAATTCGCAAAGTGATATTTGGAACCCCATAGACGGCTATGGTGAAAAAGGAAATATACTCTGAGAAAAACTGTAAAGAATATTTCTGAGAAAATGCTTTGTGATGTGTGACTTCCTCTCACAGAGTTACATCTGTATTTCGTGGATCTCTTTCCTAGCCTTATTTCTGTGGAATCTGAGAACAGATATTTCGGATCCCTTTGAAGACTATAGGGCCAAAGGAAATATCCTCCGATAACAAAGAGAAAGAAGCTTCTGAGAAACTTCTTTGTGTTCTGCGAAATCATCTCACAGAGTTACTGCTTTTCCCTCAAGAAGCCTTTCGCTAAGACAGTTCTTGTGGAATTTGCAAAGTGATATTTGGAAGCCCATTGAGGGCTATGGTGAAAAAGGAAATATCCTCAGATGAAATCTGGAAAGAAGATTTCTGAGAAACTACTTAGTGTTTAGTGAATTCATCTCACAGAGTTACAGCTTTCCCGTCAAGAAGTCGCTCGCTAAGCCTGTTCTTGGGGAATTCGCAAAGTGATATTTGGAAGCCCCTAGAGGTCTATGGTGAAAACGGACATATCCTCAGAGAAAAACTGGAAAGAAGCTTTCGGAGAAACAGCGTTGTGATGTGTGGCTTCCACTCACAGAGCTACATCTGTATTTCCTGGATCTCTTTGCTAGCCATATTTCTGTGGAATCTGAGAACAGATAATTCGGATCCCTTTGAAGACTATAGGGCCAAAGGAAATATCCTCCGATATCAAAGAGAAAGAAGCTTTCTGAGAAACTTCTTTGTGTTCTGTGAAATCATCTCCCAGAGTTACAGCTTTCCCCTCAAGAAGCCTTTGGCTAAGACAGGTCTTGTGGAATTTGCAAAGTGATATTTGAAGCCCATAGAGGGCTACGGTGAAAAAGGAAATATCCTCAGATGAAATCTGGAAAGAAGCTTTCTGAGAAACTGCTTAGTGTTCTCTGAATTCATCTCACAGAATTACAGCTTTCCCCTCAAGAAGCCGCTCGCTAAGCCTGTACTTGTGGAATTCGAAGAGTGATATTAGGAATCGCATAGAGGGCTATGGTGAAAAAGGAAATATCCTCAGAGAAAAACTGGAAAGAAACTTTCTGAGAAACTGCTTTGTGATGTGTGACTTCCACTCACAGAGTTACATCTGTATTTCGTGGATCACTTTGCAAGCGTTATTTCTGTGGAATCTGAGAACAGACATATCAGATCCCTTTGAAGACTATAGGGCCAAAGGAAATATCCTCCGATAACAAAGAGAAAGAAGCTTTCTGAGAAACTTCTTTGTGTTCTGTGAAATCATCTCACAGAGTTACAGCTTTCCCCTCATGAAGCCTTTCGCTAAGACATTTCTTCTGGAATATGCAAACTGATATTTGGAAGCCCATAGAGGGCTATGGTGAAAAAGGAAATATCCTCAGATGAAATCTGGAAAGAAGCTTTCTGAGAAACTTCTTAGTTTTCTGTGAATTCATCTCACAGAGTTACAGCTTTCCCCTCAAGAAGCCGCTCGCTAAGCCTGTTCTTGAGGAATTCGCAAAGTGATATTTGGAAGCCCATATTTTGCTATGGTGAAAAAGGAAATATCTTCGGAGAAAAAGTGGAAAGAAGCTTTCTGAGAAACTGCTTTGTTATGTTTGACTTCCACTCACAGAGTTACATCTGTATTTCCTGGATCTCTTTGCTAGCCTTATTTCTCTTGAATCTGACAACAGATATTTCGGATCCCTTTGAAGTCTATAAGGCCAAAGGAAATATCCTCCGGTAACAAAGAGAAAGAAGCTTTCTGAGAAACTTCTATGTGTTCTGTGAAATCATCTCACAGAGTTACAGCTTTCCCCTCAAGAAGCCGATCGCTAAGACAGTTCTTGTGGAATTGGCAAAGTGATATTTGGAAGCCCATGGAGGGCTATGGTGAAAAAGGAAATATCCTCAGTTGAAATCTGGAAAGAAGCTTTCTGAGAAACTGCTTAGTGTTCTGTTAATTCATCTCACAGTGTTTCAGCTATCTTCTCAAGAAGCCGCTCGCTACGCCTGTTCTTCTGGAATTCGCAAGTGATATTTGGAAGCCCATGGAGGGCTATGGTGAAAAAGGAAATATCCTCAGATGAAATCTGGAAAGGAGCTTTCTGAGAAACTGCTTAGTGTTCTGTGAATTCATCTCACAGAGTTACAGCTTTCCCCTCAAGAAGCCGCTCGATAAGCCTGTTCTTGTGGAATACGCAAAGTGATATTTGGAAGCCCATAGAGAGTTACGGTGAAAAAGGAAATATCCTCAGAGAAAAACTTTAAAGAAGCTATCTGAGAACCTGCTTTGTGATTTGTGACTTCCACTCACAGAGTTACATCAGCATGTCATGGATCTCTTTGCTAGCCTTATTTCTGTGGAATCTGAAAACAGACATTTCTGATCCCTTTGAAGTCTAGAGGGCCAAAGGAAATATCCTCCGATAACAAAGAGAAAGAAGCTTTCTGAGAAACTGCATAGTGTTCTGTGAATTCATCTCACAGAGTTACAGCTTTCCCCTCAAGAAGCCGCTCGCTAAGCCTGTTCTTGTTGAATTCGCAAAGTGATATTTGGAAGCCCATAGATGTCTATGGTGAAAAAGGAAATATCCTCCGAGAAAAACTGGAAGCAAGCTTTCTGAGAAACTGCTTTGTGATGTGTGACTTCCACTCACAGAGTTACATCTGTATTTCGTGGATCTCTTTGCTAGCCTTATTTCTGTGTAATCTGACAACAGATATTTCGGATCCCTTTGAAGACAAAGGGCCAAAGGAAATTGCCTCCGAAAACAAAGAGAAAGAAGCTTTCTGAGAAACTTCTTTGTGTTCTGTGAAATCATCTCACAGAGTTACAGCTTTTCCCTCAAGAAGCCTTTCGCTAAGACAGTTCTTGTGGAATTGGCAAAGTGATATTTGGAAGCCCATAGAGGGCTATGGGGAAAAAGGAAATATCCTCAGATGAAATCTGGAAAGAAGCTTTCTGAGAAACTGCTTAGTGTTCTGTTAATTCATCTCACAGAGTTTCAGCTGTCCTCTCAAGAAGCCGCTCGCTACGCCTGTTCTTCTGGAATTCGCAAGGTGATATTTGAAAACCCATACAGGGCTATGGTGAAAACGGAAATATCCTCAGAGAAAAACTGGAAAGAAGCTTTCTGAGAAATTGCTTTGTGATATGTTACTTCCACTCACAGAGTTACATCTGTATTTCCTGGATCTCTTTTCTAGTCTGATTTCTGTGAAATATGAGAAAAGATATTTCGGATCCCTTTGAAGACTATAGGGCCAAAGGAAATATCCTCCGATAACAAAGAGATAGAAGCTTCCTGAGAAACTTCTTTGTGTTCTGTGAAATCATCTCACAGAGTTTCAGCTTTCCCCTCAAGAAGCCTTTCGCTAAGACAGTTGTTGTGGAATTTGCTAAGTGATATTTGGAAGCCCATAGGGGGCTTTGGTAAAAAAGGAAATATCCTCAGATGAAATCTGGAAATAAGCTTTCTGAGATACTGCTTAGTGATCTGTGAATTCATCTCACAGAGTTACAGCTTTCCGCTCAAGCGTTCGCTCGCTAAGCCTGTTCTTGAGGAATTCGCAAAGTGATATTTGGAAGCACATATAGGGCTATGGCGAAAAATGAAATATCCTCAGAGAAAAACTGGAAAGATGCTTGCTGAGAAACTGCTTTGTTATGTGTGACTTCGACTCACAGAGTTACATCTGTATTTCGTGGATCTCTTTGCTAGCCTTATTTCTGTGGAATCTGACAACAGATATTTCGGATCGCTTTGAAGACTATAGGGCCAAAGGAAATATCCTCCGGTAACAAAGAGAAAGAAGCTTTCTGAGAAACTTCTTTGTGTTCTGTGAAATCATCTCACAGACTTACAGCTTTTCCCTCGAGAAGCCTTTCGCTAAGACAATTCTTGTAGAATTGGCAAAGTGATATTTGGAAGCCCATAGAGGGCTATGGTGAAAAAGGAAATATCCTCAGATGAAATCTGGAAAGAAGCTTTCTGAGAAACTGCTTAGTGTTCTGTTAATTCATCTCCCAGAGTGACAGCTATCACCTCAAGAAGCCTCTCGCTAAGCCTGTTCTTGTGGAATTCGCAAAGTGATATTTGGAAGCCCATAGAGGGCTATGGCGAAAACGGAAATATCCTCAGAGAAAAACTGGAAAGAAGCTTTCTGAGCAACTGCTTTGTGATGTGTGACTGCCACTCACAGAGTTACATCTGTATTTCGTGGATCTCTTTGCTAGCCTTATTTCTGTGGAATCTGAGAACAGATATTTAGGATCCCTTTGAGGACTATAGGGCCAAAGGAAATATCCTCCAATAACAAAGAGAAAGAAGCTTTCTGAGAAACTTCTTTGTGTTCTGTGAAATCATCTCACAGAGTTACAGCTTTCCCCTCAAGAACCCTTTCGGTAAGACAGTTCTTGTGGAATTTTCAAAGTGATATTTCGAAGCCCATAGAGGGCTACGGTGAAAAGGGAAATATCCTCAGATGAAATCTGGAAAGAAGCTTTCTGAGAAATTGCTTAGTGTTATGTGAATTCATCTCACAGAGTTACAGCTTTCCCCTCAAGAAGCCGCTCGATAAGCTTGTTCTTGTGGAATTCGCAGAGTGATATTTGGAAGCCCATAGAGAGCTACGGTGAAAAAGGAAATATCCTCAGAGAAAAACTTTAAAGAAGCTATCTGAGAAACTGCTTTGTGATGTGTGACTTCCACTCACAGAGTTACATCTGTATTTCGTGGATCTCTTTCTTGCCTTATTTCTGTGGAATCTGAGAACAGATAATTCGGATCTCTTTGAAGACTATAGGGCCAAAGGAAATATCCTCCGATAACAAAGAGAAAGAAGCTTTCTGAGAAACTTCTTTGTGTTCTGTGAAATCATCTCACAGTGTTATAGCTTTCCCCTCAAGAAGCCTTTCGCTAAGACAGTTCTTGTGGAACTGGCAATGTGATATTTGAAAGCCCATAGGGGGCTATGGTGAAAAAGGAAATATACTCAGATGAAATCTGGAAAGAAGCTTTCTGAGAAATTGCTTAGTGTTCTGTTAATTCATCTCACAGAGTTACATATGTATATCGTGGATCTCTTTGCTAGCATTATTTCTGTGGTATCTGAGAACAGATACTTCGGATTCCTTGGAAGACTTTAGAGCCAAAGGAAATATCCTCCAATAACAAAGAGAAAGATGCTTTCTGAGAAACTTCTTTGTGTTCTGTGAAATCATCTCACAGAGTTACAGCTTTCCCCACAAAAAGCCTTTCGCTAAGACAGTTCTTGTGGAATTGGAAAAGTGATATTTGGAAGCCCATAGAGGGCTATGGTGAAATAGGAAATATCCTCAGATGAAATCTGGAAAGAATCTTTCTGAGAAACTGCTCTGTGATGTGTGACTTCCACTCACAGAGTTTCATCTGTATTTCGTGGATCTCTTTGCTAGCTTATTTCTGTGGAATCTGAGAACAGATATTTCGGATCCCTTTGAAGATTATAGGGCCAAAGGAAATATCCTCCGATAACAAAGAGAAAGAAGCTTTCTGAGAAACTTCTTTGTGTTCTGTGAAATCATCTCAGAGAGTTACAGCTTTCCCCTCAAGAAGCCTTTCCCTAAGACAGTTCTTGTAAAATTTGCAAAGTGATATTTCGAATCTCATAGAGGCCTATGGTGAAAAAGGAAATATCCGGAGATGTAATCTGGAAAGAAGATTTCTGAGAAACTGCTACAGTTCTGTGAATTCATCTCACAATGTTACAGCTTGCCCCTCAAGAAGACGCCCGCTAAGCCTGTTCTTGGGGAATTCGCAAAGTGATATTTGGAAGCCCATGGAGGGCTATGGTGAAAACGGACATATCCTCAGATGAAATCTGGAAAGAAGCTTTCTGAGAAACTGCTTAGTGTTCCCTGAAATCATCTCACAGAGCTACAACTTTCCACTCAAGAAGCCTTTCGCTAAGACAGTTCTTGTGGACTTTGCAAAGTGATATTTTGAAGCCAATATACGGTTATGGTGAAAATGGAAATATCCTCAGATGAGATCTGAAAAGAAGCTTTCTGAGAACTGCTTACTGTTCTGTTAATTCATCTCACAGAGTTACAGCTTTCCCTCAAGAAGCCGCTCGCTATGCCTGTTGTTGTGGAATTCGCAAAGTGATATTAGGAAGCCCAAAGAGGGCTATGGTGAAAAAGGAAATATCCTCAGAGAAAAACTGGAAAGAAGCTTTCTGAGAAACTGCTTTGTGATGTGTGACTTCCACTCACAGAGTTACATCTGTATTTCGTGGATCTCTTTGCTAGCCTTATTTCTGTGGAATCTGAGAACAGATATTTGGGATCCCTTTGAAGACTATAGGGCCAAAGGAAATATCCTCCGATAACAAAGAGATAGATGCTTTCTGAGAAACTTCTTTGTGTTCTGCGAAATAATTTCACAGAGTTAGTGCTGTCCCCTCGAGAAGCCTTTCGCTAAGAGACTTCTTGTGGAATTGGAAAAGAGATATTTGGAAGCCCATAGAGGGCTATGGTGAAAAAGGAAATATCCTCAGATGAAATCTGGAAAGAAGCTTTCTGAGAAAAGGCTTAGAGTTCTGTGAATTCATCTAACAGAGTTACAGCTTTCCCCTCAAGAAGCGTTTCGCTAAGCCAGGTCTTGTGGAATTCGCAAAGTGATATTAGGAAGCCCATAGAGGGCTAGTGTAAAAAAGGAAATATCCTCAGAGAAAAACAGGAAAGAATCTTTCTGAGAAACTGCTTCGTGATGTTTGACTTCCACTCACAGAGTTACATCTGTATTTCGCGGATCTCTTTGCTAGCCTTATTACTGTGGAATCTGAGAACAGATATTTTGGATCCCTTTGAAGACTATAGGGCCAAAGGAAATATCCTCCGATTACAAAGAGAAAGAAGCTTTCGGAGAAACTTCTTTGTGTTCTGTGAAATCATATCACGGAGTTACAGCTTTCCCCACAAGAAGCCTTTAGGTAAGACAGGTCTTGTGGAACTGGTAAAGTGATATTTGGAAGCCAATAGAGGGCTATGGTGAAAAAGGAAATATCCTCAGACAAAACTGGAAAGAAGCTTTCTGAGAAACCGTTTTGTGATGTGTGACTTAAACTCACAGAGTTACATCTGTATTTCCTGGATCTCTTTGCTAGCCTTATTTCTGTGGAATCTGAGAACAGATATTTCGGATCCCTTTGGAGACGACAGGGCCAACGGAAATATCATCCGATAACAAAGAGAAAGAAGCTTTCTGAGAAACTTCTTTTTGTTCTGTGAAGTCATCTCACAGAGTTACAGCTTTCCCCTCAAGAAGCCTTTCGCTAAGACAGTTCTTGTGGAATTGGCAAAGTGATATTTGGAAGCCCATAAAGGGCTAAGGTGAAAAAGGAATATCCTGAGAGAAAAACTGGAAAGAAGCTTTCTTAGAAACTGCTTTGTGATGTGTGACTTCCACTCACAGAGTTACATCTGTATTTCGTGGATCTCTTTGCTAGCCTTATTTCTGTGGATCTGAGAACAGATATTTCGGATCCCTTTGAAGACTATAGGGCCAAGGAAATATCCTCCGAAAACAAAGAGAAAGAAGCTTTCTGAGAAACTTCTTTTTGATCTATGAAATCATCTCACAGAGTTACAGCTTTCCCCTCAAGAAGACTTTTGCTTAGACAATTCTGGTGGAATTGGCAAAATGATATTTGGAAACCCATAGAGGGCTATGGTGAAAAAGGAAATATCCTCAGATGAAATCTGGAAAGAAGCTTTCTGAGAAACTGCTTAGTGTTCTGTTAATTCATAACACAGAGATACATCTGTATTTCGTGGATCTCTTTGCTAGTCTTATTTCTGTGGAATCTGAGAACAGATATTTCGGATCCCTTTGGAGACTACAGGGCCAAAGGAAATATCCTCCGATAACAAAGAGAAAGAAACTTACTGAGAAACTTCTTTTTGTTCTGTGAAGTCATCTCACAGAGTTACAGCTTTCCCCTCAAGAAGCCTTTCACTAAGACAGTTCTAGTGGAATTGGCAAAGTGATATTTGGAAGCCCATACAGGGCTTTGGTGAAAAAGGAATATCCTCAGAGAAAAACTGGAAAGAAGATTTCTGAAAAATTGCTTTGTGATGTGTGACTTCCACTCACAGAGTTACATCTGTATTTCGTGCATCTCTTTGCTAGCCTTATTTCTGTGGATCTGAGAACAGATATTTCGGATCCCTTTGAAGACTATAGGGCCAAGGAAATATCCTCCGAAAACAAAGAGAAAGAAGCTTTCTGAGAAACTTCTTTGTATTTTGTGAAATCCTCTCACAGATTTACAGCTTTCCCCTCAAGAAGCTTTTTGCTAAGACCGGTCTTGTGGAATTTGCAAAGTGATATTTGGAAGCCCATAGAGGGCTATGGTGAAAAAGGAAATATCCTCAGATGAAATCTGGAAAGAAGCTTTCTGAGAAACTGCTTAGTGTTCTGTGAATTCATCTCACAGAGTTACAGCTTTCCCCTCAAGAAGCTGCTCGCGAAACCTGTTCTTGTGGAATTCGCAAGGTGATATTTGGAAGCCGATAGAGGGCTGTGGTGAAAAATGAAATATCCTCAGAAAAAAACAGGAAAGAAGCTTTCTGAGAAAATGCTTTGTGATGGTGACTTCCACTCACAGAGTTACATCTGTATTTCGTGGATCTCTTTGCTAGCCTTATTTCTGTGGAATCTGAGAACAGATATTTTGCATCCCTTTAAAGACTATAGAGCCAAAGGAAATATCCTCCGATAACAAAGAGAAAGAAGCTTTCTGAGAAACTTCTTTGTGTTCTCTGAAATCATCTCTCAGAGTTACAGCTTTCCACTCAAGAAGCCTTTCGCTAAGACAGGTTTTATGGAATTTGCAAAGTCATATTTGGAAGCCCAGAGAGGGCTACGGTGAAAAAGGATATATCCTCAGATGAAATCTGGAAAGAAGCTTGCTGAGAACTGCTTTGTGTTCTGTGAATTCATCTCACAGAGTTACAGCTTTCCCATCAAGAATCCGTTCGCTAAGCCTGTTCTTTTGGAATTTGCAAAGTGATATTGGGAAGCCCATCGAGGGCAAGGGTGAAAAAGGAAATATCAACAGAGAAAAACTGGAAAGAAGCTTTCTGAGAAACTGCTTTGTGAAGTGTGACTTCCACTCACAGAGTTACATCTGTACTTCGTGGATCTCTTTGCTAGCCTTATTTCTGTGGAATCTGAGAACAGATATTTCGGATCCCTTTGAAGACTATAGGGCCAAAGGAAATATCCTCCGATAACAAAGAGAAAGAAGCTTTCTGAGAAACTTCTTTGTGTTCTGTGAAATCATCTCACAGAGTTACAGCTTTCCCCTCAGGAAGCCTTTAGCTAAGACAGGTCTTGTGGAATTGGCAAAGTGATATTTGGAAGCCCTGAGAGGGCTATGGTGAAAAAGGAAATATCGTCAGATGAAATCTGGAAAGAAGCTTTCTGAGAAACTGCTTAGCGCTCTGTTAATTCATCTCTCAGAGTTACAGCTATCCCCTGAAGAAGCCGCTTGCTAAGCCTGTTCTTGTCGAATTCGCAAAGCGACATTTGGAAGCCCATAGAGGGCTATGGTGAAAAAGGAAATATCCTCAGAACAAAACTGGAAAGAAGCTTTCTGAGAAACCGCTTTGCGATGTGTGACTTAAACTCACAGAGTTACATCTGTATTTCGTGGATCTCTTTGCTAGCGTTATTTCTGTGGAATCTGAGAACAGATATGTCGGATCCCTTTGTAGACTATAGGGCCAAAGGAAATATCCTCCAGTAACAAAGAGAAAGAAGCTTTCTGAGAAACTTCTTTGTGTTTTGTGAAATCATCTCACAGATTTACAGCTTTCCCCTCAAAAAGCTTTTTGCTAAGACCGGTCTTGTGGAATTTGCAAACTGATATTTGGAAGCCCATAGAGGGCTATGGTGAAAAAGGAAATATCCTCAGATGAAATCTGGAAAGAAGCTTTCTGAGAAACTGCTTAGTGTTCTGTGAATTCATCTCACAGAGTTACAGCTTTCCCCTCAAGGAGCTGCTCGCGAAGCCTGTTCTTGTGGAATTCACAAAGTGATATTTGGAAGCCGATAGAGGGCTGTGGTGAAAAATGAAATATCCTCAGAAAAAAACAGGAAAGAAGCTTTCTGAGAAAATGCTTTGTGATGGTGACTTCCACTCACAGAGTTACATCTGTATTTCGTGGATCTCTTTGCTAGCCTTATTTCTGTGGAATCTGAGAACAGATATTTTGCATCCCTTTAAAGACTATAGAGCCAAAGGAAATATCCTCCGATAACAAAGAGAAAGAAGCTTTCTGAGAAACTTCTTTGTATTCTCTGAAATCATCTCTCAGAGTTACAGTTTTCCACTCAAGAAGCCTTTCGCTAAGACAGGTTTTATGGAATTTGCAAAGTCATATTTGGAAGCCCAGAGAGGGCTACGGTGAAAAAGGATATATCCTCAGATGAAATCTGGAAAGAAGCTTGCTGAGAACTGCTTTGTGTTCTGTGAATTCATCTCACAGAGTTACAGCTTTCCCCTCAAGAAGCCGTTCGCTAAGGCTGTTCTTTTGGAATTTGCAAAGTGATATTAGGAAGCCCATCGAGGGCTAGGGTGAAAAAGGAAATATCCACAGAGAAAAACTGGAAAGAAGCTTTCTGAGAAACTGCTTTGTGAAGTGTGACTTCCACTCACAGAGTTACATCTGTACTTCGTGGATCTCTTTGCTAGCCTTATTTCTGTGGAATCTGAGAACAGATATTTCGGATCCCTTTGAAGACTATAGGGCCAAAGGAAATATCCTCCGATAACAAAGAGAAAGAAGCTTTCTGAGAAACTTCTTTGTGTTCTGTGAAATCATCTCACAGAGTTACAGCTTTCCCCTCAGGAAGCCTTTAGCAAAGACAGGTCTTGTGGAATTGGCAAAGTGATATTTGGAAGCCCTGAGAGGGCTATGGTGAAAAAGGAAATATCGTCAGATGAAATCTGGAAAGAAGCTTTCTGAGAAACTGCTTAGCGCTCTGTTAATTCATCTCTCAGAGTTACAGCTATCCCCTGAAGAAGCCGCTTGCTAAGCCTGTTCTTGTCGAATTCGCAAAGCGACATTTGGAAGCCCATAGAGGGCTATGGTGAAAAAGGAAATATCCTCAGAACAAAACTGGAAAGAAGCTTTCTGAGAAACCGCTTTGCGATGTGTGACTTAAACTCACAGAGTTTCATCTGTATTTCGTGGATCTCTTTGCTAGCGTTATTTCTGTGGAATCTGAGAACAGATATGTCGGATCCCTTTGTAGACTATAGGGCCAAAGGAAATATCCTCCAGTAACAAAGAGAAAGAAGCTTTCTGAGAAACTTCTTTGTGTTTTGTGAAATCATCTCACAGATTTACAGCTTTCCCCTCAAAAAGCTTTTTGCTAAGACCGGTCTTGTGGAATTTGCAAACTGATATTTGGAAGCCCATAGAGGGCTATGGTGAAAAAGGAAATATCCTCAGATGAAATCTGGAAAGAAGCTTTCTGAGAAACTGCTTAGTGTTCTGTGAATTCATCTCACAGAGTTACAGCTTTCCCCTCAAGGAGCTGCTCGCGAAGCCTGTTCTTGTGGAATTCACAAAGTGATATTTGGAAGCCGATAGAGGGCTGTGGTGAAAAATGAAATATCCTCAGAAAAAAACAGGAAAGAAGCTTTCTGAGAAAATGCTTTGTGATGGTGACTTCCACTCACAGAGTTACATCTGTATTTCGTGGATCTCTTTGCTAGCCTTATTTCTGTGGAATCTGAGAACAGATATTTTGCATCCCTTTAAAGACTATAGAGCCAAAGGAAATATCCTCCGATAACAAAGAGAAAGAAGCTTTCTGAGAAACTTCTTTGTATTCTCTGAAATCATCTCTCAGAGTTACAGTTTTCCACTCAAGAAGCCTTTCGCTAAGACAGGTTTTATGGAATTTGCAAAGTCATATTTGGAAGCCCAGAGAGGGCTACGGTGAAAAAGGATATATCCTCAGATGAAATCTGGAAAGAAGCTTGCTGAGAACTGCTTTGTGTTCTGTGAATTCATCTCACAGAGTTACAGCTTTCCCCTCAAGAAGCCGTTCGCTAAGGCTGTTCTTTTGGAATTTGCAAAGTGATATTAGGAAGCCCATCGAGGGCTAGGGTGAAAAAGGAAATATCCACAGAGAAAAACTGGAAAGAAGCTTTCTGAGAAACTGCTTTGTGAAGTGTGACTTCCACTCACAGAGTTACATCTGTACTTCGTGGATCTCTTTGCTAGCCTTATTTCTGTGGAATCTGAGAACAGATATTTCGGATCCCTTTGAAGACTATAGGGCCAAAGGAAATATCCTCCGATAACAAAGAGAAAGAAGCTTTCTGAGAAACTTCTTTGTGTTCTGTGAAATCATCTCACAGAGTTACAGCTTTCCCCTCAGGAAGCCTTTAGCAAAGACAGGTCTTGTGGAATTGGCAAAGTGATATTTGGAAGCCCTGAGAGGGCTATGGTGAAAAAGGAAATATCGTCAGATGAAATCTGGAAAGAAGCTTTCTGAGAAACTGCTTAGCGCTCTGTTAATTCATCTCTCAGAGTTACAGCTATCCCCTGAAGAAGCCGCTTGCTAAGCCTGTTCTTGTCGAATTCGCAAAGCGACATTTGGAAGCCCATAGAGGGCTATGGTGAAAAAGGAAATATCCTCAGAACAAAACTGGAAAGAAGCTTTCTGAGAAACCGCTTTGCGATGTGTGACTTAAACTCACAGAGTTACATCTGTATTTCGTGGATCTCTTTGCTAGCGTTATTTCTGTGGAATCTGAGAACAGATATGTCGGATCCCTTTGTAGACTATAGGGCCAAAGGAAATATCCTCCAGTAACAAAGAGAAAGAAGCTTTCTGAGAAACTTCTTTGTGTTTTGTGAAATCATCTCACAGATTTACAGCTTTCCCCTCAAAAAGCTTTTTGCTAAGACCGGTCTTGTGGAATTTGCAAACTGATATTTGGAAGCCCATAGAGGGCTATGGTGAAAAAGGAAATATCCTCAGATGAAATCTGGAAAGAAGCTTTCTGAGAAACTGCTTAGTGTTCTGTGAATTCATCTCACAGAGTTACAGCTTTCCCCTCAAGGAGCTGCTCGCGAAGCCTGTTCTTGTGGAATTCACAAAGTGATATTTGGAAGCCGATAGAGGGCTGTGGTGAAAAATGAAATATCCTCAGAAAAAAACAGGAAAGAAGCTTTCTGAGAAAATGCTTTGTGATGGTGACTTCCACTCACAGAGTTACATCTGTATTTCGTGGATCTCTTTGCTAGCCTTATTTCTGTGGAATCTGAGAACAGATATTTTGCATCCCTTTAAAGACTATAGAGCCAAAGGAAATATCCTCCGATAACAAAGAGAAAGAAGCTTTCTGAGAAACTTCTTTGTATTCTCTGAAATCATCTCTCAGAGTTACAGTTTTCCACTCAAGAAGCCTTTCGCTAAGACAGGTTTTATGGAATTTGCAAAGTCATATTTGGAAGCCCAGAGAGGGCTACGGTGAAAAAGGATATATCCTCAGATGAAATCTGGAAAGAAGCTTGCTGAGAACTGCTTTGTGTTCTGTGAATTCATCTCACAGAGTTACAGCTTTCCCCTCAAGAAGCCGTTCGCTAAGGCTGTTCTTTTGGAATTTGCAAAGTGATATTAGGAAGCCCATCGAGGGCTAGGGTGAAAAAGGAAATATCCACAGAGAAAAACTGGAAAGAAGCTTTCTGAGAAACTGCTTTGTGAAGTGTGACTTCCACTCACAGAGTTACATCTGTACTTCGTGGATCTCTTTGCTAGCCTTATTTCTGTGGAATCTGAGAACAGATATTTCGGATCCCTTTTAAGAATATAGGGCCAAAGGAAATATCCTCCGATAACAAAGAGAAAGAAGCTTTCTGAGAAACTGCTTTGTGATCTGTGAAATCATCTCACTGAGATACAGCTTTCCCCTCAAGAAGCCTTCCGCTAAGACACGTCTTGTGGAATTTGCAAAGTGATATTTGTAAGCCCATAGAGGGCTATGGTGAAATAGGAAATATCCTCAGATGAATTCTGGAAAGAAGCGTTCTGAGAAATTGCTTAGTGTTCTGCTAATTCATCTCTCAGAGTTACAGCTATCCCCTGAAGAAGCCGCTCGCTAAGCCTGTTCTTGTCGAATTCGCAAAGGGATATTTGGAAGCCCATAGAGGGATATGGTGAAAAAGGAAATATCCTCAGGACAAAACTGGAAACAAGCTTTCTGAGAAACCGCTTTGCGATGTGTGACTTAAACTCACAGAGTTACATCTGTATTTCGTGGATCTCTTTGCTAGCCTTATTTCTGTGGAATCTGACAACAGATATGTCGGATCCCTTTGAAGACTATAGGGCCAAAGGAAATAACCTCCAGTAACAAAGAGAAAGAAGCTTTCTGAGAAACTTCTTTGTGTTTTGTGAAATCATCTCACAGATTTACAGCTTTCCCCTCAAGAAGCTTTTTGCTAAGACCGGTCTTGTGGAATTTGCAAACTGATATTTGGAAGCCCATAGAGGGCTATGGTGAAAAAGGAAATATCCTCAGATGAAATCTGGAAAGAAGCTTTCTGAGAAACTGCTTAGTGTTCTGTGAATTCATCTCACAGAGTTACAGCTTTCCCCTCAAGAAGCTGCTCGCGAAGCCTGTTCTTGTGGAATTCGCAAAGTGATATTTGGAAGCCGATAGAGGGCTGTGGTGAAAAATGAAATATCCTCAGAAAAAAACAGGAAAGAAGCTTTCTGAGAAAATGCTTTGTGATGGTGACTTCCACTCACAGAGTTACATCTGTATTTCGTGGATCTCTTTGCTAGCCTTATTTCTGTGGAATCTGAGAACAGATATTTTGCATCCCTTTAAAGACTATAGAGCCAAAGGAAATATCCTCCGATAACAAAGAGAAAGAAGCTTTCTGAGAAACTTCTTTGTGTTCTCTGAAATCATCTCTCAGAGTTACAGCTTTCCACTCAAGAAGCCTTTCGCTAAGACAGGTTTTATGGAATTTGCAAAGTCATATTTGGAAGCCCAGAGAGGGCTACGGTGAAAAAGGATATATCCTCAGATGAAATCTGGAAAGAAGCTTGCTGAGAACTGCTTTGTGTTCTGTGAATTCATCTCACAGAGTTACATCTGTATTTCGTGGATCTCGTTGCTAGCCTTATTTCTGTGGAATCTGAAAACAGATATTTCGGATCCCTTTGAAGACTATAGGTCCAAAGGAAGTATCCTCCGATAACAAAGAGAAAGAAGCTTTCTGAGAAACTTCTTTGTGTTCTGTGAAATCATCTCATAGAGTTACAGGTTTTCCCTCAAGAAGTCTTTCGCTAAGACAGTTCTTGTGGAATTGGCCTAGTGATATTTGGAAGCCCTCAGAGGGCTATGGTGAAAAAGGAAATATCCTCAGATGAAATCTGGAAAGAAGCTTTCTGAGAAACTTCTCTGCGATGTGTGACTTCCACTCACAGAGTTACATCCGTATATTGTGGATCTCTTTGCTCGCCTTATTTCTGTGGAATCTGAGAACAGATATTTCGGATCTCTTTGACGACTACAGGGCCAAAGGAAATATCCTCCGAAAGCAAAGAGAAAGAAGCTTTCTGAGATACTTCTTTCTGTTCTGTGAAATCATCTCACAGAGTTACTGCTTTCCCCTCAAGAAGCCTTTCGCTAAGACAGTTCTTGTGGAATTGGCAAAGTGATATTTGGAAACACATTGAGGGCTATGGTGAAAAAAGAAATATCCTCAGATGAAATCTGGAAAGGAGCTTTCTGAGAAACTGCTTAGTGTTCTGTTAATTCATCTCACAGAGTTACGTCTGTATTTCGTGGATATCGTTGCTAGCCTTATTTCAGTAGAATCTGAGAATAGATATTTCGGATCCCTTTGAAGACTATAGGGCCAAAGGAAATATCCTCCGATAACAAAGAGAAAGAAGCTTTCTGAGAAACTTCTTTGTGTTCTGTGAAATCATCTCACAGAGTTACAGCTTTCCCCTCAAGAAGCCTTTCGCTAAGACAGTTCTTGTGGAATTGGCAAAGTGATATTTGGAAGTCCATAGAGGGCTATGGTGAAAAAGGAAATATCCTCAGATGAAATCTGGAAAGAAGCTTTCTGAGAAACTGCTCTGTGATGTGTGACTTCCACTCACAGAGTTACATTTCTACTTCGTGGATCTCTTTGCTAGCCTTATTTCTGAGGGATCTGAGAACAGATATTTCGGATCCCTTTGAAGACTATATTGCCAAAGGAAATATCCTTCGATAACAAAGAGAAAGAAGCTTTCTGAGAAACCTCTTTGCGTTCTGTGAAATCATCTCACAGAGTTACAGCTTTCCCCGCAAGAAGCCTTTCGCTAAGACACTTCTTGTGGGGTTGGCAAAGTGATATTTGGAAGCCCATAGAGGGCTATGGTGAAAAAGGAAATATCCTCAGAAGAAATCTGGAAAGAAGCTTTCTGAGAAACTGCTTAGTGTTCTGTTAATTTATCTCACTGTATTACTTCTGTATTTCGTGGATCTCTTTGCTAGCCTAATTTCTGTGGAATCTGAGAACAGATATTCCGGATCACTTTGAAGAGTATAGTGAAAAAAGGAAATAGACTCCGATTACAAAGAGAAAGAAGCTTTCTGAGAAACTTCTTTGTGTTCTATGAAATCAACTCACAGAGTTACAGCTTTCCCCTCAAGAAGCCTTTCGCTAAGCAGTTCTTGTGGAGTTGGCAAAGTGATATTTGGAAGACCATAGAGGGGTATGGTGAAAAAGAAATATCCTCAGATGAAATCTGGGAGGAAGCTTTCTGAGAAACTACTCTGTGATGTGTGACTTCCACTCACAGAGTTACATCTGTATTTCGTGGATCTCTTTGCTAGCCTTATTTCTGTGGAATCTGAAAACAGATATTTCGGATCCCTTTGAGGACTATAGGGCCAAAGGAAATATCCTCCGGTTAGAAAGAGAAAGAAGCTTTCTGAGAAACTTCTTTGTGTTCTGTGAAATCATCTCACAGAGTTACAGCTTTCCCCTCAAGAAGCCTTTCACTAAGACAGTTCTTGTGGAATTGGCAAAGTGATATTTGGAAGCCCTTAGAGGGCTATGGTAAAAAAGGAAATATCCTCAGATGAAATCTGGAAAGAAGCTTTCTGAGAAACTTCTCTGCGATGTGTGACTTCCACTCACAGAGTTACATCTGTATTTTGTGGATCTCTTTGCTAGCCTTATTTCTGTGGAATCTGAGAACAGATATTTCGGATCTCTTTGAAGACTATAGGGCCAAAGGAAATATCCTCCGATAACAAAGAGAAAGAAGCTTTCTGAGATACTTCTTTCTGTTCTGTGAAATCGTCTCACAGAGTTACAGCTTTCCCCTCAAGAAGCCTTTCGCTTAGAGAGTTCTTGTGGAATTGGCAAACTGATATTTGGAAACACAATGAGGGCTATGGTGAAAAAGGAAATATCCTCAGATGAAATCTGGAAAGAAGCTTTGTGAGAAACTGCTCTGTGATGTGTGACTTCCACTCACAGAGTTACATCTGTATTTCGTGGATCTCTTTGCTATCCTTATTTCTGTAGAATCTGAGAATACATATTTCGGATCCCTTTGAAGACTATGGGGCCAAAGGAAATATCCTCCGTTAACAAAGAGAAAGAAGCCTTCTGAGAGATTTCTTTGCGTTCTGTGAAATCATCTCACAGAGTTACAGTTTTCCCTCAAGAAGCCTTACGCTAAGACAGTTCTTGTGGAATTGGCAAAGTGATATTTGGAAGCCCTTAGAGGGCTATGGTGAAAAAGGAAATATCCTGAGATGAAAAGTGGAAGGAAACTTTCTGAGAAACTGCTTAGTATTCTGTTAATTCATCTCACAGAGTTACATCTGTATTGCGTGGATCTCTTTGCTAGCCTTATTTCTGTGGAATCTGAGAACACATATTTCGGATCACTTTGAAGACTATAGGGCAAAAGGAAATATCCTCCAATAACAAAGAGAAAGAAGCTTTCTGAGAAACTTCTTTGTGTTTTGTGAAATCAGCTCACAGAGTTACAGCTTCCCCTCAAGAAGCATTTCGCTAAGACAGTTCTTGTAGAATTGGCAAAGTGATATTTGGAAGCCCGTAGAGGGCTATTGTGAAATAGGAAATATCCTCAGATGAAATATGGAAAGAAGCTTTCTGAGAAACTGCTCTGCGATGTGTGACTTCCACTCACAGAGTTACATCTGTATTTTGTGGATCTCTTTGCTAGCCTTATTTCTGAATAATCTGAGAACAGATATTACGTATCCCTTTGAAGACTATAGGGCCAAAGGAAATATCCTCCGAAAACAAAGATAAGGAAGCTTTCTGAGAAACTACTTTGTGTTCTGTGAAATCATCTCACAGAGTTACAGCTTTCCGCTCGAGAAGCCTTTCGCTAAGACAGTTCTGGTGGAATTGGCAAAGTAATATTTGGAAGCCCATAGAGGGCTATGGTGAAAAAGGAAATATCCTCAGATGAAATCTAGAAAGAAGCTTTCTGAGAAACTTCTTAGTGTTCTGTTAATTCATCTCACAGAGTTACATCTGTATTTCGTGGATCTCTTTGCTAGCCTTATTTCTGTGGAATCTGAGAACAGATATTTCGGATCCCTTTGAAGTCTATAGGGCCAAAGGAAATATCCTCCGATAACAAAGAGAAAGAAGCTTTCTGAGAAATTTCTTAGTGTTCTGTGAAATCATCTCACAGAGTTACAGCTTTCCCCTCAAGAAGCCTTTCGCCAAGACAGTTCTTGTGGAATTTGAAAAATGATATTTGGAAGCCCATAGGGGGCTATGTTGAAAAAGGAAATATCCTTGGATGAAATCTGGAAAGAAGCTTTCTGAGAAACTGCTCTGCGATGTGTGACTTCCACCTACAGAGTTACATCTGTATTTTGTGGATCTCTTTGCTAGACTTATTTCTGTGGAATCTGAGAACAGATATTTCGTATCCCTTTGAAGACTATAGAGCCAAAGGAAATATCCTCCGAAAACAAGATAAAGAAGCTTTCTGTGAAACTTCTTTCTGTTCTGTGAAATCATCTCACAGAGTTACAGCTTACCCCTCAAGAAGCCTTTCGCTAAGACAGTTCTAGTGGAATTGGCAAAGTGATATTTGGAAGCCCAGAGAGGGCTATGGTGAAAAAGGGAATATCCTCAGATGAAATCTGGAAAGAAGCTTTCTGAGAAACTGCTCTGTGATGTGTGACTTCCACTCACAGAGTTACATCTGTACTTTGTGGATCTCTTTGCTAGCCTTATTTCTGTGGGATCTGAGAACAGATATTTCGTCTCCCTTAGAAGACTATAGGGCCAAAGTAAATATCCTCCGATAGAAAGAGAAAGAAGCTTTCTGAGAAACTTCTTTGCGTTCTGTGAAATCATCTCACAGAGTTACCGCTTTCCCCTCAAGAAGACTTTCGCTAAGACAGTTCTTGTGGAATTGGTAAAGTGATATTTGGAAGCCCATATAGGGCTGTGGTGAAAAAGGAAATATACTCAGATGAAATCTGGAAAGAAGCTTTCTGAGAAGCTGCTGAGTGTTCTGTTAGTTCATCTCACAGAGTTACATCTGTATTTCGTGGATCTCGTTGCTAGCCTTATTTCTGTGGAATCTGAAAACAGAGATTTCGGATCCCTTTGAAGACTATAGGGCGAAAGGAAATATCCTCCGATAACAAAGAGAAAGAAGCTTTCTGAGTAACTTCTTTGTGTTCTGTGAAATCATCTCTCAGAGTTACAGCTTTCCCCTCCAGAAGCCTTTCGCAAAAACAATTCTTGTGGAATTGGCAAAGTGATATTTGGAAACACATTGAGGGCTATGGTGAAAAAGGAAATATCCTCAGATGAAATCTGGAAAGAAGCTTTCTGAGAAACTGCTTAGTGTTCTGTTAATTCATCTCACAGAGTTACATCTGTATTTCGTTTATCTCTTTGCTAGCTTTATGTCTGTGGAGTCTGAGAAGAGATATTTCGGATCCCTTTGAAGGCTATAGGGCCAAAGGAAATATCCTCCGATAACAAAGATAAAGAAGCTTTCTGAGAAACTTCTTTGCGTTCTGTAAAATCATCTAACAGAGTTTCAGTTTTCCCCTCAAGAAGCCTTTCGCTAAGACAGTTCTTGTGGAATTGGCAAAGTGATATTTGGAAGCCCATAGAGGGCTATGGTGAAAAAGGAAATATCCTGAGATGAAATCTGGAAGGTAGCTTTCTTAGAAACTGCTTAGTATTCTGTTAATTTATCTCACAGTGTTACATCTGTATTGCGTGCATCTCTTTGCTAGCCTTATTTCTGTGGAATCTGAGAACAGATATTTCGGATCACTTTGAAGACTCTAGTGCCTAGGAAATATCCTCCGATAACAAAGAGAAAGAAGCTTTCTGAGAAACTTCTTTGTGTTCTGTGAAATCATCTCACAGAGTTACAGCTTTCCCCTCAAGAAGCCTTTCGCTAAGACAGTTCTTGTGGAATTGGCAAAGTGATATTTGGAAGTCCATAGAGGGCTATGATGAAAAAGGAAATATCCTCAGATGAAATCTGGAAAGAAGCTTTCTGAGAAACTGCTCTGTGATGTGTGACTTCCACTCACAGAGTTACATTTGTACTTCGTGGATCTCTTTGCTAGCCTTATTTCTGTGGGATCTGAGAACAGATATTTCGGATCCCTTTGAAGACTATAGGGCCAAAGGAAATATCCTCCGATAACAAAGAGAAAAAAGCTTTTTGAGAAACTTCTTTGTGTTCTGTGAAATCATCTCACAGAATTACAGCTTTCCCCTCAAAAAGCCTTTCGCCAAGACAGTTCTTGTGGAATTTGCAAAGTGATATTTGGAAGCCCATAGAGGGCTACGGTGAAAAAGGGAATATCCTCAGATGTAATCTGGAAACAAGCTTTCTGAGAAACTGCTCTGTGATGTGTGACTTATTCTCACAGAGTTACATCTGTACTTCGTGGATCTCTTTGCTAGCCTTATTTCCCTTGAATCTGAGAAAAGATATTTCGGTTCCCTTTGAAGACTATAGGGCCAAAGGAAATATCCTCCGATAACAAAGAGAAAGAAGCTTTCTGAGAAACTTCTTTGTGTTCTGTGAAATCATCTCACAGAGTTACAGTTTTCCCCTCAAATAGCCTTTCGCTAAGACAGTTCTTGTGGAATTGGCAAAGTGATATTTGGAAGCCCATAGAGGGCTGTGGTGAAAAAGGAAATATCCTGAAATGAAATCTGGAAGGAAGCTTTTTGAGAAGCAGCTTAGTATTCTGTTAATTCATCTCACAGAGTTACATCTGTATTGCGTGGATCTCTTTGCTAGCCTTATTTCTGTGGAATCTGAGAACACATATTTCGGATCACTTTGAAGACTATAGGGCCAAAGGAAATATCCTCCAATAGCAAAGAGAAAGAAGCTTTCTGAGAAACTTCTTTGCGTTTTGTGAAATCATCTCCCAGAGTTACAGCTTCCCCTCAAGCAGCCTTTCGCTAAGATAGTTCTTGTAGAATTGGCAAAGTGATATTTGGAAGCCCATAGAGGGCTATGGTGAAAAAGGAATTATCCTCAGATGAAATCTGGAAGGAGCTATCTGAGAAACTGCTCTGCGATGTGTGACTTCCACTCACAGAGTTACATCTGTATTTTGTGGATCTCTTTGCTAGCCTTATTTCTGTGGAATCTGAGAACAGATATTTCGTATCCCCTTGAAGAGTATAGGGCCAAAGGAAATATCCTCCGATAACAAAGAGAAAGAAGCTTTCTGCGAAATTTCTTTGTGCTCTGTGAAATCATTTCACAGAGTTACAGCTTTCCCCTCAAGAAGCCTTTCGCTAAGACAGTTCTTGTGGAATTGGCAAAGTGATATTTGGAAACCCTAAGAGGGCTATGGTGAAAAAGGAAATATCCTCAGATGAAATCTGGAAAGAAGCTTTCTAAGAAACTGCTCTGTGATGTGTGACTTCCACTCACAGAGTTACATCTGTACTTCGTGGATCTCTTTGCTAGGCTTATTTCTGTGGGATCTGAGAACAGATATTTCGGATCCCTTTTAAGACTATAGGGCCAAAGTAAATATCCTCCGATAACAAAGAGAAAGAAGCTTTTTGAGAAACTTCTTTGCGTTCTGTGAAATCATCTCACAGAGTTACAGCTTTTCCCTCAAGAAGCCTTTCGCTAAGACAGTTCTTGTGGAATTGGCAAAGTGATATTTGGAAGCCCATATAGGGCTGTGGTGAAAAAAGAAATATCCTCAGATGAAATCTGGAAAGAAGATTTCTGAGAAGCTGCTTAGTGTTCTGTTAATTCTTCTCACAGAGTTACATCTGAATTTCGTGGATCTCTTTGCTAGCCTTATTTCTGTGGAATCTGAGAACAGATATTTCGGATCCCTTTGAAGACTATAGGGCCAAAGGAAATATCCTCCGATAACAAAGAGAAAGAAGCTTTCTGAGAAACTTCTTTGTGTTCTGTGAAATCAGCTCACAGATTTACAGCTTTCCCCTCAAGAAGCCTTTCGCTAAGACAGTTCTTGTGGAATTGGCAAAGTGATATTTGGAAGCCCATAGAGGGCTATGGTGAAAAAGGTAATATCCTCAGATGAAATCTGGAAAGAAGCTTTCTGAGAAACTGCTTAGTGTTCTGTTAATTCATCTCACAGAGTTACATCTGTATTTCGTGGATCTCGTTGCTAGCCTTATTTCTGTGGAATCCGAAAACAGATATTTCGGATCCCTTTGAAGACTATAGGTCCAAAGGAAGTATCCTCCGATAACAAAGAGAAAGAAGCTTTCTGAGAAACTTCTTTGTGTTCTGTGAAATCATCTCATAGAGTTACAGGTTTTCCCTCAAGAAGTCTTTCGCTAAGGCAGTCCTTGTGGAATTGGCCTAGTGATATTTGGAAGCCCTCAGAGGGCTATGGTGAAAAAGGAAATATCCTCAGATGAAATCTGGAAAGAAGCTTTCTGAGAAACTTCTCTGCGATGTGTGACTTCCACTCACAGAGTTACATCCGTATATTGTGGATCTCTTTGCTCGCCTTATTTCTGTGGAATCTGAGAACAGATATTTCGGATCTCTTTGACGACTACAGGGCCAAAGGAAATATCCTCCGAAAGCAAAGAGAAAGAAGCTTTCTGAGATACTTCTTTCTGTTCTGTGAAATCATCTCACAGAGTTACTGCTTTCCCCTCAAGAAGCCTTTCGCTAAGACAGTTCTTGTGGAATAGGCAAAGTAATATTTGGAAACACATTGAGGGCAATGGTGAAAAAAGAAATATCCTCAGATGAAATCTGGAAAGGAGCTTTCTGAGAAACTGCTTAGTGTTCTGTTAATTCATCTCACAGAGTTACGTCTGTATTTCGTGGATATCGTTGCTAGCCTTATTTCAGTAGAATCTGAGAATAGATATTTCGGATCCCTTTGAAGACTATAGGGCCAAAGGAAATATCCTCCGATAACAAAGAGAAAGAAGCTTTCTGAGAAACTTCTTTGTGTTCTGTGAAATCATCTCACAGAGTTTCAGTTTTCCCCTCAAGAAGCCTTTCGCTAAGACAGTTCTTGTGGAATTGGCAAAGTGATATTTGGAAGCCCATAGAGAGCTATGGTGAAAAAGGAAATATCCTGAGATGAAATCTGGAAGGTAGCTTTCTTAGAAACTGCTTAGTATTCTGTTAATTCATCTCACAGAGTTACATCTGTATTGCGTGCATCTCTTTGCTAGGCTTATTTCTGTGGAATCTGAGAACAGATATTTCGGATCACTTTGAAGACTCTAGTGCCTAGGAAATATCCTCCGATAACAAAGAGAAAGAAGCTTTCTGAGAAACTTCTTTGTGTTCTGTGAAATCATCTCACAGAGTTACAGCTTTCCCCTCAAGAAGCCTTTCGCTAAGACAGTTCTTGTGGAATTGGCAAAGTAATATTTGGAAGTCCATAGAGGGCTATGATGAAAAAGGAAATATCCTCAGATGAAATCTGGAAAGAAGCTTTCTGAGAAACTGCTCTGTGATGTGTGACTTCCACTCACAGAGTTACATTTGTACTTCGTGGATCTCTTTGCTAGCCTTATTTCTGTGGGAACTGAGAACAGATATTTCGGATCCCTTTGAAGACTATAGGGCCAAAGGAAATATCCTCCGATAACAAAGAGGAAAAAGCTTTCTGAGAAACTTCTTTGTGTTCTGTGAAATCATCTCACAGAATTACAGCTTTCCCCTCAAAAAGCCTTTCGCCAAGACAGTTCTTGTGGAATTTGCAAAGTGATATTTGGAAGCCCATAGAGGGCTACGGTGAAAAAGGGAATATCCTCAGATGTAATCTGGAAACAAGCTTTCTGAGAAACTGCTCTGTGATGTGTGACTTATTCTCACAGAGTTACATCTGTACTTCGTGCATCTCTTTGCTAGCCTTATTTCCCTTGAATCTGAGAAAAGATATTTCGGTTCCCTTTGAAGACTATAGGGCCAAAGGAAATATCCTCCGATAACAAAGAGAAAGAAGCTTTCTGAGAAACTTCTTTGTGTTCTGTGAAATCATCTCACAGAGTTACAGTTTTCCCCTCAAATAGCCTTTCGCTAAGACAGTTCTTGTGGAATTGGCAAAGTGATATTTGGAAGCCCATAGAGGGCTGTGGTGAAAAAGGAAATATCCTGAGATGAAATCTGGAAGGAAGCTTTCTGAGAAACTGCTAAGTATTCTGTTAATTCATCTCACAGAGTTACATCTGTATTGCGTGGATCTCTTTGCTAGCCTTATTTCTGTGGAATCTGAGAACACATATTTCGGATCACTTTGAAGACTATAGGGCCAAAGGAAATATCCTCCAATAGCAAAGAGAAAGAAGCTTTCTGAGAAACTTCTTTGCGTTTTGTGAAATCATCTCCCAGAGTTACAGCTTCCCCTCAAGGAGCCTTTCGCTAAGATAGTTCTTGTAGAATTGGCAAAGTGATATTTGGAAGCCCATAGAGGGCTATGGTGAAAAAGGAATTATCCTCAGATGAAATCTGGAAGGAGCTATCTGAGAAACTGCTCTGCGATGTGTGACTTCCACTCACAGAGTTACATCTGTATTTTGTGGATCTCTTTGCTAGCCTTATTTCTGTGGAATCTGAGAACAGATATTTCGTATCCCCTTGAAGAGTATAGGGCCAAAGGAAATATCCTCCGATAACAAAGAGAAAGAAGCTTTCTGCGAAATTTCTTTGTGCTCTGTGAAATCATTTCACAGAGTTACAGCTTTCCCCTCAAGAAGCCTTTCGCTAAGACAGTTCTTGTGGAATTGGCAAAGTGATATTTGGAAACCCTAAGAGGGCTATGGTGAAAAAGGAAATATCCTCAGATGAAATCTGGAAAGAAGCTTTCTAAGAAACTGCTCTGTGATGTGTGACTTCCACTCACAGAGTTACATCTGTACTTCGTGGATCTCTTTGCTAGGCTTATTTCTGTGGGATCTGAGAACAGATATTTCGGATCCCTTTGAAGACTATAGGTCCAAAGGAAGTATCCTCCGATAACAAAGAGAAAGAAGCTTTCTGAGAAACTTCTTTGTGTTCTGTGAAATCATCTCATAGAGTTACAGGTTTTCCCTCAAGAAGTCTTTCGCTAAGACAGTTCTTGTGGAATTGGCCTAGTGATATTTGGAAGCCCTCAGAGGGCTATGGTGAAAAAGGAAATATCCTCAGATGAAATCTGGAAAGAAGCTTTCTGAGAAACTTCTCTGCGATGTGTGACTTCCACTCACAGAGTTACATCCGTATATTGTGGATCTCTTTGCTCGCCTTATTTCTGTGGAATCTGAGAACAGATATTTCGGATCTCTTTGACGACTACAGGGCCAAAGGAAATATCCTCCGAAAGCAAAGAGAAAGAAGCTTTCTGAGATACTTCTTTCTGTTCTGTGAAATCATCTCACAGAGTTACTGCTTTCCCCTCAAGAAGCCTTTCGCTAAGACAGTTCTTGTGGAATTGGCAAAGTGATATTTGGAAACACATTGAGGGCTATGGTGAAAAAAGAAATATCCTCAGATGAAATCTGGAAAGGAGCTTTCTGAGAAACTGCTTAGTGTTCTGTTAATTCATCTCACAGAGTTACGTCTGTATTTCGTGGATATCGTTGCTAGCCTTATTTCAGTAGAATCTGAGAATAGATATTTCGGATCCCTTTGAAGTATATAGGGCCAAAGGAAATATCCTCCGATAACAAAGAGAAAGAAGCTTTCTGAGAAACTTCTTTGTGTTCTGGGAAATCATCTCACCGAGTTACAGCTTTCCCCACAAGAAGCCTTTTGCTAAGACAGTTCTTGTGGAATTAGCAAAGTGATATTTGGAAGCCCATAGAGGGCTATGGTGAAAAAGGAAATATCCTCAGATGAAATCTGGAAAGAAGCTTTCTGAGAAACTGCTCTGTGATGTGTGACTTCCTCTCACAGAGTTACATCTGTACTTCGTGTATCTCTTTGCTAGCCTTATTTCTGTAGAATTTGAGAACAGATAATTCGGATCCCTTTGAAGACTATAGGGCCAAAGGAAATATCCTCCGATAACAAAGAGAAAGAAGCTTTCTGAGAAACTTCTTTGTGTTCTGTGAAATCATCTCACAGAGTTGCAGCTTTCCCCTCAAGAAGCCTTTCGCTAAGACAGTTCTTCTGGAATTGGCAATGTGATATTTGGATGCCCATAGATGGCTATGGTGAAAAAGGAAATATCCACAGATGAAATCTGGAAAGAAGATTTCTGAGAAACTGCTTAGTGTTCTGTTAATTCATCTCACAGAGTTACAACTGTATTTCGTGGATCTCTTTGCTGGCCTTATTTCTGGGGATACTGAGAACAGATATTTCGGATTCCTTTGAAGACTATAGGGCCAAAGGAAATATCCTCCGAAACAAAGAGAAAGAAGCTTTCTGAGAAACCTCTTTGTGTTCTGTGAAATCATCTCACAGAGTTACAGCTTTCCCCTCAAGAAGCCTTTCGCTAAGACAGTTCTTGTGGAATTGGCAAAGTGATATTTGGATGCCCGTATGGGGCTATGGTGAAAAAGGAACTATCCTCAGATGAAATCTGGAAAGAAGCTTTCTGAGAAACTGCTTAGGGTTCTGTTAATTCATCTCACAGAGGTACATCTGTATTTCGTGGATCTCTTTGCTAGCCTTATTTCTCTGGAATCTGAGAACAGATATTTCGGATCCCTTTGAAGACTATAGGGCCAAAGGAAATATCCTCCGATAACAAATAGAAAGAAGCTTTCTGAGAAACTTCTTTGTGTTCTGTGAAATCATCTCATAGAGTTACAGCTTTCCCCTCAAGAAGACTTTTGCTAAGACAGTTCTTGTGGAATTGGCAAAGTGATATTTGGAAGCCCATAGATGGCTATGGTGAAAAAGGAAATATCCTCAGATGAAATCTGGAAAGAAGATTTCTGAGAAACTGCTTAGTGTTCTGTTAATTCATCTCACAGAGTTACATCTGTATTTCGTGGATCTAGTTGCTAGCCTTGTTTCTGGGGAAACTGAGAACGGATATTTCGGATCCCTTTGAAGACTATAGGGCCAAAGGAAATATCCTCCGAAACAAAGAGAAAGAAGCTTTCTGAGAAACCTCTTTGTGTTCTGTGAAATCATCACACAGAGTTACAGCTTTCCCCTCAAGAAGCCTTTCGCTAAGACAGTTCTTGTGGAATTGGCAATGTGATATTTGGAAGCCCTCAGAGTTCTATGGTGAAAAAGGAAATATCCTCAGAAGAAATCTGGAAAGAAGCTTTCTGAAAAACTGCTTAGTGTTCTGTTAATTCATCTCACAGAGTTACATGTGCATTTCGTGGATCTCTTTGCTAGCCTTATTTCTGTGGAATCTGAGAACAGATATTTCGGATCCCTTTGAAGAGTATAGGGCCAAAGGAAATATCCTCCGATAACAAAGAGAAAGAAGCTTTCTGAGAAATTTCCTTGTGTTCTGTGAAATCATCTCACAGATTTACAGCTTTCCCCTCAAGAAGCCTTATGCTAAGACAATTCTTGTGGAATTGGCAAAGTGATATTTGGAAGCCCATAGATGGCTATGGTGAAAAAGGAAATATCCTCAGATGAAATATGGAAAGAAGCTTTCTGAAAAACTGCTCTGTGATGTGTGACTTCCTCTCACCGTGTTACAACTGCACTACGTGGATCTCTTTGCTAGACTTATTTC
This sequence comes from Macaca fascicularis, assembly GCF_037993035.2. Lineage (NCBI taxonomy): Eukaryota > Metazoa > Chordata > Mammalia > Primates > Cercopithecidae > Macaca > Macaca fascicularis. Next base: position 69,757,123 of record NC_088377.1, on the reverse strand, counting down.
CGTAAAATCTGAGAACAGATATTTCGGTTCCCTTTGAAGACTATAGGGCCAAAGGAAATATCCTCCGAAACAAAGAGGAAGAAGCTTTCTGAGAAACTTCTTTGTGTTCTGTGAAATAATCTCACAGAGTTACAGCTTTCCCCTCAAGAAGCCTTTCGCTAAGACAGTTCTTGTGGAATTGGCAAAGTGATATTTGGATGCCCGTATGGGGCTATTGTGACAAAGGAAATATCCTCAGATGAAATCTGGAAAGAAGCCTTCTGAGAAACTGCTTAGTGTTCTGTTAATTCATCTCACAGATTTACATCTGCATTTCCTGGATCTCTTTGCTAGCCTTATTTCTGTGGAATCTGAGAACAGATATTTCGGATCCCTTTGAAGACTATAGGGCCAAATGAAATATCCTCCGATAACAAGGAGAAAGAAGCTTTCTGAGAAACTTCTTTGTGTTCTGTGAAATCATCTCACAGAGTTACAGCTTTCCCCTCAAGAAGCCTTTTGCTAGGACAGTTCTTGTGGAATTGGCAAAGTGATATTTCGAAGCCCATAGAGGGCTATGGTGAAAAAGGAAATATCCTCAGATGAAATCTGGAAACAAGCTTTCTGAGAAACTGCTCTGTGATGTGTGACTTCCTCTCACCGGGTTACAAGTGTACTACGTGGATCTCTTTGCTAGCCTTATTTCCGTAGAATCTGAGAACAGATATTTCGGATCCCTTTGAAGACTATAGGGCCAAAGGAAATATCCTCCGAAACAAAGAGAAAGAAGCTTTCTGAGAAACTTCTTTGTGTTCTGTGAAATCATCTCACAGAGTTACAGCTTTCCCCTCAAGAAGCCTTTCACTAAGACAGTTCTTGTGGAATTGGCAAAGTGATATTTGGATGCCCGTAGGGGGCTATGGTGAAAAAGGAATTATCCTCAGATGAAATCTGGAAAGAAGCTTTCTGAGAAACTGCTTTGGGTTCTGTTAATTCATCTCGCAGAGTTACATCTGTACTTCGTGGATCTCTTTGATAGCCTTATTTCTGTGGAATCTGAGAACAGATATTTCTGATCCCTTTGAAGACTACAGGGCCAAAGGAAATATCCTCCGATAACAAAGAGAAAGAAGCTTTCTGAGAAACTTCTTTGTGTTTTGAGAAATCATCTCACAGAGTTACAGCTTTCCACTCAAGAAGCCTTTCGCTAAGACAGTTCTTGTGGAATTGGCAAAGTGATATTTGGAAGCCCATAGAGGGCTGTGGTGAAAAAGGAAATATCCTCAGATGAAATCTGGAAAGAAGCTTTCTGAGAAACTGCTTAGTGTTCTGTTAATTCATCTCACAGAGTTACATGTGCATTTCGTGGATCTCTTTGCTAGCCTTATTTCCGTGGAATCTGAGAACAGATATTTCGGATCCCTTTGAAGACTATAGGGCCAAATGAAATATCCTCCTATAACAAAGAGAAAGAAGCTTTCTGAGAAACTTCTCTGTGTTCTGGGAAATCATCTCACAGAGTTACAGCTTTCCCCACAAGAAGCCTTTTGCTAAGACAGTTCTTGTGGAATTAGCAAAGTGATATTTGGAAGCCCATAGAGGGCTATGGTGAAAAAGGAAATATCCTCAGATGAAATCTGGAAAGAAGCTTTCTGAGAAACTGCTCTGTGATGTGTGACTTCCTCTCACAGAGTTACATCTGTACTTCGTGTATCTCTTTGCTAGCCTTATTTCTGTAGAATTTGAGAACAGATAATTCGGATCCCTTTGAAGACTATAGGGCCAAAGGAAATATCCTCCGATAACAAAGAGAAAGAAGCTTTCTGAGAAACTTCTTTGTGTTCTGTGAAATCATCTCACAGAGTTGCAGCTTTCCCCTCAAGAAGCCTTTCGCTAAGACAGTTCTTCTGGAATTGGCAATGTGATATTTGGATGCCCATAGATTCCTATGGTGAAAAAGGAAATATCCACAGATGAAATCTGGAAAGAAGATTTCTGAGAAACTGCTTAGTGTTCTGTTAATTCATCTCACAGAGTTACAACTGTATTTCGTGGATCTCTTTGCTGGCCTTATTTCTGGGGATACTGAGACCAGATATTTCGGATTCCTTTGAAGACTATAGGGCCAAAGGAAATATCCTCCGAAACAAAGAGAAAGAAGCTTTCTGAGAAACCTCTTTGTGTTCTGTGAAATCATCTCACAGAGTTACAGCTTTCCCCTCAAGAAGCCTTTCGCTAAGACAGTTCTTGTGGAATTGGCAAAGTGATATTTGGATGCCCGTATGGGGCTATGGTGAAAAAGGAACTATCCACAGATGAAATCTGGAAAGAAGCTTTCTGAGAAACTGCTTAGGGTTCTGTTAATTCATCTCACAGAGGTACATCTGTATTTCGTGGATCTCTTTGCTAGCCTTATTTCTCTGGTATCTGAGAACAGATATTTCGGATCCCTTTGAAGAATATAGGGCCAAAGGAAATATCCTCCGATAACAAAGAGAAAGAAGCTTTCTGAGAAACTTCTTTGTGTTCTGTGAAATCATCTCATAGAGTTACAGCTTTCCCCTCAAGAAGACTTTTGCTAAGACAGTTCTTGTGGAATTGGCAAAGTGATATTTGGAAGCCCATAGAGGGCTAGGGTGAAAAAGGAAATATCCTCAGATGAAATCTGGAAAGAAGATTTATGAGAAACTGCTTAGTGTTCTGTTAATTCATCTCACAGAGTTACATCTGTATTTCGTGGATCTAGTTGCTAGCCTTGTTTCTGGGGAAACTGAGAACGGATATTTCGGATCCCTTTGAAGACTATAGGGCCAAAGGAAATATCCTCCGAAACAAAGAGAAAGAAGCTTTCTGAGAAACCTCTTTGTGTTCTGTGAAATCATCACACAGAGTTACAGCTTTCCCCTCAAGAAGCCTTTCGCTAAGACAGTTCTTGTGGAATTGGCAAAGTGATATTTGGAAGCCCTCAGAGTTCTATGGTGAAAAAGGAAATATCCTCAGAAGAAATCTGGAAAGAAGCTTTCTGAAAAACTGCTTAGTGTTCTGTTAATTCATCTCACAGAGTTACATGTGCATTTCGTGGATCTCTTTGCTAGCCTTATTTCTGTGGAATCTGAGAACAGATATTTCGGATCCCTTTGAAGAGTATAGGGCCAAAGGAAATATCCTCCGATAACAAAGAGAAAGAAGCTTTCTGAGAAATTTCCTTGTGTTCTGTGAAATCATCTCACAGATTTACAGCTTTCCCCTCAAGAAGCCTTATGCTAAGACAATTCTTGTGGAATTGGCAAAGTGATATTTGGAAGCCCATAGATGGCTATGGTGAAAAAGGAAATATCCTCAGATGAAATATGGAAAGAAGCTTTCTGAAAAACTGCTCTGTGATGTGTGACTTCCTCTCACCGTGTTACAACTGCACTACGTGGATCTCTTTGCTAGACTTATTTCCGTAAAATCTGAGAACAGATATTTCGGTTCCCTTTGAAGACTATAGGGCCAAAGGAAATATCCTCCGAAACAAAGAGGAAGAAGCTTTCTGAGAAACTTCTTTGTGTTCTGTGAAATAATCTCACAGAGTTACAGCTTTCCCCTCAAGAAGCCTTTCGCTAAGACAGTTCTTGTGGAATTGGCAAAGTGATATTTGGATGCCCGTATGGGGCTATTGTGACAAAGGAAATATCCTCAGATGAAATCTGGAAAGAAGCCTTCTGAGAAACTGCTTAGTGTTCTGTTAATTCATCTCACAGATTTACATCTGCATTTCCTGGATCTCTTTGCTAGCCTTATTTCTGTGGAATCTGAGAACAGATATTTCGGATCCCTTTGAAGACTATAGGGCCAAATGAAATATCCTCCGATAACAAGGAGAAAGAAGCTTTCTGAGAAACTTCTTTGTGTTCTGTGAAATCATCTCACAGAGTTACAGCTTTCCCCTCAAGAAGCCTTTTGCTAGGACAGTTCTTGTGGAATTGGCAAAGTGATATTTCGAAGCCCATAGAGGGCTATGGTGAAAAAGGAAATATCCTCAGATGAAATCTGGAAACAAGCTTTCTGAGAAACTGCTCTGTGATGTGTGACTTCCTCTCACCGGGTTACAAGTGTACTACGTGGATCTCTTTGCTAGCCTTATTTCCGTAGAATCTGAGAACAGATATTTCGGATCCCTTTGAAGACTATAGGGCCAAAGGAAATATCCTCCGAAACAAAGAGAAAGAAGCTTTCTGAGAAACTTCTTTGTGTTCTGTGAAATCATCTCACAGAGTTACAGCTTTCCCCTCAAGAAGCCTTTCACTAAGACAGTTCTTGTGGAATTGGCAAAGTGATATTTGGATGCCCGTAGGGGGCTATGGTGAAAAAGGAATTATCCTCAGATGAAATCTGGAAAGAAGCTTTCTGAGAAACTGCTTTGGGTTCTGTTAATTCATCTCGCAGAGTTACATCTGTACTTCGTGGATCTCTTTGATAGCCTTATTTCTGTGGAATCTGAGAACAGATATTTCTGATCCCTTTGAAGACTACAGGGCCAAAGGAAATATCCTCCGATAACAAAGAGAAAGAAGCTTTCTGAGAAACTTCTTTGTGTTTTGAGAAATCATCTCACAGAGTTACAGCTTTCCACTCAAGAAGCCTTTCGCTAAGACAGTTCTTGTGGAATTGGCAAAGTGATATTTGGAAGCCCATAGAGGGCTGTGGTGAAAAAGGAAATATCCTCAGATGAAATCTGGAAAGAAGCTTTCTGAGAAACTGCTTAGTGTTCTGTTAATTCATCTCACAGAGTTACATGTGCATTTCGTGGATCTCTTTGCTAGCCTTATTTCCGTGGAATCTGAGAACAGATATTTCGGATCCCTTTGAAGACTATAGGGCCAAATGAAATATCCTCCTATAACAAAGAGAAAGAAGCTTTCTGAGAAACTTCTTTGTGTTCTGGGAAATCATCTCACAGAGTTACAGCTTTCCCCACAAGAAGCCTTTTGCTAAGACAGTTCTTGTGGAATTAGCAAAGTGATATTTGGAAGCCCATAGAGGGCTATGGTGAAAAAGGAAATATCCTCAGATGAAATCTGGAAAGAAGCTTTCTGAGAAACTGCTCTGTGATGTGTGACTTCCTCTCACAGAGTTACATCTGTACTTCGTGTATCTCTTTGCTAGCCTTATTTCTGTAGAATTTGAGAACAGATAATTCGGATCCCTTTGAAGACTATAGGGCCAAAGGAAATATCCTCCGATAACAAAGAGAAAGAAGCTTTCTGAGAAACTTCTTTGTGTTCTGTGAAATCATCTCACAGAGTTGCAGCTTTCCCCTCAAGAAGCCTTTCGCTAAGACAGTTCTTCTGGAATTGGCAATGTGATATTTGGATGCCCATAGATTCCTATGGTGAAAAAGGAAATATCCACAGATGAAATCTGGAAAGAAGATTTCTGAGAAACTGCTTAGTGTTCTGTTAATTCATCTCACAGAGTTACAACTGTATTTCGTGGATCTCTTTGCTGGCCTTATTTCTGGGGATACTGAGACCAGATATTTCGGATTCCTTTGAAGACTATAGGGCCAAAGGAAATATCCTCCGAAACAAAGAGAAAGAAGCTTTCTGAGAAACCTCTTTGTGTTCTGTGAAATCATCTCACAGAGTTACAGCTTTCCCCTCAAGAAGCCTTTCGCTAAGACAGTTCTTGTGGAATTGGCAAAGTGATATTTGGATGCCCGTATGGGGCTATGGTGAAAAAGGAACTATCCACAGATGAAATCTGGAAAGAAGCTTTCTGAGAAACTGCTTAGGGTTCTGTTAATTCATCTCACAGAGGTACATCTGTATTTCGTGGATCTCTTTGCTAGCCTTATTTCTCTGGTATCTGAGAACAGATATTTCGGATCCCTTTGAAGAATATAGGGCCAAAGGAAATATCCTCCGATAACAAAGAGAAAGAAGCTTTCTGAGAAACTTCTTTGTGTTCTGTGAAATCATCTCATAGAGTTACAGCTTTCCCCTCAAGAAGACTTTTGCTAAGACAGTTCTTGTGGAATTGGCAAAGTGATATTTGGAAGCCCATAGAGGGCTAGGGTGAAAAAGGAAATATCCTCAGATGAAATCTGGAAAGAAGATTTATGAGAAACTGCTTAGTGTTCTGTTAATTCATCTCACAGAGTTACATCTGTATTTCGTGGATCTAGTTGCTAGCCTTGTTTCTGGGGAAACTGAGAACGGATATTTCGGATCCCTTTGAAGACTATAGGGCCAAAGGAAATATCCTCCGAAACAAAGAGAAAGAAGCTTTCTGAGAAACCTCTTTGTGTTCTGTGAAATCATCACACAGAGTTACAGCTTTCCCCTCAAGAAGCCTTTCGCTAAGACAGTTCTTGTGGAATTGGCAAAGTGATATTTGGAAGCCCTCAGAGTTCTATGGTGAAAAAGGAAATATCCTCAGAAGAAATCTGGAAAGAAGCTTTCTGAAAAACTGCTTAGTGTTCTGTTAATTCATCTCACAGAGTTACATGTGCATTTCGTGGATCTCTTTGCTAGCCTTATTTCTGTGGAATCTGAGAACAGATATTTCGGATCCCTTTGAAGAGTATAGGGCCAAAGGAAATATCCTCCGATAACAAAGAGAAAGAAGCTTTCTGAGAAACTTCTTTGTGTTCTGTGAAATCATCTCACAGATTTATAGCTTTCCAATCAAGAAGCCTTATGCTAAGACAATTCTTGTGGAATTGGCAAAGTGATATTTGGAAGCCCATAGATGGCTATGGTGAAAAAGGAAATATCCTCAGATGAAATATGGAAAGAAGCTTTCTGAGAAACTGCTATGTGATGTGTGACTTCCTCTCACCGGGTTACAACTGTACTACGTGGATCTCTTTGCTAGACTTATTTCCGTAAAATCTGAGAACAGATATTTCGGTTCCCTTTGAAGACTATAGGGCCAAAGGAAATATCCTCCGAAACAAAGAGAAAGAAGCTTTCTGAGAAACTTCTTTGTGTTCTGTGAAATCATCTCACAGAGTTACAGCTTTCCCCTCAAGAAGCCTTTCGCTAAGACAGTTCTTGTGGAATTGGCAAAGTGATATTTGGATGCCCGTATGGGGCTATTGTGAAAAAGGAAATATCCTCAGATGAAATCTGGAAAGAAGCTTTCTGAGAAACTGCTTAGTGTTTTGTTAATTCATCTCACAGATTTACATCTGCATTTCCTGGATCTCTTTGCTAGCCTTATTTCTGTGGAATCTGAGAACAGATATTTCGGATCACTTGGAAGACTATAGGGCCAAATGAAATATCCTCCGATAACAAAGAGAAAGAAGCTTTCTGAGAAACTTCTTTGTGTTCTGTGAAATCATCTCACAGAGTTACAGCTTTCCCCTCAAGAAGCCTTTTGCTAAGACAGTTCTTGTGGAATTGGCAAAGTGATATTTGGAAGCCCATAGAGGGCCATGGTGAAAAAGGAAATATCCTCAGATGAAATATGGAAAGAAGCTTTCTGGGAAACTGCTCTGTGATGTGTGACTTCCTCTCACCGGGTTACAACTGTACTACGTGGATCTCTTTGCTAGCCTTATTTCCGTAGAATCTGAGAACAGATATTTCGGAACCCATTGAAGACTATAGGGCCAATGGAAATATCCTCCGAAACAAAGAGAAAGAAGCTTTCTGAGAAACTTCTTTGTGTTCTGTGAAATCATCTCACAGAGTTACAGCTTTCCCCTAAAGAAGCCTTTCGCTAAGACAGTTCTTGTGGAATTGGCAAAGAGATATTTGGATGCCCGTAGGGGGTTATGGTGAAAAAGGAAATATCCTCAGATGAAATCTGGAAAGAAGCTTTCTGAGAAACTGCTTAGGGTTCTGTTAATTCATCTCAGAGAGTTACATCTGCATTTCGTGGATCTCTTTGCTAGCCTTATTTCTGTGGAATCTGAGAACAGATATTTTGGATCCCTTTGAAGACTATAGGGCCAAAGGAAATATCCTCCGATAACAAAGAGAAAGAAGCTTTCTGAGAAACTTCTTTGTGTTCTGTGAAATCATCTCACAGAGTTAGAGCTTTCCCCTCAAGAAGACTTTTGCTAAGACAGTTCTTGTGGAATTGGCAAAGTGATATTTGGAAGCCCATAGAGGGCTGTAGTGAAAAAGGAAATATCCTCAGATGAAATCTGGAAACAAGCTTTCTGAGAAACTGCTTAGTGTTCTGTTAATTCATCTCACAGAGTTACATGTGCATTTCGTGGATCTCTTTGCTAGCCTTATTTCTGTGGAATCTGAGAACAGATATTTCGGATCCCTTTGAAGACTATAGGGCCAAATGAAATATCCTCCTATAACAAAGAGAAAGAAGCTTTCTGAAAAACTTCTTTGTGTTCTGGGAAATCATCTCACAGAGTTACAGCTTTCCCCACAAGAAGCCTTTTGCTAAGACAGTTCTTGTGGAATTAGCAAAGTGATATTTGGAAGCCCATAGAGGGCTATGGTGAAAAAGGAAATATCCTCAGATGAAATCTGGAAAGAAGCTTTCTGAGAAACTGCTCTGTGATGTGTGACTTCCTCTCACAGAGTTACATCTGTACTTCGTGTATCTCTTTGCTAGCCTTATTTCTGTAGAATTTGAGAACAGATAATTCGGATCCCTTTGAAGACTATAGGGCCAAAGGAAATATCCTCCGATAACAAAGAGAAAGAAGCTTTCTGAGAAACTTCTTTGTGTTCTGTGAAATCATCTCACAGAGTTGCAGCTTTCCCCTCAAGAAGCCTTTCGCTAAGACAGTTCTTCTGGAATTGGCAATGTGATATTTGGATGCCCATAGATGGCTATGGTGAAAAAGGAAATATCCACAGATGAAATCTGGAAAGAAGATTTCTGAGAAACTGCTTAGTGTTCTGTTAATTCATCTCACAGAGTTACAACTGTATTTCGTGGATCTCTTTGCTGGCCTTATTTCTGGGGATACTGAGAACAGATATTTCGGATTCCTTAGAAGACTATAGGGCCAAAGGAAATATCCTCCGAAACAAAGAGAAAGAAGCTTTCTGAGAAACCTCTTTGTGTTCTGTGAAATCATCTCACAGAGTTACAGCTTTCCCCTCAAGAAGCCTTTCGCTAAGACAGTTCTTGTGGAATTGGCAAAGTGATATTTGGATGCCCGTATGGGGCTATGGTGAAAAAGGAACTATCCACAGATGAAATCTGGAAAGAAGCTTTCTGAGAAACTGCTTAGGGTTCTGTTAATTCATCTCACAGAGGTACATCTGTATTTCGTGGATCTCTTTGCTAGCCTTATTTCTCTGGAATCTGAGAACAGATATTTCGGATCCCTTTGAAGACTATAGGGCCAAAGGAAATATCCTCCGATAACAAATAGAAAGAAGCTTTCTGAGAAACTTCTTTGTGTTCTGTGAAATCATCTCATAGAGTTACAGCTTTCCCCTCAAGAAGACTTTTGCTAAGACAGTTCTTGTGGAATTGGCAAAGTGATATTTGGAAGCCCATAGAGGGCTATGGTGAAAAAGGAAATTACCTCAGATGAAATCTGGAAAGAAGATTTCTGAGAAACTGCTTAGTGTTCTGTTAATTCATCTCACAGAGTTACATCTGTATTTCGTGGATCTAGTTGCTAGCCTTGTTTCTGGGGAAACTGAGAACGGTTATTTCGGATCCCTTTGAAGACTATAGGGCCAAAGGAAATATCCTCCGAAACAAAGAGAAAGAAGCTTTCTGAGAAACCTCTTTGTGTTCTGTGCAATCATCACACAGAGTTACAGCTTTCCCCTCAAGAAGCCTTTCGCTAAGAGAGTTCTTGTGGAATTGGCAATGTGATATTTGGAAGCCCTCAGATTTCTAGGGTGAAAAAGGAAATATCCTCAGAAGAAATCTGGATAGAAGCTTTCTGAAAAACTGCTTAGTGTTCTGTTAATTCATCTCACAGAGTTACATGTGCATTTCGTGGATCTCTTTGCTAGCCTTATTTCTGTGGAATCTGAGAACAGATATTTCGGATCCCTTTGAAGAGTATAGGGCCAAAGGAAATATCCTCCGATAACAAAGAGAAAGAAGCTTTCTGAGAAATTTCCTTGTGTTCTGTGAAATCATCTCACAGATTTACAGCTTTCCCCTCAAGAAGCCTTATGCTAAGACAATTCTTGTGGAATTGGCAAAGTGATATTTGGAAGCCCATAGATGGCTATGGTGAAAAAGGAAATATCCTCAGATGAAATATGGAAAGAAGCTTTCTGAAAAACTGCTCTGTGATGTGTGACTTCCTCTCACCGTGTTACAACTGCACTACGTGGATCTCTTTGCTAGACTTATTTCCGTAAAATCTGAGAACAGATATTTCGGTTCCCTTTGAAGACTATAGGGCCAAAGGAAATATCCTCCGAAACAAAGAGAAAGAAGCTTTCTGAGAAACCTCTTTGTGTTCTGTGAAATCATCTCACAGAGTTACAGCTTTCCCCTCAAGAAGCCTTTCGCTAAGACAGTTCTTGTGGAATTGGCAAAGTGATATTTGGATGCCCGTATGGGGCTATTGTGACAAAGGAAATATCCTCAGATGAAATCTGGAAAGAAGCTTTCTGAGAAACTGCTTAGTGTTCTGTTAATTCATCTCACACATTTACATCTGCATTTCCTGGATCTCTTTGCTAGCCTTATTTCTGTGGAATCTGAGAACAGATATTTCGGATCCCTTTGAAGACTATAGGGCCAAATGAAATATCCTCCGATAACAAGGAGAAAGAAGCTTTCTGAGAAACTTCTTTGTGTTCTGTGAAATCATCTCACAGAGTTACAGCTTTCCCCTCAAGAAGCCTTTTGCTAGGACAGTTCTTGTGGAATTGGCAAAGTGATATTTCGAAGCCCATAGAGGGCTATGGTGAAAAAGGAAATATCCTCAGATGAAATCTGGAAACAAGCTTTCTGAGAAACTGCTCTGTGATGTGTGACTTCCTCTCACCGGGTTACAAGTGTACTACGTGGATCTCTTTGCTAGCCTTATTTCCGTAGAATCTGAGAACAGTTATTTCGGATCCCTTTGAAGACTATAGGGCCAAAGGAAATATCCTCCGAAACAAAGAGAAAGAAGCTTTCTGAGAAACTTCTTTGTGTTCTGTGAAATCATCTCACAGAGTTACAGCTTTCCGCTCAAGAAGCCTTTCACTAAGACAGTTCTTGTGGAATTGGCAAAGTGATATTTGGATGCCCGTAGGGGGCTATGGTGAAAAAGGAATTATCCTCAGATGAAATCTGGAAAGAAGCTTTCTGAGAAACTGCTTTGGGTTCTGTTAATTCATCTCACAGAGTTACATGTGCATTTCGTGGATCTCTTTGCTAGCCTTATTTCTGTGGAATCTGAGAACAGATATTTCGGATCCCTTTGAAGACTATAGGGCCAAATGAAATATCCTCCGATAACAAAGAGAAAGAAGCTTTCTGAGAAACTTCTTTGTGTTCTGGGAAATCATCTCACAGAGTTACAGCTTTCCCCACAAGAAGCCTTTTGCTAAGACAGTTCTTGTGGAATTAGCAAAGTGATATTTGGAAGCCCATAGAGGGCTATGGTGAAAAAGGAAATATCCTCAGATGAAATCTGGAAAGAAGCTTTCTGAGAAACTGCTCTGTGATGTGTGACTTCCTCTCACAGAGTTACATCTGTACTTCGTGTATCTCTTTGCTAGCCTTATTTCTGTAGAATTTGAGAACAGATAATTCGGATCCCTTTGAAGACTATAGGGCCAAAGGAAATATCCTCCGATAACAAAGAGAAAGAAGCTTTCTGAGAAACTTCTTTGTGTTCTGTGAAATCATCTCACAGAGTTGCAGCTTTCCCCTCAAGAAGCCTTTCGCTAAGACAGTTCTTCTGGAATTGGCAATGTGATATTTGGATGCCCATAGATGGCTATGGTGAAAAAGGAAATATCCACAGATGAAATCTGGAAAGAAGATTTCTGAGAAACTGCTTAGTGTTCTGCTAATTCATCTCACAGAGTTACAACTGTATTTCGTGGATCTCTTTGCTGGCCTTATTTCTGGGGATACTGAGAACAGATATTTCGGATTCCTTTGAAGACTATAGGGCCAAAGGAAATATCCTCCGAAACAAAGAGAAAGAAGCTTTCTGAGAAACCTCTTTGTGTTCTGTGAAATCATCTCACAGAGTTACAGCTTTCCCCTCAAGAAGCCTTTCGCTAAGACAGTTCTTGTGGAATTGGCAAAGTGATATTTGGATGCCCGTATGGGGCTATGGTGAAAAAGGAACTATCCACAGATGAAATCTGGAAAGAAGCTTTCTGAGAAACTGCTTAGGGTTCTGTTAATTCATCTCACAGAGGTACATCTGTATTTCGTGGATCTCTTTGCTAGACTTATTTCTCTGGTATCTGAGAGCAGATATTTCGGATCCCTTTGAAGACTATAGGGCCAAAGGAAATATCCTCCGATAACAAAGAGAAAGAAGCTTTCTGAGAAACTTCTTTGTGTTCTGTGAAATCATCTCATAGAGTTACAGCTTTCCCCTCAAGAAGACTTTTGCTAAGACAGTTCTTGTGGAATTGGCAAAGTGATATTTGGAAGCCCATAGAGGGCTATGGTGAAAAAGGAAATATCCTCAGATGAAATCTGGAAAGAAGATTTATGAGAAACTGCTTAGTGTTCTGTTAATTCATCTCACAGAGTTACATCTGTATTTCGTGGATCTAGTTGCTAGCCTTGTTTCTGGGGAAACTGAGAACGGATATTTCGGATCCCTTTGAAGACTATAGGGCCAAAGGAAATATCCTCCGAAACAAAGAGAAAGAAGCTTTCTGAGAAACCTCTTTGTGTTCTGTGAAATCATCACACAGAGTTACAGCTTTCCCCTCAAGAAGCCTTTCGCTAAGACAGTTCTTGTGGAATTGGCAAAGTGATATTTGGAAGCCCTCAGAGTTCTACGGTGAAAAAGGAAATATCCTCAGAAGAAATCTGGAAAGAAGCTTTCTGAAAAACTGCTTAGTGTTCTGTTAATTCATCTCACAGAGTTACATGTGCATTTCGTGGATCTCTTTGCTAGCCTTATTTCTGTGGAATCTGAGAACACATATTTCGGATCCCTTTGAAGAGTATAGGGTCAAAGGAAATATCCTCCGATAACAAAGAGAAAGAAGCTTTCTGAGAAACTTCTTTGTGTTCTGTGAAATCATCTCACAGATTTACAGCTTTCCAATCAAGAAGCCTTATGCTAAGACAATTCTTGTGGAATTGGCAAAGTGATATTTGGAAGCCCATAGATGGCTATGGTGAAAAAGGAAATATCCTCAGATGAAATATGGAAAGAAGCTTTCCGAGAAACTGCTATGTGATGTGTGACTTCCTCTCACCGGGTTACAACTGTACTACGTGGATCTCTTTGCTAGACTTATTTCCTTAAAATCTGAGAACAGATATTTCGGTTCCCTTTGAAGACTATAGGGCCAAAGGAAATATCCTCCGAAACAAAGAGAAAGAAGCTTTCTGAGAAACTTCTTTGTGTTCTGTGAAATCATCTCACAGAGTTACAGCTTTCCCCTCAAGAAGCCTTTCGCTAAGACAGTTCTTGTGGAATTGGCAAAGTGATATTTGGATGCCCGTATGGGGCTATTGTGAAAAAGGAAATATCCTCAGATGAAATCTGGAAAGAAGCTTTCTGAGAAACTGCTTAGTGTTCTGTTAATTCATCTCACAGATTTACATCTGCATTTCCTGGATCTCTTTGCTAGCCTTATTTCTGTGGAATCTGAGAACAGATATTTCGGATCCCTTTGAAGACTATAGGGCCAAATGAAATATCCTCCGATAACAAAGAGAAAGAAGCTTTCTGAGAAACTTCTTTGTGTTCTGTGAAATCATCTCACAGAGTTACAGCTTTCCCCTCAAGAAGCCTTTTGCTAGGACAGTTCTTGTGGAATTGGCAAAGTGATATTTGGAAGCCCATAGAGGGCTATGGTGAAAAAGGAAATATCCTCAGATGAAATCTGGAAACAAGCTTTCTGAGAAACTGCTCTGTGATGTGTGACTTCCTCTCACCGGGTTACAAGTGTACTACGTCGATCTCTTTGCTAGCCTTATTTCCGTAGAATCTGAGAACAGATATTTCGGATCCCTTTGAAGACTATAGGGCCAAAGGAAATATCCTCCGAAACAAAGAGAAAGAAGCTTTCTGAGAAACTTCTTTGTGTTCTGTGAAATCATCTCACAGAGTTACAGCTTTCCCCTCAAGAAGCCTTTCACTAAGACAGTTCTTGTGGAATTGGCAAAGTGATATTTGGATGCCCGTAGCGGGCTATGGTGAAAAAGGAAATATCCTCAGATGAAATCTGGAAAGAAGCTTTCTGAGAAACTGCTTTGGGTTCTGTTAATTCATCTCGCAGAGTTACATCTGTACTTCGTGGATCTCTTTGATAGCCTTATTTCTGTGGAATCTGAGAACAGATATTTCTGATCCCTTTGAAGACTACAGGGCCAAAGGAAATATCCTCCGAAAACAAAGAGAAAGAAGCTTTCTGAGAAACTTCTTTGTGTTCTGAGAAATCATCTCACAGAGTTACAGCTTTCCCCTCAGGAAGCCTTTCTCAATGAGTTCTTGTGGATATTGGCAAAGTGATATTTGGAAGCCGATAGAGGGCTATGGTGAAAAAGGAAATATCCTCAGATGAAATCTGGAAAGAAGCTTTCTGAGAAACTGCTTAGTGTTCTGTTAATTCATGTCACAGAGATACATCTGTATTTAATAAATCTGTTTTCTAGCCTTATTTCTGTGGAATCTGAGAACAGATATTTCGGATCCCTTTGAAGACTATAGGGCCAAAGGAAATATCCTCCGATAACAAAGAGAAAGAAGCTTTCTGAGAAACTTCTTTGTATTCTGTGCAATCATTTCACAGAGTTACAGCTTTCCCCTCAAGAGGCCTTTCGCGAAGACATTTCTGGTGGAATTGGCAAAGTGATATTTGGAAGCCCATAGAGGGCTATGGTGAAAAAGGAAGTATCCTCAGATGAAATCTGGAAAGAAGCTTTCTGAGAAACTGCTCTGTGATGTGTGACTTCCACTCACAGAGTTACATCTGCATTTCGTGGATCTCTTTGCTAGCCTTAATTCTCTGGAATCTGAGAACAGATATTTCGGATCCCTTTGAAGACTATAGGGCCAAAGGAAATATCCTCCGATAACAAAGAGAAAGAAGATTTCTGAGAAACTTCTTTGTGTTCTGTGAAATCATCTCACAGAGTTACAGCTTTCCCCTCAAGAAGCCTTTCGATAGGACAGTTCTTGTGGAATTGGCAACGTGATATTTGGAAGCCCATAGAGTGTTATGGTGAAAAAGAAAATATCCTCACATGAAATCTGGAAGGAAGCTTTCTGAGAAACTGCTCTGTGATGTGTGACTTCCACTCACAGAGTTACATCTGTATTTCGTGGATCTCTTTGCTAGCCTTATTTCTGTGGAATCTGAGAACAGATATTTCGGATCCCTTTGAAGACTATAGGGCCAATGGAAATATCCTCCGATAACAAAGAGAAAGAAGCTTTCTGAGAAACTTCTTTGTGTTCTGTGAAATCATTTCACAGGGTTACAGCTTTCTCCTCAAGAGGCCTTTCGCGAAGACAGTTATTGTGGAATTGGCAAAGTGATATTTGGAAGCCCATAGAGGGGTATGTTGAAAAAGGAAATATCCTCAGATGAAATCTGGAAAGAAGCTTTCTGACAAACTGCTCTGTGATGTGTGACTTCCACTCACAGAGTTACATATGTATTTCGTGGATCTGTTTGCCAGCCTTATTTCTGTGGAATCTGAGAACAGATATTTCGGATCCCTTTGAAGACTATAGGGCCAAAGGAAATATCCTCCGATAACAAAGAGAAAGAAGCTTTCTGAGAAACTTCTTTGTGTTCTGTGAAATCATCTCACAGAGTTACAGCTTTCCCCTCAAGAAGCCTTTCGCTTAGACAGTTCTTGTGGAATTGGCAAAGTGGTATTTGGAAGCCCATAGAGTGTTATGGTGAAAAAGAAAATATCCTAAGTTGAAATATGGAAAGAGGCTTTCTGAGAAACTGCTTAGTGTTCTGTAAATTCATCTCACAGAGTTACGTCTTTATTTCGTGGATCTCTTTGCTAGCCTTATTTCTGTGGAATCTGAGAACAGATATTTCGGATCCCTTTGGAGATTATAGGGCCAAAGGAAATATCCTCCGATAACAAAGAGAAAGAAGCTTTCTGAGAAACTTCTTTGTGTTCTGGGAAATCATCTTACAGAGTTAGAGCTTTCCCCTCAAGAAGCCTTTCGCTAAGACAGTTCTTGTGGAATTGGCAAAGTGATATTTGGAAGCCCATAGAGGGCTATGGTGAAAAAGGAAATATCCTCTGATGAAATCTGGAAAGAAGCTTTCTGAGAAACTGCTTAGTGTTTTGTCAATTCATCTCAAAGAGTTACAACTGTATTTCGTGGAACTCTTTGCTAGCCTTATTTCTGTGGAATCTGAGAACAGATACTTCGGATCCCTTTGAAGACTATAGGGCCAAAGGAAATATCCTACGATAACAAAGAGAAAGAAGCTTTCTGAGAAACTTCTCTGTGTTCTGTGAAATCATCTCACAGAGTTACAGCTTTCCCCTCAAGAAGCCTTTCTCTAAGACAGTTCTTGTGGAATTGTCAAAGTGATATTTGGAAGCCCATAGAGGGCTATGGTGAAAAAGGAAATATCCTCAGATGAAATCTGGAAAGAAGCTTTCTGAGAAACTGCTCTGTGATGTGTGACTTCCACTCACAGAGTTACATCTGTATTTCGTGGATCTTTTGCCAGCCTTATTTCTGTGGAATCAAACAACAGATATTTCGGATCCCTTTGAAGACTATAGGGCCTAAGTAAATATCCTCCGACAACAAAGAGAATGAAGCTTTCAGAGAAACTTCTTTGTGTTCTGGGAAATCATCTCACAGAGATACAGCTTTCCCCTCAGGAAGCCTTTCTCTAAGAGTTCTTGTGGATATTGGCAAAGTGATATTTGGAAGCCCATAGAGGGCTATGGTGAAAAAGGAAATATCCTCAGATGATATCTGGAAAGAAGCTTTCTGAGAAACTGCTTAGTGTTCTGTTAATTCATCTCACAGAGTTACATCTGTATTTAACAAATCTGTTTTCTGGCCTTATTTCTGTGGAATCTGAGAACAGATATTTCGGATCCCTATGAAGAATATAGGGCGAAAGGAAATATGCTCCGATAACAAAGAGAAGGAAGCTTTCTGAGAAACTTCTTTGTGTTCTGTGAAATCATTTCAAAGAGTTACAGCTTTCCCCTCAAGAGGCCTTTCGCGAAGACAGTTCTTGTGGAATTGGCAAAGTGATATTTGGAAGACCATAGAGGGCTATGGTGAAAAAGGAAATATCCTCAGATGAAATCTGGAAAGAAGCTTTCTGAGAAACTGCTCTGTGATGTGTGACTTCCACTCACAGAGTTACATCTGTATTTCGTGGATCTTTTGCCAGCCTTATTTCTGTGGAATCTAGCAACAGATATTTCGGATCCCTTTGAAGACTATAGGGCCAAAGGAAATATCCTCCGATAACAAAGAGAAAGAAGCTTTCTGAGAAACTTCTCTGTGTTCTGTGAAATCATCTCACAGAGTTACAGCTTTCCCCTCAAGAAGCCTTTCTCTAAGACAGTTCTTGTGGAATTGTCAAAGTGATATTTGGAAGCCCATAGAGGGCTATGGTGAAAAAGGAAATATCCTCAGAAGTAATCTGGAAAGAAGCTTTCTGAGAAACACTCTATGATGTGTGACTTCCACTCACAGGGTTACATCTATATTTCGTGGATCTCTTTGCCAGCCTTATTTCTGTGGAATCTGAGAACAGATATTTCGGATCCCTTTGAAGACTATAAGGCCAAAGGAAATATCCTCCGATAAAAAAGAGAAAGAAGCTTTCTGAGAAACTTCTTAGTGTTCTGTGAAATCATCTCACAGAGTTACAGCTTACCCCTCAAGAAGCCTTTCGCTAAGACAGTTCTTGTGGAATTGGCAACGTGATATTTGGAAGCCCATAGAGTGTTATGGTGAAAAAGAAAATATCCTTAGATGAAATCTGGAAGGAAGCTTTCTGAGAAACTGCTTAGTGTTCTGTTAATTCATCTCACAGAGTTACATCTGTATTTCGTGGATCTCTTTGCTAGCATTATTACTGTGGAATCTGAGAACAGATATTTCGGATCCCTTTGAAGACTATAGGGCGAAAGGAAATATCCTCCGATAACAAAGAGAAAGAAGCTTTCTGAGAAACTTCTTTGTGTTCTGTGAAATCATCTCACAGAGCTACAGCTTTCCCCTCAAGAAGCCTTTCGCTAAGACAGTTCTTGTGGAATTGGCAAAGTGATATTTGGAAGCCCATAGAAGGCTATGGTAAAAAAGGAAATATCCTCAGATGAAATCTGGACAGAAGCTTTCTGAGAAACTGCTTAGTGTTCTGTTAATTCACCTCACAGAGTTACATATGTATTTCGTGGATCTCTTTGCTAACCTTATTTCTGTGGAATCTGAGAACAGATGTTTCGGAACCCTTTGAAGACTATAGGGCCAAAGGAAATATCCTCTGATAACAAAGAGAAAGAAGCTTTCTGAGAAACTTCTTTGTGTTCTGTGAAATCATCTCACAGAGTTACAGCTTTCCCCTCAGGAAGCCTTTCTCTAAGAGTTCTTGTGGATATTGGCAAAGTGATATTTGGAAGCCCATAGAGTGCTACGGTGAAAAAGGAAATATCCTCAGATGAAATCTGGGAAGAAGCTTTCTGACAAACTGCTTAGTGTTCTGTTAATTCATGTCACAGAGTTACATCTGTATTTAATAAATCTGTTTTCTTGCCTTATTTCTGTGGAATCTGAGAACAGATATTTCGGATCCTTTGAAGACTATAGGGCTAAAGGAAATAACCTCCGATAACAAAGAGAAAGAAGCTTTCTGAGAAACTTCTTTGTGTTCTGTGAAATCATTTCACAGAGTCACAGCTTTCCCCTCAAGAGGCCTTTCGCGAAGACAATTCTTGTGGAATTGGCAAAGTGATTTTTGGATGCCCTTAGAGGGCAATGGTGAAAAAGGAAATATCCTCAGATGAAATCTGGAAAGAGGCTTTCTGAGAAACACTCTATGATGTGTGACTTCCACTCACAGAGTTACATCTATATTTCGTGGATCTCTTTGCCAGCCTTATTTCTGTGGAATCTGAGAACAGATATTTCCTATCCCTTTGAAGACTAAAGGGCCAAAGGAAATATCCTCCGATAAAAAAGAGAAAGAAGCTTTCTGAGAAACTTCTTTGTGTTCTGTGAAATCATCTCACAGAGTTACAGCTTTCCCCTCAAGAAGCCTTTCGGTAAGACAGTTCTTGTGGAATTGGCAACGTGATATTTGGAAGCCCATAGAGGGTTATGGTGAAAAAGAAAATATCCTAAGATGAAATCTGGAAAGAAGCTTTCTGAGAAGCTGCTTAGTGTTCTGTTAATTCATCTCACAGTGTTATATCTGTATTTTGTGGATCTCTTTGCTAGCCTTATTTTTGTGGAATCTGAGAACAGATATTTCGGATCGCATTGAAGAATATAGGGTAAAAGGAAATATCCTCTGATAACATAGAGAAAGAAGCTTTCTGAGAAACTTCTTTGTGTTCTGGGAAATCATCTTACAGAGTTACAGCTTTCCCCTCAAGAAGCCTTTCGCTAAGAGAGTTCTTGTGGATTTGGTAAAGTGATATTTGGAAGCCCATAGAGGGCTATGGTGAAAAAGGAAATATCCTCGGATAAAATCCGGAAAGAAGCTTTCTGAGAAACTGCATAGTGTTCTGTCAATTCATGTCAAAGAGTTACATCTGTATTTCGTGGATCTCTTTGCTAGCCTTATTTCTGGGGAATCTGAGAACAGATACTTCGGATCCCTTTGAAGACTATAGGGACAAAGGAAATATCCTCCGATAACAAAGAGAAAGAAGCTTTCTGAGAAACTTCTCTGTGTTCTGTGAAATCATCTCACCGAGTTACAGCTTTCCCCTCAAGAAGTCTTTCTCTAAGAGAGTTCTTGTGGAATTGGCAAACTGATATTTGGAAGCCCATAGAGGGCTACGGTGAAAAAGGAAATATCCTCAGATGAAATCTGGAAAGAAGCTTTCTGAGAAACTTCTCTGTGATGTGACTTCCACTCACAGAGTTACATCTCCATTTCGTGGATATCTTTGCTAGCCTTATTTCTCTGGAATCTGAGTACAGATATTTCGGATCCCTTTGTAGACTATAGGGCCAAAGTAAATAACCTCCGATAACAAAGAGAAAGAAGCTTTCTGAGAAACTTCTTTGTGTTCTGTGAAATCATCTCACAGAGTTACAGCTTTCCACTCAAGAAGCCTTTCGCTAAGACAGTTCTTGTGGAATTGGCAAAGTGATATTTGGAAGCCCATAGAGGGCTATGATGAAAAAGAAAATATCCTCAGATGAAATCTGGAAAGAAGCTTTCTGAGTAACTGCTTAGTGTTCTGTTAATTCATCTCACAGAGTTACATCTGCATTTCGTGGATCTCTTTGCTAGCCTTTTTTCTGTGGAATCTGAGAACAGATATTTCGGATCCGTTTGAAGACTATAGGTCCAAAGGAAATATCCTCCGATAACAAAGAGAAAGAAGCTTTCTGAGAACCTTCTTTGTGTTCTGCGAAATCATCTCACAGAGTTACAACTTTCCCCTCAAGAAGCCTTTCGCTAAGAGTTCTTGTGGAATTGGCAAAGTGACATTTGGAAGCCCTTAGAGGGCTACGGTGAAAAAGCAAATATCCTCAGATGAAATCTGGGAAGATTCTTTCTGAGAAACTGCTCTGTGACGTGTGACTTCCACTCACAGAGTTACATCTGTATTTCGGGGATCTCTTTGCTAACCTTATTTCTGTGGAATCTGAGAACAGATATTTCGGATCCCTTTGAAGAATATAGGGCCAAAGGAAATATGCTCCGATAACAAAGAGAAGGAAGCTTTCTGAGAAACTTCTTTGTGTTCTGTGAAATCATTTCAAAGAGTTACAGCTTTCCCCTCAAGAGGCCTTTCGCGAAGACAGTTCTTGTGGAATTGGCAAAGTGATATTTGGAAGACCATAGAGGGCTAAGGTGAAAAAGGAAATATCCTCAGATGAAATCTGGAAAGAAGTTTCTGAGAAACTGCTCTGTGATGTGTGACTTCCACTCACAGAGTTACATCTGTATTTCGTGGATCTTTTGCCAGCCTTATTTCTGTGGAATCTAGGAACAGATATTTCGGATCCCTTTGAAGACTATAGGGCCAAAGGAAATATCCTCCGATAAGAAAGAGAAAGAAGCTTTCTGAGAAACTTCTTAGTGTTCTGTGAAATCATCTCACAGAGTTACAACTTACCCCTCAAGAAGCCTTTCGCTAAGACAGTTCTTGTGGAATTGGCAACGTGATATTTGGAAGCCCTTAGAAGGCTATGGTTAAAAAGGAAATATCCTCAGATGAAATCTGGAAAGAAGCTTTCTGAGAAACTGCTTAGTATTCTGTTAATTCACCTCACAGAGTTTCATATGTATTTCGTGGATCTCTTTGCTAACCTTATTTCTGTGGAATCTGAGAACAGATATTTCGGAACCCTTTCAAGACTATAGGGCCAAAGGAAATATCCTCCGATAACAAAGAGAAAGAAGCTTTCTGAGAAACTTCTTTGTGTTCTGTGAAATCATCTCACAGAGTTACAGCTTTCCCCTCAGGAAGCCTTTCTCTAAGAGTTCTTGTGGATATTGGCAAAGTGATATTTGGAAGCCCATAGAGTGCTATGGTGAAATAGGAAATATCCTCAGATGAAATCTGGGAAGAAGCTTTCTGACAAACTGCTTAGTGTTCTGTTAATTCATGTCACAGAGTTACATCTGTATTTAATAAATCTGTTTTCTTGCCTTATTTCTGTGGAATCTGAGAACAGATATTTCGGATCCTTTGAAGACTATAGGGCTAAAGGAAATAACCTCCGATAACAAAGAGAAAGAAGCTTTCTAAGAAACTTCTTTGTGTTCTGTGAAATCATTTCACAGAGTCACAGCTTTCCCCTCAAGAGGCTTTTCGCGAAGACAATTCTTGTGGAATTGGCAAAGTGATATTTGGATGCCCTTAGAGGGCTATGGTGAAAATGGAAATATCCTCAGATGAAATCTGGAAAGAAGCTTTCTGAGAAACACTCTATGATGTGTGACTTCCACTCATAGAGTTACATCTGTACTTCATGGATCTCTTTGCTAGCCTTATTTCTGTGGAATCTGAGAACAGATATTTCGGATCCCTTTGAAGACTATAGGGCCAAAGGAAATATCCTCCGATAACAAAGAGAAAGACGCTTTCTGAGAAACATCTTTGTGTTCTGTGAAATAATCTCACAGAGTTACAGCTTTCCCCTCAGGAAGCCTTTCTCTAAGAGTTCTTGTGGATATTGGCAAAGTGATATTTGGAAGCCCATAGAGGGCTACGGTGAAAAAGAAAATATTCTCAGATGAAATCTGGAAAGAAGCTTTCTGAGAAACTGCTTAGTGTTCTGTTAATTCATCTCACAGAGTTACATCTGTATTTAATAAATCTGTTTTCTAGCCTTATTTCCGTGGAATCTGAGAACAGATATTTCGGATCCCATTGAAGACTATAGGGACAAAGGAAATATCCTCCGAAACAAAGAGAAAGAAGCTTTCTGAGAAACTTCTTTGTGTTCTGTGAAATCACCTGACGGAGTTACAGCTTTCCCCTCAAGAAGCCTTTCGCTAAGACAGTTCTTGTGGAACAGGCAGAGTGATATTTGGAAGTCCATAGAGGGCTATGGTGAAAAAGGAAATATCCTCAGATGAAATCTGGAAAGAAGCTTTCTGAGAAACTGCTCTGTGATGTGTGACTTCCTCTCACAGAGTTACATCTGTACTTCGTGGATCTCTTTGCTAGCCTTATTTCTGTAGAATCTGAGAACAGATATTTCGGATCCCTTTGAAGACTATAGGGCCAAAGGAAATATCCTCCGATAACAAAGAGAAAGAAGCTTTCTCAGAAACTTCTTTGTGTTCTGTGAAATCATCTCACAGAGTTGCAGCATTCCCCTCAAGAAGCCTTTCGCTAAGACACTTCTTCTGGAATTGGCAATGTGATATTTGGATACCCATAGATGGCTATGGTGAAAAAGGAAATATCCTCAGATGAAATCTGGAAAGAAGATTTCTGAGAAACTGCTTAGGGTTCTGCTAATTCATTTCACAGAGTTACATCTGTATTTCGTGGATCTCTTTGCTAGCCTTATTTCTGGGGAAACTGAGAACAGATATTTCGGATCCCTTTGAAGACTATAGGGCCATAGGAAATATCCTCCGAAACAAAGAGAAAGAAGCTTTCTGAGGAACTTCTTTGTGTTCTGTGAAATCATCTCACAGAGTTACAGCTTTTCCCGCAAGAAGCCTTTCACTAGACAGTTCTTGTGGAATTGGCAAAGTGATATTTGAAAGCCCATAGTGGGCTATGTTGAAAAAGGAAATATCCTCAGATGAAATCTGGAAAGAAGCTTTCTGAGAAACTGCTTAGTGTTCTGTTAATTCATCTCACAGAGTTACATCTGTATTTCATGGATCTGTTTGCTAGCCTTATTTCTGTGGAATATGAGAACAGATATTTCGATTCCCTTTGAAAACTATAGGGCCAAAGGAAATATCCTCCGATAACAAAGAGAAAGAAGCTTTCTGAGAAACTTCTTTGTGTTCTGTGAAATCATCTCACAGAGTTACAGCTTTCCCCTCAAGAAACCTTTCGCTAAGACAATTCTTGTGGAATTGGTAAAGTGATATTTGGAAGCCCTTAGAGGGCTATGGTCAAAAAGGAAATATCCTCAGATGAAATCTGGAAAGAAGATTTCTGAGAAACTGCTTATTGTTTTTTTAATTCATCTCACAGAGTTACATCTGTATTTCATGAATCTCTTTGCTAGCCTTATTTCTGTGGAATCTGAGAAGAGATTTTTCAGATCCCTTTGAAGACTATAGGGCCAAAGGAAATATCCTCCGATAACAAAGAGAAAGAAGCTTTCTGAGAAACTTCTTTCTGTTCGGTGAAATCATCTCACAGAGTTACAGCTTTCCCCTCAAGAAGCCTTTCGCTAAGACACTTCTTGTGGAACTGGCAACTTGATATTTGAAGCCCTTAGAGTGTTATGGTGAAAAAGAAAATATCCTAAGATGAAATCTGGAAAGAAGCTTTCTGAGAAATTGCTTAGTGTTCTGTTAATTCATCTCACAGACTTACATCTGTATTTCGTGGACCTCTTTGCTAGCCTTATTTCTCTGGAATCTCAGAACAGATATTTCGGATCCCTTTGAGACTATAGGGCCAAAGGAAATATCCTCCGATAACAAAGAGAAAGAAGCTTTCTCAGAAACTTCTGTGTGTTCTCTGAAATCATCTCACAGAGCTACAGCTTTCCCCTAAAGAAGCCTTTCGCTAAGACAGTTCTTGTGGAATTGCCAAAGTGATATTTGGAAGCCCATAGAGGGCTATGGTGAAAAAGAAAATATCCTAACATGAAATCTCGAAATAAGCTTTCTGAGAAACTGCTTAGTGTTCTGTTAATTCATCTCACAGAGTTACAACTGTATTTAATAAATCTGTTTTCTAGCCTTATTTCTGTGGAGTCTGAGAACAGATATTTCGGATCCCTTTGAAGACTATAGGACCAAAGGAAATATCCTCCGATAACAAAGAGAAAGAAGCTTTCTGAGAAACTTCTTTGTGTTCTTTGAAATCATCTCACAGAGTTACATCTTTCCCCTCAAGAAGCCTTTCGCTAAGACAGTTTTGGTTGAATTGGCAAAGTGATATTTGGAAGCCCCTAGAGGGCCTTTCTGAAAAAGGATATTTCCTCAGATGAAATCTGGAAAGAATCTTTCTGAGAAATTGCTTAGTGTTCTGTTAATTCATCTCACAGAGTTACATCTGTATTTCGTGGATCTCTTTGCTAGCCTTATTTCTGTGGAATCTGAGAACAGATATTTTGTATCCCTTTGAAGACTATAGGGCCAAAGGAAATATCCTCCGATAACAAAGAGAAAGAAGCTTTCTGAGAAACTTCTTTGTGTTCTGTGAAATCATCTCACAGAGTTACAGCTTTCCCCTCAAGAAGCCTTTCGCTAAGACATTTCTGGTGGAATTGGCAAAGTGATATTTGGAAGCCCCTAGAGGGCTTTTCTGAAAAAGGAAATATCCTCAGATGAAATCTGGAAAGAATATTTCTGAGAAATTGCTTAGTGTTCTGTTAATTCATCTCACAGAGTTACATCTGTATTTCGTGGATCTCTTTGCTAGCCTTATTTCTGTGGAATCTGAGAACAGATATTTTGGATCCCTTTGAAGAGTATAGGGCCAAAGGAAATATCCACCGATAACAAAGAGAAAGAAGCTTTCTGAGAAACTTCTTTGTGTTCTGTGAAATCATCTCACAGAGTTACAGCTTTCCCCTCAGGAAGCCTTTCTCTATGAGTTCTTGTGGATATTGGCAAAGTGATATTTGGAAGCCGATAGAGGGCTATGGTGAAAAAGGAAATATCCTCAGATGAAATCTGGAAAGAAGCTTTCTGAGAAACTGCTTAGTGTTCTGTTAATTCATGTCACAGAGATACATCTGTATTTAATAAATCTGTTTTCTAGCCTTATTTCTGTGGAATCTGAGAACAGATATTTCGGATCCCTTTGAAGACTATAGGGCCAAAGGAAATATCCTCCGATAACAAAGAGAAAGAAGCTTTCTGAGAAACTTCTTTGTATTCTGTGCAATCATTTCACAGAGTTACAGCTTTCCCCTCAAGAGGCCTTTCGCGAAGACATTTCTGGTGGAATTGGCAAAGTGATATTTGGAAGCCCATAGAGGGCTATGGTGAAAAAGGAAGTATCCTCAGATGAAATCTGGAAAGAAGCTTTCTGAGAAACTGCTCTGTGATGTGTGACTTCCACTCACAGAGTTACGTCTGCATTTCGTGGATCTCTTTGCTAGCCTTAATTCTCTGGAATCTGAGAACAGATATTTCGGATCCATTTGAAGACTATAGGGACAAAGGAAATATCCTCCGATAAGAAAGAGAAAGAAGCTTTTTGAGAAACTTCTTAGTGTTCTGTGAAATCATCTCACAGAGTTACAGCTTACCCCTCAAGAAGCCTTTCGCTAAGACAGTTCTTGTGGAATTGGCAACGTGATATTTGGAAGCCCATAGAGTGTTATGGTGAAAAAGCAAATATCCTAAGATGAAATCTGGAAAGAGGCTTTCTGAAAAACTGCTTAGTGTTCTGTTAATTCATCTCACAGATTTACATCTGTATTTCGTGGATCTCTTTGCTAGCCTTATTTCTGTGGAATCTGAGAACAGATATTTCGGATCCCTTTGAAGACTATAGGGCGAAAGGAAATATCCTCCGATAACAAAGAGAAAGAAGCTTTCTGAGAAACTTCTTTGTGTTCTGTGAAATCATCTCACAGAGCTACAGCTTTCCCCTCAAGAAGCCTTTCGCTAAGACAGTTCTTGTGGAATTGGCAAAGTGATATTTAGAAGCCCATAGAAGGCTATGGTGAAAAAGGAAATATCCTCAGATGAAATCTGGAAAGAAGCTTTCTGAGAAACTGCTTAGTGTTCTGTTAATTCACCTCACAGAGTTACATATGTATTTCGTGGATCTCTTTGCTAACCTTATTTCTGTGGAATCTGAGAAAAGATATTTCGGAACCCTTTGAAGACTATAGGGCCAAAGGAAATATCCTCCGATAACAAAGAGAAAGAAGCTTTCTGAGAAACTTCTTTGTGTTCTGTGAAATCATCTCACAGAGTTACAGCTTTCCACTCAGGAAGCCTTTCTCTAAGAGTTCTTGTGGATATTGGCAAAGTGATATTTGGAAGCCCATAGAGTGCTATGGTGAAAAAGGAAATATCCTCAGATGAAATCTGGAAAGAAGCTTTCTGACAAACTGCTTAGTGTTCTGTTAATTCATGTCACAGAGTTACATCTGTATTTAATAAATCTGTTTTCTTGCCTTATTTCTGTGGAATCTGAGAACAGATATTTCGGATCCCTTTGAAGACTATAGGGCGAAAGGAAATATCCTCCGATAACAAAGAGAAAGAAGCTTTCTGAGAAACTTCTTTGTCGTCTGTGAAATCATCTCACAGAGTTATAGCTTTCCCCTCAAGAAGCGTTTGGCTTAGACAGTTCTTGTGGATTTGGCAAAGTGATATTTGGATGCCCTTAGAGGGCTATGGTGAAAAAGGAAATATCCTCAGATGAAATCTGGAAAGAAGCTTTCTGAGAAACACTCTAGGATGTGTGACTTCCACTCACAGAGTTACATCTATATTTCGTGGATCTGTTTGCCAGCCTTATTTCTGTGGAATCTGAGAACAGATATTTCGGATCCCTTTGAAGACTATAAGGCCAAAGGAAGTATCCTCCGATAGAAAAGAGAAAGAAGCTTTCAGAGAAACTTCTTTGTGTTCTGTGAAATCATCTCACAGAGTTACAGCTTTCCCCTCAAGAAGCCTTTCGGTAAGACAGTTCTTGTGGAATTGGCAACGTGATATTTGGAAGCCCATAGAGGGTTATGGTGAAAAAGAAAATATCCTAAGATGAAATCTGGAATGAAGCTTTCTGAGAAGCTGCTTAGTGTTCTGTTAATTCATCTCACAGTGTTATATTTGTATTTCGTGGATCTCTTTGCTAGCCTTATTTCTGTGGAATGTGAGAACAGATATTTCGGATCCCTTTGAAGAATATAGGGTCAAAGGAAATATCCTCTGATAACATAGAGAAAGAAGCTTTCTGAGAAACTTCTTTGTGTTCTGGGAAATCATCTTACAGAGTTACAGCTTTCCCCTCATGAAGCCTTTCGCTAAGAGAGTTCTTGTGGATTTGGCAAAGTGATATTTGGAAGCCCATAGAGGGCTATGGTGAAAAAGGAAATATCCTCAGATAAAATCCGGAAAGAAGCTTTCTGAGAAACTGCTTAGTGTTCTGTCAATTCATGTCAAAGAGTTACATCTGTATTTCGTGGATCTCTTTGCTAGCCTTATTTCTGGGGAATCTGAGAACAGATACTTCGGATCCCTTTGAAGACTATAGGGACAAAGGAAATATCCTCCCATAACAAAGAGAAAGAAGCTTTCTGAGAAACTTCTCTGTGTTCTGTGAAATCATCTCACAGAGTTACAGCTTTCCCCTCAAGAAATCTTTCTCTAAGACAGTTCTTGTGGAATTGGCAAACTGATATTTGGAACCCCATAGAGGGCTATGGTGAAAAAGGAAATATCCTCAGATGAAATCTGGAAAGAAGCTTTCTGAGAAACTTCTCTGTGATGTGTTTTCCACTCACAGAGTTACATCTCCATTTCGTGGATCTCTTTGCTAGCCTTATTTCTCTGGAGTCTGAGTACAGATATTTCGGATCCCTTTGAAGACTATAGCGCCAAATTAATATCCTCCGATAACAAAGAGAAAGAAGCTTTCTGAGAACCTTCTTTGTGTTCTGCGAAATCATCTCACAGAGTTACAGCTTTCCCCTCAAGAAGCCTTTCGCTAAGAGTTCTTGTGGAATTGGCAAAGTTATATTTGGAAGCCCTTAGAGGGCTAAGGTGAAAAAGGAAATATTCTCAGGTGAAATCTAGGGAGAAGCTTTCTGAGAAACTGCTCTGTGATGTGTGACTTCCACTCACACAGTTACATCTGTATTTCGGGGATCTCTTTGCTAACCTTATTTCTGTGGAATCTGAGAACAGATATTTCGGAAAACTTTGAAGACTATAGGGCCAAAGGAAATATCCTCCGATAACAAAGAGAAAGAAGCTTTCTGAGAAACTTCTTTGTGTTCTGTGAAATCATCTCACAGATTTACAGCTTTCCCCTCAAGAAGCCTTTCGCTAAGACAGTTCTTGTGGAAATGGCAAAGTGATATTTGGAAGCCCATAGACGGCTAGGGTGAAAAAGGAAATATCCTCAGATGAAATCTGGAAAGAATCTTTCCGAGAAACTGCTTAGTGTTTTGTTAATTCATCTCAAAAAGTTACATCTGTATTTCGTGGATCTCTTTGCTGGCCTTATTTCTGTGGAATGTGAGAACAGATATTTCCGTTCCCTTTGAAGACTATAGGGCCAAAGGAAATATCCT
Source organism: Macaca fascicularis (assembly GCF_037993035.2). Classification (NCBI taxonomy): domain Eukaryota; kingdom Metazoa; phylum Chordata; class Mammalia; order Primates; family Cercopithecidae; genus Macaca; species Macaca fascicularis. The sequence continues at coordinate 69,727,953 of NC_088377.1, read as the reverse complement.
CCGATAACAAGAGAAAGAAGCTTTCTGAGAAACTTCTTTGTGTTCTGGGAAATCATTTCACAGAGTTACAGCTTTCCCCTCAGGAAGCCTTTCGCTAAGTCAGTTCTTGTGGAATGGGAAACGTGATATTTGGAAGACCATAGAGTGTTATGGTGAAAAAGAAAATATCCTAAGATGAAATCTGTAAAGAAGCTTTCTGAGAAATTGCTTAGTGTTCAGTTAATTCATCTCACAGAGTTACATCTGTATTTCGTGGATCTCTTTGCTAACCTTATTTCTGTGGAATCTGAGAACAGATATTTCGGATCCCTTTGAAGACTATAGAGCCAAAGGAAATATCCTCCGATAACAAAGAGAAAGAAGCTTTCTGAGAAACTTCTTTGTGTTCTGTGAAATCATCTCACAGAGCTACAGCTTTCCCCTCAAGAAGCCTTTGGCTAAGACAGTACTTGTGGAATTGGCAAAGTGATATTTGGAAGCCCATAGGGTTCTACGGTGAAAAAGGAAATATCCTCAGATGAAATCTGGGAAGAAGCATTCTGAGAAACTGCTCTGTGATGTGCGACTTCCACTCACAAAGTTACATCTGTATTTCGTGGATCTCTTTGCTAGCCTTATTTCTGTGGAATCTGAGAACAGATATTTCGGATCCCTTTGAAGACTATAGGGCCAAAGGAAATATCCTCCGATAACAAAGAGAAAGAAGCTTTCTGAGAAACTTCTTTGTGTTCTGTGAAATCATCTCACAGAGCTACAGCTTTCCCCTCAAGAAGCCTTTCGCTAAGACAGTTCTTGTGGAATTGGCAAAGTGATATTTGGAAGCCCATAGAGGGCTATGATGAAAAAGAAAATATTCTCAGATGAAATCTGGAAAGAAGCTTTCTGAGAAACTGCTTAGTGTTCTCTTAATTCATCTCACAGTGTTACATCTGTGTTTAATAAATCTGTTTTCTAGGCTATTTCTGTGGAATCTGAGAACAGATATTTCGGATCCCTTTGAAGACTATAGGGCCAAAGGAAATATCCTCCGATAACAAAGAGAAAGAAGCTTTCTGAGAAACTTCTTTGTGTTCTGTGAAATCATTTCACAGGGTTACAGCTTTCCCCTCAAGAGGCCTTTCGCGAAGACAGTTATTGTGGAATTGGCAAAGTGATATTTGGAAGCCCATAGAGGGTTATGGTGAAAAAGGAAATATCTTCAGATGAAATCTGGAAAGAAGATTTCTGACAAACTGCTCTGTGATGTGTGACTTCCACTCACAGAGTTACATCTGTATTTCGTGGATCTGTTTGCCAGCCTTCTTTCTGTGGAATCTGAGAACAGATATTTCGGATCCCTTTGAAGACTATAGGGCCAAAGGAAATATCCTCCGATAACAAAGAGAAAGAAGCTTTCTGAGAAACTTCTTTGTGTTCTGTGAAATCATCTCACAGAGTTACAGCATTCCCCTCAAGAAGCCTTTCGCCTATTCAGTTCTTGTGGAATTGGCAAAGTGATATTTGGAAGCCCATAGAGTGTTATGGTGAAAAAGAAAATATCCTAAGATGAAATATGGAAAGAGGCTTTCTGAGAAACTACTTAGTGTTCTGTTATTTCATTTCACAGAGTTACATCTTTATTTCGTGGATCTCTTTGCTAGCCTTATTTCTGTGGAATCTGAGAACAGATATTTCGGATCCCTTTGAAGACTATAGGGCCAAAGGAAATATCCTCCGATAACAAAGAGAAAGAAGCTTTCTGAGAAACTTCTTTGTGTTCTGTGAAATCATCTCACAGAGTTACAGCTTTCCCCTCAGGAAACCTTTCTCTAAGAGTTCTTGTGGATATTGGCAAAGTGATATTTGGAAGCCCATAGAGGGCTACGGTGAAAAAGGAAATATTCTCAGATGAATTCTGGAAAGAAGCTCTCTGAGAAACTGCTCTGTGATGTGTGACTTCCACTCATAGAGTTACATCTGTACTTCATGGATCTCTTTGCTAGCGTTATTTCTGTGGAATCTGAGAACAGATATTTCGGATCCCTTTGAAGACTATAGGGCCAAAGGAAATATCCTCCGATAACAAAGAGAAAGAAGCTTTCTGAGAAACTTCTTTGTGTTCTGTGAAATCATCTCACAGAGTTACAGCTTTCCCCTCAGGAAGCCTTTCTCTAAGAGTTCTTGTGGATATTGGCAAAGTGATATTTGGAAGCCCATAGAGGGCTCCGGTGAAAAAGGAAATATTCTCAGATGAAATCTGGAAAGAAGCTTTCTGAGAAACTGCTTAGTGTTCTGTTAATTCATCTCACAGAGTTACATCTGTATTTAATAAATCTGTTTTCTAGCCTTATTTCTGTGGAATCTGAGAACAGATATTTCGGATCCCTTTGAAGACTAGAGGGCCAAAGGAAATATCCTCAGATAACAAAGAGAAAGAAGCTTTCTGAGAAACTTCTTTGTGTTCTGTGAAATCATCTCCCGGAGTTCCAGCTATCCCCGCAAGAAGCCTTTCACTAAGACAGTTCTTGTGGAATTGGCAAAGTAATATTAGGAAGCCCATAGAGGGCTATGGTGAAAAAGAAAATATCCTGAGATGAAATATGGAAAGAAGCTTTCTGAGAAACTGCTCTGTGATATGAGACTTCCACTCACAGAGTTACATCTGTACTTCGTGCATCTCTTTGCTAGCCTTATTTCTCTGGAATCTGAGAACAGATATTTCGGATCCCTTTGAAGACTGTAGGGCCAAAGTAAATATCCTCCGATAAAAAAGAGAAAGAAGATTTCTGAGAAACTTCTTTGTGTTCTGTGAAATCATCTCACGGAGTTAGAGCTTTCCCCGCAAGAAGCCTTTCACTAAGACAGTTCTTGTGGAATTGGCAAAGTGATATTTTGAAGCCCATAGTGGGCTATGGTGAAAAAGAAAATATCCTCAGATGAAATCTGGAAAGAAGCTTTCTGAGAAACTGCTCTGTGATGTGTGACTTCCACTCACAGAGTTACATCTGTACTTCGTGGATCTCTTTCCTAGCCTTATTTCTGTGGAATCTGAGAACAGATATTTCGGATCCCTTTGAAGACTATAGGGCCAAAGGAAATATCCTCCGATAACAAAGAGAAAGAAGCTTTCTGAGAAACTTCTTTGTGTTCTGTGAAATAATTTTACAGAGTTCCAGCTTTCCCCTCAAGAGGCCTTACGCTAAGACAGTTCTTGTGGAATTGGCAAAGTGATATTTGGAAGCCCTTAGGGCGCAATGGTGAAAAAGGAAATATCCTCAGATGAAATCTGGAAAGAAGCTTTCTGAGAAACTGCTTAGTGTTCTGTTAATTCATCTCACAGAGTCACATCTGTATTTCGTGGATCTCTATGCTAGCCTTATTTCTGTGGAATCTGAGAAAAGATATTTCGGATCCCTTCGAAGACTAGAAGGCCAAAGGAAATATCCTCCGATAACAAGAGAAAGAAGCTTTCTGAGAAACTTCTTTGTGTTCTGGGAAATCATCTCACAGAGTTACATTTTTCCGTTCAAGAAGCCTTTCACTAAGACACTTCTTGTGGAATTGGCAACGTGATATTTGGAAGCCCATAGAGTGTTATGATGAAAAAGAAAATATCCTAAGATGAAAACTTGAAAGAAGCTTACTGAGAAATTACTTAGTGTTCTCTTAATTCATCTCACCGAGTTACATCTGTATTTCGTGGATCTCTTTGTTAGCCTTATTTCTGTGGAATCTGAGAACAGATATTTCAGATCCCTTTGAAGACTATAGGGCCAAAGGAAATATCCTCCGATAACAAAGAGAAAGAAGCTTTCTGAGAAACGTCTTTGTGTTCTGTGAAATCATCTCACAGAGTTTCAGCTTTCCCCTCAGGAAGCCTTTCTCTAAGAGTTCTTGTGGATATTGGCAAAGTGATATTTGGAAGCCCATAGAGGGCTGTGGTTAAAAAGGAAATATCCTCATATGAAATCTGGAAAGAAGCTTTCTGAGAAACTGCTTAGTGTTCTGTTAATTCATCTCACCGAGTTACATCTGTATTTCGTGGATCTCTTTGCAAGCCTTTTTTCTGTGGAATCTGAGAACAGATATTTCGGATCCCTTTGAAGACTATAGGGCCAAAGGAAATATCCTCCGGTAACAAAGAGAAAGAAGCTTTCTGAGAAACTTCTTTGTGTTCTGTGAAATCATCTCACAGAGTTACAGCTTTCCCCTCAAGAAGCCTTTCGCTAAGACAGTTCTTGTGGAATTGGCAATGTGATATTTGGAAGCCCATAGAGGGCTATGATGAAAAAGGAAATATCCTGAGATGAAATCTGGAAAGAAGATTTCTGAGAAACTGCTTAGTTTTCTGTTAATTCATCTCACAGAGTTACATCTGTATTTCGTTTATCTCTTTGCTAGCCTTATTTCTGTGGAATCTGAGAACAGATATTTCGGATCCCTTTGAAGACTCTAGGGCCAAAGGAAATATCCTCCGATATCAAAGAGAAAGAAGCTTTCTGAGAAACTTTTTTGTGTTCTGTGAAATCATCTCATGGAATTACAGCTTTCCCCGCAAGAAGCCTTTCACTAAGACAGTTCTTGTGGAATTGGCAACGTGATATTTTGAAGCCCATAGTGGACTATGGTGAAAAAGAAATTATCCTCAGATGAAATCTGGAAAGAAGCTTTCTGAGAAACTGCTCTGTGATGTGTGACTTCCACTCACAGTGTTACATCTGTACTTCGTGGATCTCTTTGCTAGCCTTATTTCTGTGGAATCTGAGAACAGATATTTCGGATCGCTTTGAAGACTATAGGGCCAAAGGAAATATCCTCCGATAACAAAGAGAAAGAAGCTTTCTGAGAAACTTCTTTGTGTTCTGTGAAATCATTTCTCAGAGTTACAGCTTTCCCGTCAAGAGGCCTTTCGCTAAGACAGTTCTTGTGGAATTGGCAAAGTGATATTTGGAAGCCCATAGGGGGCTATGGTGAAAAAGGAAATATCCTCAGAAGAAATCTGGAAATAAGCTTTCTGAGAAACTGCTCTGTGATGTGTGACTTCCACTCACAGTGTTACATCTGTATTTCGTGGATCTCTTTGCCAGCCTTATTTCTGTGGAATCTGAGAACAGATATTTCGGATCCCTTTGAAGACTATAGGGCCAAAGGAAATATCCTACGATAACAAAGAGAAAGACGCTTTCTGAGAAACTTTTTGTGTTCTGTGAAATCATCTCACAGAGTTACAGCTTTCCCCTCAAGAAGCTTTTCGCTAGGACAGTTCTTGTGAAATCGGCAACGTGATATTTGGAAGCCGATAGAGTGTTATGGTGAAAAAGAAAATATCCTATGATGAAATCTGGAATGAAGCTTTGTGAGAAACTGCTTAGTGTTCTCTTAATTCATCTCACAGAGTTACATCTGCATTTCGTGGATCTCTTTTCGAGCCTTATTTCTCTGGAATCTGAGAACAGATATTTCGGATCCCTTTGAAGACTATAGGGCCAAAGGAAATATCCTCCGATAACAAAGAGAAAGAAGCTTTCTGAGAAACTTCTTTGTGTTCTGTGAAATCATCTCACAGAGCTACAGCTTTCCCCTCAAGAAGCCTTTCGCTAAGAGTTCTTGTGGAATTGGCAAAGTGATATTTGGAAGCACATAGAGGGCTATGGTGAAAAAGGAAATATCCTCAGATGAAATCTGGAAAGAAGCTTTCTGAGAAACTGCTTAGTGTTCTGTTAATTCATCTCACAGAGTTACATCTGTATTTCGTTTATCTCTTTGCTAGCCTTATTTGTGTGGAATCTGAGAACAGATATTTCGGATCCCTTTGAAGACTATAGGGCCAAAGGAAATATCCTCCGATAACAAAGAGAAAGAAGCTTTCTGAGAAACTTTTTTGTGTTCTGTGAAATCATCTCACGGAGTTACAGCTTTCCCCGCAAGACGCCTTTCACTAAGACAGTTCTTGTGGAATTGGCAAAGTGATATTTGGAAGCCCATAGAGGGCTATGGTGAAAAAGAAATTATACTCAGATGAAATCTGGAAAGAAGCTTTCTGAGAAACTGCTCTGTGATGTGTGACTTCCACTCACAGTGTTACATCTGTACTTCGTGGATCTCTTTGCTAGCCTTATTTCTGTGGAATCTGAGAACAGATATTTCGGATCCCTTTGAAGACTAGAAGGCCAAAGGAAATATCCTTCGATAACAAGAGAAAGAAGCTTTCTGAGAAACTTCTTTGGGTTCTGGGAAATCATCTCACAGAGGTACATGTTTCCCCTAAAGAAGCCTTTCACTAAGACACTTCTTGTGGAATTGGCAACGTGATATTTGGAAGCCCATAGAGTGTTAAGATGAAAAAGAAAATATCCTAAGATGAAATCTGGAAAGAAGATTACTGAGAAATTGCTTAGTGTTCTGTTAATTCATCTCACAGAGTTACATCTGTATTTCGTGGATCTCTTTGCTAGCCTTATTTCTGTGGAATCTGAGAACAGATATTTCGGATCCCTTTGAAGACTATAGGGCCAAAGGAAATATCCTCCCATAACAAAGAGAAAGAAGCTTTCTGAGAAACTTCTTTGTGTTCTGTGAAATCATCTCACAGAGCTACAGCTTTCCCCTCAAGAAGCCTTTCGCTAAGACCGTTCTTGTGGGCTTGACAAAGTGATATTTGGAAGCCCATAGAGGGCTATGGTGAAAAAGGAAATATCCTTAGATGAAATCTGGAAAGAATCTTTCTAAGAAACAGCTTAGTGTTCTGTTAATTCATCTCACAGAGTTACATCTGTATTTCGTGGATCTCTTTGCTAGCCTTATTTCTGTGGAATCTGAGAACAGATATTTCAGATCCCTTTGAAGACTATAGGGCCAAAGGAAATATCCTCCGATAACAAAGAGAAAGAAGCTTTCTGAGAAACGTCTTTGTGTTCTGTGAAATCATCTCACAGAGTTTCAGCTTTCCCCTCAGGAAGCCTTTCTCTAAGAGTTCTTGTGGATATTGGCAAAGTGATATTTGGAAGCCCATAGAGGGCTGTGGTTAAAAAGGAAATATCCTCATATGAAATCTGGAAAGAAGCTTTCTGAGAAACTGCTTAGTGTTCTGTTAATTCATCTCACCGAGTTACATCTGTATTTCGTGGATCTCTTTGCAAGCCTTTTTTCTGTGGAATCTGAGAACAGATATTTCGGATCCCTTTGAAGACTATAGGGCCAAAGGAAATATCCTCCGGTAACAAAGAGAAAGAAGCTTTCTGAGAAACTTCTTTGTGTTCTGTGAAATCATCTCACAGAGTTACAGCTTTCCCCTCAAGAAGCCTTTCGCTAAGACAGTTCTTGTGGAATTGGCAATGTGATATTTGGAAGCCCATAGAGGGCTATGATGAAAAAGGAAATATCCTGAGATGAAATCTGGAAAGAAGATTTCTGAGAAACTGCTTAGTTTTCTGTTAATTCATCTCACAGAGTTACATCTGTATTTCGTTTATCTCTTTGCTAGCCTTATTTCTGTGGAATCTGAGAACAGATATTTCGGATCCCTTTGAAGACTCTAGGGCCAAAGGAAATATCCTCCGATATCAAAGAGAAAGAAGCTTTCTGAGAAACTTTTTTGTGTTCTGTGAAATCATCTCATGGAATTACAGCTTTCCCCGCAAGAAGCCTTTCACTAAGACAGTTCTTGTGGAATTGGCAACGTGATATTTTGAAGCCCATAGTGGACTATGGTGAAAAAGAAATTATCCTCAGATGAAATCTGGAAAGAAGCTTTCTGAGAAACTGCTCTGTGATGTGTGACTTCCACTCACAGTGTTACATCTGTACTTCGTGGATCTCTTTGCTAGCCTTATTTCTGTGGAATCTGAGAACAGATATTTCGGATCGCTTTGAAGACTATAGGGCCAAAGGAAATATCCTCCGATAACAAAGAGAAAGAAGCTTTCTGAGAAACTTCTTTGTGTTCTGTGAAATCATTTCTCAGAGTTACAGCTTTCCCGTCAAGAGGCCTTTCGCTAAGACAGTTCTTGTGGAATTGGCAAAGTGATATTTGGAAGCCCATAGGGGGCTATGGTGAAAAAGGAAATATCCTCAGAAGAAATCTGGAAATAAGCTTTCTGAGAAACTGCTCTGTGATGTGTGACTTCCACTCACAGTGTTACATCTGTATTTCGTGGATCTCTTTGCCAGCCTTATTTCTGTGGAATCTGAGAACAGATATTTCGGATCCCTTTGAAGACTATAGGGCCAAAGGAAATATCCTACGATAACAAAGAGAAAGACGCTTTCTGAGAAACTTTTTGTGTTCTGTGAAATCATCTCACAGAGTTACAGCTTTCCCCTCAAGAAGCTTTTCGCTAGGACAGTTCTTGTGAAATCGGCAACGTGATATTTGGAAGCCGATAGAGTGTTATGGTGAAAAAGAAAATATCCTATGATGAAATCTGGAATGAAGCTTTGTGAGAAACTGCTTAGTGTTCTCTTAATTCATCTCACAGAGTTACATCTGTATTTCGTGGATCTCTTTTCGAGCCTTATTTCTCTGGAATCTGAGAACAGATATTTCGGATCCCTTTGAAGACTATAGGGCCAAAGGAAATATCCTCCGATAACAAAGAGAAAGAAGCTTTCTGAGAAACTTCTTTGTGTTCTGTGAAATCATCTCACAGAGCTACAGCTTTCCCCTCAAGAAGCCTTTCGCTAAGAGTTCTTGTGGAATTGGCAAAGTGATATTTGGAAGCACATAGAGGGCTATGGTGAAAAAGGAAATATCCTCAGATGAAATCTGGAAAGAAGCTTTCTGAGAAACTGCTTAGTGTTCTGTTAATTCATCTCACAGAGTTACATCTGTATTTCGTTTATCTCTTTGCTAGCCTTATTTGTGTGGAATCTGAGAACAGATATTTCGGATCCCTTTGAAGACTATAGGGCCAAAGGAAATATCCTCCGATAACAAAGAGAAAGAAGCTTTCTGAGAAACTTTTTTGTGTTCTGTGAAATCATCTCACGGAGTTACAGCTTTCCCCGCAAGACGCCTTTCACTAAGACAGTTCTTGTGGAATTGGCAAAGTGATATTTGGAAGCCCATAGAGGGCTATGGTGAAAAAGAAATTATACTCAGATGAAATCTGGAAAGAAGCTTTCTGAGAAACTGCTCTGTGATGTGTGACTTCCACTCACAGTGTTACATCTGTACTTCGTGGATCTCTTTGCTAGCCTTATTTCTGTGGAATCTGAGAACAGATATTTCGGATCCCTTTGAAGACTAGAAGGCCAAAGGAAATATCCTTCGATAACAAGAGAAAGAAGCTTTCTGAGAAACTTCTTTGTGTTCTGGGAAATCATCTCACAGAGGTACATGTTTCCCCTAAAGAAGCCTTTCACTAAGACACTTCTTGTGGAATTGGCAACGTGATATTTGGAAGCCCATAGAGTGTTAAGATGAAAAAGAAAATATCCTAAGATGAAATCTGGAAAGAAGATTACTGAGAAATTGCTTAGTGTTCTGTTAATTCATCTCACAGAGTTACATCTGTATTTCGTGGATCTCTTTGCTAGCCTTATTTCTGTGGAATCTGAGAACAGATATTTCGGATCCCTTTGAAGACTATAGGGCCAAAGGAAATATCCTCCCATAACAAAGAGAAAGAAGCTTTCTGAGAAACTTCTTTGTGTTCTGTGAAATCATCTCACAGAGCTACAGCTTTCCCCTCAAGAAGCCTTTCGCTAAGACCGTTCTTGTGGGCTTGACAAAGTGATATTTGGAAGCCCATAGAGGGCTATGGTGAAAAAGGAAATATCCTTAGATGAAATCTGGAAAGAATCTTTCTAAGAAACAGCTTAGTGTTCTGTTAATTCATCTCACAGAGTTACATCTGTATTTCGTGGATCTCTTTGCTAGCCTTATTTCTCTGGTATCTCAGAACAGATATTTCAGATCCCTTTGAAGACTATAGGGCCAAAGGAAATATCCTCCGATAACAAAGAGAAAGAAGCTTTCTGAGAAACTTCTTTGTGTTCTGTGAAATCATCGCACAGAGTTACAGCTTTCCCCTCAAGAAGCCTTCCGCTAAGAGTTCTTGTGGAATTGGCAAAGTGATATTTTGAAGCCCATAGAGGGCTATGGTGAAAAAGAAAATATCCTCAGATGAAATCTGGAAAGAAGCTTTCTGAGAAACTGCAATGTGATGTGTGACTTCCACTAACAGAGTTACATCTGTACTTCGTGGATCTCTTTGCTAGCCTTATTTCTGTGGAATGTGAGAACAGATATTTCGGATCCCTTTGAAGACTATAGGGCCAAAGGTAATATACTCGGATAACAAGAGAAAGAATGTTTCTGAGAAACTTCTTTGGGTTCTGGGAAATCATCTCACAGAGTTACAGCTTTACCCTCAGGAAGCCTTTCGCTAAGACAGTTCTTGTGAAATTGGCAACGTGATATTTGGAAGCCCATAGAGGGCTATGGTGAAAAAGAAAATATCCTCAGATGAAATCTGGAAAGAAGCTTTCTGAGAAACTGATCTGTGAAGTGTGACTTCCACTCACAGAGTTACATCTGTATTTCGTGGATCTCTTTGCTAGCCTTATTTCTGTGGAATCTGAGAACAGATATTTCGGATCCCTTTGAAGACTATAGGGCCAAAGGAAATATGCTCCGATAACAAAGAGAAAGAAGCTTTCTGAGAAACTTCTTTGCGTTCTGTGAAATCATCTCACAGAGTTACAGCTTTCGCCTCAAGAAGCCTTTCGCTAAGACAGTTGTTGTGGAATTGGCAAAGTGATATTTGGAACCCCTAGAGTGTTAAGGTGAAAGAGAAAATATCCTAAGATGAAATCTGGAAGGAAGTTTTCTGAGAAACTGTTTAGTGTTCTGTCAATTCATCTCAAAGAGTTACATCTGTATTTCGTGCATCTCTTTGCTAGCCTTATTTCTGTGGAATCTGAGAACAGATACTTCGGATCCCTTTGAAGACTATAGGGCCAAAGGAAATATCCTCCGATAACAAAGAGAAAGAAGCTTTCTGAGAAACTTCTTTGTGTTCTAGGAAATCATCTTACAGAGATACAGCTTTCCCCTCAAGAAGCCTTTCGATAAGACAGTTCTTGTGGATTTGGCAAAGTGATATTTGGAAGCCCACAGTGGGCTAAGGTGAAAAAGGAAATATCCTCAGATGAAATCTGGAAAGAAGCTTTCTGAGAAACTGTTTAGTGTTCTGTCAATTCATCTCAAAGAGGTACATCTGTATTTCTTGGATCTCTTTGCTAGCCTTATTTCTGTGGAATCTGAGAACAGATACTTCGGATCCCTTTGAAGTCTATAGGGCCAATGGAAATATCCTCCGATAAGAAAGAGAAAGAAGCTTTCTGAGAAACTTCTCTGTGTTCTGTGAAATCATCTCGCAGAGTTACAGCTTTCCCCTCAAGAAGCCTTTCCCCAAGACAGTTCTTGTGGAATTGGCAAAGTGATATTTGGAAGCTCATAGAGGGCTATGGTGAAAAAGGAAATAACCTCAGATATAATCTGGAAAGAAGCTTTCTGAAAAACTGCTATGTGATGTGTGACTTCCACTCACAGTGTTACATCTGCATTTCGTGGATGTCTTTGCTAGCCTTATTTCTGTGGAATCTGAGAACAGATATTTCGGATCCTTTTGAACACTATAGGGCCAAAGGAAATATCCTCCGATAACAAAGAGAAAGAAGCTTTCTGAGAAACTTCTTTGTGTTCTGTGAAATCATCTCACAGAATTACAGCTTTCCCCTCAAGAAGCCTATCGCTAAGACAGTTTTTGTGGAATTGGAATTGTGATATTTGGAAGCCCATAGAGGGCTATGATGAAAAAGGAAATATCCTCAGATGAAATCTGGAAAGAAGATTTCTGAGAAACTGCTTAGTGTTCTGTTAATTCATCTCACAGAGTTACATCTGTATTTCGTGGATCTCTTTGCCAGCCTTATTTCTGTGGAATCTGAGAACAGATATTTCGGATCCCTTTGAAGACTATAGGGCCAAAGGAAATATCCTCCGATAACAAAGAGAAAGAAGCTTTCTGAGAAACTTCTTTGTGTTCTGTGAAATCATCTCACAGAGTTACAGCTTTCCCCTCAAGAAGCCTTTGGATAGGACAGTTCTTGTGGAATTGGCAACGTGATATTTGGAAGCCCATAGAGTGTTATGGTGAAAAAGGAAATATCCTCAGATGAAATCTGGAAAGAAGCTTTCTGAGAAACTGCTCTGTGATGTGTGACTTCCACTCACAGAGTTACATCTGAATTTCGTGGATCTCTTTGCTAGCCTTATTTCTGTGGAATCTGAGAACAGATAATTCGGATCCCTTTGAAGACTATAGGGCCAAAGGAAATATCCTCCGATTGCAAAGAGAAAGAAGCTTTCTGAGAAACTTCTTTGTGTTCTGTGAAATCATCTCACAGAGTTACAGCTTTCCACTCAAGAAGCCTTTCGCTAAGAGTTCTTGTGGAATTGGCAAAGTGATATTTGGAAGCCCATAGAGGGCTATGGAGAAAAAGGAAATATCCTCAGGTGAAATCTGGAAAGAAGCATTCTGAGAAACTGCTTAGTGTTCTGTGAATTTATCTCAAAGTGTTACATCTGTATTTCGTGGATCTCTTTGTCAGCCTTATTTCTCTGGAATCTGAGAACAGATATTTCGGATCCCTTTGAAGACTATAGGGCCAAAGGAAATATCCTCCGATAACAAAGAGAAAGAAGCTTTCTGAGAAACTTCTTTGTGTTCTGTGAAATCATTTCACAGAGATAAAGCTTTCCCCTCAAGAGGCCTTTCGCTAAGACAGTTCTTGAGGAATTGGCAAAGTGATATTTCGAAGCCCTTAGGAGGCTACGGTGAAAAAGCAAATATCCTCAGATGAAATCTGGAAAGAAGCTTTCTGAGAAACTGCTCTGTGATGTGTGACTTCCACTCACAGAGTTACATCTGTATTTCGTGGATCTCTTTGCCAGCCTTATTTCTGTGGAATCTGGGAACAGATATTTCGGATCCCTTTGAAGAATATAGGGCCAAAGGAAATATCCTCCGATAACAAAGAGAAAGAAGCTTTCTGAGAAACTTCTTTGTGTTCGGCGAAATCATCTCACAGAGTTACAGCTTTCCCCTCAAGAAGCCTTTCTCTAAGAGTTCTTGTGGAATTGGCAAAGTGATATTTGGATGCCCATAGAGGGCTATGGTGAAAAAGGAAATATCCTAAGATGAAATCTGGAAAGAAGCTTTCTGAGAAACTGCTTAGTGTTCTGTTAATTCATCTAACAGTGTTACATCTGTATTTCGTTGATCTATATGCTAGCCTTATTTCTGTGGAATCTGAGAACAGATATTCCGGATCCCTTTGAAGACTATAGGGCCAAAGGAAATATCCTCCGATAACAAAGAGAAAGAAGCTTTCTGAGAAACTTCTTTGTGTTCTGTGAAATCATTTCACAGAGTTACAGCTTTACCGTCAAGAGACCTTTCGCTAAGACAGTTCTTGAAGAATTGGCAAAGTGATACTTGGAAGCCCTTAGGGGGCTATGGTGAAAAAGGAAATATCCTCAGATGAAATCTGGAAAGAAGTTTTCTGAGAAACTGCTCTGTGATGTGTGACTTCCACTCACAGAGTTACATCTCTATTTCGTGGATTTCTTTGCCAGCCTTATTTCTGTGGAATCTGAGAACAGATATTTCGGATCCCTTTGAAGACTATAGGGCCAAAGGAAATATCCTCCGATAACAAAGAGAAAGAAGCTTTCTGAGAAACTTCTTTGTGTTCTGTGAAATCATCTCACAGAGTTACAGCTTTCCCCTCAAGAAGCCTTTCGATATGACAGTTCTTTTGGAATTGGCAACGTGATATTTGGAATCCCATAGAGTGTTATGGTGAACAAGAAAATGTCCTAAGATGAAATCTGGAATGAAGCTTTCTGAGAAACTGCTTAGTGTTCTGTGAATTCATCTCACAGAGTTACATCTACATTTCGTGGATCTCTTTGCTAGCCTTCTTTCTGTGGAATCTGAGAACAGATATTTCGGATCCCTTTGAAGACTCTAGGGCCAAAGGGAATATCCTCTGATAACAAAGAGAAAGAAGCTTTCTGTGAAACTTCTTTGTGTTCTGTGAAATCATCTCACAGAGTTACAACTTTACCCTCAAGAAGCCTTTCGCTAAGACATTTCTTTTGGAATTGGCAAAGTGATATTTGGAAGCCCATAGAGGGCTATGGTGAAAAAGGAAATATCCTCAGATGAAATCTGGGAAGAAACTTTCTGAGAAACTGCTCTGTGATGTGTGACTTCCACTCAATGAGTTACATCTGTATTTCATGGATCTCTTTGCTAGAATTATTTCTGTGGAATGTGAGAACAGATATTTCGGATCCCTTTGAAGACTATAGGGCCAAAGGAAATATCCTCCGATAACAAGAGAAAGAAGGTTTCTGAGAAACTTCTTTGTGTTCTGGGAAATCGTCTCACAGAGTTACAGCTTTACCCTCAGGAATCCTTTCGCTAAGACAGTTCTTGTGAAATTGGCAACGTGATATTTGGAAGCCCATAGAGGGCTATGGTGAAAAAGAAAATATCCTCAGATGAAATTTGGAAAGAAGCTTTCTGAGAAACTGATGTGTGATGTGTGACTTCCACTCACAGAGTTACATCTGTATTTCGTGGATCTCTTTGCTAGCCTTATTTCTGTGGAATCTGAGAACAGATATTTCGGATCCCTTTGAAGACTATAGGGCCAAAGGAAATATCCTCCGATAACAAAGAGAAAGAAGCTCTCTGAGAAACTTCTTTGTGTTCTGTGAAATCATCTCACAGAGTTACAGCTTTCCCCTCAAGAAGCCTCTCCCCAAGACAGTTCTTGTGGAATTGGCAAAGTGATATTTGGAAGCTCATAGTGGGCTATGGTGAAAAAAGAAATATCCTCAGATGAAATCTGGAAAGAAACTTTCTGAGAATCTGCTATGTGATGTGTGACTTCCACTCACTGTGTTACAACTGCATTTCGTGGATCTCTTTGCTAACCTTATTTCTGTGGAATCTGAGAAGAGATATTTCGCATCCCTTTGAAGACTATAGGGCCAAAGGAAATATCCTCCGATAACAAAGAGAAAGAAGCTTTCTGAGAAACTTCTTTGTGTTCTGTGAAAACATCTCACAGAATTACAGCTTTCCCCTCAAGAAGCCTTTCTCTAAGACAGTTCTTGTGGAATTGGCAAAGTGATATTTGGAAGCTCAAAGAGGGCTATGATGAAAAAGGAAATATCCTCAGATGAAATCTGGAAAGAAGATTTCTGAGAAACTGCTTAGTGTTCTGTTAATTCATCTCACAGAGTTACATCTGTATTTCGTGGATCTCTTTGCCAGCCCTATTTCTGTGGAATCTGAGAACAGATATTACGGATCCCTTTGAAGACTATCTGGTCAAAGGAAATATCCTCCGTTAACAAAGAGAAAGAAGCTTTCTGAGAAACTTCTTGGTGTTCTGTGAAATCATCTCACAGAGTTACAGCTTTCCCCTCAAGAAGCCTTTCGATAGGACAGTTCTTGTGGAATTGGCAACGTGATATTTGGAAGCCCATAGAGTGTTATGGTGAACAAGAAAATATCCTCAGATGAAATCTGGAAAGAAGCTTTCTGAGAAACTGCTCTGTGATGTGTGACTTCAACTCACAGAGTTACATCTGTATTTCGTGGATCTCTTTGCTAGCCTTATTTCTGTGGAATCTGAGAACAGATATTTCGGATCCCTTTGAAGACTATAGGGCCAAAGGAAATATCCTCCGATAACAAAGAGAAAGAAGCTTTCTGAGAAACTTCTTTGGGTTCTGTGGAATCATCTTACAGAGTTACAGCTTTCCACTCAAGAAGCCTTTCGCTAAGAGTTCTTGTGGAATTGGCAAAGTGATATTTGGAAGCCCATAGAGGGCTATGATGAAAAAGGAAATATCCTCCGATGAATTCTGGAAAGAAGCTTTCTGAGAAACTGCTTAGTGTTCTGTTAATTCATCTCAAAGTGTTACATCTGTATTTCCTAGTTCTCTTTGCTAGCCTTATTTCTGTGGAATCTGAGAACAGATATTTCGGATCCCTTTGAAGACTATAGGGCCAAGGGAAATATCCTCCGATAACAAAGAGAAAGAAGCTTTCTGAGAAACTTCTTTGTGTTCTGTGAAATCATCTCACGGAGTTACAGCTTTCCCCGCAAGAAGCCTTTCACTAAGACAGTTCTTGTGGAATTGGCAAAGTGATATTTTGAATCCCATAGAGGGCTATGGTGAAAAAGAAAATATCCTCAGATGAAATCTGGAAAGAAGCTTTCTGAGAAACTGCTCTGTGATGTGTGACTTCCACTCACAGAGTTACATCTGTACTTCGTGGATCTCTTTGCTAGCCTTATTTCTGTGGTATCTGAGGACAGATATTTCGGATCCCTTTGAAGACTATATGGCCAAAGGAAATATCCTCCGATAACAAAGAGAAAGAAGCTTTCTGAGAAACTTCTTTGTGTTCTGTGAAATCATTTCACAGAGATAAAGCTTTCCCCTCAAGAGGCCTTTCGCTAAGACAGTTCTTGAGGAATTGGCAAAGTGATATTTGGAAGCCCTTAGGAGGCTACGGTGAAAAAGGAAATATCCTCAGATGAAATCTGGAAAGAAGCTTTCTGAGAAACTGCTCTGTGATGTGTGACTTCCACTCACAGAGTTACATCTGTATTTCGTGGATCTCTTTGCCAGCCTTATTTCTGTGGAATCTGAGAACAGATATTTCGGATCCCTTTGAAGAATATAGGGCCAAAGGAAATATCCTCCGATAACAAAGAGAAAGAAACTTTCTGAGAAACTTCTTTGTGTTCTGTGAAATCATCTCACAGAATTACAGCTTTCCCCTCAAGAAGCCTTTCGATAGGACAGTTCTTGTGGAATTGGCAACGTGATATTTGGAAGCCCTTTGAGGACTATGGTGAAAAAGGAAATATCCTCAGATGAAATCTGGAAAGAAGATTTCTGAGAAACTGCTCTGTGATATGTGACTTACACTGACAGAGTTACATTTGTATTTCGTGGATCTCTTTGCTAGCCTTCTTTCTGTGGAATCTGAGAACAGATATTTCGGATCCCTTTGAAGACTCTAGGGCCAAAGGGAATATCCTCTGATAACAAGGAGAAAGAAGCTTTCTGAGAAACTTCTTTGTGATCTGTGAAATCATCTCACAGAGTTACAACTTTCCCCTCAAGAAGCCATTCGATAGGACAGTTCTTGTGGAATTGGCAACGTGATATTTGGAAGCCCATAGAGTTTTATGGTGAAAAAGAAAATATCCTCAGATGAAATCTGGAAAGAAGCTTTCTGAGAAACTGCTCTGTGATGTGTGACTTCCACTCACAGAGTTACATCTGTATTTCGTGGATCTCTTTGCTAGCCTTATTTCTGTGGAATCTGAGAACAGATATTTCGGATCCCTTTGAAGACTATAGGGCCAAAGGAATTATCCTGCGATAACAAAGAGAAAGAAGCTTTCTGAGAAACTTCTTTGTGTTCTGTGAAATCATCTCACAGAGTTACAGCTTTCCACTCAAGAAGCCTTTCGCTAAGAGTTCTTGTGGAATTGGCAAAGTGATATTTGGAAGCCCATAGAGGGCTATGGTGAAAAAGGAAATATCCTCAGATGAAATCTGGAAAGAAGCTTTCTGAGAAACTGCTTAGTGTTCTGTGAATTCATCTCAAAGTGTTACATCTGTATTTCCTAGATCTCTTTGCTAGCCTTATTTCTGTGGAATCTGAGAACAGATATTTTGCATCCCTTTAAAGACTATAGGGCCAAAGGAAATATCCTCCGATAACAAAGAGAAAGAAGCTTTCTGAGAAACTTCTTTGTGTTCTGTGAAATCATCTCACGGAGTTACAGCTTTCCCCGCAAGAAGCCTTTCACTAAGACAGTTCTTGTGGAATTGGCAAAGTGATATTTTGAAGCCCATAGAGTGCTATGGTGAAAAAGAAAATATCCTCAGATGAAATCTGGAAAGAAGCTTTCTGAGAAACTGCTCTGTGATGTGTGACTTCCACTCACAGAGTTACATCTGTACTTCGTGGATCTCTTTGCTACCCTTATTTCTGTGGAATCTGAGAACAGATATTTCGGATCCCTTTGAAGACTATAGGGCCAAAGGAAATATTCTCCGATAACAAAGAAAAAGAAGCTTTCTGAGAAACTTCTTTGTGTTCTGTGAAATCATTTCACAGAGATAAAGCTTTCCCCTCAAGAGGCCTTTCGCTAAGACAGTTCTTGAGGAATTGGCAAAGTGATATTTGGAAGCCCTCAGGAGGCTACGGTGAAAAAGGAAATTTCCTCAGATGAAATCTGGAAAGAAGCTTTCTGAGAAACTGCTCTGTGATGTGTGACTTCCACTCACAGAGTTACATCTGTATTTCGTGGATCTCTTTGCCAGCCTTATTTCTGTGGAATCTGGGAACAGATATTTCGGATCCCTTTGAAGAATATAGGGCCAAAGGAAATATCCTCCGATAACAAAGAGAAAGAAGTTTTCTGAGAAACTTCTTTGTGTTCGGCGAAATCATCTCACAGAATTACAGCTTTCCCCTCAAGAAGCCTTTCTCTAAGAGTTCTTGTGGAATTGGCAAAGTGATATTTGGATGCCCATAGAGGGCTATGGTGAAAAAGGAAATATCCTCAGATGAAATCTGGAAAGAAGCTTTCTGAGAAACTGCTTAGTGTTCTGTTAATTCATCTCACAGTGTTACATCTGTATTTCGTGGATCTCTTTGCTAGCCTTATTTCTGTAGAATCTGAGAACAGATATTTCGGACCCTTTTTAAGACTATGGGGCCAAAAGAAATATCCTCCGTTAACAAAGAGAAAGAAGCTTTCTGAGAAACTTCTTTGTGTTCTGTGAAATCATCTCACAGAGTAACAGCTTTCCACTCAAGAAGTCTTTCGCGAAGACAGTTCTTTTGGAATTGGAAAAGTGATATTTGGAAGCCCATAGAGGGCTATGGTGAAAAAGGAAATATCCTCAGATGAAATCTGGAAAGAAGTTTTCTGAGAAACTGATTAGTGTTCTGTTAATTCATCTCACAGCGTTACATCTGTATTTCGTTGATCTATATGCTAGCCTTATTTCTGTGGAATCTGAGAACAGATATTTCGGATCCCTTTGAAGACTATAGGGCCAAAGGAAATATCTTCCGATAACAAAGAGAAAGAAGTTTTCTGAGAAGCTTCTTTGTGTTCTGTGAAATCATTTCACAGAGTTACAGCTTTCCCCTCAAGAGACCTTTCGCTAAAACAGTTCTTGAGGAATTGGCAAAGTGATATTTGGAAGCCCTTAGGGGGCTATGGTGAAAAAGGAAATATCCTCAGATGAAATCTGGAAAGAAGCTTTCTGAGAAACTGCTCTGTGATGTGTGACTTCCACTCACAGAGTTACATCTGTATTTCGTGGATCTCTTTGCCAGCCTTATTTCTGTGGAATCTGAGAACAGATATTTCGGATCCCTTTGAAGACTATAGGGCCAAAGGAAATATCCTCCGATAACAAAGAGAAAGAAGCTTTCTGAGAAACTTCTTTGTGTTCTGTGAAATCATCTCACAGAGTTACAGCTTTCCACTCAAGAAGTCTTTCGCGAAGACAGTTCTTTTGGAATTGGAAAAGTGATATTTGGAAGCCCATAGAGGGCTATGGTGAAAAAGGAAATATCCTCAGATGAAATCTGGAAAGAAGTTTTCTGAGAAACTGATTAGTGTTCTGTTAATTCATCTCACAGCGTTACATCTGTATTTCGTTGATCTATATGCTAGCCTTATTTCTGTGGAATCTGAGAACAGATATTCCGGATCCCTTTGAAGACTATAGGGCCAAAGGAAATATCCTCTGATAACAAAGAGAAAGAAGCTTTCTGAGAAACTTCTTTGTGTTCTGTGAAATCATTTCACAGAGTTACAGCTTTCCCCTCAAGAGACCTTTCGCTAAGACAGTTCTTGAAGAATTGGCAAAGTGATACTTGGAAGCCCTTAGGGGGCTATGGTGAAAAAGGAAATATCCTCAGATGAAATCTGGGAAGCAGCTTTCTGAGAAACTGCTCTGTGATGTGTGACTTCCACTCAATGAGTTACATCTGTATTTCATGGATCTCTTTGCTAGCCTTATTTCTGTGGAATGTGAGAACAGATATTTCGGATCCCTTTGAAGACTATAGGGCCAAAGGAAATATCCTCCGATAACAAGAGAAAGAAGGTTTCTGAGAAACTTCTTTGTGTTCTGGGAAATCGTTTCACAGAGTTACAGCTTTACCCTCAGGAATCCTTTCGCTAAGACAGTTCTTGTGAAATTGGCAACGTGATATTTGGAAGCCCATAGAGGGCTATGGTGAAAAAGAAAATATCCTCAGATGAAATCTGGAAAGAAGCTTTCTGAGAAACTGATCTGTGATGTGTGACTTCCACTCACAGAGTTACATCTGTATTTCGTGGATCTCTTTACTAGCCTTATTTCTGTGGAATCTAAGAACAGATATTTCGGATCCCTTTGAAGACTATAGGGCCAAAGGAAATATCCTCCGATAACAAAGAGAAAGAAGCTTTCTGAGAAACTTCTTTGTGTTCTGTGAAATCATCTCACAGAGTTACAGCTTTCCCCTCAAGAAGTCTATCCCCAAGACAGTTCTTGTGGAATTGGCAAAGTGATATTTGGAAGCTCATAGTGGGCTATTTTGAAAAAAGAAATATCCTCAGATGAAATCTGGAAAGAAACTTTCTGAGAATCTGCTATGTGATGTGTGACTTCCACTCACAGTGTTACAACTGCATTTCGTGGATCTCTTTGCTAGCCTTATTTCTCTGGAATCTGAGAAGAGATATTTCCCATCCCTTTGAAGACTATAGGGCCAAAGGAAATATCCTCCGATAACAAAGAGAAAGAAGCTTTCTGAGAAACTTCTTTGGGTTCTGTGAAAACATCTCACAGAATTACAGCTTTCCCCTCAAGAAGCCTTTCTCTAAGACAATTCTTGTGGAATTGGCAATGTGATATTTGGAAGCTCATAGAGGGCTATGATGAAAAAGGAAATATCCTCAGATGAAATCTGGAAAGAAGATTTCTGAGAAACTGCTTAGTGTTCTGTTAATTCATCTCACAGAGTTACATCTGTATTTCGTGGATCTCTTTGCCAGCCCTATTTCTGTGGAATCTGAGAACAGATATTTCGGATCCCTTTGAAGACTATCTGGTCAAAGGAAATATCCTCCGTTAACAAAGAGAAAGAAGCTTTCTGAGAAACTTCTTGGTGTTCTGTGAAATCATCTCACAGAGTTACAGCTTTCCCCTCAAGAAGCCTTTCGATAGGACAGTTCTTGTGGAATTGGCAACGTGATATTTGGAAGCCCATAGAGTATTATGGTGAAAAAGAAAATATCCTCATATGAAATCTGGAAAGAAGCTTTCTGAGAAACTGCTCTGTGATGTGTGACTTCCACTCACAGAGTTACATCTGTATTTCGTGGATCTCTTTGCTAGCCTTATTTCTGTGGAATCTGAGAACAGATATTTCGGATCCCTTTGAAGACTATAGGGCCAAAGGAAATATCCTCCGATAACAAAGAGAAAGAAGCATTCTGAGAAACTTCTTTGTTTTCTAAGATATCATCTTACAGATTTACAGCTTTCCCCTCAAGAAGCCTTTCGATAAGACAGTTCTTGTGGAATTGGCAAAGTGATATTTGGAAGCCACTAGAGGGCTATGGTGAAAAAGAAAATATCCTCAGATGAAATCTGGAAAGAAGCTTTCTGATAAACTGCAATGTGATGTGTGACTTCCACTCACAGAGTTACATCTGTACTTCGTGGATCTCCTTGCTCTCCTTATTTCTGTGGTATCTGAGAACAGATATTTCGGATCCCTTTGAAGACTATAGGGCCAAAGGAAATATCCTCCGATAACAAAGAGAAAGAAGCTTTCTGAGAAACTTCTTTGTGTTCTGTGAAATCATTTCACAGAGTTACAGCTTTCCCCTCAAGAGGCCTTTCGCTAAGACAGTTCTTGAGGAATTGGCAAAGTGATATTTGGAAGCCCTTAGGTGGCTTTGGTGAAAAAGGAAATATCCTCAGATGAAATCTGGAAAGAAGCTTTCTGAGAAACTGCTCTGTGATGTGTGACTTCCACTCACAGAGTTACATCTGTATTTCGTGGATCTCTTTGCCAGCCTTATTTCTGTGGAATCTGAGAACAGATATTTCGGATCCCTTTGAAGAATATAGGGCCAAAGGAAATATCCTCCGATAACAAAGAGAAAGAAGCTTTCTGAGAAACTTCTTTGTGTTCTGTGAAATCATCTCACAGAGTTACAGCTTTCCCCTCAAGAAGCTTTTCGATAGGACAGTTCTTGTGGAATTGGCAACATGATATTTGGAAGCCCATAGAGTGTTATGGTGAAAAAGAAAATATCCTAAGATGAAATCTGGAGTGAAGCTTTCTGAGAAACGGCTTAGTGTTCTGTTAATTCATCTCACAGAGTTACATCTGCATTTCGTGGATCTCTTTGCTAGCCTTATTTCTGTGGAATCTGAGAACAGATATTTCGGATCCCTTTGAAGACTATAGGGCCAAAGGAAATATCTTCCGATAACAGAGAGAAAGAAGCTTTCTGAGAAACTTCTTTGTGTTCTGTGAAATCATCTCACGGAGTTACAGCTTTCCCCGCAAGAAGCCTTTCACTAAGACAGTTCTTGTGGAATTGGCAAAGTGATATTTTGAAGGCCATAGAGGGCTATGGTGAAAAAGGAAATATCCTCAGATGAAATCTGGAAAGAAGCTTTCTGAGAAACTGCTCTGTGATGTGTCACTTCCACTCACAGATTTACATCTGTTCTTCGTGGATCTCTTTGCTAGCCTTATTTCTGTGGAATCTGAGAACAGATACTTCGGATCCCTTTGAAGACTATAGGGCCAAAGGAAATATTCTCCGATAACAAAGAGAAAGAAGATTTCTGAGAAACTTCTTTGTGTTCTAAGAAATCATCTTACAGAGTTACAGCTTTCCCCTCAAGAAGCCTTTCGATAAGACAGTTCTTGTGGATTTGGCAAAGTGATATTTGGAAGCCCACAGTGGGCTAGGGTGAAAAAGGAAATATCCGCAGATGAAATCTGGAAAGAAGCTTTCTGAGAAACTGCTCAGTGTTCTGTTAATTTATCTCACAGAGTTACATCTGTATTTCGTGGATCTCTTTGCCAGCCTTATTTCTGTGGAATCTGAGAACAGATATTTCGGATCCCTTTGAAGACTATAGGGCCAAAGGAAATATCCTCCGATAACAAAGAGAAAGAAGCTTTCTGAGAAACTTCGTTGTGTTCTGTGAAATCATCTCACAGAGTTACAGCTTTCCCCTCAAGAAGCCTTTTGCTAAGAGTTCTTGTGGAATTGGCAACGTGATATTTGGAAGCCCCTAGAGTGTTATGGTGAAAAAGGAAATATCCTCAGATGAAATATGGAAAGAAGCTTTCTGAGAAACTGCTCTGTGATGTGTGACTTCCACTCACAGAGTTACATCTGTCTTTCGTGGATCTCTTTGCTAGCCTTATTTCTGTGGAATCTGACAACAGATATTTCGGATCCCTTTGAAGACTATAGGGCCAAAGGAAATATCCTCCGATTACAAAGAGAAAGAAGCTTTCTGAGAAACTTCTTTGTGTTCTGTGAAATCATCTCACAGAGTTACAGCTTTCCACTCAAGAAGCCTTTCGCTAAGAGTTCTTGTGGAATTGGCAAAGTGATATTTGGAAGCCCATAGAGGGCTATGGTGAAAAAGGAAATATCCTCAGATGAAATCTGGAATGAAGATTTCTGAGAGACTGCTTAGTGTTCTGTTAATTCATCTCACAGAGTTACATCTGCATTTCGTGGATCTCTTTGCTAGCCTTATTTCTGTGGAATCTGAGAACAGATATTTCGGATCCCTTTGAAGACTATAGGGCCAAAGGAAATATCCTCCGATAACAGAGAGAAAGAAGCTTTCTGAGAAACTTCTTTGTGTTCTGTGAAATCATCTCACAGTGTTACAACTTTCCCCTCAAGAAGCCTTTCGCTAAGACAGTTCTTCTGGAATTGGCAAAGTGATATTTGGAAGCCCTTAGAGGACTATGGTGAAAAAGGAAATATCCTCAGATGAAATCTGGAAAGAAGATATCTGAGAAACTGCTCTGTGATATATGACTTACACTGAGAGAGTTACATTTGTATTTCGTGGATCTCTTTGCTAGCCTTCTTTCTGTGGAATCTGAGAACAGATATTTCGAATCCCTTTGAAGACTCTAGGGCCAAAGGGAATATCCTCTGATAACAAAGAGAAAGAAGCTTTCTGTGAAACTTCTTTGTGTTCTGTGAAATCATCTCACAGAGTTACAACTTTCCCCTCAAGAAGCCTTTCGCTAAGACATTTCTTGTGGACTTGGCAAAGTGATATTTGGAAGCCCATAGAGGGCTATGGTGAAAAAGGAAATATCCTCAGATGAAATGTGGGAAGAAGCTTTCTGAGAAACTGCTCTGTGATGGGTGACTTCCACTCAAAGAGTTACATCTGTATTTCATGGAACTCTTTGCTAGCGTTATTTCTGTGGAATGTGAGAACAGATATTTCGGATCCCTTTGAAGACTATAGGGCCAAAGGAAATATTCTCCGATAACAAGAGAAAGAATGTTTCTGAGAAACTTCTTTGTGTTCTGTGAAATCATCTCACAGATTTACAGCTTTACCCTCAGGAATCCTTTCGCTAAGACAGTTCTTGTGAAATTGGCAACGTGATATTTGGAAGCCCATAGAGGGCTATGGTGAAAAAGAAAATATCCTCAGATGAAATCTGGAAAGAAGCTTTCTGAGAAACTGATCTGTGATGTGTGACTTCCACTCACAGAGTTACATCTGTATTTCGTGGATCTCTTTGCTAGCCTTATTTCTGTGGAATCTGAGAACAGATATTTCGGATCCCTTTAAAGACTATAGGGCCAAAGGAAATATCCTCCGATAACAAAGAGAAAGAAGCTTTCTGAGAAACTTCTTTGTGTTCTGTGAAATCATCTCACAGAGTTACAGCTTTCCCCTCAAGAAACCTTTCGCTAAGACAGTTCTTGTGGAATTGGCAAAGTGATATTTGGAAGCCCATAGAGGGCTATGATGAAAAAGAAAATATCCTCAGATGAAATCTGGAAAGAAGCTTTCTGAGAAACTGCTTAGTGTTCTGTTAATTCATCTCACAGAGTTACAGCTGCATTACGTGGATCTCTTTGGTAGCCTTTTTTCTGTGGAATCTGAGAACAGATATTTCGGATCCCTTTAAAGACTATAGGGCCAAAGGAAGTATCCTCCGATAACAAAGAGAAAGAACCTTTCTGAGAAACTTCTTTGTGTTCTGCGAAACCATCTCACAGAGTTACAGCTTTCCCCTCAAGAAGCCTTTCGCTAAGACTTCTTGTGGAATTGGCAACGTGATATTTGGAAGCCCATAGAGTGTTACGGTGAAAAAGAAAATATCCTAAGATGAAATCTGGAATGAAGCTTTCTGAGAAACTGCTTAGTGTTCTGTTAATTCATCTCACAGAGTTACATCTGTATTTCGTGGATCTTTTGCTAGCCTTATTTCTGTGGAATCTGAGAACAGATATTCCGGATCCCTTTGAAGACTATAGGGCCAAAGGAAATATCCTCCGATAACAGAGAGAAAGAAGCTTTCTGAGAAACTTCTTTGTGTTCTGTGAAATCATCTCACAGAGTTACAACTTTCCCCTCAAGAAGCCTTTCGCTAAGACAGTTCTTGTGGAATTGGCAAAGTGATATTTGGAAGCCCATAGAGGACTATGGTGAAAAAGGAAATATCCTCAGTTGAAATCTGGAAAGAAGATTTCTGAGAAACTTCTCTGTGATGTGTGACTTCCACTCAATGAGTTACATCTGTATTTCGTGGATCTCTTTGCTAGCCTTATTTCTGTGGAATCTGAGAACAGATATTTCGGATCCCTTTGAAGACTCTAGGGCCAAAGGGAATATCCTCTGATAACAAAGAGAAAGAAGGTTTCTGAGAAACTTCTTTGTGTTCTGTGAAATCATCTCACAGAGTTACAACTTTCCCCTCAAGAAGCCTTTCGCTAAGACATTTCTTGTGGAATTGGCAAAGTGATATTTGGAAGCCCATAGAGGGCTATGGTGAAAAAGGAAATATCCTCAGATGAAATCTGGGAAGAAGCTTTCTGAGAAACTGCTCTGTGATGTGTGACTTCCACTCAAAGAGTTACATCTGTATTTCGTGGATCTCTTTACCAGCCTTATTTCTGTGGAATCTAAGAACAGATATTTCGGATCCCTTTGAAGGCTATAGGGCCAAAGGAAATATCCTCCGATAACAAAGAGAAAGAAGCTTTCTGAGAAACTTCTTTGTGTTCTGTGAAATCATCTCACAGAGTTACAGCTTTCCCCTCAAGAAGTCTATCCCCAAGACAGTTCTTGTGGAATTGGCAAAGTGATATTTGGAAGCTCATAGTGGGCTATTTTGAAAAAAGAAATATCCTCAGATGAAATCTGGAAAGAAACTTTCTGAGAATCTGCTATGTGATGTGTGACTTCCACTCACAGTGTTACAACTGCATTTCGTGGATCTCTTTGCTAGCCTTATTTCTCTGGAATCTGAGAAGAGATATTTCCCATCCCTTTGAAGACTATAGGGCCAAAGGAAATATCCTCCGATAACAAAGAGAAAGAAGCTTTCTGAGAAACTTCTTTGGGTTCTGTGAAAACATCTCACAGAATTACAGCTTTCCCCTCAAGAAGCCTTTCTCTAAGACAATTCTTGTGGAATTGGCAATGTGATATTTGGAAGCTCATAGAGGGCTATGATGAAAAAGGAAATATCCTCAGATGAAATCTGGAAAGAAGATTTCTGAGAAACTGCTTAGTGTTCTGTTAATTCATCTCACAGAGTTACATCTGTATTTCGTGGATCTCTTTGCCAGCCCTATTTCTGTGGAATCTGAGAACAGATATTTCGGATCCCTTTGAAGACTATCTGGTCAAAGGAAATATCCTCCGTTAACAAAGAGAAAGAAGCTTTCTGAGAAACTTCTTGGTGTTCTGTGAAATCATCTCACAGAGTTACAGCTTTCCCCTCAAGAAGCCTTTCGATAGGACAGTTCTTGTGGAATTGGCAACGTGATATTTGGAAGCCCATAGAGTATTATGGTGAAAAAGAAAATATCCTCATATGAAATCTGGAAAGAAGCTTTCTGAGAAACTGCTCTGTGATGTGTGACTTCCACTCACAGAGTTACATCTGTATTTCGTGGATCTCTTTGCTAGCCTTATTTCTGTGGAATCTGAGAACAGATATTTCGGATCCCTTTGAAGACTATAGGGCCAAAGGAAATATCCTCCGATAACAAAGAGAAAGAAGCATTCTGAGAAACTTCTTTGTTTTCTAAGATATCATCTTACAGATTTACAGCTTTCCCCTCAAGAAGCCTTTCGATAAGACAGTTCTTGTGGAATTGGCAAAGTGATATTTGGAAGCCCCTAGAGGGCTATGGTGAAAAAGAAAATATCCTCAGATGAAATCTGGAAAGAAGCTTTCTGATAAACTGCAATGTGATGTGTGACTTCCACTCACAGAGTTACATCTGTACTTCGTGGATCTCCTTGCTCTCCTTATTTCTGTGGTATCTGAGAACAGATATTTCGGATCCCTTTGAAGACTATAGGGCCAAAGGAAATATCCTCCGATAACAAAGAGAAAGAAGCTTTCTGAGAAACTTCTTTGTGTTCTGTGAAATCATTTCACAGAGTTACAGCTTTCCCCTCAAGAGGCCTTTCGCTAAGACAGTTCTTGAGGAATTGGCAAAGTGATATTTGGAAGCCCTTAGGTGGCTTTGGTGAAAAAGGAAATATCCTCAGATGAAATCTGGAAAGAAGCTTTCTGAGAAACTGCTCTGTGATGTGTGACTTCCACTCACAGAGTTACATCTGTATTTCGTGGATCTCTTTGCCAGCCTTATTTCTGTGGAATCTGAGAACAGATATTTCGGATCCCTTTGAAGAATATAGGGCCAAAGGAAATATCCTCCGATAACAAAGAGAAAGAAGCTTTCTGAGAAACTTCTTTGTGTTCTGTGAAATCATCTCACAGAGTTACAGCTTTCCCCTCAAGAAGCTTTTCGATAGGACAGTTCTTGTGGAATTGGCAACATGATATTTGGAAGCCCATAGAGTGTTATGGTGAAAAAGAAAATATCCTAAGATGAAATCTGGAGTGAAGCTTTCTGAGAAACTGCTTAGTGTTCTGTTAATTCATCTCACAGAGTTACATCTGCATTTCGTGGATCTCTTTGCTAGCCTTATTTCTGTGGAATCTGAGAACAGATATTTCGGATCCCTTTGAAGACTATAGGGCCAAAGGAAATATCCTCCGATAACAAAGAGAAAGAAGCTTTCTGAGAAACTTCGTTGTGTTCTGTGAAATCATCTCACAGAGTTACAGCTTTCCCCTCAAGAAGCCTTTTGCTAAGAGTTCTTGTGGAATTGGCAAAGTGATATTTGGAAGCCCATAGAGGGCTATGGTGAAAAAGGAAATATCCTCAGATGAAATCTGGAATGAAGATTTCTGAGAGACTGCTTAGTGTTCTGTTAATTCATCTCACAGATTTACATCTGCATTTCGTGGATCTCTTTGCTAGCCTTATTTCTGTGGAATCTGAGAACAGATATTTCGGATCCCTTTGAAGACTATAGGGCCAAAGGAAATATCCTCCGATAACAGAGAGAAAGAAGCTTTCTGAGAAACTTCTTTGTGTTCTGGGAAATCATCTCACAGTGTTACAACTTTCCCCTCAAGAAGCCTTTCGCTAAGACAGTTCTTCTGGAATTGGCAAAGTGATATTTGGAAGCCCTTAGAGGACTATGGTGAAAAAGGAAATATCCTCAGATGAAATCTGGAAAGAAGATATCTGAGAAACTGCTCTGTGATATATGACTTACACTGAGAGAGTTACATTTGTATTTCGTGGATCTC
This sequence comes from Macaca fascicularis, assembly GCF_037993035.2. Taxonomy (NCBI): domain Eukaryota; kingdom Metazoa; phylum Chordata; class Mammalia; order Primates; family Cercopithecidae; genus Macaca; species Macaca fascicularis. The sequence goes on along the minus strand of NC_088377.1, from coordinate 69,698,920 downwards.
TTTGCTAGCCTTCTTTCTGTGGAATCTGAGAACAGATATTTCGGATCCCTTTGAAGACTCTAGGGCCAAAGGGAATATCCTCTGATAACAAAGAGAAAGAAGCTTTCTGTGAAACTTCTTTGTGTTCTGTGAAATCATCTCACAGAGTTACAACTTTCCCCTCAAGAAGCCTTTCGCTAAGACATTTCTTGTGGACTTGGCAAAGTGATATTTGGAAGCCCATAGAGGGCTATGGTGAAAAAGGAAATATCCTCAGATGAAATGTGGGAAGAAGCTTTCTGAGAAACTGCTCTGTGATGGGTGACTTCCACTCAAAGAGTTACATCTGTATTTCATGGATCTCTTTGCTAGCGTTATTTCTGTGGAATGTGAGAACAGATATTTCGGATCCCTTTGAAGACTATAGGGCCAAAGGAAATATTCTCCGATAACAAGAGAAAGAATGTTTCTGAGAAACTTCTTTGTGTTCTGTGAAATCATCTCACAGATTTACAGCTTTACCCTCAGGAATCCTTTCGCTAAGACAGTTCTTGTGAAATTGGCAACGTGATATTTGGAAGCCCATAGAGGGCTATGGTGAAAAAGAAAATATCCTCAGATGAAATCTGGAAAGAAGCTTTCTGAGAAACTGATCTGTGATGTGTGACTTCCACTCACAGAGTTACATCTGTATTTCGTGGATCTCTTGGCTAGCCTTATTTCTGTGGAATCTGAGAACAGATATTTCGGATCCCTTTAAAGACTATAGGACCAAAGGAAATATCCTCCGATAACAAAGAGAAAGAAGCTTTCTGAGAAACTTCTTTGTGTTCTGTGAAATCATCTCACAGAGTTACAGCTTTCCCCTCAAGAAACCTTTCGCTAAGACAGTTCTTGTGGAATTGGCAAAGTGATATTTGGAAGCCCATAGAGGGCTATGATGAAAAAGAAAATATCCTCAGATGAAATCTGGAAAGAAGCTTTCTGAGAAACTGCTTAGTGTTCTGTTAATTCATCTCACAGAGTTACAGCTGCATTACGTGGATCTCTTTGGTAGCCTTTTTTCTGTGGAATCTGAGAACAGATATTTCGGATCCCTTTAAAGACTATAGGGCCAAAGGAAGTATCCTCCGATAACAAAGAGAAAGAACCTTTCTGAGAAACTTCTTTGTGTTCTGCGAAACCATCTCACAGAGTTACAGCTTTCCCCTCAAGAAGCCTTTCGCTAAGACTTCTTGTGGAATTGGCAACGTGATATTTGGAAGCCCATAGAGTGTTACGGTGAAAAAGAAAATATCCTAAGATGAAATCTGGAATGAAGCTTTCTGAGAAACTGCTTAGTGTTCTGTTAATTCATCTCACAGAGTTACATCTGTATTTCGTGGATCTCTTTGCTAGCCTTATTTCTGTGGAATCTGAGAACAGATATTTCGGATCCCTTTGAAGACTATAGGGCCAAAGGAAATATCCTCCGATAACAGAGAGAAAGAAGCTTTCTGAGAAACTTCTTTGTGTTCTGTGAAATCATCTCACAGAGTTACAACTTTCCCCTCAAGAAGCCTTTCGCTAAGACAGTTCTTGTGGAATTGGCAAAGTGATATTTGGAAGCCCCTAGAGGACTATGGTGAAAAAGGAAATATCCTCAGTTGAAATCTGGAAAGAAGATTTCTGAGAAACTGCTCTGTGATATGTGACTTACACTGACAGAGTTACATCTGTATTTCGTGGATCTCTTTGCTAGCCTTCTTTCTGTGGAATCTGAGAACAGATATTTCGGATCCCTTTGAAGACTCTAGGGCCAAAGGGAATATCCTCTGATAACAAAGAGAAAGAAGCTTTCTGTGAAACTTCTTTGTGTTCTGTGAAATCATCTCACAGAGTTACAACTTTCCCCTCAAGAAGCCTTTCGCTAAGACATTTCTTGTGGAATTGGCAAAGTGATATTTGGAAGCCCATAGAGGGCTATGGTTAAAAAGGAAATATCCTCAGATGAAATCTGGGAAGAAGCTTTCTGAGAAACTGCTCTGTGATGTGTGACTTCCACTTAAAGAGTTACATCTGTATTTCATGGATCTCTTTGCTAGCCTTATTTCTGTGGAAAGTGAGAACAGTTATTTCGGATCCCTTTGAAGACTATAGGGCCAAAGGAAATATACTCGGATAACAAGAGAAAGAATGTTTCTGAGAAACTTCTTTGGGTTCTGGGAAATCATCTCACAGAGTTACAGCTTTACCCTCAGGAAGCCTTTCGCTAAGACAGTTCTTGTGAAATAGGCAACGTGATATTTGGAAGCCCATAGAGGGCTAAGGTGAAAAATAAAATATCCTCAGATGAAATCTGGAAAGAAGCTTTCTGAGAAAGTGATCTGTGATGTGTGACTTCCACTCACAGAGTTACATCTGTATATCGTGGATCTCTTTGCTAGCCTTATTTCTGTGGAATCTGAGAACAGATATTTCGGATCCCTTTGAAGACTATAGGGCCAAAGGAAATATCCTCGGATAACAGAGAGAAAGAAGCTGTCTGAGAAACTTCTTTGTGTTCTGCGAAATCATCTCACAGTGTTACAACTTTCCCCTCAAGAAGCGTTTCGCTAAGACAGTTCTTGTGGAATTGGCAACGTGATATTTGGAAGCCCATAGAGGGCTATGGTGAAAAAGAAAATATCCTCAGGTGAAATCTGGAAAGAAGCTTTCTGAGAAACTGACCTGTGATGTGTGACTTCCACTCACAGAGTTACATCTGTATTTCGTGGATCTCTTTGCTAGCCTTATTTCTGTGGAATCTGAGAACAGATATTTCGGATCCCTTTGAAGACTATAGGTCCAAAGGAAATATGCTCCGATAACAAAGAGAAAGAAGCTTTCTGAGAAACTTCTTTGTGTTCTGTGAAATCATCTCACAGAGTTACAGCTTTCGCCTCAAGAAGCCTTTCGCTAAGACAGTTCATGTGGAATTGGCAAAGTGATATTTGGAACCCCTAGAGTGTTATGGTGAAAAAGAAAATATCCTAAGATGAAATCTGGAAAGAAGCTTTCTGATAAACTGTTTAGTGTTCTGTCAATTCATCTCAAAGAGTTACATCTGTATTTCGTGGATCTCTTTGCTAGCCTTATTTCTGTGGAATCTGACAACAGATACTTCGGATCCCTTTGGAGACTATAGGGCCAAAGGAAATAGCCTCCGATAACAAAGAGAAAGAAGCTTTCTGAGAAACTTCTTTGTGTTCTAGGATATCATCTTACAGATTTACAGCTTTCCCCTCAAGAAGCCTTTCGATAAGACAGTTCTTGTGGATTTGGCAAAGTGATATTTGGAAGCCCACGGTGGGCTAAGGTGAAAAAGGAAATATCCTCAGATGAAATCTGGAAAGAAGCTTTCTGAGAAACTGCTCAGTGTTCTGTTAATTCATCTCACAGAGTTACATCTGTATTTCGTGGATCTCTTTGCCAGCCTTATTTCTGTGGAATCTGAGAACAGATATTTCGGTTCCCTCTGAAGACTATAGGGCCAAAGGAAATATCCTCCGATAACAAAGAGAAAGAAGCTTTCTGAGAAACTTCTCTGTGTTCTGTGAAATCATCTCACAGAGTTACAGCTTTCCCCTCAAGAAGCCTTTCGATAGGACAGTTCTTGTGGAATTGGCAACGTGATATTTGGAAGCCCATAGAGTGTTATGGTGAAAAAGAAAATATCCTCAGATGAAATCTGGAAAGAAGCTTTCTGAGAAATTGCTCTGTGATGTGTGACTTCCACTCACAGAGTTACATCTGTATTTCGTGGATCTCTTTGCTAGCCTTATTTCTGTGGAATCTGAGAACAGATATTTCGGATCCCTTTGAAGACTATAGGGCCAAAGGAAATATCCTCCGATAACAAAGAGAAAGAAGATTTCTGAGAAACTTCTTTGTGTTCTGTGAAATCATCTCACAGAGTTACAGCTTTCCACTCAAGAAGCCTTTCGCTAAGAGTTCTTGTGGAATTGGCAAAGTGATATTTGGAAACCCATAGAGGGCTATGGTGAAAAAGGAAATATCCTCAGATGAAATCTGGAAAGAAGCTTTCTGAGAAACTGCTTAGTGTTCTGTTAATTCATCTCAAAGTGTTACATCTGTATTTCCTAGATCTCTTTGCTAGCCTTATTTCTGTGGAATCTGAGAACAGATATTTCGGATCCCTTTGAAGACTATAGGGCCAAAGGAAATATCCTCCGATAACAAAGAGAAAGAAGCTTTCTGAGAAACTTCTTTGTGTTCTGTGAAATCATTTCACAGAGATACAGCTTTCCCCTCAAGAGGCCTTTCGCTAAGACAGTTCTTGAGGAATTGGCAAAGTGATATTTGGAAGCCCTTAGGAGGCTACGGTGAAAAAGGAAATATCCTCAGATGAAATCTGGAAAGAAGCTTTCTGAATAACTGCTCTGTGATGTGTGACTTCCACTCAAAGAGTTACATCTGTATTTCGTGGATCTCTTTGCCAGCCTTATTTCTGTGGAATCTGAGAACAGATATTTCGGATCCTTTTGAAGACTATAGGGCCAAAAGAAATATCCTCCGTTAACAAAGAGAAAGAAGCTTTCTGAGAAACTTCTTTCTGTTCTGTGAAATCATGTCACAGAGATACAGCTTTCCCCTCAAGAAGCCTTTCGCTAAGACAGATCTTGTGGAACTGGCAAAGAGATATTTGGAAGCCCATAGAGGGCTATGGTTAAAAAGGAAATATCCTAAGATGTAATCTGGGAAGAAGCTTTCTGAGAAACTGCTCTGTGATGTGTGACTTCCACTCACAGAGTTACATCTGTATTTCGTGGATCTCTTTGCTGGCCTTATTTCTGGGGATACTGAGAACAGATATTTCGGATTCCTTTGAAGACTATAGGGCCAAAGGAAATATCCTCCGAAACAAAGAGAAAGAAGCTTTCTGTGAAACTTATTTGTGTTCTGTGAAATCATCTCACAGATTTACAACTTTCCCCTCAAGAAGCCTTTCGCTAAGACATTTCTTGTGGAATTGGCAAAGTGATATTTGGAAGCCCATAGAGGGCTATGGTGAAAAAGGAAATATCCTCTGATGAAATCTGGGAAGAAGCTTTCTGAGAAACTGCTCTGTGATGTGTGACTTCCACTCAAAGAGTTACATCTGTATTTCACGGATCTCTTTGCTAGCCTTATTTCTGTGGAATGTGAGAACAGATATTTCGGATCCCTTTGAAGACTATAGGGCCAAAGGAAATATCCTCCGATAACAAGAGAAAGAAGGTTTCTGAGAAACTTCTTTGTGTTCTGTGAAATCATCTCACAGAGTTACAGCTTTCCACTCAAAAAGCCTTTCGCGAAGAGTTCTTGTGGAATTGGCAAAGTGATATTTGGAGCCCATAGAGGGCTATGGAGAAAAAGGAAATATCCTCAGGTGAAATCTGGAAAGAAGCATTCTGAGAAACTGCTTAGTGTTCTGTGAATTTATCTCAAAGTGTTACATCTGTATTTCCTAGATCTCTTTGCTAGCCTTATTTCTGTGGAATCTGAGAACAGATATTTCGGATCCCTTTGAAGACTATAGGGCCAAAGGAAATATCCTCCGATAACAAAGAGAAAGAAGCTTTCTGAGAAACTTCTTTGTGTTCTGTGAAATCATCTCACGGAGTTACAGCTTTCCCCGCAAGAAGCCTTTCACTAAGACAGTTCTTGTGGAATTGGCAAAGTGATATTTTGAAGCCCATAGAGGGCTATGGTGAAAAAGAAAATATCCTCAGATGAAATCTGGAAAGAAGCTTTCTGAGAAACTGCAATGTGATGTGTGACTTCCACTAACAGAGTTACATCTGTACTTCGTGGATCTCTTTGCTAGCCTTATTTCTGTGGAATGTGAGAACAGATATTTCGGATCCCTTTGAAGACTATAGGGCCAAAGGAAATATACTCGGATAACAAGAGAAAGAATGTTTCTGAGAAACTTCTTTGGGTTCTGGGAAATCATCTCACAGAGTTACAGCTTTACCCTCAGGAAGCCTTTCGCTAAGACAGTTCTTGTGAAATTGGCAACGTGATATTTGGAAGCCCATAGAGGGCTATGGTGAAAAAGAAAATATCCTCAGATGAAATCTGGAAAGAAGCTTTCTGAGAAACTGATCTGTGATGTGTGACTTCCACTCACAGAGTTACATCTGTATTTCGTGGATCTCTTTGCTAGCCTTATTTCTGTGGAATCTGAGAACAGATATTTCGGATCCCTTTGAAGACTATAGGGCCAAAGGAAATATGCTCCGATAACAAAGAGAAAGAATCTTTCTGAGAAACTTCTTTGTGTTCTGTGAAATCATCTCACAGAGTTACAGCTTTCGCCTCAAGAAGCCTTTCGCTAAGACAGTTCTTGTGGAATTGGCAAAGTGATATTTGGAACCCCTAGAGTGTTAAGGTGAAAGAGAAAATATCCTAAGATGAAATCTGGAAGGAAGTTTTCTGAGAAACTGTTTAGTGTTCTGTCAATTCATCTCAAAGAGTTACATCTGTATTTCGTGCATCTCTTTGCTAGCCTTATTTCTGTGGAATCTGAGAACAGATACTTCGGATCCCTTTGAAGACTATAGGGCCAAAGGAAATATCCTCCGATAACAAAGAGAAAGAAGCTTTCTGAGAAACTTCTTTGTGTTCTAGGAAATCATCTTTCAGAGTTACAGCTTTCCCCTCAAGAAGCCTTTCGAGAAGACAGTTCTTGTGGATTTGGCAAAGTGATATTTGGAAGCCCACAGTGGGCTAAGGTGAAAAAGGAAATATCCTCAGATGAAATCTGGAAAGAAGCTTTCTGAGAAATTGTTTAGTGTTCTGTCAATTCATCTCAAAGAGTTACATCTGTATTTCTTGGATCTCTTTGCTAGCCTTATTTCTGTGGAATCTGAGAACAGATACTTCGGATCCCTTTGAAGACTATAGGGCCAAAGGAAATATCCTCCGATAACAAAGAGAAAGAAGCTTTCTGAGAAACTTCTTTGTGTTCTGTGAAATCATCTCACAGAGTTACAGCTTTCCCCTCAAGAAGCCTTTCGATAGGACAGTTCTTGTGGAATTGGCAACGTGATATTTGGAAGCCCATAGAGTGTTATGGTGAAAAAGGAAATATCCTCAGATGAAATCTGGAAAGAAGCTTTCTGAGAAACTGCTCTGTGATGTGTGACTTCCACTCACAGAGTTACATCTGTATTTCGTGGATCTCTTTGCTAGCCTTATTTCTGTGGAATCTGAGAACAGATAATTCGGATCCCATTGAAGACTATGGGGCCAAAGGAAATATCCTCCGATTACAAAGAGAAAGAAGCTTTTTGAGAAACTTCTTTGTGTTCTGTGAAATCATCTCACAGAGTTACAGCTTTCCACTCAAAAAGCCTTTCGCTAAGAGTTCTTGTGGAATTGGCAAAGTGATATTTGGAAGCCCATAGAGGGCTATGGAGAAAAAGGAAATATCCTCAGGTGAAATCTGGAAAGAAGCATTCTGAGAAACTGCTTAATGTTCTGTGATTTTATCTCAAAGTGTTACATCTGTATTTCCTAGATCTCTTTGCTAGCCTTATTTCTGTGGAATCTGAGAACAGATATTTCGGATCCCTTTGAAGACTATAGGGCCAAAGGAAATATCCTCCGATAACAAAGAGAAAGAAGCTTTCTGAGAAACTTCTTTGTGTTCTGTGAAATCATCTCACGGAGTTACAGCTTTCCCCGCAAGAAGCCTTTCACTAAGACAGTTCTTGTGGAATTGGCAAAGTGATATTTTGAAGCCCATAGAGGGCTATGGTGAAAAAGAAAATATCCTCAGATGAAATCTGGAAAGAAGCTTTCTGAGAAACTGCAATGTGATGTGTGACTTCCACTAACAGAGTTACATCTGTACTTCGTGGATCTCTTTGCTAGCCTTATTTCTGTGGAATGTGAGAACAGATATTTCGGATCCCTTTGAAGACTATAGGGCCAAAGGAAATATACTCGGATAACAAGAGAAAGAATGTTTCTGAGAAACTTCTTTGGGTTCTGGGAAATCATCTCACAGAGTTACAGCTTTACCCTCAGGAAGCCTTTCGCTAAGACAGTTCTTGTGAAATTGGCAACGTGATATTTGGAAGCCCATAGAGGGCTATGGTGAAAAAGAAAATATCCTCAGATGAAATCTGGAAAGAAGCTTTCTGAGAAACTGATCTGTGATGTGTGACTTCCACTCACAGAGTTACATCTGTATTTCGTGGATCTCTTTGCTAGCCTTATTTCTGTGGAATCTGAGAACAGATATTTCGGATCCCTTTGAAGACTATAGGGCCAAAGGAAATATGCTCCGATAACAAAGAGAAAGAAGCTTTCTGAGAAACTTCTTTGTGTTCTGTGAAATCATCTCACAGAGTTACAGCTTTCGCCTCAAGAAGCCTTTCGCTAAGACAGTTCTTGTGGAATTGGCAAAGTGATATTTGGAACCCCTAGAGTGTTAAGGTGAAAGAGAAAATATCCTAAGATGAAATCTGGAAGGAAGATTTCTGAGAAACTGTTTAGTGTTCTGTCAATTCATCTCAAAGAGTTACATCTGTATTTCGTGCATCTCTTTGCTAGCCTTATTTCTGTGGAATCTGAGAACAGATACTTCGGATCCCTTTGAAGACTATAGGGCCAAAGGAAATATCCTCCGATAACAAAGAGAAAGAAGCTTTCTGAGAAACTTCTTTGTGTTCTAGGAAATCATCTTTCAGAGTTACAGCTTTCCCCTCAAGAAGCCTTTCGAGAAGACAGTTCTTGTGGATTTGGCAAAGTGATATTTGGAAGCCCACAGTGGGCTAAGGTGAAAAAGGAAATATCCTCAGATGAAATCTGGAAAGAAGCTTTCTGAGAAATTGTTTAGTGTTCTGTCAATTCATCTCAAAGAGTTACATCTGTATTTCTTGGATCTCTTTGCTAGCCTTATTTCTGTGGAATCTGAGAACAGATACTTCGGATCCCTTTGAAGACTATAGGGCCAAAGGAAATATCCTCCGATAACAAAGAGAAAGAAGCTTTCTGAGAAACTTCTTTGTGTTCTGTGAAATCATCTCACAGAGTTACAGCTTTCCCCTCAAGAAGCCTTTCGATAGGACAGTTCTTGTGGAATTGGCAACGTGATATTTGGAAGCCCATAGAGTGTTATGGTGAAAAAGGAAATATCCTCAGATGAAATCTGGAAAGAAGCTTTCTGAGAAACTGCTCTGTGATGTGTGACTTCCACTCACAGAGTTACATCTGTATTTCGTGGATCTCTTTGCTAGCCTTATTTCTGTGGAATCTGAGAACAGATAATTCGGATCCCATTGAAGACTATGGGGCCAAAGGAAATATCCTCCGATTACAAAGAGAAAGAAGCTTTTTGAGAAACTTCTTTGTGTTCTGTGAAATCATCTCACAGAGTTACAGCTTTCCACTCAAAAAGCCTTTCGCTAAGAGTTCTTGTGGAATTGGCAAAGTGATATTTGGAAGCCCATAGAGGGCTATGGAGAAAAAGGAAATATCCTCAGGTGAAATCTGGAAAGAAGCATTCTGAGAAACTGCTTAATGTTCTGTGATTTTATCTCAAAGTGTTACATCTGTATTTCCTAGATCTCTTTGCTAGCCTTATTTCTGTGGAATCTGAGAACAGATATTTCGGATCCCTTTGAAGACTATAGGGCCAAAGGAAATATCCTCCGATAACAAAGAGAAAGAAGCTTTCTGAGAAACTTCTTTGTGTTCTGTGAAATCATCTCACGGAGTTACAGCTTTCCCCGCAAGAAGCCTTTCACTAAGACAGTTCTTGTGGAATTGGCAAAGTGATATTTTGAAGCCCATAGAGGGCTATGGTGAAAAAGAAAATATCCTCAGATGAAATCTGGAAAGAAGCTTTCTGAGAAACTGCAATGTGATGTGTGACTTCCACTAACAGAGTTACATCTGTACTTCGTGGATCTCTTTGCTAGCCTTATTTCTGTGGAATGTGAGAACAGATATTTCGGATCCCTTTGAAGACTATAGGGCCAAAGGAAATATACTCGGATAACAAGAGAAAGAATGTTTCTGAGAAACTTCTTTGGGTTCTGGGAAATCATCTCACAGAGTTACAGCTTTACCCTCAGGAAGCCTTTCGCTAAGACAGTTCTTGTGAAATTGGCAACGTGATATTTGGAAGCCCATAGAGGGCTATGGTGAAAAAGAAAATATCCTCAGATGAAATCTGGAAAGAAGCTTTCTGAGAAACTGATCTGTGATGTGTGACTTCCACTCACAGAGTTACATCTGTATTTCGTGGATCTCTTTGCTAGCCTTATTTCTGTGGAATCTGAGAACAGATATTTCGGATCCCTTTGAAGACTATAGGGCCAAAGGAAATATGCTCCGATAACAAAGAGAAAGAAGCTTTCTGAGAAACTACTTTGTGTTCTGTGAAATCATCTCACAGAGTTACAGCTTTCGCCTCAAGAAGCCTTTCGCTAAGACAGTTCTTGTGGAATTGGCAAAGTGATATTTGGAACCCCTAGAGTGTTAAGGTGAAAGAGAAAATATCCTAAGATGAAATCTGGAAGGAAGATTTCTGAGAAACTGTTTAGTGTTCTGTCAATTCATCTCAAAGAGTTACATCTGTATTTCGTGCATCTCTTTGCTAGCCTTATTTCTGTGGAATCTGAGAACAGATACTTCGGATCCCTTTGAAGACTATAGGGCCAAAGGAAATATCCTCCGATAACAAAGAGAAAGAAGCTTTCTGAGAAACTTCTTTGTATGCTGTGAAATCATCTCACAGAGTTACAGCTTTCCCCTCAAGAAGCCTTTCGCTAAGAGTTCTTGTGGAATTGGCTACGTGATATTTGGAAGCCCATAGAGTGTTATGGTGAAAAAGAAAATATCCTAAGATGAAATCTGGAATGAAGCTTTCTGAGAAACTGCTTAGTGTTCTGTTAATTCATCTCACAGAGTTACATCTGCATTTCGTGGATCTCTTTGCTAGCCTTATTTCTGTGGAATCTGAGAACAGATATTTCGGATCCCTTTGAAGACTATAGGGCCAAAGGAAATATCCTCCGATAACAGAGAGAAAGAAGCTTTCTGAGAAACTTCTTTGTGTTCTGGGAAATCATCTCACAGAGTTACAACATTCCCCTCAAGAAGCCTTTCACTAAGACAGTTCTTGTGGAATTGGCAAAGTGATATTTGGAAGCCCTTAGAGGACTATGGTGATAAAGGAAATATCCTCAGATGAAATCTGGAAAGAAGACTTCTGAGAAACTGCTCTGTGATATGTGACTTACACTCACAGAGTTACATCTGTATATCGTGGATCTCTTTGCTAGCCTTCTTTCTGTGGAATCTTAGAACAGATATTTCGGATCCCTTTGAAGACTCTAGGGCCAAAGGGAATATCCTCTGATAACAAAGAGAAAGAACCTTTCTGTGAAACTTCTTTGTGTTCTGTGAAATCATCTCACAGAGTTACAACTTTCCCCTCAAGAAGCCTTTCGCTAAGACATTTCTTGTGGAATTGGCAAAGTGATATTTGGAAGCCCATAGAGGGCTATGGTGAAAAAGGAAATATCCTCAGATGAAATCTGGGAAGAAGCTTTCTGAGAAACTGCTCTGTGATGTGTGACTTCCACTCAAAGAGTTACATCTGTATTTCATGGATCTCTTTGCTAGCCTTATTTCTGTGGAATGTGAGAACAGATATTTCGGATCCCTTTGAAGACTATAGGGCCAAAGGAAATATACTCGGATAACAAGAGAAAGAAGGTTTCTGAGAAACTTCTTTGTGTTCTGGGAAATCATCTCACAGAGTTACAGCTTTACCCTCAGGAAGCCTTTCGCTAAGACAGTTCTTGTGAAATTGGCAACGTGATATTTGGAAGCCCATAGAGGGCTATGGTGAAAAAGAAAATATCCTCAGATGAAATCTGGAAAGAAGCTTTCTGAGAAACTGATCTGTGATGTGTGACTTCCACTCACAGAGTTACATCTGTATTTCGTGGATCTCTTTGCTAGCCTTATTTCTGTGGAATCTGAGAACAGATATTTCGGATCCCTTTGAAGACTATAGGGCCAAAGGAAATATGCTCCGATAACAAAGAGAAAGAAGCTTTCTGAGAAACTTCTTTGTGTTCTGTGAAATCATCTCCCAGAGTTACAGCTTTCGCCTCAAGAAGCCTTTCGCTAAGACAGTTCTTGTGGAATTGGCAAAGTGATATTTGGAACCCCTAGAGTGTTAAGGTGAAAGAGACAATATCCTAAGATGAAATCTGGAAAGAAGTTTTCTGAGAAACTGTTTAGTTTTCTGTCAATTCATCTCAAAGAGTTACATCTGTATTTCGTGCATCTCTTTGCTAGCCTTATTTCTGTGGAATCTGAGAACAGATACTTCGGATCCCTTTGAAGACTATAGGGCCTAAGGAAATATCCTCCGATAACAAAGAGAAAGAAGCTTTCTGAGAAACTTCTTTGTGTTCTAGGAAATCATCTTACAGAGTTACAGCTTTCCCCTCAAGAAGCCTTTCGATAAGACAGTTCTTGTGGATTTGGCAAAGTGATATTTGGAAGCCCACGGTGGGCTAAGGTGAAAAAGGAAATATCCTCAGATGAAATCTGGAAAGAAGCTTTCTGAGAAACTGTTTAGTGTTCTGTCAATTCATCTCAAAGAGTTACATCTGTATTTCTTGGATCTCTTTGCTAGCCTTATTTCTGTGGAATCTGAGAACAGATACTTCGGATCCCTTTGAAGTCTATAGGGCCAATGGAAATATCCTCCGATAACAAAGAGAAAGAAGCATTCTGAGAAACTTCTCTGTGTTCTGTGAAATCATCTCGCAGAGTTACAGCTTTCCCCTCAAGAAGCCTTTCCCCAAGACAGTTCTTGTGGAATTGGCAAAGTGATATTTGGAAGCTCATAGAGGGCTATGGTGAAAAAGGAAATATCCTCAGATATAATCTGGAAAGAAGCTTTCTGAGAAACTGCTATGTGATGTGTGACTTCCACTCACAGTGTTACATCTGCATTTCGTGGATCTCTTTGCTAGCCTTATTTCTGTGGAATCTGAGAACAGATATTTCGGATCCTTTTGAAGACTATAGGGCCAAAGGAAATATCCTCCGATAACAAAGAGAAAGAAGCTTTCTGAGAAACTTCTTTGTGTTCTGTGAAATCATCTCACAGAATTACAGCTTTCCCCTCAAGAAGCCTATCGCTAAGACAGTTTTTGTGGAATTGGCATTGTGATATTTGGAAGCCCATAGAGGGCTATGATGAAAAAGAAAATATCCTCAGATGAAATCTGGAAAAAAGATTTCTGAGAAACTGCTTAGTGTTCTGTTAATTCATCTCACAGAGTTACATCTGTATTTCGTGGATCTCTTTGCCAGCCTTATTTCTGTGGAATCTGAGAACAGATATTTCGGATCCCTTTGAAGACTATAGGGCCAAAGGAAATATCCTCCGATAACAAAGAGAAAGAAGCTTTCTGAGAAACTTCTTTGTGTTCTGTGAAATCATCTCACAGAGTTACAGCTTTCTCCTCAAGAAGCCTTTCGAAAGGACAGTTCTTGTGGAATTGACAACGTGATATTTGGAAGCCCACAGAGTGTTATGGTGAAAAAGGAAATATCCTCAGATGAAATCTGGAAAGAAGCTTTCTGAGAAACTGCTCTGTGATGTGTGACTTCCACTCACAGAGTTACATCTGTATTTCGTGGATCTCTTTGCTAGCCTTATTTCTGTGGAATCTGAGAACAGATAATTCGGATCCCATTGAAGACTATAGGGCCAAAGGAAATATCCTCCGATTACAAAGAGAAAGAAGCTTTTTGAGAAACTTCTTTGTGTTCTGTGAAATCATCTCACAGAGTTACAGCTTTCCACTCAAAAAGCCTTTCGCTAAGAGTTCTTGTGTAATTGGCAAAGTGATATTTGGAGCCCATAGAGGGCTACGGAGAAAAAGGAAATATCCTCAGGTGAAATCTGGAAAGAAGCATTCTGAGAAACTGCTTAGTGTTCTGTGAATTTATCTCAAAGTGTTACATCTGTATTTCCTAGATCTCTTTGCTAGCCTTATTTCTGTGGAATCTGAGAACAGATATTTCGGATCCCTTTGAAGACTATAGGGCCAAAGGAAATATCCTCCGATAACAAAGAGAAAGAAGCTTTCTGAGAAACTTCTTTGTGTTCTGTGAAATCATCTCACGGAGTTACAGCTTTCCCCGCAAGAAGCCTTTCACTAAGACAGTTCTTGTGGAATTGGCAAAGTGATATTTTGAAGCCCATAGAGGGCTATGGTGAAAAAGAAAATATCCTCAGATGAAATCTGGAAAGAAGCTTTCTGAGAAACTGCAATGTGATGTGTGACTTCCACTAACAGAGTTACATCTGTACTTCGTGGATCTCTTTGCTAGCCTTATTTCTGTGGAATGTGAGAACAGATATTTCGGATCCCTTTGAAGACTATAGGGCCAAAGGAAATATACTCGGATAACAAGAGAAAGAATGTTTCTGAGAAACTTCTTTGGGTTCTGGGAAATCATCTCACAGAGTTACAGCTTTACCCTCAGGAAGCCTTTCGCTAAGACAGTTCTTGTGAAATTGGCAACGTGATATTTGGAAGCCCATAGAGGGCTATGGTGAAAAAGAAAATATCCTCAGATGAAATCTGGAAAGAAGCTTTCTGAGAAACTGATCTGTGATGAGTGACTTCCACTCACAGAGTTACATCTGTATTTCGTGGATCTCTTTGCTAGCCTTATTTCTGTGGAATCTGAGAACAGATATTTCGGATCCCTTTGAAGACTATAGGGCCAAAGGAAATATGCTCCGATAACAAAGAGAAAGAATCTTTCTGAGAAACTTCTTTGTGTTCTGTGAAATCATCTCACAGAGTTACAGCTTTCGCCTCAAGAAGCCTTTCGCTAAGACAGTTCTTGTGGAATTGGCAAAGTGATATTTGGAACCCCTAGAGTGTTAAGGTGAAAGAGAAAATATCCTAAGATGAAATCTGGAAGGAAGTTTTCTGAGAAACTGTTTAGTGTTCTGTCAATTCATCTCAAAGAGTTACATCTGTATTTCGTGCATCTCTTTGCTAGCCTTATTTCTGTGGAATCTGAGAACAGATACTTCGGATCCCTTTGAAGACTATAGGGCCAAAGGAAATATCCTCCGATAACAAAGAGAAAGAAGCTTTCTGAGAAACTTCTTTGTGTTCTAGGAAATCATCTTTCAGAGTTACAGCTTTCCCCTCAAGAAGCCTTTCGAGAAGACAGTTCTTGTGGATTTGGCAAAGTGATATTTGGAAGCCCACAGTGGGCTAAGGTGAAAAAGGAAATATCCTCAGATGAAATCTGGAAAGAAGCTTTCTGAGAAATTGTTTAGTGTTCTGTCAATTCATCTCAAAGAGTTACATCTGTATTTCTTGGATCTCTTTGCTAGCCTTATTTCTGTGGAATCTGAGAACAGATACTTCGGATCCCTTTGAAGACTATAGGGCCAAAGGAAATATCCTCCGATAACAAAGAGAAAGAAGCTTTCTGAGAAACTTCTTTGTGTTCTGTGAAATCATCTCACAGAGTTACAGCTTTCCCCTCAAGAAGCCTTTCGATAGGACAGTTCTTGTGGAATTGGCAACGTGATATTTGGAAGCCCATAGAGTGTTATGGTGAAAAAGGAAATATCCTCAGATGAAATCTGGAAAGAAGCTTTCTGAGAAACTGCTCTGTGATGTGTGACTTCCACTCACAGAGTTACATCTGTATTTCGTGGATCTCTTTGCTAGCCTTATTTCTGTGGAATCTGAGAACAGATAATTCGGATCCCATTGAAGACTATGGGGCCAAAGGAAATATCCTCCGATTACAAAGAGAAAGAAGCTTTTTGAGAAACTTCTTTGTGTTCTGTGAAATCATCTCACAGAGTTACAGCTTTCCACTCAAAAAGCCTTTCGCTAAGAGTTCTTGTGGAATTGGCAAAGTGATATTTGGAAGCCCATAGAGGGCTATGGAGAAAAAGGAAATATCCTCAGGTGAAATCTGGAAAGAAGCATTCTGAGAAACTGCTTAATGTTCTGTGATTTTATCTCAAAGTGTTACATCTGTATTTCCTAGATCTCTTTGCTAGCCTTATTTCTGTGGAATCTGAGAACAGATATTTCGGATCCCTTTGAAGACTATAGGGCCAAAGGAAATATCCTCCGATAACAAAGAGAAAGAAGCTTTCTGAGAAACTTCTTTGTGTTCTGTGAAATCATCTCACGGAGTTACAGTTTTCCCCGCAAGAAGCCTTTCACTAAGACAGTTCTTGTGGAATTGGCAAAGTGATATTTTGAAGCCCATAGAGGGCTATGGTGAAAAAGAAAATATCCTCAGATGAAATCTGGAAAGAAGCTTTCTGAGAAACTGCAATGTGATGTGTGACTTCCACTAACAGAGTTACATCTGTACTTCGTGGATCTCTTTGCTAGCCTTATTTCTGTGGAATGTGAGAACAGATATTTCGGATCCCTTTGAAGACTATAGGGCCAAAGGAAATATACTCGGATAACAAGAGAAAGAATGTTTCTGAGAAACTTCTTTGGGTTCTGGGAAATCATCTCACAGAGTTACAGCTTTACCCTCAGGAAGCCTTTCGCTAAGACAGTTCTTGTGAAATTGGCAACGTGATATTTGGAAGCCCATAGAGGGCTATGGTGAAAAAGAAAATATCCTCAGATGAAATCTGGAAAGAAGCTTTCTGAGAAACTGATCTGTGATGTGTGACTTCCACTCACAGAGTTACATCTGTATTTCGTGGATCTCTTTGCTAGCCTTATTTCTGTGGAATCTGAGAACAGATATTTCGGATCCCTTTGAAGACTATAGGGCCAAAGGAAATATGCTCCGATAACAAAGAGAAAGAAGCTTTCTGAGAAACTTCTTTGTGTTCTGTGAAATCATCTCACAGAGTTACAGCTTTCGCCTCAAGAAGCCTTTCGCTAAGACAGTTCTTGTGGAATTGGCAAAGTGATATTTGGAACCCCTAGAGTGTTAAGGTGAAAGAGAAAATATCCTAAGATGAAATCTGTAAGGAAGATTTCTGAGAAACTGTTTAGTGTTCTGTCAATTCATCTCAAAGAGTTACATCTGTATTTCGTGCATCTCTTTGCTAGCCTTATTTCTGTGGAATCTGAGAACAGATACTTCGGATCCCTTTGAAGACTATAGGGCCAAAGGAAATATCCTCCGATAACAAAGAGAAAGAAGCTTTCTGAGAAACTTCTTTGTGTTCTAGGAAATCATCTTACAGAGTTACAGCTTTCCCCTCAAGAAGCCTTTCGATAAGACAGTTCTTGTGGATTTGGCAAAGTGATATTTGGAAGCCCACAGTGGGCTAATGTGAAAAAGGAAATATCCTCAGATGAAATCTGGAAAGAAGCTTTCTGAGAAATTGTTTAGTGTTCTGTCAATTCATCTCAAAGAGTTACATCTGTATTTCTTGGATCTCTTTGCTAGCCTTATTTCTGTGGAATCTGAGAACAGATACTTCGGATCCCTTTGAAGTCTATAGGGCCAATGGAAATATCCTCCGATAACAAAGAGAAAGAAGCTTTCTGAGAAACTTCTCTGTGTTCTGTGAAATCATCTCGCAGAGTTACAGATTTCCCCTCAAGAAGCCTTTCCCCAAGACAGTTCTTGTGGAATTGGCAAAGTGATATTTGGAAGCTCATAGAGGGCTATGGTGAAAAAGGAAATAACCTCAGATATAATCTGGAAAGAAGCTTTCTGAGAAACTGCTATGTGATGTGTGACTTCCACTCACAGTGTTACATCTGCATTTCGTGGATCTCTTTGCTAGCCTTATTTCTGTGGAATCTGAGAACAGATATTTCGGATCCTTTTGAAGACTATAGGGCCAAAGGAAATATCCTCCGATAACAAAGAGAAAGAAGCTTTCTGAGAAACTTCTTTGTGTTCTGTGAAATCATCTCACAGAGTTACAGCTTTCCCCTCAAGAAGCCTTTCGATAGGACAGTTCTTGTGGAATTGGCAACGTGATATTTGGAAGCCCATAGAGTGTTATGGTGAAAAAGGAAATATCCTCAGATGAAATCTGGAAAGAAGTTTTCTGAGAAACTGCTCTGTGATGTGTGACTTCCACTCACAGAGTTACATCTGTATTTCGTGGATCTCTTTGCTAGCCTTATTTCTGTGGAATCTGAGAACAGATAATTCGGATCCCTTTGAAGACTATAGGGCCAAAGGAAATATCCTCTGATTACAAAGAGAAAGAAGCTTTCTGAGAAACTTCTTTGTGTTCTGTGAAATCATCTCACAGAGTTACACTTTTCACTCAAATAGCCTTTCGCTAAGAGTTCTTGTGGAATTGGCAAAGTGATATTTGGAAGCCCATAGAGGGCTATGGAGAAAAAGGAAATATCCTCAGGTGAAATCTGGAAAGAAGCATTCTGAGAAACTGCTTAGTGTTCTGTGAATTTATCTCAAAGTGTTACATCTGTATTTCCTAGATCTCTTTGCTAGCCTTATTTCTGTGGAATCTGAGAACAGATATTTCGGATCCCTTTGAAGACTATAGGGCCAAAGGAAATATCCTCCGATAACAAAGAGAAAGAAGCTTTCTGAGAAACTTCTTTGTGTTCTGTGAAATCATCTCACGGAGTTACAGCTTTCCCCGCAAGAAGCCTTTCACTAAGACAGTTCTTGTGGAATTGGAAAAGTGATATTTTGAAGCCCATAGAGGGCTATGGTGAAAAAGAAAATATCCTCAGATGAAATCTGGAAAGAAGCTTTCTGAGAAACTGCTATGTGATGTGTGACTTCCACTCACAGTGTTACATCTGCATTTCGTGGATCTCTTTGCTAGCCTTATTTCTGTGGAATCTGAGAACAGATATTTCGGATCCTTTTGAAGACTATAGGGCCAAAGGAAATATCCTCCGATAACAAAGAGAAAGAAGCTTTCTGAGAACCTTCTTTGTTTTCTGAGAAATCATCTCACAGAGTTACAGCTTTTCCCTCAAGAAGCATTTCACTAAGAGTTCTTTTGGAATTGGCAAAGTGATATTTGGATGCCCATAGAGGGCTATGGTGAAAAAGGAAATATCCTAAGATGAAATCTGGAAAGAAGCTTTCTGAGAAACTGCTTAGTGTTCTGTTAATTCGTCTCACAGAGTTACATCTGTATTTCCTGGATCTCTTTGATAGCCTTATTTCTGTGGAATCTGAGAACAGATATTTCGGATCCTTTTGAAGACTATAGGGCCTAAAGAAATATCCTCCGTTAACAAAGAGAAAGAAGCTTTCTGAGAAACTTCTTTGTGTTCTGTGAAATCATGTCACAGAGTTACAGCTTTCCCCTCAAGAAGACTTTCGCTACGACTGATCTTGTGGAACTGGCAAAGAGATATTTGGAAGCCCATAGAGGGCTATGGTTAAAAAGAAAATATCCTAAGATGTAATCTGGGAAGAAACTTTCTGAGAAACTGCTCTGTGATGTGTGACTTCCACTCAAAGAGTTACATCTGTATTTCGTGGACCTCTTTGCTAGCCTTATTTCTGTGGAATCTGAGAACAGATATTTCGGATCCCTTTGAAGACTCTAGGGCCAAAGGGAATATCCTCTGATAACAAAGAGAAAGAAGCTTTCTGTGAAACTTCTTTGTGTTCTGTGAAATCATCTCACAGAGTTACAACTTTCCCTTCAAGAAGCCTTTCGCTAAGACATTTCTTGTGGAATTGGCAAAGTGATATTTGGAAGCCCATAGAGGGCTATGGTGAAAAAGGAAATATCCTCAGATGAAATCTGGGAAGTAGCTTTCTGAGAAACTGCTCTGTGATGTGTGACTTCCACTCAAAGAGTTACATCTGTATTTCATGCATCTCTTTGCTAGCCTTATTTCTGTGGAATGTGAGAACAGATATTTCGGATCCCTTTGAAGACTATAGGGCCAAAGGAAATATCCTCCGATAACAAGAGAAAGAAGGTTTCTGAGAAACTTCTTTGTGTTCTGGGAAATCGTCTCACAGAGATACAGCTTTACCCTCAGGAATCCTTTCGCTAAGACAGTTTTTGTGAAATTGGCTACGTGATATTTGGAAGCCCATAGAGGGCTATGGTGAAAAAGAAAATATCCTCAGATGAAATCTGGAAAGAAGCTTTCTGAGAAACTGATCTGTGATGTGTGACTTCCACTCACAGAGGTACATCTGTATTTCGTGGATCTCTTTGCTAGCCTTATTTCTGTGGAATCTGAGAACAGATATTTCGGATCCCTTTGAAGACTATAGGGCCTAAGGAAATATCCTCCGATAACAAAGAGAAAGAAGCTTTCTGAGAAACTTCTTTGTGTTCTGTGAAATCATCTCACTGAGTTACAGCTTTCCCCTCAAGAAGCCTATCCCCAATACAGTTCTTGTGGAATTGGCAAAGTGATATTTGGAAGCCCATTGAGGGCTATGATGAAAAAGGAAATATCCTCAGATGAAATCTGGAAAGAAGATTTCTGAGAAACTGCTTAGTGTTCTGTTAATTCATCTCACAGAGTTACATCTGTATTTCGTGGATCTCATTGCCAGACTTATTTCTGTGGAATCTGAGAACAGATATTTCGGATCCCTTTGAAGACTATAGGGCCAAAGGAAATATCCTCCGATAACAAAGAGAAAGAAGCTTTCTGAGAAACTTCTTTGTGTTCTGTGAAATCATCTCACAGAGTTACAGCTTTCCCCTCAAGAAGCCTTTCGATAGCACAGTTCTTGTGGAATTGGCAACGTGATATTTGGAAGCCCATAGAGTGTTATGGTGAAAAAGAAAATATCCTCAGATGAAATCTGGAAAGAAGCTTTCTGAGAAATTGCTCTGTGATGTGTGACTTCCACTCACAGAGTTACATCTGTATTTCGTGGATCTCTTTGCTAGCCTTATTTCTGTGGAATCTGAGAACAGATATTTCGGATCCCTTTGAAGACTATAGGGCCAAAGGAAATATCCTCCGATAACAAAGAGAAAGAAGCTTTCTGAGAAACTTCTTTGTGTTCGACGAAATCATCTCACAGAGTTAGAGCTTTCCCCTCAAGAAGCCTTTCTCTAAGAGTTCTTGTGGAATTGGCAAAGTATTATTTGGATGCCCATAGAGGGCTGTGGTGAAAAAGGAAATATCCTAAGATGAAATCTGGAAAGAAGCTTTCTGAGAAACTGCTTAGTGTTCTGTTAATTCATCTCACAGAGTTACATCTGTATTTCGTGGATCTCTTTGCTAGCCTTATTTCTGTAGAATCTGAGAACAGATATTTCGGATCCTTTTGAAGACTATAGGGCCAAAAGAAATATCCTCCGTTAACAAAGAGAAAGAAGATTTCTGAGAAACTTCTTTCTGTTCTGTGAAATCATGTCACAGAGATACAGCTTTCCCCTCAAGAAGCCTTTCGCTAAGACAGATCTTGTGGAACTGGCAAAGAGATATTTGGAAGCCCATAGAGGGCTATGGTTAAAAAGGAAATATCCTAAGATGTAATCTGGGAAGAAGCTTTCTGAGAAACTGCTCTGTGATGTGTGACTTCCACTCACAGAGTTACATCTGTATTTCGTGGATCTCTTTGCCAGCCTTATTTCTGTGGAATCTGAGAACAGATATTTCGAATCCCTTTGAAGAGTACAGAGAAAAGGAAGTATCCTCCGATAACAAAGAGAAAGAAGCTTTCTTAGAAACTTCTTTGTGTTCTGTGAAATCATTTCACAGAGTTACAGCTTTCCCCTCAAGAGGCCTTTCGCTAACACAGTTCTTGTGGAATAGGCAAAGTGATATTTCGAAGCCCATAGAGGACTATGGTGAAAAAGGAAATATCCTCAGATGAAATCTGAAAAGAAGATTTCTGAGAAACTGCTCTGTGATATGTGACTTACACTGACAGAGTTACATTTGTATTTCGTGGATCTCTTTGCTAGCCTTCTTTCTGTGGAATCTGAGAACAGATATTTCGGATCCCTTTGAAGACTCTAGGGCCAAAGGGAATATCCTCTGATAACAAAGAGAAAGAAGCTTTCTGTGAAACTTCTTTGTGTTCTGTGAAATCATCTCACAGATTTACAACTTTCCCCTCAAGAAGCCTTTCGCTAAGACATTTCTTGTGGAATTGGCAAAGTGATATTTGGAAGCCCATAGAGGGCTATGGTGAAAAAGGAAATATCCTCTGATGAAATCTGGGAAGAAGCTTTCTGAGAAACTGCTCTGTGATGTGTGACTTCCACTCAAAGAGTTACATCTGTATTTCACGGATCTCTTTGCTAGCCTTATTTCTGTGGAATGTGAGAACAGATATTTCGGATCCCTTTGAAGACTATAGGGCCAAAGGAAATATCCTCCGATAACAAGAGAAAGAAGGTTTCTGAGAAACTTCTTTGTGTTCTGTGAAATCATCTCACAGAGATACAGCTTTACCCTCAGGAATCCTTTCGCTAAGACAGTTCTTGTGAAATTGGCAACGTGATATTTGGAAGCCCATAGAGTGCTATGGTGAAAAAGAAAATATCCTCAGATGAAATCTGGAAAGAAGCTTTCTGAGAAACTGATCTGTGATGTGTGACTTCCACTCACAGAGTTACATCTGTATTTCGTGGATCTCTTTGCTAGCCTTATTTCTGTGGAATCTGATAACAGATATTTCGGATCCCTTTGAATACTATAGGGCCAAAGGAAATATCCTCCGATAACAAAGAGAAAGAAGCTTTCTGAGAAACTTCTTTGTGTTCTGTGAAATCATCTCACAGAGTTACAGCTTTCCCCTCAAGAAGCCTTCCGCTAAGACAGTTCTTGTGGAATTGGCAAAGTGGTATTTGAAGCCCATAGAGGGCAATGATGAAAAAGAAAATATCCTCAGATGAAATCTGGAAAGAAGCTTTCTGAGAAACTGCTTAGTGTTCTGTTAATTCATCTCACAGAGTTACAGCTGCATTACGTGGATCTCTTTGGTAGCCTTTTTTCTGTGGAATCTGAGAACAGATATTTCGGATCCCTTTGAAGACTATAGGGCCAAAGGAAGTATCCTCCGATAACAAAGAGAAAGAACCTTTCTGAGAAACTTCTTTGTGTTCTGCGAAACCATCTCACAGAGTTACAGCTTTCCCCTCAAGAAGCCTTTCGCTAAGAGTTCTTGTGGAATTGGCAACGTGATATTTGGAAGCCCATAGAGTGTTATGGTGAAAAAGAAAATATCCTAAGATGAAATCTGGAATGAAGCTTTCTGAGAAACTGCTTAGTGTTCTGTTAATTCATCTCACAGAGTTACATCTGCATTTCGTGGATCTCTTTGCTAGCCTTATTTCTGTGGAATCTGAGAACAAATATTTCGGATCCCTTTGAAGACTATAGGGCCAAAGGAAATATCCTCCGATAACAGAGAGAAAGAAGCTTTCTGAGAAACTTCTTTGTGTTCTGGGAAATCATCTCACAGTGTTACAACTTTCCCCTCAAGAAGCCTTTCGTTAAGACAGTTCTTGTGGAATTGGCAAAGTGATATTTGGAAGCCCTTAGAGGACTATGGTGAAAAAGGAAATATCCTCAGATGAAATCTGGAAAGAAGACTTCTGAGAAACTGCTCTGTGATATGTGACTTCCACTCACAGAGTTACATCTGTATATCGTGGATCTCTTTGCTAGCCTTCTTTCTGTGGAATCTGAGAACAGATATTTCGATTCCGTTTGAAGACTCTAGGGCCAAAGGGAATATCCTCTGATAACAAAGAGAAAGAAGCTTTCTGTGAAACTTCTTTGTGTTCTCTGAAATCATCTCACAGAGTTACAACTTTCCCCTCAAGAAGCCTTTCGCTAAGACATTTCTTGTGGAATTGGCAAAGTGATATTTGGAAGCCCATAGAGGGCTATGGTGATAAAGGAAATATCCTCAGATGAAATCCTGGAAGAAGCTTTCTGAGAAACTGCTCTGTGATGTGTGACTTCCACTCAAAGAGTTACATCTTTATTTCATGGATCTCTTTGCTAGCCTTATTTCTGTGGAATGTGAGAACAGATATTTCGGATCCCTTTGAAGACTATAGGGCCAAAGGAAATGTACTCGGATAACAAGAGAAAGAATGTTTCTGAGAAACTTCTTTGGGTTCTGGGAAATCATCTCACAGAGTTACAGCTTTACCTCCAGGAAGCCTTTCGCTAAGACAGTTCTTGTGAAATTGGCAACGTGATATTTGGAAGCCCATAGAGGGCTATGGTGAAAAAGAAAATATCCTCAGATGAAATCTGGAAAGAAGCTTTCTGAGAAACTGATCTGTGATGTGTGACTTCCACTCACAGAGTTACATCTGTATTTCGTGGATCTCTTTGCTAGCCTTGTTTCTGTGGAATCTGAGAACAGATATTTCGGATCCCTTTGAAGACTATAGGGCCAAAGGAAATATGCTCCGATAACAAAGAGAAAGAAGCTTTCTGAGAAACTTCTTTGTGTTCTTTGAAATCATCTCACAGAGTTACAGCTTTCGCCTCAAGAAGCCTTTCGCTAAGACAGTTCTTGTGGAATTGGCAAAGTGATATTTGGAACCCCTAGAGTGTTAAGGTGAAAGAGAAAATATCCTAAGATGAAATCTGGAAAGAAGTTTTCTGAGAAACTGTTTAGTGTTCTGTCAATTCATCTCAAAGAGTTACATCTGTATTTCGTGCATCTCTTTGCTAGCCTTATTTCTGTGGAATCTGAGAACAGATACTTCGGATCCCTTTGAAGACTATAGGGCCTAAGGAAATATCCTCCGATAACAAAGAGAAAGAAGCTTTCTGAGAAACTTCTTTGTGTTCTAGGAAATCATCTCACAGAGTTACAGCTTTCCCCTCAAGAAGCCTTTCGATAAGACAGTTCTTGTGGATTTGGCAAAGTGATATTTGGAAGCCCACAGTGGGCTAAGGTGAAAAAGGAAATATCCTCAGATGAAATCTGGAAAGAAGCTTTCTGAGAAATTGTTTAGTGTTCTGTCAATTCATCTCAAAGAGTTACATCTGTATTTCTTGGATCTCTTTGCTAGCCTTATTTCTGTGGAATCTGAGAACAGATACTTCGGATCTCTTTGAAGTCTATAGGGCCAATGGAAATATCCTCCGATAACAAAGAGAAAGAAGCTTTCTGAGAAACTTCTTTGTGTTCTGTGAAATCATCTCACGGAGTTACAGCTTTCCCCGCAAGAAGCCTTTCGATAGGACAGTTCTTGTGGAATTGGCAACGTGATATTTGGAAGCCCATAGAGTGTTATGGTGAAAAAGGAAATATCCTCAGATGAAATCTGGAAAGAAGCTTTCTGAGAAACTGCTCTGTGATGTGTGACTTCCACTCACAGAGTTACATCTGTATTTCGTGGATCTCTTTGCTAGCCTTATTTCTGTGGAATCTGAGAACAGATAATTCGGATCCCTTTGAAGACTATAGGGCCAAAGGAAATATCCTCCGATTACAAAGAGAAAGAAGCTTTCTGAGAAACTTCTTTGTGTTCTGTGAAATCATCTCACAGAGTTACAGCTTTCCACTCAAGAAGCCTTCCGTAAGAGTTCTTGTGGAATTGGCAAAGTGATATTTGGAAGCCCATAGAGGGCTATGGAGAAAAAGGAAATATCCTCAGGTGAAATCTGGAAAGAAGCATTCTGAGAAACTGCTTAGTGTTCTGTGAATTTATCTCAAAGTGTTACATCTGTATTTCCTAGATCTCTTTGCTAGCCTTATTTCTGTGGAATCTGAGAACAGATATTTCGGATCCCTTTGAAGACTATAGGGCCAAAGGAAATATCCTCCGATAACAAAGAGAAAGAAACTTTCTGAGAAACTTCTTTGTGTTCTGTGAAATCATCTCACGGAGTTACAGCTTTCCCCGCAAGAAGCCTTTCACTAAGACAGTTCTTGTGGAATTGGCAAAGTGATATTTGGAAGCCCATAGAGGGCTATGGTGAAAAAGAAAATATCCTCAGATGAAATCTGGAAAGAAGCTTTCTGAGAAACTGCTCTGTGATGTGTGACTTCC
The DNA here is from genome assembly GCF_037993035.2 of Macaca fascicularis. Classification (NCBI taxonomy): domain Eukaryota; kingdom Metazoa; phylum Chordata; class Mammalia; order Primates; family Cercopithecidae; genus Macaca; species Macaca fascicularis. The sequence continues at coordinate 69,672,939 of NC_088377.1, read as the reverse complement.
ACTCACAGAGTTACATCTGTACTTCGTGGATCTCTTTGCTAGCCTTATTTCTGTGGTATCTGAGAACAGATATTTCGGATCCCTTTGAAGACTATAGGGCCAAAGGAAATATCCTCCGATAACAAAGAGAAAGAAGCTTTCTGAGAAACTTCTTTGTGTTCTGTGAAATCATTTCACAGTGATAAAGCTTTCCCCTCAAGAGGCCTTTCGCTAAGACAGTTCTTGAGGAATTGGCAAAGTGATATTTGGAAGCCCTTAGGAGGCTACGGTGAAAAAGGAAATATCCTCAGATGAAATCTGGAAAGAAGCTTTCTGAGAAACTGCTCTGTGATGTGTGACTTCCACTCACAGAGTTACATCTGTATTTCGTGGATCTCTTTGCCAGCCTTATTTCTGTGGAATCTGGGAACAGATATTTCGGATCCCTTTGAAGAATATAGGGCCAAAGGAAATATCCTCCGATAACAAAGAGAAAGAAGCTTTCTGAGAAACTTCTTTGTGATCGGCGAAATCATCTCACAGAGTTACAGCTTTCCCCTCAAGAAGCCTTTCTCTAAGAGTTCTTGTGGAATTGACAAAGTGATATTTGGATGCCCATAGAGGGCTATGGTGAAAAAGGAAATATCCTCAGATGAAATCTGGAAAGAAGCTTTCTGAGAAACTGCTTAGTGTTCTGTTAATTCATCTCACAGTGTTACATCTGTATTTCGTGGATCTCTTTGCTAGCCTTATTTCTGTAGAATCTGAGAACAGATATTTCGGATCCTTTTTAAGACTATAGGGCCAAAAGAAATATCCTCCGTTAACAAAGAGAAAGAAGCTTTCTGAGAAACTTCTTTGTGTTCTGTGAAATCATCTCACAGAGTTACAGCTTTCCACTCAAGAAGTCTTTCGCGAAGACAGTTCTTTTGGAATTGGAAAAGTGATATTTGGAAGCCCATAGAGGGCTATGGTGAAAAAGGAAATATCCTCAGATGAAATCTGGAAAGAAGTTTTCTGAGAAACTGATTAGTGTTCTGTTAATTCATCTCACAGCGTTACATCTGTATTTCGTTGATCTATATGCTAGCCTTATTTCTGTGGAATCTGAGAACAGATATTTCGGATCCCTTTGAAGAATACAGGGCCACAGGAAATATCTTCCGATAACAAAGAGAAAGAAGCTTTCTGAGAAACTTCTTTGTGTTCTGTGAAATCATTTCACAGAGTTACAGTTTCCCCTCAAGAGACCTTTCGCAAAAACAGTTCTTGAGGAATTGGCAACGTGATATTTGGAAGCCCTTAGGGGGCTATGGTGAAAAAGGAAATATCCTCAGATGAAATCTGGAAAGAAGCTTTCTGAGAAACTGCTCTGTGATGTGTGACTTCCACTCACACAGTTACATCTGTATTTCGTGGATGTCTTTGCCAGCCTTATTTCTGTGGAATCTGAGAACAGATATTTCGGATCCCTTTGAAGACTATAGGGCCAAAGGAAATATGCTCCGATAACAAAGAGAAAGAAGCTTTCTGAGAAACTTCTTTGTGTTCTGTGAAATCATCTCACAGAGTTACAGCTTTCGCCTCAAGAAGCCTTTCGCTAAGACAGTTCTTGTGGAATTGGCAAAGTGATATTTGGAACCTCTAGAGTGTTAAGGTGAAAGAGAAAATATCCTAAGATGAAATCTGGAAGGAAGATTTCTGAGAAACTGTTTAGTGTTCTGTCAATTCATCTCAAAGAGTTACATCTGTATTTCGTGCATCTCTTTGCTAGCCTTATTTCTGTGGAATCTGAGAACAGATACTTCGGATCCCTTTGAAGACTATAGGGCCAAAGGAAATATCCTCCGATAACAAAGAGAAAGAAGCTTTCTGAGAAACTTCTTTGTATGCTGTGAAATCATCTCACAGAGTTACAGCTTTCCCCTCAAGAAGCCTTTCGCTAAGAGTTCTTGTGGAATTGGCTACGTGATATTTGGAAGCCCATAGAGTGTTTTGGTGAAAAAGAAAATATCCTAAGATGAAATCTGGAATGAAGCTTTCTGAGAAACTGCTTAGTGTTCTGTTAATTCATCTCACAGAGTTACATCTGCATTTCGTGGATCTCTTTGCTAGCCTTATTTCTGTGGAATCTGAGAACAGATATTTCGGATCCCTTTGAAGACTATAGGGCCAAAGGAAATATACTCGGATAACAAGAGAAAGAAGGTTTCTGAGAAACTTCTTTGTGTTCTGGGAAATCATCTCACAGAGTTACAGCTTTACCCTCAGGAAGCCTTTCGCTAAGACAGTTCTTGTGAAATTGGCAACGTGATATTTGGAAGCCCATAGAGGGCTATGGTGAAAAAGAAAATATCCTCAGATGAAATCTGGAAAGAAGCTTTCTGAGAAACTGATCTGTGATGTGTGACTTCCACTCACAGAGTTACATCTGTATTTCGTGGATCTCTTTGCTAGCCTTATTTCTGTGGAATCTGAGAACAGATATTTCGGATCCCTTTGAAGACTATAGGGCCAAAGGAAATATGCTCCGATAACAAAGAGAAAGAAGCTTTCTGAGAAACTTCTTTGTGTTCTGTGAAATCATCTCCCAGAGTTACAGCTTTCGCCTCAAGAAGCCTTTCGCTAAGACAGTTCTTGTGGAATTGGCAAAGTGATATTTGGAACCCCTAGAGTGTTAAGGTGAAAGAGAAAATATCCTAAGATGAAATCTGGAAAGAAGTTTTCTGAGAAACTGTTTAGTTTTCTGTCAATTCATCTCAAAGAGTTACATCTGTATTTCGTGCATCTCTTTGCTAGCCTTATTTCTGTGGAATCTGAGAACAGATACTTCGGATCCCTTTGAAGACTATAGGGCCTAAGGAAATATCCTCCGATAACAAAGAGAAAGAAGCTTTCTGAGAAACTTCTTTGTGTTCTAGGAAATCATCTTACAGAGTTACAGCTTTCCCCTCAAGAAGCCTTTCGATAAGACAGTTCTTGTGGATTTGGCAAAGTGATATTTGGAAGCCCACGGTGGGCTAAGGTGAAAAAGTAAATATCCTCAGATGAAATCTGGAAAGAAGCTTTCTGAGAAACTGTTTAGTGTTCTGTCAATTCATCTCAAAGAGTTACATCTGTATTTCTTGGATCTCTTTGCTAGCCTTATTTCTGTGGAATCTGAGAACAGATACTTCGGATCCCTTTGAAGTCTATAGGGCCAATGGAAATATCCTCCGATAACAAAGAGAAAGAAGCTTTCTGAGAAACTTCTCTGTGTTCTGTGAAATCATCTCGCAGAGTTACAGCTTTCCCCTCAAGAAGCCTTTCCCCAAGACAGTTCTTGTGGAATTGGCAAAGTGATATTTGGAAGCTCATAGAGGGCTATGGTGAAAAAGGAAATATCCTCAGATATAATCTGGAAAGAAGCTTTCTGAGAAACTGCTATGTGATGTGTGACTTCCACTCACAGTGTTACATCTGCATTTCGTGGATCTCTTTGCTAGCCTTATTTCTGTGGAATCTGAGAACAGATATTTCGGATCCTTTTGAAGACTATAGGGCCAAAGGAAATATCCTCCGATAACAAAGAGAAAGAAGCTTTCTGAGAAACTTCTTTGTGTTCTGTGAAATCATCTCACAGAATTACAGCTTTCCCCTCAAGAAGCCTATCGCTAAGACAGTTTTTGTGGAATTGGCATTGTGATATTTGGAAGCCCATAGAGGGCTATGATGAAAAAGAAAATATCCTCAGATGAAATCTGGAAAAAAGATTTCTGAGAAACTGCTTAGTGTTCTGTTAATTCATCTCACAGAGTTACATCTGTATTTCGTGGATCTCTTTGCCAGCCTTATTTCTGTGGAATCTGAGAACAGATATTTCGGATCCCTTTGAAGACTATAGGGCCAAAGGAAATATCCTCCGATAACAAAGAGAAAGAAGCTTTCTGAGAAACTTCTTTGTGTTCTGTGAAATCATCTCACAGAGTTACAGCTTTCTCCTCAAGAAGCCTTTCGATAGGACAGTTCTTGTGGAATTGGCAACGTGATATTTGGAAGCCCACAGAGTGTTATGGTGAAAAAGGAAATATCCTCAGATGAAATCTGGAAAGAAGCTTTCTGAGAAACTGCTCTGTGATGTGTGACTTCCACTCACAGAGTTACATCTGTATTTCGTGGATCTCTTTGCTAGCCTTATTTCTGTGGAATCTGAGAACAGATAATTCGGATCCCATTGAAGACTATAGGGCCAAAGGAAATATCCTCCGATTACAAAGAGAAAGAAGCTTTTTGAGAAACTTCTTTGTGTTCTGTGAAATCATCTCACAGAGTTACAGCTTTCCACTCAAAAAGCCTTTCGCTAAGAGTTCTTGTGTAATTGGCAAAGTGATATTTGGAGCCCATAGAGGGCTATGGAGAAAAAGGAAATATCCTCAGGTGAAATCTGGAAAGAAGCATTCTGAGAAACTGCTTAGTGTTCTGTGAATTTATCTCAAAGTGTTACATCTGTATTTCCTAGATCTCTTTGCTAGCCTTATTTCTGTGGAATCTGAGAACAGATATTTCGGATCCCTTTGAAGACTATAGGGCCAAAGGAAATATCCTCCGATAACAAAGAGAAAGAAGCTTTCTGAGAAACTTCTTTGTGTTCTGTGAAATCATCTCACGGAGTTACAGCTTTCCCCGCAAGAAGCCTTTCACTAAGACAGTTCTTGTGGAATTGGCAAAGTGATATTTTGAAGCCCATAGAGGGCTATGGTGAAAAAGAAAATATCCTCAGATGAAATCTGGAAAGAAGCTTTCTGAGAAACTGCAATGTGATGTGTGACTTCCACTAACAGAGTTACATCTGTACTTCGTGGATCTCTTTGCTAGCCTTATTTCTGTGGAATGTGAGAACAGATATTTCGGATCCCTTTGAAGACTATAGGGCCAAAGGAAATATACTCGGATAACAAGAGAAAGAATGTTTCTGAGAAACTTCTTTGGGTTCTGGGAAATCATCTCACAGAGTTACAGCTTTACCCTCAGGAAGCCTTTCGCTAAGACAGTTCTTGTGAAATTGGCAACGTGATATTTGGAAGCCCATAGAGGGCTATGGTGAAAAAGAAAATATCCTCAGATGAAATCTGGAAAGAAGCTTTCTGAGAAACTGATCTGTGATGTGTGACTTCCACTCACAGAGTTACATCTGTATTTCGTGGATCTCTTTGCTAGCCTTATTTCTGTGGAATCTGAGAACAGATATTTCGGATCCCTTTGAAGACTATAGGGCCAAAGGAAATATGCTCCGATAACAAAGAGAAAGAATCTTTCTGAGAAACTTCTTTGTGTTCTGTGAAATCATCTCACAGAGTTACAGCTTTCGCCTCAAGAAGCCTTTCGCTAAGACAGTTCTTGTGGAATTGGCAAAGTGATATTTGGAACCCCTAGAGTGTTAAGGTGAAAGAGAAAATATCCTAAGATGAAATCTGGAAGGAAGTTTTCTGAGAAACTGTTTAGTGTTCTGTCAATTCATCTCAAAGAGTTACATCTGTATTTCGTGCATCTCTTTGCTAGCCTTATTTCTGTGGAATCTGAGAACAGATACTTCGGATCCCTTTGAAGACTATAGGGCCAAAGGAAATATCCTCCGATAACAAAGAGAAAGAAGCTTTCTGAGAAACTTCTTTGTGTTCTAGGAAATCATCTTTCAGAGTTACAGCTTTCCCCTCAAGAAGCCTTTCGAGAAGACAGTTCTTGTGGATTTGGCAAAGTGATATTTGGAAGCCCACAGTGGGCTAAGGTGAAAAAGGAAATATCCTCAGATGAAATCTGGAAAGAAGCTTTCTGAGAAATTGTTTAGTGTTCTGTCAATTCATCTCAAAGAGTTACATCTGTATTTCTTGGATCTCTTTGCTAGCCTTATTTCTGTGGAATCTGAGAACAGATACTTCGGATCCCTTTGAAGACTATAGGGCCAAAGGAAATATCCTCCGATAACAAAGAGAAAGAAGCTTTCTGAGAAACTTCTTTGTGTTCTGTGAAATCATCTCACAGAGTTACAGCTTTCCCCTCAAGAAGCCTTTCGATAGGACAGTTCTTGTGGAATTGGCAACGTGATATTTGGAAGCCCATAGAGTGTTATGGTGAAAAAGGAAATATCCTCAGATGAAATCTGGAAAGAAGCTTTCTGAGAAACTGCTCTGTGATGTGTGACTTCCACTCACAGAGTTACATCTGTATTTCGTGGATCTCTTTGCTAGCCTTATTTCTGTGGAATCTGAGAACAGATAATTCGGATCCCATTGAAGACTATGGGGCCAAAGGAAATATCCTCCGATTACAAAGAGAAAGAAGCTTTTTGAGAAACTTCTTTGTGTTCTGTGAAATCATCTCACAGAGTTACAGCTTTCCACTCAAAAAGCCTTTCGCTAAGAGTTCTTGTGGAATTGGCAAAGTGATATTTGGAAGCCCATAGAGGGCTATGGAGAAAAAGGAAATATCCTCAGGTGAAATCTGGAAAGAAGCATTCTGAGAAACTGCTTAATGTTCTGTGATTTTATCTCAAAGTGTTACATCTGTATTTCCTAGATCTCTTTGCTAGCCTTATTTCTGTGGAATCTGAGAACAGATATTTCGGATCCCTTTGAAGACTATAGGGCCAAAGGAAATATCCTCCGATAACAAAGAGAAAGAAGCTTTCTGAGAAACTTCTTTGTGTTCTGTGAAATCATCTCACGGAGTTACAGCTTTCCCCGCAAGAAGCCTTTCACTAAGACAGTTCTTGTGGAATTGGCAAAGTGATATTTTGAAGCCCATAGAGGGCTATGGTGAAAAAGAAAATATCCTCAGATGAAATCTGGAAAGAAGCTTTCTGAGAAACTGCAATGTGATGTGTGACTTCCACTAACAGAGTTACATCTGTACTTCGTGGATCTCTTTGCTAGCCTTATTTCTGTGGAATGTGAGAACAGATATTTCGGATCCCTTTGAAGACTATAGGGCCAAAGGAAATATACTCGGATAACAAGAGAAAGAATGTTTCTGAGAAACTTCTTTGGGTTCTGGGAAATCATCTCACAGAGTTACAGCTTTACCCTCAGGAAGCCTTTCGCTAAGACAGTTCTTGTGAAATTGGCAACGTGATATTTGGAAGCCCATAGAGGGCTATGGTGAAAAAGAAAATATCCTCAGATGAAATCTGGAAAGAAGCTTTCTGAGAAACTCATCTGTGATGTGTGACTTCCACTCACAGAGTTACATCTGTATTTCGTGGATCTCTTTGCTAGCCTTATTTCTGTGGAATCTGAGAACAGATATTTCGGATCCCTTTGAAGACTATAGGGCCAAAGGAAATATGCTCCGATAACAAAGAGAAAGAAGCTTTCTGAGAAACTACTTTGTGTTCTGTGAAATCATCTCACAGAGTTACAGCTTTCGCCTCAAGAAGCCTTTCGCTAAGACAGTTCTTGTGGAATTGGCAAAGTGATATTTGGAACCCCTAGAGTGTTAAGGTGAAAGAGAAAATATCCTAAGATGAAATCTGGAAGGAAGATTTCTGAGAAACTGTTTAGTGTTCTGTCAATTCATCTCAAAGAGTTACATCTGTATTTCGTGCATCTCTTTGCTAGCCTTATTTCTGTGGAATCTGAGAACAGATACTTCGGATCCCTTTGAAGACTATAGGGCCAAAGGAAATATCCTCCGATAACAAAGAGAAAGAAGCTTTCTGAGAAACTTCTTTGTATGCTGTGAAATCATCTCACAGAGTTACAGCTTTCCCCTCAAGAAGCCTTTCGCTAAGAGTTCTTGTGGAATTGGCTACGTGATATTTGGAAGCCCATAGAGTGTTATGGTGAAAAAGAAAATATCCTAAGATGAAATCTGGAATGAAGCTTTCTGAGAAACTGCTTAGTGTTCTGTTAATTCATCTCACAGAGTTACATCTGCATTTCGTGGATCTCTTTGCTAGCCTTATTTCTGTGGAATCTGAGAACAGATATTTCGGATCCCTTTGAAGACTATAGGGCCAAAGGAAATATCCTCCGATAACAGAGAGAAAGAAGCTTTCTGAGAAACTTCTTTGTGTTCTGGGAAATCATCTCACAGAGTTACAACATTCCCCTCAAGAAGCCTTTCACTAAGACAGTTCTTGTGGAATTGGCAAAGTGATATTTGGAAGCCCTTAGAGGACTATGGTGATAAAGGAAATATCCTCAGATGAAATCTGGAAAGAAGACTTCTGAGAAACTGCTCTGTGATATGTGACTTACACTCACAGAGTTACATCTGTATATCGTGGATCTCTTTGCTAGCCTTCTTTCTGTGGAATCTTAGAACAGATATTTCGGATCCCTTTGAAGACTCTAGGGCCAAAGGGAATATCCTCTGATAACAAAGAGAAAGAACCTTTCTGTGAAACTTCTTTGTGTTCTGTGAAATCATCTCACAGAGTTACAACTTTCCCCTCAAGAAGCCTTTCGCTAAGACATTTCTTGTGGAATTGGCAAAGTGATATTTGGAAGCCCATAGAGGGCTATGGTGAAAAAGGAAATATCCTCAGATGAAATCTGGGAAGAAGCTTTCTGAGAAACTGCTCTGTGATGTGTGACTTCCACTCAAAGAGTTACATCTGTATTTCATGGATCTCTTTGCTAGCCTTATTTCTGTGGAATGTGAGAACAGATATTTCGGATCCCTTTGAAGACTATAGGGCCAAAGGAAATATACTCGGATAACAAGAGAAAGAAGGTTTCTGAGAAACTTCTTTGTGTTCTGGGAAATCATCTCACAGAGTTACAGCTTTACCCTCAGGAAGCCTTTCGCTAAGACAGTTCTTGTGAAATTGGCAACGTGATATTTGGAAGCCCATAGAGGGCTATGGTGAAAAAGAAAATATCCTCAGATGAAATCTGGAAAGAAGCTTTCTGAGAAACTGATCTGTGATGTGTGACTTCCACTCACAGAGTTACATCTGTATTTCGTGGATCTCTTTGCTAGCCTTATTTCTGTGGAATCTGAGAACAGATATTTCGGATCCCTTTGAAGACTATAGGGCCAAAGGAAATATGCTCCGATAACAAAGAGAAAGAAGCTTTCTGAGAAACTTCTTTGTGTTCTGTGAAATCATCTCCCAGAGTTACAGCTTTCGCCTCAAGAAGCCTTTCGCTAAGACAGTTCTTGTGGAATTGGCAAAGTGATATTTGGAACCCCTAGAGTGTTAAGGTGAAAGAGACAATATCCTAAGATGAAATCTGGAAAGAAGTTTTCTGAGAAACTGTTTAGTTTTCTGTCAATTCATCTCAAAGAGTTACATCTGTATTTCGTGCATCTCTTTGCTAGCCTTATTTCTGTGGAATCTGAGAACAGATACTTCGGATCCCTTTGAAGACTATAGGGCCTAAGGAAATATCCTCCGATAACAAAGAGAAAGAAGCTTTCTGAGAAACTTCTTTGTGTTCTAGGAAATCATCTTACAGAGTTACAGCTTTCCCCTCAAGAAGCCTTTCGATAAGACAGTTCTTGTGGATTTGGCAAAGTGATATTTGGAAGCCCACGGTGGGCTAAGGTGAAAAAGGAAATATCCTCAGATGAAATCTGGAAAGAAGCTTTCTGAGAAACTGTTTAGTGTTCTGTCAATTCATCTCAAAGAGTTACATCTGTATTTCTTGGATCTCTTTGCTAGCCTTATTTCTGTGGAATCTGAGAACAGATACTTCGGATCCCTTTGAAGTCTATAGGGCCAATGGAAATATCCTCCGATAACAAAGAGAAAGAAGCATTCTGAGAAACTTCTCTGTGTTCTGTGAAATCATCTCGCAGAGTTACAGCTTTCCCCTCAAGAAGCCTTTCCCCAAGACAGTTCTTGTGGAATTGGCAAAGTGATATTTGGAAGCTCATAGAGGGCTATGGTGAAAAAGGAAATATCCTCAGATATAATCTGGAAAGAAGCTTTCTGAGAAACTGCTATGTGATGTGTGACTTCCACTCACAGTGTTACATCTGCATTTCGTGGATCTCTTTGCTAGCCTTATTTCTGTGGAATCTGAGAACAGATATTTCGGATCCTTTTGAAGACTATAGGGCCAAAGGAAATATCCTCCGATAACAAAGAGAAAGAAGCTTTCTGAGAAACTTCTTTGTGTTCTGTGAAATCATCTCACAGAATTACAGCTTTCCCCTCAAGAAGCCTATCGCTAAGACAGTTTTTGTGGAATTGGCATTGTGATATTTGGAAGCCCATAGAGGGCTATGATGAAAAAGAAAATATCCTCAGATGAAATCTGGAAAAAAGATTTCTGAGAAACTGCTTAGTGTTCTGTTAATTCATCTCACAGAGTTACATCTGTATTTCGTGGATCTCTTTGCCAGCCTTATTTCTGTGGAATCTGAGAACAGATATTTCGGATCCCTTTGAAGACTATAGGGCCAAAGGAAATATCCTCCGATAACAAAGAGAAAGAAGCTTTCTGAGAAACTTCTTTGTGTTCTGTGAAATCATCTCACAGAGTTACAGCTTTCTCCTCAAGAAGCCTTTCGAAAGGACAGTTCTTGTGGAATTGACAACGTGATATTTGGAAGCCCACAGAGTGTTATGGTGAAAAAGGAAATATCCTCAGATGAAATCTGGAAAGAAGCTTTCTGAGAAACTGCTCTGTGATGTGTGACTTCCACTCACAGAGTTACATCTGTATTTCGTGGATCTCTTTGCTAGCCTTATTTCTGTGGAATCTGAGAACAGATAATTCGGATCCCATTGAAGACTATAGGGCCAAAGGAAATATCCTCCGATTACAAAGAGAAAGAAGCTTTTTGAGAAACTTCTTTGTGTTCTGTGAAATCATCTCACAGAGTTACAGCTTTCCACTCAAAAAGCCTTTCGCTAAGAGTTCTTGTGTAATTGGCAAAGTGATATTTGGAGCCCATAGAGGGCTACGGAGAAAAAGGAAATATCCTCAGGTGAAATCTGGAAAGAAGCATTCTGAGAAACTGCTTAGTGTTCTGTGAATTTATCTCAAAGTGTTACATCTGTATTTCCTAGATCTCTTTGCTAGCCTTATTTCTGTGGAATCTGAGAACAGATATTTCGGATCCCTTTGAAGACTATAGGGCCAAAGGAAATATCCTCCGATAACAAAGAGAAAGAAGCTTTCTGAGAAACTTCTTTGTGTTCTGTGAAATCATCTCACGGAGTTACAGCTTTCCCCGCAAGAAGCCTTTCACTAAGACAGTTCTTGTGGAATTGGCAAAGTGATATTTTGAAGCCCATAGAGGGCTATGGTGAAAAAGAAAATATCCTCAGATGAAATCTGGAAAGAAGCTTTCTGAGAAACTGCAATGTGATGTGTGACTTCCACTAACAGAGTTACATCTGTACTTCGTGGATCTCTTTGCTAGCCTTATTTCTGTGGAATGTGAGAACAGATATTTCGGATCCCTTTGAAGACTATAGGGCCAAAGGAAATATACTCGGATAACAAGAGAAAGAATGTTTCTGAGAAACTTCTTTGGGTTCTGGGAAATCATCTCACAGAGTTACAGCTTTACCCTCAGGAAGCCTTTCGCTAAGACAGTTCTTGTGAAATTGGCAACGTGATATTTGGAAGCCCATAGAGGGCTATGGTGAAAAAGAAAATATCCTCAGATGAAATCTGGAAAGAAGCTTTCTGAGAAACTGATCTGTGATGAGTGACTTCCACTCACAGAGTTACATCTGTATTTCGTGGATCTCTTTGCTAGCCTTATTTCTGTGGAATCTGAGAACAGATATTTCGGATCCCTTTGAAGACTATAGGGCCAAAGGAAATATGCTCCGATAACAAAGAGAAAGAATCTTTCTGAGAAACTTCTTTGTGTTCTGTGAAATCATCTCACAGAGTTACAGCTTTCGCCTCAAGAAGCCTTTCGCTAAGACAGTTCTTGTGGAATTGGCAAAGTGATATTTGGAACCCCTAGAGTGTTAAGGTGAAAGAGAAAATATCCTAAGATGAAATCTGGAAGGAAGTTTTCTGAGAAACTGTTTAGTGTTCTGTCAATTCATCTCAAAGAGTTACATCTGTATTTCGTGCATCTCTTTGCTAGCCTTATTTCTGTGGAATCTGAGAACAGATACTTCGGATCCCTTTGAAGACTATAGGGCCAAAGGAAATATCCTCCGATAACAAAGAGAAAGAAGCTTTCTGAGAAACTTCTTTGTGTTCTAGGAAATCATCTTTCAGAGTTACAGCTTTCCCCTCAAGAAGCCTTTCGAGAAGACAGTTCTTGTGGATTTGGCAAAGTGATATTTGGAAGCCCACAGTGGGCTAAGGTGAAAAAGGAAATATCCTCAGATGAAATCTGGAAAGAAGCTTTCTGAGAAATTGTTTAGTGTTCTGTCAATTCATCTCAAAGAGTTACATCTGTATTTCTTGGATCTCTTTGCTAGCCTTATTTCTGTGGAATCTGAGAACAGATACTTCGGATCCCTTTGAAGACTATAGGGCCAAAGGAAATATCCTCCGATAACAAAGAGAAAGAAGCTTTCTGAGAAACTTCTTTGTGTTCTGTGAAATCATCTCACAGAGTTACAGCTTTCCCCTCAAGAAGCCTTTCGATAGGACAGTTCTTGTGGAATTGGCAACGTGATATTTGGAAGCCCATAGAGTGTTATGGTGAAAAAGGAAATATCCTCAGATGAAATCTGGAAAGAAGCTTTCTGAGAAACTGCTCTGTGATGTGTGACTTCCACTCACAGAGTTACATCTGTATTTCGTGGATCTCTTTGCTAGCCTTATTTCTGTGGAATCTGAGAACAGATAATTCGGATCCCATTGAAGACTATGGGGCCAAAGGAAATATCCTCCGATTACAAAGAGAAAGAAGCTTTTTGAGAAACTTCTTTGTGTTCTGTGAAATCATCTCACAGAGTTACAGCTTTCCACTCAAAAAGCCTTTCGCTAAGAGTTCTTGTGGAATTGGCAAAGTGATATTTGGAAGCCCATAGAGGGCTATGGAGAAAAAGGAAATATCCTCAGGTGAAATCTGGAAAGAAGCATTCTGAGAAACTGCTTAATGTTCTGTGATTTTATCTCAAAGTGTTACATCTGTATTTCCTAGATCTCTTTGCTAGCCTTATTTCTGTGGAATCTGAGAACAGATATTTCGGATCCCTTTGAAGACTATAGGGCCAAAGGAAATATCCTCCGATAACAAAGAGAAAGAAGCTTTCTGAGAAACTTCTTTGTGTTCTGTGAAATCATCTCACGGAGTTACAGTTTTCCCCGCAAGAAGCCTTTCACTAAGACAGTTCTTGTGGAATTGGCAAAGTGATATTTTGAAGCCCATAGAGGGCTATGGTGAAAAAGAAAATATCCTCAGATGAAATCTGGAAAGAAGCTTTCTGAGAAACTGCAATGTGATGTGTGACTTCCACTAACAGAGTTACATCTGTACTTCGTGGATCTCTTTGCTAGCCTTATTTCTGTGGAATGTGAGAACAGATATTTCGGATCCCTTTGAAGACTATAGGGCCAAAGGAAATATACTCGGATAACAAGAGAAAGAATGTTTCTGAGAAACTTCTTTGGGTTCTGGGAAATCATCTCACAGAGTTACAGCTTTACCCTCAGGAAGCCTTTCGCTAAGACAGTTCTTGTGAAATTGGCAACGTGATATTTGGAAGCCCATAGAGGGCTATGGTGAAAAAGAAAATATCCTCAGATGAAATCTGGAAAGAAGCTTTCTGAGAAACTGATCTGTGATGTGTGACTTCCACTCACAGAGTTACATCTGTATTTCGTGGATCTCTTTGCTAGCCTTATTTCTGTGGAATCTGAGAACAGATATTTCGGATCCCTTTGAAGACTATAGGGCCAAAGGAAATATGCTCCGATAACAAAGAGAAAGAAGCTTTCTGAGAAACTTCTTTGTGTTCTGTGAAATCATCTCACAGAGTTACAGCTTTCGCCTCAAGAAGCCTTTCGCTAAGACAGTTCTTGTGGAATTGGCAAAGTGATATTTGGAACCCCTAGAGTGTTAAGGTGAAAGAGAAAATATCCTAAGATGAAATCTGTAAGGAAGATTTCTGAGAAACTGTTTAGTGTTCTGTCAATTCATCTCAAAGAGTTACATCTGTATTTCGTGCATCTCTTTGCTAGCCTTATTTCTGTGGAATCTGAGAACAGATACTTCGGATCCCTTTGAAGACTATAGGGCCAAAGGAAATATCCTCCGATAACAAAGAGAAAGAAGCTTTCTGAGAAACTTCTTTGTGTTCTAGGAAATCATCTTACAGAGTTACAGCTTTCCCCTCAAGAAGCCTTTCGATAAGACAGTTCTTGTGGATTTGGCAAAGTGATATTTGGAAGCCCACAGTGGGCTAATGTGAAAAAGGAAATATCCTCAGATGAAATCTGGAAAGAAGCTTTCTGAGAAATTGTTTAGTGTTCTGTCAATTCATCTCAAAGAGTTACATCTGTATTTCTTGGATCTCTTTGCTAGCCTTATTTCTGTGGAATCTGAGAACAGATACTTCGGATCCCTTTGAAGTCTATAGGGCCAATGGAAATATCCTCCGATAACAAAGAGAAAGAAGCTTTCTGAGAAACTTCTCTGTGTTCTGTGAAATCATCTCGCAGAGTTACAGATTTCCCCTCAAGAAGCCTTTCCCCAAGACAGTTCTTGTGGAATTGGCAAAGTGATATTTGGAAGCTCATAGAGGGCTATGGTGAAAAAGGAAATAACCTCAGATATAATCTGGAAAGAAGCTTTCTGAGAAACTGCTATGTGATGTGTGACTTCCACTCACAGTGTTACATCTGCATTTCGTGGATCTCTTTGCTAGCCTTATTTCTGTGGAATCTGAGAACAGATATTTCGGATCCTTTTGAAGACTATAGGGCCAAAGGAAATATCCTCCGATAACAAAGAGAAAGAAGCTTTCTGAGAAACTTCTTTGTGTTCTGTGAAATCATCTCACAGAGTTACAGCTTTCCCCTCAAGAAGCCTTTCGATAGGACAGTTCTTGTGGAATTGGCAACGTGATATTTGGAAGCCCATAGAGTGTTATGGTGAAAAAGGAAATATCCTCAGATGAAATCTGGAAAGAAGTTTTCTGAGAAACTGCTCTGTGATGTGTGACTTCCACTCACAGAGTTACATCTGTATTTCGTGGATCTCTTTGCTAGCCTTATTTCTGTGGAATCTGAGAACAGATAATTCGGATCCCTTTGAAGACTATAGGGCCAAAGGAAATATCCTCTGATTACAAAGAGAAAGAAGCTTTCTGAGAAACTTCTTTGTGTTCTGTGAAATCATCTCACAGAGTTACACTTTTCACTCAAATAGCCTTTCGCTAAGAGTTCTTGTGGAATTGGCAAAGTGATATTTGGAAGCCCATAGAGGGCTATGGAGAAAAAGGAAATATCCTCAGGTGAAATCTGGAAAGAAGCATTCTGAGAAACTGCTTAGTGTTCTGTGAATTTATCTCAAAGTGTTACATCTGTATTTCCTAGATCTCTTTGCTAGCCTTATTTCTGTGGAATCTGAGAACAGATATTTCGGATCCCTTTGAAGACTATAGGGCCAAAGGAAATATCCTCCGATAACAAAGAGAAAGAAGCTTTCTGAGAAACTTCTTTGTGTTCTGTGAAATCATCTCACGGAGTTACAGCTTTCCCCGCAAGAAGCCTTTCACTAAGACAGTTCTTGTGGAATTGGAAAAGTGATATTTTGAAGCCCATAGAGGGCTATGGTGAAAAAGAAAATATCCTCAGATGAAATCTGGAAAGAAGCTTTCTGAGAAACTGCTATGTGATGTGTGACTTCCACTCACAGTGTTACATCTGCATTTCGTGGATCTCTTTGCTAGCCTTATTTCTGTGGAATCTGAGAACAGATATTTCGGATCCTTTTGAAGACTATAGGGCCAAAGGAAATATCCTCCGATAACAAAGAGAAAGAAGCTTTCTGAGAACCTTCTTTGTTTTCTGCGAAATCATCTCACAGAGTTACAGCTTTTCCCTCAAGAAGCATTTCACTAAGAGTTCTTTTGGAATTGGCAAAGTGATATTTGGATGCCCATAGAGGGCTATGGTGAAAAAGGAAATATCCTAAGATGAAATCTGGAAAGAAGCTTTCTGAGAAACTGCTTAGTGTTCTGTTAATTCGTCTCACAGAGTTACATCTGTATTTCCTGGATCTCTTTGATAGCCTTATTTCTGTGGAATCTGAGAACAGATATTTCGGATCCTTTTGAAGACTATAGGGCCTAAAGAAATATCCTCCGTTAACAAAGAGAAAGAAGCTTTCTGAGAAACTTCTTTGTGTTCTGTGAAATCATGTCACAGAGTTACAGCTTTCCCCTCAAGAAGACTTTCGCTACGACTGATCTTGTGGAACTGGCAAAGAGATATTTGGAAGCCCATAGAGGGCTATGGTTAAAAAGAAAATATCCTAAGATGTAATCTGGGAAGAAACTTTCTGAGAAACTGCTCTGTGATGTGTGACTTCCACTCAAAGAGTTACATCTGTATTTCGTGGACCTCTTTGCTAGCCTTATTTCTGTGGAATCTGAGAACAGATATTTCGGATCCCTTTGAAGACTCTAGGGCCAAAGGGAATATCCTCTGATAACAAAGAGAAAGAAGCTTTCTGTGAAACTTCTTTGTGTTCTGTGAAATCATCTCACAGAGTTACAACTTTCCCTTCAAGAAGCCTTTCGCTAAGACATTTCTTGTGGAATTGGCAAAGTGATATTTGGAAGCCCATAGAGGGCTATGGTGAAAAAGGAAATATCCTCAGATGAAATCTGGGAAGTAGCTTTCTGAGAAACTGCTCTGTGATGTGTGACTTCCACTCAAAGAGTTACATCTGTATTTCATGCATCTCTTTGCTAGCCTTATTTCTGTGGAATGTGAGAACAGATATTTCGGATCCCTTTGAAGACTATAGGGCCAAAGGAAATATCCTCCGATAACAAGAGAAAGAAGGTTTCTGAGAAACTTCTTTGTGTTCTGGGAAATCGTCTCACAGAGATACAGCTTTACCCTCAGGAATCCTTTCGCTAAGACAGTTTTTGTGAAATTGGCTACGTGATATTTGGAAGCCCATAGAGGGCTATGGTGAAAAAGAAAATATCCTCAGATGAAATCTGGAAAGAAGCTTTCTGAGAAACTGATCTGTGATGTGTGACTTCCACTCACAGAGGTACATCTGTATTTCGTGGATCTCTTTGCTAGCCTTATTTCTGTGGAATCTGAGAACAGATATTTCGGATCCCTTTGAAGACTATAGGGCCTAAGGAAATATCCTCCGATAACAAAGAGAAAGAAGCTTTCTGAGAAACTTCTTTGTGTTCTGTGAAATCATCTCACTGAGTTACAGCTTTCCCCTCAAGAAGCCTATCCCCAATACAGTTCTTGTGGAATTGGCAAAGTGATATTTGGAAGCCCATTGAGGGCTATGATGAAAAAGGAAATATCCTCAGATGAAATCTGGAAAGAAGATTTCTGAGAAACTGCTTAGTGTTCTGTTAATTCATCTCACAGAGTTACATCTGTATTTCGTGGATCTCATTGCCAGACTTATTTCTGTGGAATCTGAGAACAGATATTTCGGATCCCTTTGAAGACTATAGGGCCAAAGGAAATATCCTCCGATAACAAAGAGAAAGAAGCTTTCTGAGAAACTTCTTTGTGTTCTGTGAAATCATCTCACAGAGTTACAGCTTTCCCCTCAAGAAGCCTTTCGATAGCACAGTTCTTGTGGAATTGGCAACGTGATATTTGGAAGCCCATAGAGTGTTATGGTGAAAAAGAAAATATCCTCAGATGAAATCTGGAAAGAAGCTTTCTGAGAAATTGCTCTGTGATGTGTGACTTCCACTCACAGAGTTACATCTGTATTTCGTGGATCTCTTTGCTAGCCTTATTTCTGTGGAATCTGAGAACAGATATTTCGGATCCCTTTGAAGACTATAGGGCCAAAGGAAATATCCTCCGATAACAAAGAGAAAGAAGCTTTCTGAGAAACTTCTTTGTGTTCGACGAAATCATCTCACAGAGTTAGAGCTTTCCCCTCAAGAAGCCTTTCTCTAAGAGTTCTTGTGGAATTGGCAAAGTATTATTTGGATGCCCATAGAGGGCTGTGGTGAAAAAGGAAATATCCTAAGATGAAATCTGGAAAGAAGCTTTCTGAGAAACTGCTTAGTGTTCTGTTAATTCATCTCACAGAGTTACATCTGTATTTCGTGGATCTCTTTGCTAGCCTTATTTCTGTAGAATCTGAGAACAGATATTTCGGATCCTTTTGAAGACTATAGGGCCAAAAGAAATATCCTCCGTTAACAAAGAGAAAGAAGATTTCTGAGAAACTTCTTTCTGTTCTGTGAAATCATGTCACAGAGATACAGCTTTCCCCTCAAGAAGCCTTTCGCTAAGACAGATCTTGTGGAACTGGCAAAGAGATATTTGGAAGCCCATAGAGGGCTATGGTTAAAAAGGAAATATCCTAAGATGTAATCTGGGAAGAAGCTTTCTGAGAAACTGCTCTGTGATGTGTGACTTCCACTCACAGAGTTACATCTGTATTTCGTGGATCTCTTTGCCAGCCTTATTTCTGTGGAATCTGAGAACAGATATTTCGAATCCCTTTGAAGAGTACAGAGAAAAGGAAGTATCCTCCGATAACAAAGAGAAAGAAGCTTTCTTAGAAACTTCTTTGTGTTCTGTGAAATCATTTCACAGAGTTACAGCTTTCCCCTCAAGAGGCCTTTCGCTAACACAGTTCTTGTGGAATAGGCAAAGTGATATTTCGAAGCCCATAGAGGACTATGGTGAAAAAGGAAATATCCTCAGATGAAATCTGAAAAGAAGATTTCTGAGAAACTGCTCTGTGATATGTGACTTACACTGACAGAGTTACATTTGTATTTCGTGGATCTCTTTGCTAGCCTTCTTTCTGTGGAATCTGAGAACAGATATTTCGGATCCCTTTGAAGACTCTAGGGCCAAAGGGAATATCCTCTGATAACAAAGAGAAAGAAGCTTTCTGTGAAACTTCTTTGTGTTCTGTGAAATCATCTCACAGATTTACAACTTTCCCCTCAAGAAGCCTTTCGCTAAGACATTTCTTGTGGAATTGGCAAAGTGATATTTGGAAGCCCATAGAGGGCTATGGTGAAAAAGGAAATATCCTCTGATGAAATCTGGGAAGAAGCTTTCTGAGAAACTGCTCTGTGATGTGTGACTTCCACTCAAAGAGTTACATCTGTATTTCACGGATCTCTTTGCTAGCCTTATTTCTGTGGAATGTGAGAACAGATATTTCGGATCCCTTTGAAGACTATAGGGCCAAAGGAAATATCCTCCGATAACAAGAGAAAGAAGGTTTCTGAGAAACTTCTTTGTGTTCTGTGAAATCATCTCACAGAGATACAGCTTTACCCTCAGGAATCCTTTCGCTAAGACAGTTCTTGTGAAATTGGCAACGTGATATTTGGAAGCCCATAGAGTGCTATGGTGAAAAAGAAAATATCCTCAGATGAAATCTGGAAAGAAGCTTTCTGAGAAACTGATCTGTGATGTGTGACTTCCACTCACAGAGTTACATCTGTATTTCGTGGATCTCTTTGCTAGCCTTATTTCTGTGGAATCTGATAACAGATATTTCGGATCCCTTTGAATACTATAGGGCCAAAGGAAATATCCTCCGATAACAAAGAGAAAGAAGCTTTCTGAGAAACTTCTTTGTGTTCTGTGAAATCATCTCACAGAGTTACAGCTTTCCCCTCAAGAAGCCTTCCGCTAAGACAGTTCTTGTGGAATTGGCAAAGTGGTATTTGAAGCCCATAGAGGGCAATGATGAAAAAGAAAATATCCTCAGATGAAATCTGGAAAGAAGCTTTCTGAGAAACTGCTTAGTGTTCTGTTAATTCATCTCACAGAGTTACAGCTGCATTACGTGGATCTCTTTGGTAGCCTTTTTTCTGTGGAATCTGAGAACAGATATTTCGGATCCCTTTGAAGACTATAGGGCCAAAGGAAGTATCCTCCGATAACAAAGAGAAAGAACCTTTCTGAGAAACTTCTTTGTGTTCTGCGAAACCATCTCACAGAGTTACAGCTTTCCCCTCAAGAAGCCTTTCGCTAAGAGTTCTTGTGGAATTGGCAACGTGATATTTGGAAGCCCATAGAGTGTTATGGTGAAAAAGAAAATATCCTAAGATGAAATCTGGAATGAAGCTTTCTGAGAAACTGCTTAGTGTTCTGTTAATTCATCTCACAGAGTTACATCTGCATTTCGTGGATCTCTTTGCTAGCCTTATTTCTGTGGAATCTGAGAACAAATATTTCGGATCCCTTTGAAGACTATAGGGCCAAAGGAAATATCCTCCGATAACAGAGAGAAAGAAGCTTTCTGAGAAACTTCTTTGTGTTCTGGGAAATCATCTCACAGTGTTACAACTTTCCCCTCAAGAAGCCTTTCGTTAAGACAGTTCTTGTGGAATTGGCAAAGTGATATTTGGAAGCCCTTAGAGGACTATGGTGAAAAAGGAAATATCCTCAGATGAAATCTGGAAAGAAGACTTCTGAGAAACTGCTCTGTGATATGTGACTTCCACTCACAGAGTTACATCTGTATATCGTGGATCTCTTTGCTAGCCTTCTTTCTGTGGAATCTGAGAACAGATATTTCGATTCCGTTTGAAGACTCTAGGGCCAAAGGGAATATCCTCTGATAACAAAGAGAAAGAAGCTTTCTGTGAAACTTCTTTGTGTTCTCTGAAATCATCTCACAGAGTTACAACTTTCCCCTCAAGAAGCCTTTCGCTAAGACATTTCTTGTGGAATTGGCAAAGTGATATTTGGAAGCCCATAGAGGGCTATGGTGATAAAGGAAATATCCTCAGATGAAATCCTGGAAGAAGCTTTCTGAGAAACTGCTCTGTGATGTGTGACTTCCACTCAAAGAGTTACATCTTTATTTCATGGATCTCTTTGCTAGCCTTATTTCTGTGGAATGTGAGAACAGATATTTCGGATCCCTTTGAAGACTATAGGGCCAAAGGAAATGTACTCGGATAACAAGAGAAAGAATGTTTCTGAGAAACTTCTTTGGGTTCTGGGAAATCATCTCACAGAGTTACAGCTTTACCTCCAGGAAGCCTTTCGCTAAGACAGTTCTTGTGAAATTGGCAACGTGATATTTGGAAGCCCATAGAGGGCTATGGTGAAAAAGAAAATATCCTCAGATGAAATCTGGAAAGAAGCTTTCTGAGAAACTGATCTGTGATGTGTGACTTCCACTCACAGAGTTACATCTGTATTTCGTGGATCTCTTTGCTAGCCTTGTTTCTGTGGAATCTGAGAACAGATATTTCGGATCCCTTTGAAGACTATAGGGCCAAAGGAAATATGCTCCGATAACAAAGAGAAAGAAGCTTTCTGAGAAACTTCTTTGTGTTCTTTGAAATCATCTCACAGAGTTACAGCTTTCGCCTCAAGAAGCCTTTCGCTAAGACAGTTCTTGTGGAATTGGCAAAGTGATATTTGGAACCCCTAGAGTGTTAAGGTGAAAGAGAAAATATCCTAAGATGAAATCTGGAAAGAAGTTTTCTGAGAAACTGTTTAGTGTTCTGTCAATTCATCTCAAAGAGTTACATCTGTATTTCGTGCATCTCTTTGCTAGCCTTATTTCTGTGGAATCTGAGAACAGATACTTCGGATCCCTTTGAAGACTATAGGGCCTAAGGAAATATCCTCCGATAACAAAGAGAAAGAAGCTTTCTGAGAAACTTCTTTGTGTTCTAGGAAATCATCTCACAGAGTTACAGCTTTCCCCTCAAGAAGCCTTTCGATAAGACAGTTCTTGTGGATTTGGCAAAGTGATATTTGGAAGCCCACAGTGGGCTAAGGTGAAAAAGGAAATATCCTCAGATGAAATCTGGAAAGAAGCTTTCTGAGAAATTGTTTAGTGTTCTGTCAATTCATCTCAAAGAGTTACATCTGTATTTCTTGGATCTCTTTGCTAGCCTTATTTCTGTGGAATCTGAGAACAGATACTTCGGATCTCTTTGAAGTCTATAGGGCCAATGGAAATATCCTCCGATAACAAAGAGAAAGAAGCTTTCTGAGAAACTTCTTTGTGTTCTGTGAAATCATCTCACGGAGTTACAGCTTTCCCCGCAAGAAGCCTTTCGATAGGACAGTTCTTGTGGAATTGGCAACGTGATATTTGGAAGCCCATAGAGTGTTATGGTGAAAAAGGAAATATCCTCAGATGAAATCTGGAAAGAAGCTTTCTGAGAAACTGCTCTGTGATGTGTGACTTCCACTCACAGAGTTACATCTGTATTTCGTGGATCTCTTTGCTAGCCTTATTTCTGTGGAATCTGAGAACAGATAATTCGGATCCCTTTGAAGACTATAGGGCCAAAGGAAATATCCTCCGATTACAAAGAGAAAGAAGCTTTCTGAGAAACTTCTTTGTGTTCTGTGAAATCATCTCACAGAGTTACAGCTTTCCACTCAAGAAGCCTTCCGTAAGAGTTCTTGTGGAATTGGCAAAGTGATATTTGGAAGCCCATAGAGGGCTATGGAGAAAAAGGAAATATCCTCAGGTGAAATCTGGAAAGAAGCATTCTGAGAAACTGCTTAGTGTTCTGTGAATTTATCTCAAAGTGTTACATCTGTATTTCCTAGATCTCTTTGCTAGCCTTATTTCTGTGGAATCTGAGAACAGATATTTCGGATCCCTTTGAAGACTATAGGGCCAAAGGAAATATCCTCCGATAACAAAGAGAAAGAAACTTTCTGAGAAACTTCTTTGTGTTCTGTGAAATCATCTCACGGAGTTACAGCTTTCCCCGCAAGAAGCCTTTCACTAAGACAGTTCTTGTGGAATTGGCAAAGTGATATTTGGAAGCCCATAGAGGGCTATGGTGAAAAAGAAAATATCCTCAGATGAAATCTGGAAAGAAGCTTTCTGAGAAACTGCTCTGTGATGTGTGACTTCCACTCACAGAGTTACATCTGTACTTCGTGGATCTCTTTGCTAGCCTTATTTCTGTGGTATCTGAGAACAGATATTTCGGATCCCTTTGAAGACTATAGGGCCAAAGGAAATATCCTCCGATAACAAAGAGAAAGAAGCTTTCTGAGAAACTTCTTTGTGTTCTGTGAAATCATTTCACAGTGATAAAGCTTTCCCCTCAAGAGGCCTTTCGCTAAGACAGTTCTTGAGGAATTGGCAAAGTGATATTTGGAAGCCCTTAGGAGGCTACGGTGAAAAAGGAAATATCCTCAGATGAAATCTGGAAAGAAGCTTTCTGAGAAACTGCTCTGTGATGTGTGACTTCCACTCACAGAGTTACATCTGTATTTCGTGGATCTCTTTGCCAGCCTTATTTCTGTGGAATCTGGGAACAGATATTTCGGATCCCTTTGAAGAATATAGGGCCAAAGGAAATATCCTCCGATAACAAAGAGAAAGAAGCTTTCTGAGAAACTTCTTTGTGATCGGCGAAATCATCTCACAGAGTTACAGCTTTCCCCTCAAGAAGCCTTTCTCTAAGAGTTCTTGTGGAATTGACAAAGTGATATTTGGATGCCCATAGAGGGCTATGGTGAAAAAGGAAATATCCTCAGATGAAATCTGGAAAGAAGCTTTCTGAGAAACTGCTTAGTGTTCTGTTAATTCATCTCACAGTGTTACATCTGTATTTCGTGGATCTCTTTGCTAGCCTTATTTCTGTAGAATCTGAGAACAGATATTTCGGATCCTTTTTAAGACTATAGGGCCAAAAGAAATATCCTCCGTTAACAAAGAGAAAGAAGCTTTCTGAGAAACTTCTTTGTGTTCTGTGAAATCATCTCACAGAGTTACAGCTTTCCACTCAAGAAGTCTTTCGCGAAGACAGTTCTTTTGGAATTGGAAAAGTGATATTTGGAAGCCCATAGAGGGCTATGGTGAAAAAGGAAATATCCTCAGATGAAATCTGGAAAGAAGTTTTCTGAGAAACTGATTAGTGTTCTGTTAATTCATCTCACAGCGTTACATCTGTATTTCGTTGATCTATATGCTAGCCTTATTTCTGTGGAATCTGAGAACAGATATTTCGGATCCCTTTGAAGAATACAGGGCCACAGGAAATATCTTCCGATAACAAAGAGAAAGAAGCTTTCTGAGAAACTTCTTTGTGTTCTGTGAAATCATTTCACAGAGTTACAGTTTCCCCTCAAGAGACCTTTCGCAAAAACAGTTCTTGAGGAATTGGCAACGTGATATTTGGAAGCCCTTAGGGGGCTATGGTGAAAAAGGAAATATCCTCAGATGAAATCTGGAAAGAAGCTTTCTGAGAAACTGCTCTGTGATGTGTGACTTCCACTCACACAGTTACATCTGTATTTCGTGGATGTCTTTGCCAGCCTTATTTCTGTGGAATCTGAGAACAGATATTTCGGATCCCTTTGAAGACTATAGGGCCAAAGGAAATATCCTCCGATAACAAAGAGAAAGAAGCTTTCTGAGAAACTTCTTTGTGTTCTGTGAAATCATCTCACAGAGTTACAGCTTTCCACTCAAGAAGTCTTTCGCGAAGACAGTTCTTTTGGAATTGGCAAAGTGATATTTGGAAGCCCATAGAGGGCTATGGTGAAAAAGGAAATATCCTCAGATGAAATCTGGAAAGAAGTTTTCTGAGAAACTGATTAGTGTTCTGTTAATTCATCTCACAGCGTTACATCTGTATTTCGTTGATCTATATGCTAGCCTTATTTCTGTGGAATCTGAGAACAGATATTCCGGATCCCTTTGAAGACTATAGGGCCAAAGGAAATATCCTCCGATAACAAAGAGAAAGAAGCTTTCTGAGAAACTTCTTTGTATTCTGTGAAATCATCTCACGGAGTTACAGCTTTCCCCGCAAGAAGCCTTTCACTAAGACAGTTCTTGTGGAATTGGCAAAGTGATATTTTGAAGCCCATAGAGGGCTATGGTGAAAAAGAAAATATCCTCAGATGAAATCTGGAAAGAAGCTTTCTGAGAAACTGCAATGTGATGTGTGACTTCCACTCACAGAGTTACATCTGTATTTCGTGGATCTCTTTGCTAGCCTTGTTTCTGTGGAATCTGAGAACAGATATTTCGGATCCCTTTGAAGACTATAGGGCCAAAGGAAATATGCTCCGATAACAAAGTGAAAGAAGCTTTCTGAGAAACTTCTTTGTGTTCTGTGAAATCATCTCACAGAGTTACAGCTTTCGCCTCAAGAAGCCTTTCGCTAAGACAGTTCTTGTGGAATTGGCAAAGTGATATTTGGAACCCCTAGAGTGTTAAGGTGAAAGAGAAAATATCCTAAGATGAAATCTGGAAGGAAGTTTTCTGAGAAACTGTTTAGTGTTCTGTCAATTCATCTCAAAGAGTTACATCTGTATTTCGTGCATCTCTTTGCTAGCCTTATTTCTGTGAAATCTGAGAACAGATATTTCGGATCCCTTTGAAGACTATAGGGCCAAAGGAAATATCCTCCGATAACAAAGAGAAAGAAGCTTTCTGAGAAACTTCTTTGTGTTCTAGGAAATCATCTTACAGAGTTACAGCTTTCCCCTCAAGAAGCCTTTCGATAAGACAGTTCTTGTGGATTTGGCAAAGTGATATTTGGAAGCCCACAGTGGGCTAAGGTGAAAAAGGAAATATCCTCAGATGAAATCTGGAAAGAAGCTTCCTGAGAAATTGTTTAGTGTTCTGTCAATTCATCTCAAAGAGTTACATCTATATTTCTTGGATGTCTTTGCTAGCCTTATTTCTGTGGAATCTGAGATCAGATACTTCGGATCTCTTTGAAGTCTATAGGGCCAATGGAAATATCCTCCGATAACAAAGAGAAAGAAGCTTTCTGAGAAACTTCTCTGTGTTCTGTGAAATCATCTCGCAGAGTTACAGCTTTCCCCTCAAGAAACCTTTCCCCAAGACAGTTCTTGTGGAATTGGCAAAGTGATATTTGGAAGCTCATAGAGGGCTATGGTGAAAAAGGAAATAACCTCAGATATAATCTGGAAAGAAGCTTTCTGAGAAACTCCTATGTGATGTGTGACTTCCACTCACAGTGTTACATCTGCATTTCGTGGATCTCTTTGCTAGCCTTATTTCTGTGGAATCTGAGAACAGATATTTCGGATCCTTTTGAAGACTATAGGGTCAAAGGAAATATCCTCCGATAACAAAGAGAAAGAAGCTTTCTGAGAAACTTCTTTGTGTTCTGTGAAATCATCTCACAGAATTACAGCTTTCCCCTCAAGAAGCCTATCGCTAAGACAGTTTTTGTGGAATTGGCATTGTGATATTTGGAAGCCCATAGAGGGCTATGATGAAAAAGGAAATATCCTCAGATGAAATCTGGAAAGAAGATTTCTGAGAAACTGCTTAGTGTTCTGTTAATTCATCTCACAGATTTACATCTGTATTTCGTGGATCTCTTTGCCAGCCTTATTTCTGTGGAATCTGAGAACAGATATTTCGGATCCCTTTGAAGACTATAGGGCCAAAGGAAATATCCTACGATAACAAAGAGAAAGAAGCTTTCTGAGAAACTTCTTTGTGTTCTGTGAAATCATCTCACAGAGTTACAGCTTTCCCCTCAAGAAGCCTTTCGATAGGACAGTTCTTGTGGAATTGGCAACGTGATATTTGGAAGCCCATAGAGTGTTATGGTGAAAAAGGAAATATCCTCATATGAAATCTGGAAAGAAGCTTTCTGAGAAACTGCTCTGTGATGTGTGACTTCCACTCACAGAGTTACATCTGTATTTCGTGGATCTCTTTGCTAGCCTTATTTCTGTGGAATCTGAGAACAGATAATTCGGATCCCTTTGAAGACTATAGGGCCAAAGGAAATATCCTCCGATTACAAAGAGAAAGAAGCTTTCTGAGAAACTTCTTTGTGTTCTGTGAAATCATCTCACAGAGTTACAGCTTTCCACTCAAGAAGCCTTTCGCTAAGAGTTCTTGTGGAATTGGCAAAGTGATATTTGGAAGCCCATAGAGGGCTATGGAGAAAAAGGAAATATCCTCAGGTGAAATCTGGAAAGAAGCATTCTGAGAAACTGCTTAGTGTTCTGTGAATTTATCTCAAAGTGTTACATCTGTATTTCCTAGATCTCTTTGCTAGCCTTATTTCTGTGGAATCTGAGAACAGATATTTCGGGATCCCTTTGAAGACTATAGGGCCAAAGGAAATATCCTACGATAACAAAGAGAAAGAAGCTTTCTGAGAAACTTCTTTGTGTTCTGTGAAATCATCTCACAGAGTTACAGCTTTCCCCTCAAGAAGCCTTTCGATAGGACAGTTCTTGTGGAATTGGCAACGTGATATTTGGAAGCCCTTAGAGTGTTATGGTGAAAAAGAAAATATCCTAACATGAAATCTGGAATGAAGCTTTCTGAGAAACTGCTTAGTGTTCTGTGAATTCATCTCACAGAGTTACATCTGCATTTCGTGGATCTCTTTGCTAGCCTTCTTTCTGTGGAATCTGAGAACAGATATTTCGGATCCCTTTGAAGACTCTAGTGCCAAAGGGAATATCCTCTGATAACAAAGAGAAAGAAGCTTTCTGTGAAACTTCTTTGTGTTCTGTGAAATCATCTCACAGAGTTACAACTTTCCCCTCAAGAAGCCTTTCGCTAAGACATTTCTTTTGGAATTGGCAAAGTGATATTTGGAAGCCCATAGAGGGCTATGGTGAAAAAGGAAATATCCTCAGATGAAATCTGGGAAGAAGCTTTCTGAGAAACTGCTCTGTGATGTGTGACTTCCACTCAATGAGTTACATCTGTATTTCATGGATCTCTTTGCTAGCCTTATTTCTGTGGAATGTGAGAACAGATATTTCGGATCCCTTTGAAGACTATAGGGCCAAAGGAAATATCCTCCGATAACAAGAGAAAGAAGGTTTCTGAGAAACTTCTTTGTGTTCTGGGAAATCGTCTCACAGAGTTACAGCTTTACCCTCAGGAATCCTTTCGCTAAGACAGTTCTTGTGAAATTGGCAACGTGATATTTGGAAGTCCATAGAGGGCTATGGTGAAAAAGAAAATATCCTCAGATGAAATCTGGAAAGAAGCTTTCTGAGAAACGGATCTGTGATGTGTGACTTCCACTCACAGAGTTACATCTGTATTTCGTGGATCTCTTTGCTAGCCTTATTTCTGTGGAATCTGAGAACAGATATTTCGGATCCCTTTGAAGACTATAGGGCCAAAGGAAATATCCTCCGATAACAAAGAGAAAGAAGCTTTCTGAGAAACTTCTTTGTGTTCTGTGAAATCATCTCACAGAGTTACAGCTTTCCCCTCAAGAAGCCTATCCCCAAGACAGTTCTTGTGGAATTGGCAAAGTGATATTTGGAAGCTCATAGTGGGCTATGGTGAAAAAAGAAATATCCTCAGATGAAATCTGGAAAGAAACTTTCTGAGAATCTGCTATGTGATGTGTGACTTCCACTCACAGTGTTACAACTGCATTTCGTGGATCTCTTTGCTAGCCTTATTTCTGTGGAATCTGAGAAGAGATATTTCGCATCCCTTTGAAGACTATAGGGCCAAAGGAAATATCCTCCGATAACAAAGAGAAAGAAGCTTTCTGAGAAACTTCTTTGTGTTCTGTGAAAACATCTCACAGAATTACAGCTTTCCCCTCAAGAAGCCTTTCTCTAAGACAGTTCTTGTGGAATTGGCAATGTGATATTTGGAAGCTCATAGAGGGCTATGATGAAAAAGGAAATATCCTCAGATGAAATCTGGAAAGAAGATTTCTGAGAAACTGCTTAGTGTTCTGTTAATTCATCTCACAGAGTTACATCTGTATTTCGTGGATCTCTTTGCCAGCCCTATTTCTGTGGAATCTGAGAACAGATATTTCGGATCCCTTTGAAGACTATCTGGTCAAAGGAAATATCCTCCGTTAACAAAGAGAAAGAAGCTTTCTGAGAAACTTCTTGGTGTTCTGTGAAATCATCTCACAGAGTTAAAGCTTTCCCCTCAAGAAGCCTTTCGATAGGACAGTTCTTGTGGAATTGGCAACGTGATATTTGGAAGCCCATAGAGTGTTATGGTGAAAAAGAAAATATCCTCAGATGAAATCTGGAAAGAAGCTTTCTGAGAAACTGCTCTGTGATGTGTGACTTCCACTCACAGAGCTACATCTGTATTTCGTGGATCTCTTTGCTAGCCTTATTTCTGTGGAATCTGAGAACAGATATTTCGGATCCCTTTGAAGACTATAGGGCCAAAGGAAATATCCTCCGATAACAAAGAGAAAGAAGCTTTCTGAGAAACTTCTTTGTGTTCTGTGAAATCATCTCACGGAGTTACAGCTTTCCCCGCAAGAAGCCTTTCACTAAGACAGTTCTTGTGGAATTGGCAAAGTGATATTTGGAAGCCCATAGAGGGCTATGGTGAAAAAGAAAATATCCTCAGATGAAATCTGGAAAGAAGCTTTCTGAGAAACTGCTCTGTGATGTGTGACTTCCACTCACAGAGTTACATCTGTACTTCGTGGATCTCTTTGCTAGCCTTATTTCTGTGGTATCTGAGAACAGATATTTCGGATCCCTTTGAAGACTATAGTGCCAAAGGAAATATCCTCCGATAACAAAGAGAAAGAAGCTTTCTGAGAAACTTCTTTGTGTTCTGTGAAATCATTTCACAGTGATAAAGCTTTCCCCTCAAGAGGCCTTTCGCTAAGACAGTTCTTGAGGAATTGGCAAAGTGATATTTGGAAGCCCTTAGGAGGCTACGGTGAAAAAGGAAATATCCTCAGATGAAATCTGGAAAGAAGCTTTCTGAGAAACTGCTCTGTGATGTGTGACTTCCACTCACAGAGTTACATCTGTATTTCGTGGATCTCTTTGCCAGCCTTATTTCTGTGGAATCTGGGAACAGATATTTCGGATCCCTTTGAAGAATATAGGGCCAAAGGAAATATCCTCCGATAACAAAGAGAAAGAAGCTTTCTGAGAAACTTCTTTGTGATCGGCGAAATCATCTCACAGAGTTACAGCTTTCCCCTCAAGAAGCCTTTCTCTAAGAGTTCTTGTGGAATTGACAAAGTGATATTTGGATGCCCATAGAGGGCTATGGTGAAAAAGGAAATATCCTCAGATGAAATCTGGAAAGAAGCTTTCTGAGAAACTGCTTAGTGTTCTGTTAATTCATCTCACAGTGTTACATCTGTATTTCGTGGATCTCTTTGCTAGCCTTATTTCTGTAGAATCTGAGAACAGATATTTCGGATCCTTTTTAAGACTATAGGGCCAAAAGAAATATCCTCCGTTAACAAAGAGAAAGAAGCTTTCTGAGAAACTTCTTTGTGTTCTGTGAAATCATCTCACAGAGTTACAGCTTTCCACTCAAGAAGTCTTTCGCGAAGACAGTTCTTTTGGAATTGGAAAAGTGATATTTGGAAGCCCATAGAGGGCTATGGTGAAAAAGGAAATATCCTCAGATGAAATCTGGAAAGAAGTTTTCTGAGAAACTGATTAGTGTTCTGTTAATTCATCTCACAGCGTTACATCTGTATTTCGTTGATCTATATGCTAGCCTTATTTCTGTGGAATCTGAGAACAGATATTTCGGATCCCTTTGAAGAATACAGGACCAAAGGAAATATCTTCCGATAACAAAGAGAAAGAAGCTTTCTGAGAAACTTCTTTGTGTTCTGTGAAATCATTTCACAGAGTTACAGCTTTCCCCTCAAGAGACCTTTCGCAAAAACAGTTCTTGAGGAATTGGCAAAGTGATATTTGGAAGCCCTTAGGGGGCTATGGTGAAAAAGGAAATATCCTCAGATGAAATCTGGAAAGAAGCTTTCTGAGAAACTGCTCTGTGATGTGTGACTTCCACTCACACAGTTACATCTGTATTTCGTGGATGTCTTTGCCAGCCTTATTTCTGTGGAATCTGAGAACAGATATTTCGGATCCCTTTGAAGACTATAGGGCCAAAGGAAATATCCTCCGATAACAAAGAGAAAGAAGCTTTCTGAGAAACTTCTTTGTGTTCTGTGAAATCATCTCACAGAGTTACAGCTTTCCACTCAAGAAGTCTTTCGCGAAGACAGTTCTTTTGGAATTGGCAAAGTGATATTTGGAAGCCCATAGAGGGCTATGGTGAAAAAGGAAATATCCTCAGATGAAATCTGGAAAGAAGTTTTCTGAGAAACTGATTAGTGTTCTGTTAATTCATATCACAGCGTTACATCTGTATTTCGTTGATCTATATGCTAGCCTTATTTCTGTGGAATCTGAGAACAGATATTCCGGATCCCTTTGAAG
Organism: Macaca fascicularis; assembly: GCF_037993035.2. Classification (NCBI taxonomy): domain Eukaryota; kingdom Metazoa; phylum Chordata; class Mammalia; order Primates; family Cercopithecidae; genus Macaca; species Macaca fascicularis. Next base: position 69,641,692 of record NC_088377.1, on the reverse strand, counting down.
ACTATAGGGCCAAAGGAAATATCCTCCGATAACAAAGAGAAAGAAGCTTTCTGAGAAACTTCTTTGTATTCTGTGAAATCATCTCACGGAGTTACAGCTTTCCCCGCAAGAAGCCTTTCACTAAGACAGTTCTTGTGGAATTGGCAAAGTGATATTTTGAAGCCCATAGAGGGCTATGGTGAAAAAGAAAATATCCTCAGATGAAATCTGGAAAGAAGCTTTCTGATAAACTGCAATGTGATGTGTGACTTCCACTAACAGAGTTACATCTGTACTTCGTGGATCTCTTTGCTAGCCTTATTTCTGTGGAATGTGAGAACAGATATTTCGGATCCCTTTGAAGACTATAGGGCCAAAGGAAATATACTCGGATAACAAGAGAAAGAATGTTTCTGAGAAACTTCTTTGGGTTCTGGGAAATCATCACACAGAGTTACAGCTTTACCCTCAGGAAGCCTTTCGCTAAGACAGTTCTTGTGAAATTGGCAACGTGATATTTGGAAGCCCATAGAGGGCTATGGTGAAAAAGAAAATATCCTCAGATGAAATCTGAAAAGAAGCTTTCTGAGAAACTGATCTGTGATGTGTGACTTCCACTCACAGAGTTACATCTGTATTTCGTGGATCTCTTTGCTAGCCTTGTTTCTGTGGAATCTGAGAACAGATATTTCGGATCCCTGTGAAGACTATAGGGCCAAAGGAAATATGCTCCGATAACAAAGTGAAAGAAGCTTTCTGAGAAACTTCTTTGTGTTCTGTGAAATCATCTCACAGAGTTACAGCTTTCGCCTCAAGAAGCCTTTCGCTAAGACAGTTCTTGTGGAATTGGCAAAGTGATATTTGGAACCCCTAGAGTGTTAAGGTGAAAGAGAAAATATCCTCAGATGAAATCTGAAAGGAAGTTTTCTGAGAAACTGTTTAGTGTTCTGTCAATTCATCTCAAAGAGTTACATCTGTATTTCGTGCATCTCTTTGCTAGCCTTATTTCTGTGAAATCTGAGAACAGATATTTCGGATCCCTTTGAAGACTATAGGGCCAAAGGAAATATCCTCCGATAACAAAGAGAAAGAAGCTTTCTGAGAAACTTCTTTGTGTTCTAGGAAATCATCTTACAGAGTTACAGCTTTCCCCTCAAGAAGCCTTTCGATAAGACAGTTCTTGTGGATTTGGCAAAGTGATATTTGGAAGCCCACAGTGGGCTAAGGTGAAAAAGGAAATATCCTCAGATGAAATCTGGAAAGAAGCTTCCTGAGAAATTGTTTAGTGTTCTGTCAATTCATCTCAAAGAGTTACATCTATATTTCTTGGATGTCTTTGCTAGCCTTATTTCTGTGGAATCTGAGATCAGATACTTCGGATCTCTTTGAAGTCTATAGGGCCAATGGAAATATCCTCCGATAACAAAGAGAAAGAAGCTTTCTGAGAAACTTCTCTGTGTTTTGTGAAATCATCTCGCAGAGTTACAGCTTTCCCCTCAAGAAACCTTTCCCCAAGACAGTTCTTGTGGAATTGGCAAAGTGATATTTGGAAGCTCATAGAGGGCTATGGTGAAAAAGGAAATAACCTCAGATATAATCTGGAAAGAAGCTTTCTGAGAAACTGCTATGTGATGTGTGACTTCCACTCACAGTGTTACATCTGCATTTCGTGGATCTCTTTGCTAGCCTTATTTCTGTGGAATCTGAGAACAGATATTTCGGATCCTTTAGAAGACTATAGGGTCAAAGGAAATATCCTCCGATAACAAAGAGAAAGAAGCTTTCTGAGAAACTTCTTTGTGTTCTGTGAAATCATCTCACAGAATTACAGCTTTCCCCTCAAGAAGCCTATCGCTAAGACAGTTTTTGTGGAATTGGCATTGTGATATTTGGAAGCCCATAGAGGGCTATGATGAAAAAGGAAATATCCTCAGATGAAATCTGGAAAGAAGATTTCTGAGAAACTGCTTAGTGTTCTGTTAATTCATCTCACAGATTTACATCTGTATTTCGTGGATCTCTTTGCCAGCCTTATTTCTGTGGAATCTGAGAACAGATATTTCGGATCCCTTTGAAGACTATAGAGCCAAAGGAAATATCCTCCGATAACAAAGAGAAAGAAGCTTTCTGAGAAACTTCTTTGTGTTCTGTGAAATCATCTCACAGAGTTACAGCTTTCCCCTCAAGAAGCCTTTCGATAGGACAGTTCTTGTGGAATTGGCAACGTGATATTTGGAAGCCCATAGAGTGTTATGGTGAAAAAGGAAATATCCTCAGATGAAATCTGGAAAGAAGCTTTCTGAGAAACTGCTCTGTGATGTGTGACTTCCACTCACAGAGTTACATCTGTATTTCGTGGATCTCTTTGCTAGCCTTATTTCTGTGGAATCTGAGAACAGATAATTCGGATCCCTTTGAAGGCTATAGGGCCAAAGGAAATATCCTCCGATTACAAAGAGAAAGAAGCTTTCTGAGAAACTTCTTTTTGTTCTGTGAAATCATCTCACAGAGTTACAGCTTTCCACTCAAGAAGCCTTTCGCTAAGAGTTCTTGTGGAATTGGCAAAGTGATATTTGGAAGCCCATAGAGGGCTATGGAGAAAAAGGAAATATCCTCAGGTGAAATCTGGAAAGAAGCATTCTGAGAAACTGCTTAGTGTTCTGTGAATTTATCTCAAAGTGTTGCATCTGTATTTCCTAGATATCTTTGCTAGCCTTATTTCTGTGGAATCTGAGAACAGATATTTCGGATCCCTTTGAAGACTATAGGGCCAAAGGAAATATCCTCCGATAACAAAGAGAAAGAAGCTTTCTGAGAAACTTCTTTGTGTTCTGTGAAATCATCTCACGGAGTTACAGCTTTCCCCGCAAGAAGCCTTTCACTAAGACAGTTCTTGTGGAATTGGCAAAGTGATATTTTGAAGCCCATAGAGGGCTATGGTGAAAAAGAAAATATCCTCAGATGAAATCTGGAAAGAAGCTTTCTGAGAAACTGCTCTGTGATGTGTGACTTCCACTCACAGAGTTACATCTGTACTTCGTGGATCTCTTTGCTAGCCTTATTTCTGTGGTATCTGAGATCAGATATTTCGGATCCCTTTGAAGACTATAGGGCCAAAGGAAATATCCTCCGATAACAAAGAGAAAGAAGCTTTCTGAGAAACTTCTTTGTGTTCTGTGAAATCATTTCACAGAGATAAAGCTTTCCCCTCAAGAGGCCTTTCGCTAAGACAGTTCTTGAGGAATTGGCAAAGTGATATTTGGAAGCCCTTAGGAGGCTACGGTGAAAAAGGAAATATCCTCAGATGAAATCTGGAAAGAAGCTTTCTGAGAAACTGCTCTGTGATGTGTGACTTCCACTCACAGAGTTACATCTGTATTTCGTGGATCTCTTTGCCAGCCTTATTTCTGTGGAATCTGGGAACAGATATTTCGGATCCCTTTGAAGAATATAGGGCCAAAGGAAATATCCTCCGATAACAAAGAGAAAGAAGCTTTCTGAGAAACTTCTTTGTGATCGGCGAAATCATCTCACAGAGTTACAGCTTTCCCCTCAAGAAGCCTTTCTCTAAGAGTTCTTGTGGAATTGGCAAAGTGATATTTGGATGCCCATAGAGGGCTATGGTGAAAAAGGAAATATCCTCAGATGAAATCTGGAAAGAAGCTTTCTGAGAAACTGCTTAGTGTTCTATTAATTCATCTCACAGTGTTACATCTGTATTTCGTGGATCTCTTTGCTAGCCTTATTTCTGTAGAATCTGAGAACAGATATTTCGGATCCTTTTTAAGACTATAGGGCCAAAAGAAATATCCTCCGTTAACAAAGAGAAAGAAGCTTTCTGAGAAAGTTCTTTGTGTTCTGTGAAATCATCTCACAGAGTTACAGCTTTCCACTCAAGAAGTCTTTCGCGAAGACAGTTCTTTTGGAATTGGAAAAGTGATATTTGGAAGCCCATAGAGGGCTATGGTGAAAAAGGAAATATCCTCAGATGAAATCTGGAAAGAAGTTTTCTGAGAAACTGATTAGTGTTCTGTTAATTCATCTCACAGCGTTACATCTGTATTTCCTTGATCTATATGCTAGCCTTATTTCTGTGGAATCTGAGAACAGATATTTCGGATCCCTTTGAAGACTATAGGGCCAAAGGAAATATCTTCCGATAACAAAGAGAAAGAAGCTTTCTGAGAAACTTCTTTGTGTTCTGTGAAATCATTTCACAGAGTTACAGCTTTCCCCTCAAGAGACCTTTCGCTAAAACAGTTCTTGGGGAATTGGCAAAGTGATATTTGGAAGCCCTTAGGGGGCTATGGTGAAAAAGGAAATATCCTCAGATGAAATCTGGAAAGAAGCTTTCTGAGAAACTGCTCTGTGATGTGTGACTTCCACTCACAGAGTTACATCTGTATTTCGTGGATCTCTTTGCCAGCCTTATTTCTGTGGAATCTGAGAACAGATATTTCGGATCCCTTTGAAGACTATAGGGCCAAAGGGAATATCCTCCGATAACAAAGAGAAAGAAGCTTTCTGAGAAACTTCTTTGTGTTCTGTGAAATCATCTCACAGAGTTACAGCTTTCCACTCAAGAAGTCTTTCGCGAAGACAGTTCTTTTGGAATTGGAAAAGTGATATTTGGAAGCCCATAGAGGGCTATGGTGAAAAAGGAAATATCCTCAGATGAAATCTGGAAAGAAGTTTTCTGAGAAACTGATTAGTGTTCTGTTAATTCATCTCACAGCGTTACATCTGTATTTCGTTGATCTATATGCTAGCCTTGTTTCTGTGGAATCTGAGAACAGATATTCCGGATCCCTTTGAAGACTATAGGGCCAAAGGAAATATCCTCCGATAACAAAGAGAAAGAAGCTTTCTGAGAAACTTCTTTGTGTTCTGTGAAATCATTTCACAGAGTTACAGCTTTCCCCTCAAGAGACCTTTCGCTAAGACAGTTCTTGAAGAATTGGCAAAGTGATACTTGGAAGCCCTTAGGGGGTATGGTGAAAAAGGAAATATCCTCAGATGAAATCTGGAAAGAAGCTTTCTGAGAAACTGCTCTGTGATGTGTGACTTCCACTCACAGAGTTACATCTGTATTTCGTGGATTTCTTTGCCAGCCTTATTTCTGTGGAATCTGAGAACAGATATTTCGGATCCCTTTGAAGACTATAGGGCCAAAGGAAATATCCTCCGATAACAAAGAGAAAGAAGCTTTCTGAGAAACTTCTTTGTGTTCTGTGAAATCATCTCACAGAGTTACAGCTGTCCCCTCAAGAAGCCTTTCGATAGGACAGTTCTTGTGGAATTGGCAACGTGATATTTGGAAGCCCTTAGAGTGTTATGGTGAAAAAGAATATATCCTAAGATGAAATCTGGAATGAAGCTTTCTGAGAAACTGCTTAGTGTTCTGTGAATTCATCTCACAGAGTTACATCTGCATTTCGTGGATCTCTTTGCTAGCATTCTTTCTGTGGAATCTGAGAACAGATATTTCGGATCCCTTTGAAGACTCTAGTGCCAAAGGGAATATCCTCTGATAACAAAGAGAAAGAAGCTTTCTGTGAAACTTCTTTGTGTTCTGTGAAATCATCTCACAGAGTTACAACTTTCACCTCAAGAAGCCTTTCGCTAAGACATTTCTTTTGGAATTGGCAAAGTGATATTTGGAAGCCCATAGAGGGCTATGGTGAAAAAGGAAATATCCTCAGATGAAATCTGGGAAGAAGCTTTCTGAGAAACTGCTCTGTGATGTGTGACTTCCACTCAATGAGTTACATCTGTATTTCATGGATCTCTTTGCTAGCCTTATTTCTGTGGAATGTGAGAACAGATATTTCGGATCCCTTTGAAGACTATAGGGCCAAAGGAAATATCCTCCGATAACAAGAGAAAGAAGGTTTCTGAGAAACTTCTTTGTGTTCTGGGAAATCGTCTCACAGAGTTACAGCTTTACCCTCAGGAATCCTTTCGCTAAGACAGTTCTTGTGAAATTGGCAACGTGATATTTGGAAGCCCATAGAGGGCTATGGTGAAAAAGAAAATATCCTCAGATGAAATCTGGAAAGAAGCTTTCTGAGAAACGGATCTGTGATGTGTGACTTCCACTCACAGAGTTACATCTGTATTTCGTGGATCTCTTTGCTAGCCTTATTTCTGTGGAATCTGAGAACAGATATTTCGGATCCCTTTGAAGACTATAGGGCCAAAGGAAATATCCTCCGATAACAAAGAGAAAGAAGCTTTCTGAGAAACTTCTTTGTGTTCTGTGAAATCATCTCACAGAGTTACAGCTTTCCCCTCAAGAAGCCTATCCCCAAGACAGTTCTTGTGGAATTGGCAAAGTGATATTTGGAAGCTCATAGTGGGCTATGGTGAAAAAAGAAATATCCTCAGATGAAATCTGGAAAGAAACTTTCTGAGATTCTGCTATGTGATGTGTGACTTCCACTCACAGTGTTACAACTGCATTTAGTGGATCTCTTTGCTAGCCTTATTTCTGTGGAATCTGAGAAGAGATATTTCGCATCCCTTTGAAGACTATAGGGCCAAAGGAAATATCCTCCGATAACAAAGAGAAAGAAGCTTTCTGAGAAACTTCTTTGTGTTCTGTGAAAACATCTCACAGAATTACAGCTTTCCCCTCAAGAAGCCTTTCTCTAAGACAGTTCTTGTGGAATTGGCAATGTGATATTTGGAAGCTCATAGAGGGCTATGATGAAAAAGGAAATATCCTCAGATGAAATCTGGAAAGAAGATTTCTGAGAAACTGCTTAGTGTTCTATTAATTCATCTCACAGAGTTACATCTGTATTTCGTGGATCTCTTTGCCAGCCCTATTTCTGTGGAATCTGAGAACAGATATTTCGGATCCCTTTGAAGACTATCTGGTCAAAGGAAATATCCTCCGTTAACAAAGAGAAAGAAGCTTTCTGAGAAACTTCTTGGTGTTCTGTGAAATCATCTCACAGAGTTAAAGCTTTCCCCTCAAGAAGCCTTTCGATAGGACAGTTCTTGTGGAATTGGCAACGTGATATTTGGAAGCCCATAGAGTGTTATGGTGAAAAAGAAAATATCCTCAGATGAAATCTGGAAAGAAGCTTTCTGAGAAACTGCTCTGTGATGTGTGACTTCCACTCACAGAGTTACATCTGTATTTCGTGGATCTCTTTGCTAGCCTTATTTCTGTGGAATCTGAGAACAGATATTTCGGATCCCTTTGAAGACTATAGGGCCAAAGGAAATATCCTCCGATAACAAAGAGAAAGAAGCTTTCTGAGAAACTTCTTTGTGTTCTGTGAAATCATCTCACAGAGTTACAGCTTTCCACTCAAGAAACCTTGCGCTAAGAGTTCTTGTGGAATTGGCAAAGTGATATTTGGAAGCCCATAGAGGGCTATGGTGAAAAAGGAAATATCCTCAGATGAAATCTGGAAAGAAGCTTTCTGAGAAACTGCTTAGTGTTCTGTTAATTCATCTCAAAGTGTTACATCTGTATTTCCTAGATCTCTTTGCTAGCCTTATTTCTGTGGAATCTGAGAACAGATATTTCGGATCCCTTTGAAGACTATAGGGCCAAAGGAAATATCCTCCGATAACAAAGAGAAAGAAGCTTTCTGAGAAACTTCTTTGTGTTCTGTGAAATCATCTCACGGAGTTACAGCTTTCCCCGCAAGAAGCCTTTCACTAAGACAGTTCTTGTGGAATTGGCAAAGTGATATTTTGAAGCCTATAGAGGGCTATGGTGAAAAAGAAAATATCCTCAGATGAAATCTGGAAAGAAGCTTTCTGAGAAACTGCTCTGTGATGTGTGACTTCCACTCACAGAGTTACATCTGTACTTCGTGGATCTCTTTGCTAGCCTTATTTCTGTGGTATCTGAGGACAGATATTTCGGATCCCTTTGAAGACTATAGGGCCAAAGGAAATATCCTCCGATAACAAAGAGAAAGAAGCTTTCTGAGAAACTTCTTTGTGTTCTGTGAAATCATTTCACAGAGATAAAGCTTTCCCCTCAAGAGGCCTTTCGCTAAGACAGTTCTTGAGGAATTGGCAAAGTGATATTTGGAAGCCCTTAGGAGGCTACGGTGAAAAAGGAAATATCCTCAGATAAAATCTGGAAAGAAGCTTTCTGAGAAACTGCTCTGTGATGTGTGACTTCCACTCACAGAGTTACATCTGTATTTCGTGGATCTCTTTGCCAGCCTTATTTCTGTGGAATCTGAGAACAGATATTTCGGATCCCTTTGAAGACTATAGGGCCAAAGGAAATATCCTCCGATAACAAAGAGAAAGAAGCTTTCTGAGAAACTTCTTTGTGTTCTGTGAAATCATCTCACAGAGTTACAGCTTTCCCCTCAAGAAGCCTTTCGATAGGACAGTTCTAGTGGAATTGGCAACGTGATATTTGGAAGCCCATAGAGTGTTATGGTGAAAAAGAAAATATCCTAAGATGAAATCTGGAATGAAGCTTTCTGAGAAACTGCTTAGTGTTCTGTTAATTCATCTCACAGTGTTACAACTGCATTTCGTGGATCTCTTTGCTAGCCTTATTTCTGTGGAATCTGAGAAGAGATATTTCGCATCCCTTTGAAGACTATAGGGCCAAAGGAAATATCCTCCGATAACAAAGAGAAAGAAGCTTTCTGAGAAACTTCTTTGTGTTCTGTGAAAACATCTCACAGAATTACAGCCTTCCCCTCAAGAAGCCTTTCTCTAAGACAGTTCTTGTGGAATTGGCAATGTGATATTTGGAAGCTCATAGTGGGCTATGATGAAAAAGGAAATATCCTCAGATGAAATCTGGAAAGAAGATTTCTGAGAAACTGCTTAGTGTTCTGTTAATTCATCTCACAGAGTTACATATGTATTTCGTGGATCTCTTTGCCAGCCCTATTTCTGTGGAATCTGAGAACAGATATTTCGGATCCCTTTGAAGACTATCTGGTCAAAGGAAATATCCTCCGTTAACAAAGAGAAAGAAGCTTTCTGAGAAACTTCTTGGTGTTCTGTGAAATCATCTCACAGAGTTACAGCTTTACCCTCAAGAAGCCTTTTGATGTTACAGTTCTTGTGGAATTGGCAACGTGATATTTGGAAGCCCATAGAGTGTTATGGTGAAAAAGAAAATATCCTCAGATGAAATCTGGAAAGAAGCTTTCTGAGAAACTGCTCTGTGATGTGTGACTTCCACTCACAGAGTTACATCTGTATTTCGTGGATCTCTTTGCTAGCCTTATTTCTGTGGAATCTGAGAACAGATATTTCGGATCCCTTTGAAGACTATAGGGCCAAAGGAAATATCCTCCGATAACAAAGAGAAAGAAGCTTTCTGAGAAACTTCTTTGTGTTCTGTGAAATCATCTCACAGAGTTACAGCTTTCCACTCAAGAAGCCTTTCACTAAGAGTTCTTGTGGAATTGGCAAAGTGATATTTGGAAGCCCATAGAGGGCTATGGTGAAAAAGGAAATATCCTCAGATGAAATCTGGAAAGAAGCTTTCTGAGAAACTGCTTAGTGTTCTGTTAATTCATCTCAAAGTGTTACATCTGTATTTCCTAGATCTCTTTGCTAGCCTTATTACTGTGGAATCTGAGAACAGATATTTCGGATCCCTTTGAAGACTATAGGGCCAAAGGAAATATCCTCCGATAACAAAGAGAAAGAAGCTTTCTGAGAAACTTCTTTGTGTTCTGTGAAATCATCTCACGGAGTTACAGCTTTCCCCGCAAGAAGCCTTTCACTAAGACAGTTCTTGTGGAATTGGCAAAGTGATATTTTGAAGCCTATAGAGGGCTATGGTGAAAAAGAAAATATCCTCAGATGAAATCTGGAAAGAAGCTTTCTGAGAAACTGCTCTGTGATGTGTGACTTCCACTCACAGAGTTACATCTGTACTTCGTGGATCTCTTTGCTAGCCTTATTTCTGTGGTATCTGAGGACAGATATTTCGGATCCCTTTGAAGACTATAGGGCCAAAGGAAATATCCTCCGATAACAAAGAGAAAGAAGCTTTCTGAGAAACTTCTTTGTGTTCTGTGAAATCATTTCACAGAGATAAAGCTTTCCCCTCAAGAGGCCTTTCGCTAAGACAGTTCTTGAGGAATTGGCAAAGTGATATTTGGAAGCCCTTAGGAGGCTACGGTGAAAAAGGAAATATCCTCAGATGAAATCTGGAAAGAAGCTTTCTGAGAAACTGCTCTGTGATGTGTGACTTCCACTCACAGAGTTACATCTGTATTTCGTGGATCTCTTTGCCAGCCTTATTTCTGTGGAATCTGAGAACAGATATTTCGGATCCCTTTGAAGACTATAGGGCCAAAGGAAATATCCTCCGATAACAAAGAGAAAGAAGCTTTCTGAGAAACTTCTTTGTGTTCTGTGAAATCATCTCACAGAGTTACAGCTTTCCCCTCAAGAAGCCTTTCGATAGGACAGTTCTTGTGGAATTGGCAACGTGATATTTGGAAGCCCATAGAGTGTTATGGTGAAAAAGAAAATATCCTAAGATGAAATCTGGAATGAAGCTTTCTGAGAAACTGCTTAGTGTTCTGTTAATTCATCTCACAGTGTTACAACTGCATTTCGTGGATCTCTTTGCTAGCCTTATTTCTGTGGAATCTGAGAAGAGATATTTCGCATCCCTTTGAAGACTATAGGGCCAAAGGAAATATCCTCCGATAACAAAGAGAAAGAAGCTTTCTGAGAAACTTCTTTGTGTTCTGTGAAAACATCTCACAGAATTACAGCTTTCCCCTCAAGAAGCCTTTCTCTAAGACAGTTCTTGTGGAATTGGCAATGTGATATTTGGAAGCTCATAGAGGGCTATGATGAAAAAGGAAATATCCTCAGATGAAATCTGGAAAGAAGATTTCTGAGAAACTGCTTAGTGTTCTGTTAATTCATCTCACAGAGTTACATCTGTATTTCGTGGATCTCTTTGCCACCCCTATTTCTGTGGAATCTGAGAACAGATATTTCGGATCCCTTTGAAGACTATCTGGTCAAAGGAAATATCCTCCGTTAACAAAGAGAAAGAAGCTTTCTGAGAAACTTCTTGGTGTTCTGTGAAATCATCTCACAGAGTTACAGCTTTCCCCTCAAGAAGCCTTTCGATAGGACAGTTCTTGTGGAATTGGCAACGTGATATTTGGAAGCCCATAGACTGTTATGGTGAAAAAGAAAATATCCTCAGATGAAATCTGGAAAGAAGCTTTCTGAGAAACTGCTCTGTGATGTGTGACTTCCACTCACAGAGTTACATCTGTATTTCGTGGATCTCTTTGCTAGCCTTATTTCTGTGGAATCTGAGAACAGATATTTCGGATCCCTTTGAAGACTATAGGGCCAAAGGAAATATCCTCCGATAACAAAGAGAAAGAAGCTTTCTGAGAAACTTCTTTGTGTTCTGTGAAATCATCTCACAGAGTTACAGCTTTCCACTCAAGAAGCCTTTCGCTAAGAGTTCTTGTGGAATTGGCAAAGTGATATTTGGAAGCCCATAGAGGGCTATGGTGAAAAAGGAAATATCCTCAGATGAAATCTGGAAAGAAGCTTTCTGAGAAACTGCTTAGTGTTCTGTTAATTCATCTCAAAGTGTTACATCTGTATTTCCTAGATCTCTTTGCTAGCCTTATTTCTGTGGAATCTGAGAACAGATATTTCGGATCCCTTTGAAGACTATAGGGCCAAAGGAAATATCCTCCGATAACAAAGAGAAAGAAGCTTTCTGAGAAACTTCTTTGTGTTCTGTGAAATCATCTCACGGAGTTACAGCTTTCCCCGCAAGAAGCCTTTCGCTAAGACAGTCCTTGTGGAATTGGCAAAGTGATATTTTGAAGCCCATAGAGGGCTATGGTGAAAAAGAAAATATCCTCAGATGAAATCTGGAAAGAAGCTTTCTGAGAAACTGCTCTGTGATGTGTGACTTCCACTCACAGAGTTACATCTGTACTTTGTGGATCTCTTTGCTAGCCTTATTTCTGTGGTATCTGAGGACAGATATTTCGGATCCCTTTGAAGACTATAGGGCCAAAGGAAATATCCTCCGATAACAAAGAGAAAGAAGCTTTCTGGGAAACTTCTTTGTGTTCTGTGAAATCATTTCACAGAGATAAAGCTTTCCCCTCAAGAAGCCTTTCGCTAGGACAGTTCTTGAGGAATTGGCAAAGTGATATTTGGAAGCCCTTAGGAGGCTACGGTGAAAAAGGAAATATCCTCAGATGAAATCTGGAAAGAAGTTTTCTGAGAAACTGCTCTGTGATGTGTGACTTCCACTCACAGAGTTACATCTGTATTTCGTGGATCTCTTTGCCAGCCTTATTTCTGTGGAATCTGAGAACAGATATTTCGGATCCCTTTGAAGACTATAGGGCCAAAGGAAATATCCTCCGATAACAAAGAGAAAGAAGCTTTCTGAGAAACTTCTTTGTGTTCTGTGAAATCATCTCACAGAGTTACAGCTTTCCCCTCAAGAAGCCTTTCGATAGGACAGTTCTTGTGGAATTGGCAACGTGATATTTGGAAGCCCGTAGAGTGTTATGGTGAAAAAGAAAATATCCTAAGATGAAATCTGGAATGAAGCTTTCTGAGAAACTGCTTAGTGTTCTGTTAATTCATCTCACAGAGTTACATCTGCATTTCGTGGATCTCTTTGCTAGCCTTCTTTCTGTGGAATCTGAGAACAGATATTTCGGATCCCTTTGAAGACTCTAGGGCCAAAGGGAATATCCTCTGATAACAAAGAGAAAGAAGCTTTCTGTGAAACTTCTTTGTGTTCTGTGAAATCATCTCACAGAGTTACAACTTTCCCCTAAAGAAGCCTTTCGCTAAGACATTTCTTTTGGAATTGGCAAAGTGATATTTGGAAGCCCATAGAGGGCTATGGTGAAAAAGGAAATATCCTCAGATGAAATCTGGGAAGAAGCTTTCTGAGAAACTGCTCTGTGATGTGTGACTTCCACTCAATGAGTTACATCTGTATTTCATGGATCTCTTTGCTAGCCTTATTTCTGTGGAATGTGAGAACAGATATTTCGGATCCATTTGAAGACTATAGGGCCAAAGGAAATATCCTCCGATAACAAGAGAAAGAAGGTTTCTGAGAAACTTCTTTGTGTTCTGTGAAATCATTTCACAGAGATAAAGCTTTCCCCTCAAGAGGCCTTTCGCTAAGACAGTTCTTGAGGAATTGGCAAAGTGATATTTGGAAGCCCTTAGGAGGCTACGGTGAAAAAGGAAATATCCTCAGATGAAATCTGGAAAGAAGCTTTCTGAGAAACTGCTCTGTGATGTGTGACTTCCACTCACACAGTTACATCTGTATTTCGTGGATCTCTTTGCCAGCCTTATTTCTGTGGAATCTGAGAACAGATATTTCGGATCCCTTTGAAGACTATAGGGCCAAAGGAAATATCCTCCGATAACAAAGAGAAAGAAGCTTTCTGAGAAACTTCTTTGTGTTCTGTGAAATCATCTCACAGAGTTACAGCTTTCCCCTCAAGAAGCCTTTCGATAGGACAGTTCTTGTGGAATTGGCAACGTGATATTTGGAAGCCCATAGAGTGTTATGGTGAAAAAGAAAATATCCTAAGATGAAATCTGGAATGAAGCTTTCTGAGAAACTGCTTAGTGTTCTGTTAATTCATCTCACAGTGTTACAACTGCATTTCGTGGATCTCTTTGCTAGCCTTATTTCTGTGGAATCTGAGAAGAGATATTTCGCATCCCTTTGAAGACTATAGGGCCAAAGGAAATATCCTCCGATAACAAAGAGAAAGAAGCTTTCTGAGAAACTTCTTTGTGTTCTGTGAAAACATCTCACAGAATTACAGCTTTCCCCTCAAGAAGCCTTTCTCTAAGACAGTTCTTGTGGAATTGGCAATGTGATATTTGGAAGCTCATAGAGGGCTATGATGAAAAAGGAAATATCCTCAGATGAAATCTGGAAAGAAGATTTCTGAGAAACTGCTTAGTGTTCTGTTAATTCATCTCACAGAGTTACATCTGTATTTCTTGGATCTCTTTGCCAGCCCTATTTCTGTGGAATCTGAGAACAGATATTTCGGATCCCTTTGAAGACTATCTGGTCAAAGGAAATATCCTCCGTTAACAAACAGAAAGAAGCTTTCTGAGAAACTTCTTGGTGTTCTGTGAAATCATCTCACAGAGTTACAGCTTTCCCCTCAAGAAGCCTTTCGATAGGACAGTTCTTGTGGAATTGGCAACGTGATATTTGGAAGCCCATAGAGTGTTATGGTGAAAAAGAAAATATCCTCAGATGAAATCTGGAAAGAAGCTTTCTGAGAAACTGCTCTGTGATGTGTGACTTCCACTCACAGAGTTACATCTGTATTTCGTGGATCTCTTTGCTAGCCTTATTTCTGTGGAATCTGAGAACAGATATTTCGGATCCCTTTGAAGACTATAGGGCCAAAGGAAATATCCTCCGATAACAAAGAGAAAGAAGCTTTCTGAGAAACTTCTTTGTGTTCTGTGAAATCATCTCACAGAGTTACAGCTTTCCACTCAAGAAGCCTTTCGCTAAGAGTTCTTGTGGAATTGGCAAAGTGATATTTGGAAGCCCATAGAGGGCTATGGTGAAAAAGGAAATATCCTCAGATGAAATCTGGAAAGAAGCTTTCTGAGAAACTGCTTAGTGTTCTGTTAATTCATCTCAAAGTGTTACATCTGTATTTCCTAGATCTCTTTGCTAGCCTTATTTCTGTGGAATCTGAGAACAGATATTTCGGATCCCTTTGAAGACTATAGGGCCAAAGGAAATATCCTCCGATAACAAAGAGAAAGAAGATTTCTGAGAAACTTCTTTGTGTTCTGTGAAATCATCTCACGGAGTTACAGCTTTCCCCGCAAGAAGCCTTTCACTAAGACAGTTCTTGTGGAATTGGCAAAGTGATATTTTGAAGCCCATAGAGGGCTATGGTGAAAAAGAAAATATCCTCAGATGAAATCTGGAAAGAAGCTTTCTGAGAAACTGCTCTGTGATGTGTGACTTCCACTCACAGAGTTACATCTGTACTTCGTGGATCTCTTTGCTAGCCTTATTTCTGTGGTATCTGAGGACAGATATTTCGGATCCCTTTGAAGACTATAGGGCCAAAGGAAATATCCTCCGATAACAAAGAGAAAGAAGCTTTCTGGGAAACTTCTTTGTGTTCTGTGAAATCATTTCACAGAGATAAAGCTTTCCCCTCAAGAGGCCTTTCGCTAAGACAGTTCTTGAGGAATTGGCAAAGTGATATTTGGAAGCCCTTAGGAGGCTACGGTGAAAAAGGAAATATCCTCAGATGAAATCTGGAAAGAAGCTTTCTGAGAAACTGCTCTGTGATGTGTGACTTCCACTCACAGAGTTACATCTGTATTTCCTGGATCTCTTTGCCAGCCTTATTTCTGTGGAATCTGAGAACAGATATTTCGGATCCCTTTGAAGACTATAGGGCCAAAGGAAATATCCTCCTAACAAAGAGAAAGAAGCTTTCCGAGAAACTTCTTTGTGTTCTGTGAAATCATCTCACAGAGTTACAGCTTTCCCCTCAAGAAGCCTTTCGATAGGACAGTTCTTGTGGAATTGGCAACGTGATATTTGGAAGCCCATAGAGTGTTATGGTGAAAAAGAAAATATCCTAAGATGAAATCTGGAATGAAGCTTTCTGAGAAACTGCTTAGTGTTCTGTTAATTCATCTCACAGAGTTACATCTGCATTTCGTGGATCTCTTTGCTAGCCTTCTTTCTGTGGAATCTGAGAACAGATATTTCGGATCCCTTTGAAGACTCTAGGGCCAAAGGGAATATCCTCTGATAACAAAGAGAAAGAAGCTTTCTGTGAAACTTCTTTGTGTTCTGTGAAATCATCTCACAGAGTTACAACTTTCCCCTAAAGAAGCCTCTCGCTAGGACATTTCTTTTGGAATTGGCAAAGTGATATTTGGAAGCCCATAGAGGACTATGGTGAAAAAGGAAATATCCTCAGATGAAATCTGGGAAGAAGCTTTCTGAGAAACTGCTCTGTGATGTGTGACTTCCACTCAATGAGTTACATCTGTATTTCATGGATCTCTTTGCTAGCCTTATTTCTGTGGTATGTGAGAACAGATATTTCGGATCCCTTTGAAGACTATAGGGCCAAAGGAAATATCCTCCGATAACAAGAGAAAGAAGGTTTCTGAGAAACTTCTTTGTGTTCTGGGAAATCGTCTCACAGAGTTACAGCTTTACCCTCAGGAATCCTTTCGCTAAGACAGTTCTTGTGAAATTGGCAACGTGATATTTGGAAGCCCATAGAGGGCTATGGTGAAAAAGAAAATATCCTATGATGAAATCTGGAAAGAAGCTTTCTGAGAAACTGATCTGTGATGTATGACTTCCACTCACAGAGTTACATCTGTATTTCGTGGATCTCTTTGCTAGCCTTATTTCTGTGGAATCTGAGAACAGATATTTCGGATCCCTTTGAAGACTATAGGGCCAAAGGAAATATCCTCCGATAACAAAGAGAAAGAAGCTTTCTGAGAAACTTCTTTGTGTTCTGTGAAATCATCTCACAGAGTTACAGCTTTCCCCTCAAGAAGCCTATCACCAAGACAGTTCTTGTGGAATTGGCAAAGTGATATTTGGAAGCCCATAGAGGGCTATGGTGAAAAAGGAAATATCCTCAGATGAAATCTGGAAAGAAGCTTTCTGAGAAACTGCTTAGTGTTCTGTGAATTCATCTCAAAATGTTACATCTGTATTTCCTAGATTTCTTTGCTAGCCTTATTTCTGTGGAATCTGAGAACAGATATTTCGGATCCCTTTGAAGACTATAGGGCCAAAGGAAATATCCTCCGATAACAAAGAGAAAGAAGCTTTCTGAGAAACTTCTTTGTGTTCTGTGAAATCATCTCACGGAGTTACAGCTTTCCCCGCAAGAAGCCTTTCACTAAGACAGTTCTTGTGGAATTGGCAAAGTGATATTTTGAAGCCCATAGAGGGCTATGGTGAAAAAGAAAATATCCTCAGTGAAATCTGGAAAGAAGCTTTCTGAGAAACTGCTCTGTGATGTGTGACTTCCACTCACAGAGTTACATCTGTATTTCGTGGATCTCTTTGCCAGCCTTATTTCTGTGGAATCTGAGAACAGATATTTCGGATCCCTTTGAAGAATATAGGGCCAAAGGAAATATCCTCCGATAACAAAGAGAAAGAAACTTTCTGAGAACTACTTTGTGTTCTGTGAAATCATCTCACAGAGTTACAGCATTCCACTCAAGAAACCTTTCGCTAAGAGTTCCTGTGGAATTGGCAAAGTGATATTTGGAAGCCCATAGAGGGCTATGGTGAAAAAGGAAATATCCTCAGATGAAATCTGGAAAGAAGCTTTCTGAGAAACTGCTTAGTGTTCTGTGAATTCATCTCAAAGAGTTACATCTGTATTTCCTAGATCTCTTTGCTAGCCTTATTTCTGTGGAATCTGAGAACAGATATTTCGGATCCCTTTGAAGACTATATGGCCAAAGGAAATATCCTCCGATAACAAAGAGAAATAAGCTTTCTGAGAAACTTCTTTGTGTTCTGTGAAATCATCTCACTGAGTTACAGCTTTCCCCGCAAGAAGCCTTTCGCTAAGACAGTTCTTGAGGAATTGGCAAAGTGATATTTGGAAGCCCTTAGGAGGCTACGGTGAAAAAGGAAATACCCTCAGATGAAATCTGGAAAGAAGCTTTCTGAGAAACTGCTCTTTGATGTGTGACTTCCACTCACAGAGTTACATCTGTATTTCGTGGATCTCTTTGCCAGCCTTATTTCTGTGGAATCTGAGAACAGATATTTCGGATCCCTTTGAAGAATATAGGGCCAAAGGAAATATCCTCCGATAACAAAGAGAAAGAAGCTTTCTGAGAAACTTCTTTGTGTTCGGCGAAATCATCTCACAGAGTTACAGCTTTCCCCTCAAGAAGCCTTTCTCTAAGAGTTCTTGTGGAATTGGCAAAGTGATATTTGGATGCCCATAGAGGGCTATGGTGAAAAAGGAAATATCCTAAGATGAAATCTTTAAAGAAGCTTTCTGAGAAACTGCTTAGTGTTCTGTTAATTCATCTCACAGTGTTACATCTGTATTTCGTGGATCTCTTTGCTAGCCTTATTTCTGTAGAATCTGAGAACAGATATTTCGGATCCTTTTTAACACTATAGGGCCTAAATAAATATCCTCCGTTAACAAAGAGAAAGAAGCTTTCTGAGAAACTTCTTTGTGTTCTGTGAAATCATGTCACAGAGATACAGCTTTCCCCTCAAGAAGCCTTTCGCTAAGACAGATCTTGTGGAACTGGCAAAGAGATATTTGGAAGCCCATAGATGGCTATGGTTAAAAAGGAAATATCCTAAGATGTAATCTTGGAAGAAGCTTTCTGAGAAACTACTCTGTGATGTGTGACTTCCACTCACAGAGTTACATCTGTATTTCGTGGATCTCTTTGCTAGCCTTATTTCTGTGGAATCTGAGAACAGATATTTCGAGTCCCTTTGAAGATTACAGAGAAAAGAAAGTATCCTCCGATAACAAAGAGAAAGAAGCTTTCTTAGAAACTTCTTTGTGTTCTGTGAAATCATTTCACAGAGTTACAGCTTTCCCCTCAAGACGCCTTTCGCTGAGACAGTTCTTGTGGAATAGGCAAAGTGATATTTGGAAGCCAATAGAGGGCTATGGTGAAAAAGAAAATATCCTCAGATGAAATCCGGAAAGAAGCTTTCTGCGAAACTGATCTGTGATGTGCGACTTCCACTCACAGAGTTACATCTGTACTTCGTGGATCTCTTTGCTAGCCTTATTTCTGTGGAATCTGAGAATAGATATTTCGGATCCCTTTGAAGACTATAGGGCCAAAGGAAACATCCTCCGATAACAAAGAAAAAGAAGCTTTCTGAGAAACTTCTTTGTGTTCTGTGAAATCATCTCACAGAGTTACAGCTTTCCCCTCAAGAAGACTTTCGCTAAGACATTTCTTGTGGAATTGGCCAAGTGATATTTGGAAGCCCCTAGAGGGCTTTTGTGAAAAAGGAAATATCCTCAGATGAAATCTTGAAAGAATCTTTCTGAGAAACTGCTTAGTGTTCTGTTAATTCATCTCACAGTGTTACATCTGTATTTCGTGGATCTCTTTGCTAGCCTTATTTCTGTAGAATCTGAGAACAGATATTTCGGATCCTTTTTAACACTATAGGGCCTAAATAAATATCCTCCGTTAACAAAGAGAAAGAAGCTTTCTGAGAAACTTCTTTGTGTTCTGTGAAATCATGTCACAGAGATACAGCTTTCCCCTCAAGAAGCCTTTCGCTAAGACAGATCTTGTGGAACTGGCAAAGAGATATTTGGAAGCCCATAGATGGCTATGGTTAAAAAGGAAATATCCTAAGATGTAATCTTGGAAGAAGCTTTCTGAGAAACTACTCTGTGATGTGTGACTTCCACTCACAGAGTTACATCTGTATTTCGTGGATCTCTTTGCTAGCCTTATTTCTGTGGAATCTGAGAACAGATATTTCGAGTCCCTTTGAAGATTACAGAGAAAAGAAAGTATCCTCCGATAACAAAGAGAAAGAAGCTTTCTTAGAAACTTCTTTGTGTTCTGTGAAATCATTTCACAGAGTTACAGCTTTCCCCTCAAGACGCCTTTCGCTGAGACAGTTCTTGTGGAATAGGCAAAGTGATATTTGGAAGCCAATAGAGGGCTATGGTGAAAAAGAAAATATCCTCAGATGAAATCCGGAAAGAAGCTTTCTGCGAAACTGATCTGTGATGTGTGACTTCCACTCACAGAGTTACATCTGTACTTCGTGGATCTCTTTGCTAGCCTTATTTCTGTGGAATCTGAGAATAGATATTTCGGATCCCTTTGAAGACTATAGGGCCAAAGGAAACATCCTCCGATAACAAAGAAAAAGAAGCTTTCTGAGAAACTTCTTTGTGTTCTGTGAAATCATCTCACAGAGTTACAGCTTTCCCCTCAAGAAGACTTTCGCTAAGACATTTCTTGTGGAATTGGCCAAGTGATATTTGGAAGCCCCTAGAGGGCTTTTGTGAAAAAGGAAATATCCTCAGATGAAATCTTGAAAGAATCTTTCTGAGAAACTGCTTTGTGTTCTGTTAATTCATCTCACAGTGTTACATCTGTATTTCGTGGATCTCTTTGCTACCCTTATGTCTGTGGAATCTGAGAACAGATATTTCGGATCCCTTTGAAGACTATAGGGCCAAAGGAAATATCCTCCGATAACAAAGAGAAAGAAGCTTTGTGAGAAACTTCTTTGTGTTCTGTGAAATCATTTCACAGAGTTACATCTTTCCCCTCAAGAGGCCTTTCGCTAAGACAGTTCTTGAGAAATTGGCAAAGTGATATTTGGAAGCCCTTAGGGGGCTATCGTGAAAAAGGAAATATCCTCAGAAGAAATCTGGAAAGAAGCTTTCTGAGAAACTGCTCTGTGATGTGTGACTTCCACTCACAGAGTTACATGTGTATTTCGTGGATCTCTTTGCCAGCCTTATTTCTGTGGAATCTGAGAACAGATATTTCGGATCCCTTTGAAGAATATAGGGCCAAAGGAAATATCCTCCGATAACAAAGAGAAAGAAGCTTTCTGAGAAACTTCTTTGTGTTCTGTGAAATCATCTCACAGAGTTACAGCTTTCCACTCAAGAAGTCTTTCGCGAAGACAGTTCTTTTGGAATTGGTAAAGTGATATTTGGAAGCCCATAGAGTGTTATGGTGAAAAAGAAAATATCCTAAGATGAAATCTGGAATGAAGCTTTCTGTGAAACTGCTTAGTGTTCTGTTAATTCACCTCACAGAGTTACATCTGTATTTCCTAGATCTCTTTGCTAGCCTTATTTCTGTGGAATCTGAGAACAGATATTTCGGATCCCTTTGAAGAATATAGGGCCAAAGGAAACATCCTCCGATAACAAAGAGAAAGAAGCTTTCTGAGAAACTTGTTTTTGTTCTAGGAAATCATCATACAGAGTTACAGCTTTCCCCTCAAGAAGCCTTTCGATAAGACAGTTCTTGTGGATTTGGCAAAGTGATATTTGGAAGCCCATAGAGGGCTAAGGTGAAAAAGGAAATATCCTCAGATGAAATCTGGAAAGAAGCTTTCTGAGAATCTGCTATGTGATGTGTGACTTCCACTCACAGTGTTACATCTGCATTTCGTGGATCTCTTTGCTAGCCTTATTTCTGTGAAATCTGAGAAGAGATATTTCGGATCCCTTTGAAGACATTAGGGCCAAAGGAAATATCCTCCGATAACAAAGAGAAAGAAGCTTTCTGAGAAACTACTTTGTGTTCTGTGAAATCATTTCACAGAGTTACAGCTTTCCCCTCAAGAGGCCTTTCGCTAAGACAGTTCTTGAGGAATTGGCAATGTGATATTTGGAAGCCCTTGGGGGGCTATGGTGAAAAAAGAAATATCCTCAGAAGAAATCTGGAAAGAAGCTTTCTGAGAAACTGCTCCGTGATGTGTGACTTCCACTCACAGAGTTTCATCTGTATTTCGTGGATCTCTTTGCCAGCCTTATTTCTGTGGAATCTGAGAACAGATATTTCGGATCCCTTTGAAAAATATAGGGCCAAAGGATATATCCTCCGATAACAAAGAGAAAGAAGCTTTCTGAGAAACTCCTTTGTGTTCTGTGAAATCATCTCACAGAGTTACAGCTTTCCCCTCAAGAAGCCTTTCGATAGGACAGTTTTTGTGGAATTGGCAACGTGATATTTGGAAGCCCTTAGAGTGTTATGGTGAAAAAGAAAATATCCTAAGATGAAATCTGGAAAGAAGCTTTCTGAGAAATTGCTTAGTGTTCTGTTAGTTCATCTCACAGAGTTACATCTGAATTTCGTGGATCTCTTTGCTAGCCTTATTTCTGTGGAATCTGAGAACAGATATTTCGGATCCCTTTGAAGACTATAAGGCCAAAGGAAATATCCTCCGATAACAAAGAGCAAGGAGCTTTCTGAGAAACTTCTTTGTGTTCTGTGAAATCATTTCACAGAGCTACAGCTTCCCCCTCAGAAGCGTTTCGCGAAGACAGTTCTTGGGTATTGACAAAGTGATATTTGGAAGCCCATAGAGGGCTATGGTGAAAAAGGAAATATCCTCAGTTGAAATCTGGAAAGAAGATTTCTGAGAAACTGCTTTGTGTTCTGTTAATTCATCTCACAGAGTTACATCTGCATTTCCTGGATCTCTTTGCTAGCATTTTTTCTGTGGAATCTGAGTACATATATTTCGGATCCCTTTGAAGACTATAGGGCCAAAGGAAATATCCTCCAAAAACAAAGAGAAAGAAGCTTTCTGAGAAACTTGTTTGTGTTCTAGGAAATCATCTTACAGAGTTACAGGTTTTCCATCAAGAAGCATTTCACTAAGAGTTCTTTGGAATTGGCAAAGTGATATTTGGAAGCCCATAGAGGGCTATGGTGAAAAAGGAAATATCCTCAGATGAAATCTGGAAAGAAGGTTTCTGAGAAACTGCTTAGTGTTCTGTTAATTCATCTCACAGAGTTACATCTGTATTTCATGGATCTCTTTGCTAGCCTTATTTCTGTGGAATCTGAGAACAGATATTTCCAATCCCTTTGAAGAGTACAGGGAAAAGGAAGTATCCTCCGATAACAAAGAGAAAGAAGCTTTCTGGGAAACTTCTTTGTGTTCTGTGAAATCATTTCACAGAGTTACAGCTTTCCCCTCAAGAGGCCTTTCGCTAAGATAGTTCTTGTGGAATAGGCAAAGTGATATTTGGAAGCCAATAGAGGGCTATGGTGAAAAAGAAAATATCCTCAGATGAAATCTGGAAAGAAGCTTTCTGAGAAACTGATCTGTGACGTGTGACTTCCACTCACAGAGTTACATCTGTACTTCGTGGATCTCTTTGCTAGCCTTATTTCTGTGGAATCTGAGAACAGATATTTCGGATCCCTATGAAGACTATAGGGCCAAAGGAAATATCCTCCGATAATAAAGAGAAAGAAGGTTTCTGGGAAACTTCTTTGTGTTCTGTGAAATCATTTCACAGAGTTACAGCTTTTCGCTCAAGAAGTCTTTCGCTAAAACAGTTCTTGTGGAATTGGCAGAGTGATATTTGGATGCCCAAAGAGTGTTATGGTGAAAAAGAAAATATCCTCAGATGAAATCTGGAAAGAAGCATTCTGAGAAACTGCTTAGTGTTCTGTTAATTCATCTCACAGAGTATCATCTGTATTTCGTGGATCTCTTTGCTAGCCTTATTTTGTGGAATCTGAGAACAGATATTTCGGATCCCTTTGAAGACTGTAGGGCCAAAGGAAATATCCTCCGATAACAAAGAGAAAGAAGCTTTCTGAGAAACTTCTTTGTGTTCTGTGAAATCATGTCACAGAGTTACAGCTTTCCACTCAGGAAGCCTTTCGCTAAGACAGTTCTTGTGGATATTGGCAAAGTGATATTTGGAAGCCCATAGAGGTCTATGGTGAAAAAGGAAATATCCTCAGATGAAATCTGGAAAGAAGCTTTCTGAGAAACTGCTCTGTGATGTGTGACTTCCACTCACAGAGTTTCATCTGTATTTCGTGGATCTCTTTCCTAGCCTTATTTCTGCAGAATCTGAGAACAGATATTTCGAATCCCTTTGAAGAGTACAGGGTCAAAGGAAATATCCTCCGATAACAAAGAGAAAAAAGCTTTCTGAGAAACTTTTTTGTGTTCTGTGAAATCATTTCACAGAGTTACAGCTTTCCCCTCAGGAAGCCTTTCGCTAAGACAGTTCTTGTGGAATTGGCAAAGTGATATTTGGAAGCCCATAGAGGGCTTTGGTGAAAAAGGAAATAATCTCAGATGAAATCTGGAAAGAAGGTTTCTGAGAAACTGCTTAGTGTTCTGTTAATTCATCTCACAGAGTTACATCTGTATTTCGTGGATCTCTTTGCTAACCTTATTTCTGTGGAATCTGAGAACAGATATTTCGGAACCCTTTGAAGACTATAGGGCCAAAAGAAATATCCTCCGTTAACAAAGAGAAAGAAGCTTTCTGAGAAACTTCTTTTTGTTCTATGAAATCATGTCACAGAGATACAGCTTTCCCCTCAAGAAGCCTTTCGCTAAGACAGTTCTTGTGGAATAGGCAAAGTGATATTTGGAAGCCCAAAGAGGGATATGGTGAAAAAGGAAATATCCTCAGATGTAATCTGGAAAGAAGCCTTCTGAGAAACTGCTTAGGGTTCTGTTAATTCATCTCACAGAGTTACATCTGTATTTCGTGGATCTCTTTGCTAGCCTTATTTCTGTGGAATCTGAGAACAGATATTTCGGATCCCTTTGAAGAGTATAGGGCCAAAGGAAATATCCTCCGATAACAAAGAGAAAGAAGCTTTCTAGGAAACTTCTTTGTGTTCTGTGAAATCATCTCAAAGAGATACAGCTTTCCCCTTAAGAAGCCTTTCGCTAAAACAGTTCTTGTGGAATTAGCAAAGTGATATTTGGAAGCCCATAGAGGGATATGGTGAAAAAGGGAATATCCTCAGATGAAATCTGGAAAGAAGCTTTCTGAGAAACTGCTTAGGGTTCTGTTAATTCATCTCACAGAGTTACATCTGTATTTCTTGGAACACTTTGCTAGCTTTATTTCTGTGGAATCTGAGAACAGATATTTCGGATCCCTTTGAAGACTATAGTGCCAAAGGAAATATCCTCCGATAACAAAGAGAAAGAAGCTTTCTGAGAAACTTCTTTGCTTTCTGTGAAATCATCTCACAGAGTTACATCTTTCCCCCCAAGAAGCCTTTCGCTAAGACAGTTTTTGTGGAATTGGCCAAGTGATATTTGGAAGCCCATAGAGGGCTATGGTGAAAAAGGAAATATCCTCAGATGAAATCTGGAAAGAAGCTTTCTGAGAAACTGCTCTGTGATGTGTGACTTCCACTCACAGAGTTACATCTGTATTTCGTGGATCTCTTTCCTAGCCTTATTTCTGTGGAATCTCAGAACAGATATTTCGGATCCCTTTGAAGACTATGGGCCGAAGGAACTATCCTCCGATAACAAAGAGAAAGAATCTTTCTGAGAAACTTCTTTGTGTTCTGTGAAATCATCTCACAGAGTTACAGCTTTCCCCTCAAGAAACCATTCGCTAAGACAGTTCTTTTGGAATTGGAAAAGTGATATTTGGAAGTCCATAGAGGGCTATGGTGAAAAAGGAAATATCCTCAGATGAAATCTGGAAAGAAGCATTCTGAGAAACTGCTTAGTGTTCTGTTAATTCATCTCACAGAGTATCATCTGTATTTCGTGCATCTCCTTGCTAGCCTTTTTTCTGTGGAATCTTAGAACAGATATTTCGGATCCCATTGAAGACTATGGGGCAAAGAAAATCTCCTCCAATAACAAAGAGAAATTAGCTTTCTGAGAAACTTCTTTGTGTTCTGTGAAATCATCTCACAGAGTTACAGCTTTCCCCTCAAGAAGTCTTTCGCTAAGACAGTTCTTGTGGAATTGGCAAAGTGATATTTGGAAGCCCATAGAGGGCTATGGTGAAAAAGGAAATATCCTCAGATGAAATCTGGAAAGAAGCTTTCTGAGAAATGCCTTAGTTTTCTGTTAATTCATCTCACAGAGTTACATCTGTATTTCGTGGATCTCTTTGCTAGCCTTATTTCTGTGGAATCTGAGAAAAGATATTTCGGATCCCTTTGCAGACTATAGGGCTGAAGGAAATATCCTCCGATAACATAGGCAAAGAAGCTTTCTGAGAAACTTCTTTGTGTTCTGCGAAATCATCTAACAGAGTTACAGCTTTCCCTTCAAGAAGCCTTTCGCTGAAACAGTTCTTGTGGAATTGCAAAGTGATATTTGGAAGCCATAGAGGGCTATGGTGAAACAGGAAATATCCTCAGATGAAATCTGGAAAGAAGCTTTCTGAGGAACTACTTAATGTTCTGTTAATTCATCTCACAGAGTTACATCTGTATTTCGTGGATCTCTTTGCTAGCCTTATTTGTGTGGAATCTGAGAAAAGATATTTCGGATCCCTTAGAAGACTATAGGGCCAAAGGAAATATCCTCCAATAATAAAGAGAAAGAAGCTTTCTGAGAAACTACTTTGTTTTCTGTGAAATCATCTCACAGAGTTACAGCTATCCCCTCAAGAAGCCTTTCGCTAAGACAGTTCTTGTGGAATTGGCAAAGTGATATTTGGAAGCCCATAGAGGGCTATGGTGAAAAAGGAAATATCCTCAGATGAAAACTGGAAAGAAGCTTTCTCAGAAACTGCTTAGTGTTCTGTTAATTCATCTCACAGAGTTACATCTGTATTTCGTGGATCTCCTTGCTAGTCTTATTTCTGTGGAATCTGAGAACAGATATTTCGGATCCCCATGAGGACTATAGGGCCAAAGGAAATATCCTCTGATAACAAAGAGAAAGAAGTCTTCTGAGAAACTTCTTTGTGTTCTGTGAAATCATCTCACAGAGTTACAGCTTTCCCCTCAAGAAGCCTTTCGCTAAGACAGTTCTTGTGGAATTGGCAAAGTGATATTTGGAAGCCCATAGAGGGCTATGGTGAAACAGGAAATATCCTCAGATGAAATCTGGAAAGAAACTTTCTGAGAAACTGCTTAGTGTTATATTAATTCATCTCACAGAGTTACATCTGTATTTCGTGGATCTCTTTGCTAGCCTTATTTGTGTGGAATCTGAGAACAGATATTTCGGATCCCTTTGAAGACTGTAGGGCCAAAGAAATATCCTCCCATAACAAAGAGAAAGAAGCTTTTTGAGAAACTTCTTTGTGTTCTGTGAAATCATCTCACAGAGTTACAGCTTTCCCCTCAAGAAGCCTTTTGCTAAGACAGTTCTTGTGGAATTGGCAAAGTGATATTTGGAAGTCCATAGAGGGCTATGGTGAAAAAGGAAATATCCTCAGATGAAATCTGGAAAGAAGCTTTCTGAGAAACTGCTCTGTGATGTGTGACTTCCACTCACAGAGATACATCTGTGTTTCGTGGATCTCTTTGCTAGCCTTATTTCTGTGGAATCTGAGACAGATATTTCGGATCCCTTTGAAGACTTTGGGGCCAAAGGAAATCTCCTCCAATAATAAAGAGAAAGAAGCTTTCTGAGAAACTTCTTTGTGTTCTGTGAAATCATCTCACAGAGTTACAACTTTCCCCTCAAGAAGCCTTTGGCTAAGACTGTTCTTGTGGAATTGGCAAAGTGATGTTTGGAAGCCCTTAGAGGGCTATGGTGAAAAAGGAAATATCCTCAGATGAAATCTGGAAAGAAGCTTTCTGAGAAACTGCTTAGTGTTCTGTGATTTCATCTCACAGAGTTACATCTGTATTTCGTGGATCTCTTGCTAGCCTTATTTCTGTGGAATCTGAGAACAGATATTTCGGATCCCTTTGAAGACTATAGGGCCAAAGGAAATATCCTCCGATAACAAAGAGAAAGAAGCTTTCTGAGAAACTTCTTTGTGTTCTGTGAAATCATCTCACAGAGTTACAGCTTTCCCCTGAAGAAGCCTTTCGCTAAGACAGTTCTTGTGGAATTGGCAAAGTGATATTTGGAAGCCCATAGAGGGCTATGGTGATAAAGGAAATATCCTCAGATGAAAACTGGAAAGAAGCTTTCTGAGAAACTGCTTAGTGTTCTGTTAATTCATCTCACAGAGTTACATCTGTATTTCGTGGATCTCTTTGCTAGCCTTATTTCTGTGGAATCTGAGAACAGATATTTCGGATCCCTTTGCAGACTATAGGGCCAAAGGAAATATCCTCCGATAACAAAGAGAAAGAAGCTTTTTGAGAAACTTCTTTGTGTTCTGTGAAATCATCTCACAGAGTTACAGCTTTCCCCTCAAGAAGCCTTTTGCTAAGACAGTTCTGGTGGAATTGGCAAAGTGATATTTGGAAGTCCATAGAGGGTTATTGGGAAAAAGGAAATATCCTCAGATGAAATCTGTAAAGAAGCTTTCTGAGAAACTGCTCTGTGATGTGTGACTTCCACTCACAGAGATACATCTGTGTTTCGTGGATCTCTTTGCTAGCCTTATTTCTGTGGAATCTGAGAACAGATATTTCGGATCCCTTTGAAGACTATAGGGCCAAAGGAAATATCCTCCGATAACAATGAGAAAGAAGCTTTCTGGGAAACTTCTTTGTGTTCTGCGAAATCATCTAACAGAGTTACAGCTTTCCCTTCAAGAAGCCTTTCGCTGAAACAGTTCTTGTGGAATTGCAAAGTGATATTTGGAAGCCCATAGAGGGCTACGGTGAAAAAGGAAATATCCTCAGATGAAATCTGGAAAGAAGCTTTCTGAGAAACTGCTTAATGTTCTGTTAAATCATCTCACAGAGTTACATCTGTATTTCGTGGATCTCTTTGCTAGCCTTATTTGTGTGGAATCTGAGAACAGATATTTCGTATCCCTTAGAAGACTTAGGGCCAAAGGAAATATGCTCCAATAATAAAGAGAAAGAAGCTTTCTGAGAAACTACTTTGTTTTCTGTGAAATCATCTCACAGAGTTACAGCTATCCCCTCAAGAAGCCTTTCGCTAAGACAGTTCTTGTGGAATTGGCAAAGTGATATTTGGAAGCCCATAGAGGGCTATGGTGAAAAAGGAAATATCCTCAGATGAAAACTGGAAAGAAGCTTTCTGAGAAACTGCTTAGTGTTCTGTTAATTCATCTCACAGAGTTACATCTGTATTTCGTGGATCTCCTTGCTAGTCTTATTTCTGTGGAATCTGAGAACAGATATTTCGAATCCCTTTGAAGAGTACAGGGAAAAGGAAGTATCCTCCGATAACAAAGAGAAAGAAGCCTTCTGAGAAACTTCTTTGTGTTCTGTGAAATCATCTCACAGAGTTACAGCTTTCCCCTCAAGAAGCCTTTCGCTAAGACAGTTCTTGTGGAATTGGCAAAGTGATATTTGGAAGCCCATAGAGGGCTATGGTGAAAAAGGAAATATCCTCAGATGAAATCTGTAAAGAAGCTTTCTGAGAAACTGCTCTGTGATGTGTGACTTCCACTCACAGAGATACATCTGTGTTTCGTGGATCTCTTTGCTAGCCTTATTTCTGTGGAATCTGAGACAGATATTTCGGATCCCTTTGTAGACTATGGGGCCAAAGGAAATCTCCTCCAATAATAAAGAGAAAGAAGCTTTCTGAGAAACTTCTTTGTGTTCTGTGAAATCATCTCACAGAGTTACAGCTTTCCCCTCAAGAAGCCTTTCGCTAAGACAGTTCTTGTGGAATTGGCAAAGTGATGTTTGGAAGCACTTAGAGGGCTATGGTGATAAAGGAAATATCCTCAGATGAAATCTGGAAAGAAGCTTTCTGAGAAACTGCTTAGTGTTCTGTGAATTCATCTCACAGAGTTACGTCTGTATTTCGTGGATCTCTTTGCTAGCCTTATTTCTGTTGGATCTGAGAACAGATATTTCGGATCCCTTTGAAGACTATAGGGCCAAAGGAAATATCCTCCGATAACAAAGAGAAAGAAGCTTTCTGAGAAACTTCTTTGTGTTCTGTGAAATCATCTCACAGAGTTACAGCTTTCCACTTATGAAGCCTTTCGCTAAAACAGTTCTTGTGAAATTGGCAAAGTGATATTTGGATGCCCATAGAGGGATATGGTGAAAAAGGAAATATCCTCAGATGATATCTGGAAGGAAGCTTTCTGAGAAACTGCTTAGTGTTCTGTTAATTCATCTCACAGAGTTACATCTGTATTTCGTGAATCTCTTTGCTAGCCTTATTTGTGTGGAATCTGAGAACAGATATTTCGGATCCCTTAGAAGACTATAGGGCCAAAGGAAATATCCTCCAATAATAAAGAGAAAGAAGCTTTCTGAGAAACTTCTTTGTTTTCTGTGAAATCATCTCACAGAGTTACAGCTTTCCCCTCAAGAAGCCTTTCGCTAAGACAGTTCTTGTGGAATTGGCAAAGTGATATTTGGAAGCCCATAGAGGGCTATGGTGAAACAGGAAATATCCTCAGATGAAATCAGGAAAGAAACTTTCTGAGAAACTGCTTAGTGTTATGTTAATTCATCTCACAGAGTTACATCTGTATTTCGTGGATCTCTTTGTTAGCCTTATTTCTGTGGAATCTGAGAACAGATATTTCGGACCCCTTTGAAGACTGTAGGGCCAAAGAAATATCCTCCGATAACAAAGAGAAAGAAGCTTTTTGAGAAACTTCTTTGTGTTCTGTGAAATCATCTCACAGAGTTACAGCTTTCCCTTCAAGAAGCCTTTTGCTAAGACAGTTCTGGTGGAATTGGCAAAGTGATATTTGGAAGTCCATAGAGGGCTATGGTGAAAAAGGAAATATCCTCAGATGAAATCTGTAAAGAAGCTTTCTGAGAAACTGCTCTGTGATGTGTGACTTCCACTCACAGAGATACATCTGTGTTTCGTGGATCTCTTTGCTAGCCTTATTTCTGTGGAATCTGAGAACAGATATTTCGGATCCCTTTGAAGACTATAGGGCCAAAGGAAATATCCTCCGATAACAATGAGAAAGAAGCTTTCTGGGAAACTTCTTTGTGTTCTGTGAAATCATCTCACAGAGTTACAGCTTCCCCTCAAGAAGCCTTTCGCTAAGACAGTTCTTGTGGAATTGGCAAAGTGATATTTGGAAGCCCATAGAGGGATATGGTAAAAAAGGAAATATCCTCAGATGAAATCTGGAAAGAAGCATTCTGAGAAACTGCTTAGTGTTCTGTTAATTCATCTCACAGAGTATCATCTGTATTTCGTGAATCTCCTTGCTAGCCTTATTTCTGTGCAATCTGAGAACAGATATTTCGGATCCCTTTGAAGACTATGGGGCCAAAGGAAATATCCTCTGATAACAAAGAGAAAGAAGCTTTCTGAGAAACTTCTTTGTGTTCTGTGAAATCATCTCACAGAGTTACAGCTTTCCCCTTATGAAGCCTTTCGCTAAAACAGTTCTTGTGGAATTGGCAAGGTGATATTTGGATGCCCATAGAGGGATATGGTGAAAAAGGAAATATCCTCAGATGATATCTGGAAGGAAGCTTTCTGAGAAACTGCTTAGTGTTCTGTTAATTCATCTCACAGAGTTCCATCTGTATTTCGTGGATCTCTTTGCTAGCCTTATTTCTGTGGAATCTGAGAACAGATATTTGGGATCCCTTTGAAGACTCTGGGGCCAAAGGAAAACTCCTCCAATAATAAAGAGAAAGAAGCTTTCTGAGAAACTTCTTTGTGTTCTGTGAAATCATCTCACAGAGTTACAGCTTTCCCCTCAAGAAGCATTTCGCTAAGACAGTTCTTGTGGAATTGGCAAAGTGATATTTGGAAACCCATAGAGGGCTATGGTGAGAAAGGAAATATCCTCAGATGAAATCTGGAAAGAAGATTTCTGAGAAACTGCTTAGTGTCCTGTTAATTCATCTCACAGAGTTACATCTGTATTTCGTGGATCTCTTTGCTCGCCTTATTTCTGTGGAATCTGAGAACAGATATTTCGGATCCCTTTGAAGACTATAGGGCCAAAGGAAATATCCTCCGATAACAAAGAGAAAGAAGCTTTCTGAGAAACTTCTTTGTGTTCTGTGAAATCATCAAACAGAGTTACAGCTTTCCCCTTAAGAAGCCTTTCGCTTAGACAGTTTTTGTGGAATTGGCAAAGTGATATTTGGAAGCCCGTAGCGGGCTATGGTGAAAAAGGAAATATCCTCAGATGAAATCTGGAAAGAAGCTTCAGAGAAACTGCTCAGTGTTCTGTTAATTCATCTCACAGAGTTACATCTGTATTTCGTGGATCTCTTTGCTAGCCTTATTTCTGTGGAATCTGAGAACAGATATTTCGGATCCCTTTGAAGACTATAGGGCCAAAGGAAATATCCTCCGATAACAAGAGAAAGAATCTTTCTGAGAAACTTCTTTGTGTTCTGTGAAATCATCTCACAGAGTTACAGCTTTCCCCTCAAGAAACCATTCGCTAAGACAGTTCTTGTGGAATTGGCAAAGTGATATTTGGAAGCCCATAGAGGGATATTTTGAAAAAGGAAATATCCTCAAATGATATCTGGAAGGAAGCTTTCTGAGAAACTGCTTAGTGTTCTGTTAATTCATCTCACAGAGTTACATCTGTATTTCGTGGATCTCATTGCTAGCCTTATTTCTGTGGAATCTGAGAACAGATATTTCGGATCCCTTTGCAGACTATAGGGCTGAAGGAAATATTTTCCGATAACATAGGCAAAAAAGCTTTCTGAGACACTTCTTTGTGTTCTGTGAAATCATCTCACAGAGTTACAGCTATCCCCTCAAGAAGCCTTTCGCTAAGACAGTTCTTGTGGAATTGGCAAAGTGATATTTGGAAGCCCATAGAGGGCTATGGTGAAAAAGGAAATATCCTCAGATGAAATCTGGAAAGAAGCTTTCTGAGAAACTGCTTAGTGTTCTGTTAATTCATCTCACAGAGTTACATCTGTATTTCGTGGATCTCTTTGCTAGTCATTTCTGTGGAATCTGAGAACAGATATTTCGAATCCCCCTGAAGACTATAGGGCAAAAGGAAACATCATCCGATAAAAAAGAGAAAGAAGCTTTCTGAGAAACTTCTTTGTGTTCTGCGAAATCATCTCACAGAGTTACAGCTTTCCACTCAAGAAGCCTTTCGCTGAAACAGTTCTTGTGGAATTGCAAAGTGATATTTGGAAGCCCATAGAGGGCTATGGTGAAAAAGGAAATATCCTCAGATGAAATCTGTAAAGAAGCTTTCTGAGAAACTGCTCTGTGATGTGTGACTTCCACTCACAGAGATACATCTGTGTTTCGTCGATCTCTTTGCTAGCCTTATTTCTGTGGAATCTGAGACAGATATTTCGGATCCCTTTGAAGACTATGGGGCCAAAGGAAATCTCCTCCAATAATAAAGAGAAAGAAGCTTTCTGAGAAACTTCTTTGTGTTCTGTGAAATCATCTCAAAGAGTTACAGCTTTCCCCTCAAGAAGCCTTTCCCTAAGACAGTTCTTGTGGAATTGGCAAAGTGATGTTTGGAAGCCCTTAGAGGGCTATGGTGATAAAGGAAATATCCTCAGATGAAATCTGGAAAGAAGCTTTCTGAGAAACTGCTTAGTGTTCTGTGAATTCATCTCACAGAGTTACATCTGTATTTCGTGGATCTGTTTGCTAGCCTTATTTCTGTGGAATCTGAGAACAGATATTTCGGATCCCTTTGAAGACTATAGGGCCAAAGGAAATATCCTCCGATAACAAAGAGAAAGAAGCTTTCTGAGAAACTTCTTTGTGTTCTGTGAAATCATCTCACAGAGTTACAGCTTTCCCCTTATGAAGCCTTTCGCTAAAACAGTTCTTGTGGAATTGGCAAAGTGATATTTGGATGCCCATAGAGGGATATGGTGAAAAAGGAAATATCCTCAGATGATATCTGGAAGGAAGCTTTCTGAGAAACTGCTTAGTGTTCTGTTAATTCATCTCACAGAGTTACATCTGTCTTTCATGGATCTCTTTGCTAGCCTTATTTCTGTGGAATCTGAGAACAGATATTTCGGATCCCTTTGCAGACTATAGGGCTGAAGGAAATATCCTCCGATAGCATAGGCAAAGAAGCTTTCTGAGAAACTTCTTTGTGTTCTGTGAAATCATCTCACAGAGTTACAGCTATCCCCTCAAGAAGCCTTTCGCTAAGACAGTTCTTGTGGAATTGGCAAAGTGATATTTGGAAGCCCATAGAGGGCTATGGTGAAAAAGGAAATATCCCCAGATGAAATCTGGAAAGAAGCTTTCTGAGAAACTGCTTAGTGTTCTGTTAATTCATCTCACAGAGTTACATCTGTATTTCGTGGATCTCTTTGCTAGTCATTTCTGTGGATTCTGAGAACAGATATTTCGGATCCCCCTGAAGACTATAGGACAAAAGGAAATATCCTCCGATAAAAAAGAGAAAGAAGCTTTCTGAGAAACTTCTTTGTGTTCTGTGAAATCATCTCACAGAGTTACAGCTTTCCCCTCAAGAAGCCTTTTGCTAAGACAGTTCTGGTGGAATTGGCAAAGTGATATTTGGAAGTCCATAGAGGTCTATGGTGAAAAAGGAAATATCCTCAGATGAAATCTGTAAAGAAGCTTTCTGAGAAACTGCTCTGTGATGTGTGACTTCCACTCACAGAGATACATCTGTGTTTCGTGGATCTCTTTGCTAGCCTTATTTCTGTGAAATCTGAGAACAGATATTTCGGATCCCTTTGAAGACTATAGGGCCAAAGGAAATATCCTCCGATAACAATGAGAAAGAAGCTTTCTGGGAAACTTCTTTGTGTTCTGTGAAATCATCTCACAGAGTTACAGCTTTCCCCTCAAGAAGCCTTTCGCTAAGACAGTTCTTGTGGAATTGGCAAAGTGATATTTGGAAGCCCATAGAGGGATATGGTAAAAAAGGAAATATCCTCAGATGAAATCTGGAAAGAAGCATTCTGAGAAACTGTTTAGTGTTCTGTTAATTCATCTCACAGAGTATCATCTGTATTTCGTGAATCTCCTTGCTAGCCTTATTTCTGTGCAATCTGAGAACAGATATTTCGGATCCCTTTGAAGACTATGGGGCCAAAGGAAATATCCTCCAATAATAAAGAGAAAGAAGCTTTCTGAGAAACTTCTTTGTGTTCTGTGAAATCATCTCACAGAGTTACAGCTTTCGCCTCAAGAAGCCTTTCGCTAAGACTGTTCTTGTGGAATTGGCAAAGTGATGTTTGGAAGCCCTTAGAGGGCTACGGTGAAAAAGGAAATATCCTCAGATGAAATCTGGAAAGAAGCTTTCTGAGAAACTGCTTAGTGTTCTGTGAATTCATCTCACAGAGTTACATCTGTATTTCGTGGATCTCTTTGCTAGCCTTATTTCTGTGGAATCTAACAACAGATATTTCGGATCCCTTTGAAGACTATAGGGCCAAAGGAAATATCCTCCGATAACAAAGAGAAAGAAGCTTTCTGAGAAACATCTTTGTGTTCTGTGAAATCATCTCACAGAGTTACAGCTTTCAACTCAAGAAGCCTTTCGCTAAGACAGTTCTTGTGGAATTGGCAAAGTGATATTTGGAAGCCCATAGAGGGCTATGGTGAAAAAGGAAATATCCTCAGATGAAATCTGGAAAGAAGCTTTCTGAGAAACTGTTTAGTGTTGTGTTAATTCATCTCACAGAGTTATATCTGTATTTCGTGGATCTCCTTGCTAGCCTTATTTCTGTGGAATCTGAGAACAGATATTTGGGATCCCTTTGAAGACTCTGGGGCCAAAGGAAAACTCCTCCAATAATAAAGAGAAAGAAGCTTTCTGAGAAACTTCTTTGTGTTCTGTGAAATCATCTCACAGAGTTACAGCTTTCCCCTCAAGAAGCCTTTCGCTAAGACAGTTCTTGTGGAATTGGCAAAGTGATATTTGGAAACCCAGCGAGGGCTATGGTGAGAAAGGAAATATCCTCAGATGAAATCTGGAAAGAAGATTTCTGAGAAACTGCTTAGTGTTCTGTGAATTCATCTCACAGAGTTACATCTGTATTTCCTGGATCTCTTTGCTAGCCTTATTTCTGTGGAATCTGAGAACAGATATTTCGGATAACTTTGAAGACTATAGGGCCAAAGGAAATATCCTCCGATAATAAAGAGAAAGAAGCTTTCTGAGAATCTTCTTTGTGTTCTGTGAAATCATCAAACAGAGTTACAGCTTTCCCCTTAAGAAGCCTTTCGCTAAGACAGTTTTTGTGGAATTGGCAAAGTGATATTTGGAAGCCCGTAGAGGGCTATGGTGAAAAAGGAAATATCCTCAGATGAAATCTGGAAAGAAGCTTTCAGAGAAACTGCTCAGTGTTCTGTTAATTCATCTCACAGAGTTACATCTGTATTTCGTGGATCTCTTTGCTAGCCTTATTTCTGTGGAATCTGAGAACAGATATTTCGGATCCCTTTGAAGACTATAGGGCCAAAGGAAATATCCTCCGATAACAAATTGAAAGAATCTTTCTGAGAAACTTCTTTGTGTTCTGTGAAATCATCTCACAGAGTTACAGCTTTCCCCTCAAGAAACCATTCGCTAAGACAGTTCTTGTGGAATTGGCAAAGTGATATTTGGAAACCCATAGAGGGCTATGGTGAAAAAGGAAATATCCTCAGATGAAATCTGGAAAGAAGCATTCTGAGAAACT
This sequence comes from Macaca fascicularis, assembly GCF_037993035.2. Lineage (NCBI taxonomy): Eukaryota > Metazoa > Chordata > Mammalia > Primates > Cercopithecidae > Macaca > Macaca fascicularis. Next base: position 69,605,500 of record NC_088377.1, on the reverse strand, counting down.
GCTTAGTGTTCTGTTAATTCATCTCACAGAGTATCATCTGTATTTCGTGGATCTCCTTGCTAGCCTTTTTTCTGTGGAATCTGAGAACAGATATTTCGGATCCCATTGAAGACTATGGAGCCAAAGGAAATCTCCTCCAATAATAAAGAGAAAGTAGCTTTCTGAGAAACTTCTTTGTGTTCTGTGAAATCATCTCACAGAGTTACAGCTTTCCCCTCAAGAAGCCTTTCGCTAAGACAGTTCTTGTGGAATTGGCAAAGTGATATTTGGAAGCTCATAGAGGGCTATGGTGAAAAAGGAAATATCCTCAGATGAAATCTGGAAAGAAGCTTTCTGAGAAATGCCTTAGTTTTCTGTTAATTCATCGCACAGAGTTACATCTGTATTTCGTGGATCTCTTTGCTAGCCTTATTTCTGTGGAATCTGAGAACAGATATTTCGGATCCCTTTCAAGACTATAGGGCCAAAGGAAATATCCTCCGATAATAAATAGAAAGAAGCTTTCTGAGAAACTTCTTTGTGTTCTGGGAAATCATCTCACAGAGTTACAGCTTTCCCCTCAAGAAGCCTTTCGCTATGGCACTTTTTGTGGAATTGGCAAAGTGATATTTGGAAGCCGTTAGAGGGCTATGGTGATAAAGGAAATATCCTCAGATGAAATCTGGAAAGAAGCTTTCTGAGAAACTGCTTAGTGTTCTGTTAATTCATCTCACAGAGTTACTTCTGTATTTTGTGTATATGTTTGCTAGCCTTATTTCTGTGGAATCTGAGAACAGATATTTCGGATCCCTTTCAAGACTATAGGGCCAAAGGAAATATCCTCCGATAATAAATAGAAAGAAGCTTTCTGAGAAACTTCTTTGTGTTCTGTGAAATCATCTCACATAGTTACAGCTTTCCCCTTATTAAGCCTTTCCCTAAAACAGTTCTTGTGGAATTGGCAAAGTGATATTTGGAAGCCCTTAGAGGGATATGGTGAAAAAGGAAATATCCTCAGATGATATCTGGAAAGAAGCTTTCTGAGAAACTGCTTAGTGTTCTGTTAATTCATCTCACAGAGTTACATCTGTATTTCGTGGATCTCATTGCTAGCCTTATTTCTGTGGAATCTGAGAACAGATATTTCGGATCCCTTTGCAGACTATAGGGCTGAAGGAAATATCCTCCGATAACATAGGCAAAGAAGCTTTCTGAGAAACTTCTTTGTGTTCTGTGAAATCATCTCACAGAGTTACAGCTATCCCCTCAAGAAGCCTTTCGCTAAGACAGTTCTTGTGGAATTGGCAAAGTGATATTTGGAAGCCCATAGAGGGCTATGGTGAAAAAGGAAATATCCTCAGATGAAATCTGGAAAGAAGCTTTCTGACAAATTGCTTAGTGTTATGTTAATTCATCTCACAGAGTTACATCTGTATTTCGTGGATCTCTTTGCTAGTCATTTCTGTGGAATCTGAGAACAGATATTTCGGATCCCCCTGAAGACTATAGGGCAAAAGGAAATATCCTCCGATAAAAAAGAGAAAGAAGCTTTCTGAGAAACTTCTTTGTGTTCTGCGAAATCATCTAACAGAGTTACAGCTTTCCCCTCAAGAAGCCTTTCGCTGAAACAGTTCTTGTGGAATTGCAAAGTGATATTTGGAAGCCCATAGAGGGCTATGGTGAAAAAGGAAATATCCTCAGATGAAATCTGGAAAGAAGCTTTCTGAGAAACTGCTTAATGTTCTGTTAATTGATCTCACAGAGTTACATCTGTATTTCGTGGATCTCTTTGCTAGCCTTATTTGTGTGGAATCTGAGAACAGATATTTCGGATCCCTCAGAAGACTATAGGGCCAAAGGAAATATCCTCCAATAATAAAGAGAAAGAAGCTTTCTGAGAAACTACTTTGTTTTCTGTGAAATCATCTCACAAAGTTACAGCTATCCCCTCAAGAAGCCTTTCGCTAAGACAGTTCTTGTGGAATTGGCAAAGTGATATTTGGAAGCCCATAGAGGGCTATGGTGAAAAAGGAAATATCCACAGATGAAAACTGGAAAGAAGCTTTCTGAGAAACTGCTTAGTGTTCTGTTAATTCATCTCACAGAGTTACATCTGTATTTCGTGGATCTCCTTGCTAGTCTTATTTCTGTGGAATCTGAGAACAGATATTTCGGATCCCCATGAAGACTATAGGGCCAAAGGAAATATCCTCTGATAACAAAGAGAAAGAAGCTTTCTGAGAAACTTCTTTGTGTTCTGTGAAATCATCTCAAAGAGTTACAGCTATCCCCTCAAGAAGCCTTTCGCTAAGACAGTTCTTGTGGAATTGGCAAAGTGATATTTGGAAGCCCATAGAGGGCTATGGTGAAAAAGGAAATATCCTCAGATGAAATCTGGAAAGAAGCTTTCTGAGAAACTGCTTAGTGTTCTGTTAATTCATCTCACAGAGTTACATCTGTATTTCGTGGATCTCTTTGCTAGTCATTTCTGTGGAATCTGAGAACAGATATTTCGGATCCCCCTGAAGACTATAGGGCAAAAGGAAATATCCTCCGATAAAAAAGAGAAAGAAGCTTTCTGAGAAACTTCTTTGTGTTCTGTGAAATCATCTCACAGAGTTACAGCTTTCCCCTCAAGAAGCCTTTCGCTAAGACAGTTCTTGTGGAATTGGCAAAGTGATATTTGGAAGCCCATAGAGGGCTATGGTGAAACAGGAAATATCCTCAGATGAAATCTGTAAAGAAACTTTCTGAGAAACTGCTTAGTGTTATGTTAATTCATCTCACAGAGTTTCATCTGTATTTCGTGGATCTCTTTGCTAGCCTTATTTCTGTGGAATCTGAGAACAGATATTTCGGATCCCTTTGAAGACTGTAGGGCCAAAGAAATATCCTCCGATAACAAACAGAAAGAAGCTTTTTGAGAAACTTCTTTGTGTTCTGTGAAATCATCTCACAGAGTTACAGCTTTCCCCTCAAGAAGCCTTTTGCTAAGAGAGTTCTGGTGGAATTGGCAAAGTGATATTTGGAAGTCCGTAGAGGGCTATGGTGAAAAAGGAAATATCCTCAGATGAAATCTGGAAAGAAGCTTTCTGAGAAACTGCTCTGTGATGTGTGACTTCCACTCACAGAGTTACATCTGTATTTCGTGGATCTCTTTGCTAGCCTTATTTCTGTGGAATCTGAGAACAGATATTTCGGATCCCTTTGAAGATTACAGGGCCAAAGGAAATATCCACCGATAACAAAGAGAAAGAAGCTTTCTGAGAAAATGCTTTGTGTTCTGTGAAATCATCTCACAGAGTTACAGCTTTCCCATCAAGAAGCCTTTCGCTAAGACAGTTCTTGTGGAATTGGCAAAGTGATATTTGGAACCCCTAGAGTGTTAAGGTGAAAGAGAAAATATCCTAAGATGAAATCTGTAAGGAAGATTTCTGAGAAACTGTTTAGTGTTCTGTCAATTCATCTCAAAGAGTTACATCTGTATTTCGTGCATCTCTTTGCTAGCCTTATTTCTGTGGAATCTGAGAACAGATACTTCGGATCCCTTTGAAGACTATAGGGCCAAAGGAAATATCCTCCGATAACAAAGAGAAAGAAGCTTTCTGAGAAACTTCTTTGTGTTCTAGGAAATCATCTTACAGAGTTACAGCTTTCCCCTCAAGAAGCCTTTCGATAAGACAGTTCTTGTGGATTTGGCAAAGTGATATTTGGAAGCCCACAGTGGGCTAATGTGAAAAAGGAAATATCCTCAGATGAAATCTGGAAAGAAGCTTTCTGAGAAATTGTTTAGTGTTCTGTCAATTCATCTCAAAGAGTTACATCTGCATTTCGTGGATCTCTTTGCTAGCCTTATATCGTTGTAATTTGAGACAGATATTTCGGATCCGTCTGAAGACCTTAGGGGCAAAGGAAATATCCTCCGATAACAAAGAGAAAGAAGCTTTCTGAGAAACTTCTTTGTGTTCTGCGAAATCATCTAACAGAGTTACAGCTTTCCCCTCAAGAAGCCTTTCGCTGAAACAGTTCTTGTGGAATTGGCAAAGTGATATTTGGAAGCCCCTAGAGGGCTATGGCGAAAAACGAAATATCCTCAGATGAAATATGGAAAGAAGCTTTCTGAGAAACTGCTTAGTGTTCTGTTAATTCATCTCACAGAGTTACATTTGTATTTCGTGGATCTCTTTGCTGGCCTTATTTCTGTGGAATCTGAGAACAGATATTTCGGATCCCTTTCAAGACTATAGGGCCAAAGGAAATATCCTCCGATAATAAATAGAAAGAAGCTTTCTGAGAAACTTCTTTGTGTTCTGTGAAATCATCTCACAGAGTTACTGCTTTCCCCTTATGAAGCCTTTCGCTGAAACAGTTCTTGTGGAATTGGCAAAGTGATGTTTGGAAGCCCATAGAGGGATATAGTGAAAAAGGAAATATCCTCAGATGAAATCTGGAAGGAAGCTTTCTGAGAAACTGCTTAGTGTTCTGTTAATTCATCTCACAGAGTTACATCTGTATTTCGTGGATCTCTTTGCTAGCCTTATTTCTGTGGAATCTGAGAAAAGATATTTCGGATCCCTTTGAAGACTATAGGGCTGAAGGAAATATCCTCCGATAACATAGACAAAGAAGCATTCTGAGAAACTTCTTTGTGTTCTGTGAAATCATCTCACACAGTTACAGCTATCCCCTCAAGAAGCCTTTCGCTAAGACAGTTCTTGTGGAATTGGCAAAGTGATATTTGGAAGCCCATAGAGGGCTATGGTGAAAAAGGAAATATCCTCAGATGAAATCTGGAAAGAAGCTTTCTGAGAAACTGCTTAGTGTTCTGTTAATTCATCTCACAGAGTTACATCTGTATTTCGTGGATCTCTTTGCTAGTCTTATTTCTGTAGAATCTGAGAACAGATATTTCGGATCCCCCTGAAGAGTATAGGGCAAAAGGAAATATCTTCCGATAAAATAGAGAAAGAAGCTTTCTGAGAAACTTCTTTGTGTTCTGTGAAATCATCTCACAGAGTTACAGCTTTCCCCTCAAGAAGCCTTTCGCTAAGGCACTTTTTGTGGAATTGGCAAAGTGATATTTGGAAGCCGTTAGAGGGCTATGGTGATAAAGGAAATATCCTCAGAAGAAATCTGGAAAGAAGCTTTCTGAGAAACTGCTTAGTGTTCTGTTAATTCATCTCACAGAGTTACATCTGTATTTCGTGTATCTCTTTGCTAGCCTTATTTCTGTGGAATCTGAGAACAGATATTTCGGATCCCTTTCAAGACTATAGGGCCAAAGGAAATATCCTCCGATAACAAAGAGAAAGAAGCTTTCTGAGAAACTTCTTTGTGTTCTGTGAAATCATCTCACAGAGTTACAGCTTTCCCCTTATGAAGCCTTTCGCTAAAACAGTTCTTGTGGAATTGGCAAAGTGATATTTGGAAGCCCATAGAGGGATATGGTGAAAAAGGAAATATCCTCAGATGAAATCTGAAAGGAAGCTTTCTGAGAAACTGCTCTGTGATGTGTGACTTCCACTCACAGAGATACATCTGTATTTCGTGGATCTCTTTGCTAGCCTTATTTCTGTGGAATCTGAGAACAGATAATTTGGATCCCTTTGAAGACTATAGGGCCAAAGGAAATATCCTCCGATAACAAAGAGAAAGAAGCTCTCTGAGAAACTTCTTTGTGTTCTGTGAAATCATCTACTGAGTTACAGCTTTCCCCTCAAGAAGCCTTTCGTCAAGACAGTTCTTGTGGAATTGGCAAACTGATATTTGGAAGCCCATAGAGGGCTATGTTGAAAAAGGAAATATCCTCAGATGAAATTCGGAAAGAAGCTTTCTGACAATCTGCTTAGTGTCTGTTAATTCATCCCACAGAGTTACATCTGTATTTCGTGGATCACTTTGCTAGCCTTATTTCTATGGAATCTGAGAACAGATATTTCGGATCCCTTTGAAGACTATAGGGCCAAAAGAAATATCCTCCAATAACAAAGTGAAAGAAGCTTTCTGAGAAACTTCTTTGTGTTCTGTGAAATCATCTCACAGAGTTACAGCTTTCCCCTCAAGAAGCCTTTCGCTAAGACAGTTCTTGTGGAATTGGCAAAGTGATATCTGGAAGCCCATAGACGGCAATGGTACAAAAGGAAATATCCTCAGATGAAATCTGGAAGGAAGCTTTCTGAGAAACTGCTTAGTGTTCTGTTAATTCATCTCACAGAATTACCTCTGTATTTCGTGGATCTCTTTGCTAGCCTTATTTCTGTTAAATCTGAGAACAGATATTTCGGATCCCTTTGAAGTCTATAGGGCCAAAGGAAATATCCTCCGATAACAAAGAGAAAGAAGCTTTCTGAGAAACTTCTTTGTGTTCTGTGAAATCATCTCACAGAGTTACAGCTTTCCCCTCAAGAAGCCCTTCGCTAAGACAGTTCTTGTGGAATTGGCAAAGTGATATTTGGAAGCCCTTAGACGGCTATGGCAAAAAAGGAAATATCCACAGATGAAATCTGGAAAGAAGCCTTCTGAGAAACTGCTTAGTGTTCTGTTAATTCATCTCACCGAGTTACATCTGTATTTCGTGGATCTCTTTGCTAGCCTTGTTTCTGTGGAATGTGAGAAGAGATATTTCGGATCCCTTTGAAGGCTATAGGGCCAAAGGAAATATCCTCCTATAACAAAGACAAAGAAGGTTTCTGAGAAACTTCTTTGTGTTCTGTGAAATCATCTCACAGAGTTACAGCTTTCTCCTCAAGAAGCCTTTCGCTAAGACAGTTCTTGTGGATATGGCAAAGTGATATTTGGAAGCCCATAGAGGGCTAAGGTGAAAAAGGAAATATCCTCAGATGAAATCAGGAAAGAAGCTTTCTGAGAAACTGCTTAGTGTTCTGTGAATTCATCTCACAGAGTTACATCTGTATTTCGTGGATCTCCTTGCTAGCCTTATTTCTGTGCAATCTGAGAACAGATATTTCGGATCCCTTTGAAGACAATGGGGCCAAAGGAAAACTCCTCCAATAATAAAGAGAAAGAAGCTTTCTGAGAAACTTCTTTGTGTTCTGTGAAATCATCTCACAGAGTTACAGCTTTCCTCTCAAGAAGCCTTTCGCTAAGACAGTTCTTGTGGAATTGGCAAAGTGATATTTGGAAGCTCATAGAGGGCTATGGTGAAAAAGGAAATATCCTCAGATGAAATCCGGAAAGAAACTTTCTGAGAAACTGCTTAGTGTTCTGTGAATTCATCTCACAGAGTTACATCTGCATTTCGTGGATCTCTTTGCTAGCCTTATATCTTTGTAATCTGAGACAGATATTTCGGATCCGTCTGAAGACCTTAGGGGCAAAGGAAATATCCTCCGATAAAAAAGAGAAAGAAGCTTTCTGAGAAACTTGTTTGTGTTCTGCGAAATCATCTAACAGAGTTACAGCTTTCCCCTCAAGAAGCCTTTCGCTGAAACAGTTCTTGTGGAATTGGCAAAGTGATATTTGGAAGCCCCTAGAGGGCTATGGCGAAAAACGAAATATCCTCAGATGAAATATGGAAAGAAGCTTTCTGAGAAACTGCTTAGTGTTCTGTTAATTCATCTCACAGAGTTACATCTCTATTTCGTGGATCTCTTTGCTAGCCTTATTTCTGTGGAATCTGAGAACAGATATTTCGGATCCCTTTGAAGACTATAGGGCCAAAGGAAATATCCTCCGATAACAAAGAGAAAGAAGCTTTCTGAGAAACTTCTTTGTGTTCTGTGAAATCATCTCACAGAGTTACATCTTTCACCTCAAGAAGTCTTTCGCTAAGACAGTTCTTGTGGAATTGGCAAAGTGATATTTGGAAGCCCATAGAGGGCTATGGTGAGAAAGGAAATATCCTCAGATGAAATCTGGAAGGAAGCTTTTTGAGAAACTGCTTAGTGTTCTGTGAATTCATCTCAGAGAGTTTCATCTGTATTTCGTGGATCTCTTTGCTAGCCTTATTTGTGTGGAATCTGAGAACAGATATTTCGGATCCCTTTGAAGACTGTAGGGCCAAAGGAAATAACCTCCGATAACAAAGAGAAAGAAGCTTTCTGAGAAACTTCTTTGTGTTCTGTGAAATCATCTCACAGAGTTACAGCTTTCCCCTTAAGAAGCCTATCGCTAAGACAGTTTTTGTGGAATTGGCAAAGTGATATTTGGAAGCCCTTAGAGGGCTATGGTGAAAAAGGAAATATCCTCAGATGAAATCTGGAAAGAAGCTTTCTGAGAAACTGCTTAGTGTTCTGTTAATTCATCTCACAGGGTTACATCTGCATTTCGTGGATCTCTTTGCTAGCCTTATTTCTGTGGAATCTGAGAACAGATATTTCAGATCCCTTTGAAAACTACAGGGCCAAAGAAAATACCCTCCGATAACAAAGAGAAAGAAGCTTTCTGAGAAACTTCTTTGTGTTCAGTGAAATCATCTCACAGAGTTACAGCTTTCCCCTCAAGAAGCCTTACGCTAAGACAGTTCTTGTGGAATTGGCAAAGTGATATTTGGAAGCCCATAGAGTGCTATATTGAAAAAGGAAATGACCTCAGAAGAAATCTGGAAAGAAGCTTTCTGAGAAACTACTCTGTGATGTGTGACTTCCACTCACAGAGTTACATCTGTATTCGTGGATCTATTTGCTAGCCTTATTTCTGTGGTATCTGAGAGCAGATATTTCGGATCCCTTTAAAGACTATAGGGCCAAAGGAAATATCCTCCGATAACAAAGAGAAAGAAGCTCTCTGAGAAACTTTTTTGTGTTCTGTGAAATCATCTCACAGAGTTACAGCTGTCACCTCAAGAAGCCTTTCGCTAAGACAGTTCTTGTGGAATTGGCAATGTGACATTCGGCAGCCCTTAGAGGGCTATGGTGAAAAAGGAAATATCCTCAGATGAAATCTTGAAAGGAGCTTTCTGAGAAATGCCTCAGTTTTCTGTTAATTCATATAACAGAGTTACCTCTGTATTTCGTGGATCTCTTTGCTAGCCTTATTTCTGTGGAATCTGAGAACAGATATTTCGGATCCCTTTCAAGACTATAGGGCCAAAGGAAATATCCTCCGATAATAAATAGAAAGAAGGTTTCTGAGAAACTTCTTTGTGTTCTGTGAAATCATCTCACAGAGTTACAGCTTTCCCCTCAAGAAGCCTTTCGCTAAGGCACTTTTTGTGGAATTGGCAAAGTGATGTTTGGAAGCCCATAGAGGGATATAGTGAAAAAGGAAATATCCTCAGATGAAATCTGGAAGGAAGCTTTCTGAGAAACTGCTTAGTGTTCTGTTAATTCACCTCACAGAGTTACATCTGTATTTCGTGGATCTCTTTGCTAGCCTTATTTCTGTGGAATCTGAGAAAAGATATTTCGGATCCCTTTGAAGACTATAGGGCTGAAGGAAATATCCTCCGATAACATAGACAAAGAAGCATTCTGAGAAACTTCTTTGTGTTCTGTGAAATCATCTCACACAGTTACAGCTGTCCCCTCAAGAAGCCTTTCGCTAAGACAGTTCTTGTGGAATTGGCAAAGTGATATTTGGAAGCCCATAGAGGGCTATGGTGAAAAAGGAAATATCCTCAGATGAAATCTGGAAAGAAGCTTTCTGAGAAACTGCTTAGTGTTCTGTTAATTCATCTCACAGAGTTACATCTGTATTTCGTGGATCTCTTTGCTAGTCTTATTTCTGTAGAATCTGAGAACAGATATTTCGGATCCCCCTGAAGAGTATAGGGCAAAAGGAAATATCTTCCGATAAAATAGAGAAAGAAGCTTTCTGAGAAACTTCTTTGTGTTCTGTGAAATCGTCTCACAGAGTTACAGCTTTCCCCTCAAGAAGCCTTTCGCTAAGGCACTTTTTGTGGAATTGGCAAAGTGATATTTGGAAGCCGTTAGAGGGCTATGGTGATAAAGGAAATATCCTCAGAAGAAATCTGGAAAGAAGCTTTCTGAGAAACTGCTTAGTGTTCTGTTAATTCATCTCACAGAGTTACATCTGTATTTCGTGTATCTCTTTGCTAGCCTTATTTCTGTGGAATCTGAGAACAGATATTTCGGATCCCTTTCAAGACTATAGGGCCAAAGGAAATATCCTCCGATAACAAAGAGAAAGAAGCTTTCTGAGAAACTTCTTTGTGTTCTGTGAAATCATCTCACAGAGTTACAGCTTTCCCCTTATGAAGCCTTTCGCTAAAACAGTTCTTGTGGAATTGGCAAAGTGATATTTGGAAGCCCATAGAGGGATATGGTGAAAAAGGAAATATCCTCAGATGAAATCTGAAAGGAAGCTTTCTGAGAAACTGCTCTGTGATGTGTGACTTCCACTCACAGAGATACATCTGTATTTCGTGGATCTCTTTGCTAGCCTTATTTCTGTGGAATCTGAGAACAGATAATTTGGATCCCTTTGAAGACTATAGGGCCAAAGGAAATATCCTCCGATAACAAAGAGAAAGAAGCTCTCTGAGAAACTTCTTTGTGTTCTGTGAAATCATCTACTGAGTTACAGCTTTCCCCTCAAGAAGCCTTTCGTCAAGACAGTTCTTGTGGAATTGGCAAACTGATATTTGGAAGCCCATAGAGGGCTATGTTGAAAAAGGAAATATCCTCAGATGAAATTCGGAAAGAAGCTTTCTGACAATCTGCTTAGTGTCTGTTAATTCATCCCACAGAGTTACATCTGTATTTCGTGGATCACTTTGCTAGCCTTATTTCTATGGAATCTGAGAACAGATATTTCGGATCCCTTTGAAGACTATAGGGCCAAAAGAAATATCCTCCAATAACAAAGTGAAAGAAGCTTTCTGAGAAACTTCTTTGTGTTCTGTGAAATCATCTCACAGAGTTACAGCTTTCCCCTCAAGAAGCCTTTCGCTAAGACAGTTCTTGTGGAATTGGCAAAGTGATATCTGGAAGCCCATAGACGGCAATGGTACAAAAGGAAATATCCTCAGATGAAATCTGGAAGGAAGCTTTCTGAGAAACTGCTTAGTGTTCTGTTAATTCATCTCACAGAATTACCTCTGTATTTCGTGGATCTCTTTGCTAGCCTTATTTCTGTTAAATCTGAGAACAGATATTTCGGATCCCTTTGAAGTCTATAGGGCCAAAGGAAATATCCTCCGATAACAAAGAGAAAGAAGCTTTCTGAGAAACTTCTTTGTGTTCTGTGAAATCATCTCACAGAGTTACAGCTTTCCCCTCAAGAAGCCCTTCGCTAAGACAGTTCTTGTGGAATTGGCAAAGTGATATTTGGAAGCCCTTAGACGGCTATGGCAAAAAAGGAAATATCCACAGATGAAATCTGGAAAGAAGCCTTCTGAGAAACTGCTTAGTGTTCTGTTAATTCATCTCACCGAGTTACATCTGTATTTCGTGGATCTCTTTGCTAGCCTTGTTTCTGTGGAATGTGAGAAGAGATATTTCGGATCCCTTTGAAGGCTATAGGGCCAAAGGAAATATCCTCCTATAACAAAGACAAAGAAGGTTTCTGAGAAACTTCTTTGTGTTCTGTGAAATCATCTCACAGAGTTACAGCTTTCTCCTCAAGAAGCCTTTCGCTAAGACAGTTCTTGTGGATATGGCAAAGTGATATTTGGAAGCCCATAGAGGGCTAAGGTGAAAAAGGAAATATCCTCAGATGAAATCAGGAAAGAAGCTTTCTGAGAAACTGCTTAGTGTTCTGTGAATTCATCTCACAGAGTTACATCTGTATTTCGTGGATCTCCTTGCTAGCCTTATTTCTGTGCAATCTGAGAACAGATATTTCGGATCCCTTTGAAGACAATGGGGCCAAAGGAAAACTCCTCCAATAATAAAGAGAAAGAAGCTTTCTGAGAAACTTCTTTGTGTTCTGTGAAATCATCTCACAGAGTTACAGCTTTCCTCTCAAGAAGCCTTTCGCTAAGACAGTTCTTGTGGAATTGGCAAAGTGATATTTGGAAGCTCATAGAGGGCTATGGTGAAAAAGGAAATATCCTCAGATGAAATCCGGAAAGAAACTTTCTGAGAAACTGCTTAGTGTTCTGTGAATTCATCTCACAGAGTTACATCTGCATTTCGTGGATCTCTTTGCTAGCCTTATATCTTTGTAATCTGAGACAGATATTTCGGATCCGTCTGAAGACCTTAGGGGCAAAGGAAATATCCTCCGATAAAAAAGAGAAAGAAGCTTTCTGAGAAACTTGTTTGTGTTCTGCGAAATCATCTAACAGAGTTACAGCTTTCCCCTCAAGAAGCCTTTCGCTGAAACAGTTCTTGTGGAATTGGCAAAGTGATATTTGGAAGCCCCTAGAGGGCTATGGCGAAAAACGAAATATCCTCAGATGAAATATGGAAAGAAGCTTTCTGAGAAACTGCTTAGTGTTCTGTTAATTCATCTCACAGAGTTACATCTCTATTTCGTGGATCTCTTTGCTAGCCTTATTTCTGTGGAATCTGAGAACAGATATTTCGGATCCCTTTGAAGACTATAGGGCCAAAGGAAATATCCTCCGATAACAAAGAGAAAGAAGCTTTCTGAGAAACTTCTTTGTGTTCTGTGAAATCATCTCACAGAGTTACATCTTTCACCTCAAGAAGTCTTTCGCTAAGACAGTTCTTGTGGAATTGGCAAAGTGATATTTGGAAGCCCATAGAGGGCTATGGTGAGAAAGGAAATATCCTCAGATGAAATCTGGAAGGAAGCTTTTTGAGAAACTGCTTAGTGTTCTGTGAATTCATCTCAGAGAGTTTCATCTGTATTTCGTGGATCTCTTTGCTAGCCTTATTTGTGTGGAATCTGAGAACAGATATTTCGGATCCCTTTGAAGACTGTAGGGCCAAAGGAAATAACCTCCGATAACAAAGAGAAAGAAGCTTTCTGAGAAACTTCTTTGTGTTCTGTGAAATCATCTCACAGAGTTACAGCTTTCCCCTTAAGAAGCCTATCGCTAAGACAGTTTTTGTGGAATTGGCAAAGTGATATTTGGAAGCCCTTAGAGGGCTATGGTGAAAAAGGAAATATCCTCAGATGAAATCTGGAAAGAAGCTTTCTGAGAAACTGCTTAGTGTTCTGTTAATTCATCTCACAGGGTTACATCTGCATTTCGTGGATCTCTTTGCTAGCCTTATTTCTGTGGAATCTGAGAACAGATATTTCAGATCCCTTTGAAAACTACAGGGCCAAAGAAAATACCCTCCGATAACAAAGAGAAAGAAGCTTTCTGAGAAACTTCTTTGTGTTCAGTGAAATCATCTCACAGAGTTACAGCTTTCCCCTCAAGAAGCCTTACGCTAAGACAGTTCTTGTGGAATTGGCAAAGTGATATTTGGAAGCCCATAGAGTGCTATATTGAAAAAGGAAATGACCTCAGAAGAAATCTGGAAAGAAGCTTTCTGAGAAACTACTCTGTGATGTGTGACTTCCACTCACAGAGTTACATCTGTATTCGTGGATCTATTTGCTAGCCTTATTTCTGTGGTATCTGAGAGCAGATATTTCGGATCCCTTTAAAGACTATAGGGCCAAAGGAAATATCCTCCGATAACAAAGAGAAAGAAGCTCTCTGAGAAACTTTTTTGTGTTCTGTGAAATCATCTCACAGAGTTACAGCTGTCACCTCAAGAAGCCTTTCGCTAAGACAGTTCTTGTGGAATTGGCAATGTGACATTCGGCAGCCCTTAGAGGGCTATGGTGAAAAAGGAAATATCCTCAGATGAAATCTTGAAAGGAGCTTTCTGAGAAATGCCTCAGTTTTCTGTTAATTCATATAACAGAGTTACCTCTGTATTTCGTGGATCTCTTTGCTAGCCTTATTTCTGTGGAATCTGAGAACAGATATTTCGGATCCCTTTCAAGACTATAGGGCCAAAGGAAATATCCTCCGATAATAAATAGAAAGAAGGTTTCTGAGAAACTTCTTTGTGTTCTGTGAAATCATCTCACAGAGTTACAGCTTTCCCCTCAAGAAGCCTTTCGCTAAGGCACTTTTTGTGGAATTGGCAAAGTGATATTTGGAAGCCATTAGAGGGCTATGGTGATAAAGGAAATATCCTCAGATGAAATCTGGAAAGAAGCTTTCTGAGAAACTGCTTAGTGTTCTGTTAATTCATCTCACAGAGTTACATCTGTATTTCGTGGATCTCTTTGCTGGCCTTATTTCTGTGGAATCTGAGAACAGATATTTCGGATCCCTTTCAAGACTATAGGGCCAAAGGAAATATCCTCTGATAATAAATAGAAAGAAGCTTTCTGAGAAACTTCTTTGTGTTCTGTGAAATCATCTCACAGAGTTACTGCTTTCCCCTTATGAAGCCTTTCGCTGAAACAGTTCTTGTGGAATTGGCAAAGTGATGTTTGGAAGCCCATAGAGGGATATAGTGAAAAAGGAAATATCCTCAGATGAAATCTGGAAGGAAGCTTTCTGAGAAACTGCTTAGTGTTCTGTTAATTCACCTCACAGAGTTACATCTGTATTTCGTGGATCTCTTTGCTAGCCTTATTTCTGTGGAATCTGAGAAAAGATATTTCGGATCCCTTTGAAGACTATAGGGCTGAAGGAAATATCCTCCGATAACATAGACAAAGAAGCATTCTGAGAAACTTCTTTGTGTTCTGTGAAATCATCTCACACAGTTACAGCTGTCCCCTCAAGAAGCCTTTCGCTAAGACAGTTCTTGTGGAATTGGCAAAGTGATATTTGGAAGCCCATAGAGGGCTATGGTGAAAAAGGAAATATCCTCAGATGAAATCTGGAAAGAAGCTTTCTGAGAAACTGCTTAGTGTTCTGTTAATTCATCTCACAGAGTTACATCTGTATTTCGTGGATCTCTTTGCTAGTCTTATTTCTGTAGAATCTGAGAACAGATATTTCGGATCCCCCTGAAGAGTATAGGGCAAAAGGAAATATCTTCCGATAAAATAGAGAAAGAAGCTTTCTGAGAAACTTCTTTGTGTTCTGTGAAATCATCTCACAGAGTTACAGCTTTCCCCTCAAGAAGCCTTTCGCTAAGGCACTTTTTGTGGAATTGGCAAAGTGATATTTGGAAGCCGTTAGAGGGCTATGGTGATAAAGGAAATATCCTCAGAAGAAATCTGGAAAGAAGCTTTCTGAGAAACTGCTTAGTGTTCTGTTAATTCATCTCACAGAGTTACATCTGTATTTCGTGTATCTCTTTGCTAGCCTTATTTCTGTGGAATCTGAGAACAGATATTTCGGATCCCTTTCAAGACTATAGGGCCAAAGGAAATATCCTCCGATAACAAAGAGAAAGAAGCTTTCTGAGAAACTTCTTTGTGTTCTGTGAAATCATCTCACAGAGTTACAGCTTTCCCCTTATGAAGCCTTTCGCTAAAACAGTTCTTGTGGAATTGGCAAAGTGATATTTGGAAGCCCATAGAGGGATATGGTGAAAAAGGAAATATCCTCAGATGAAATCTGAAAGGAAGCTTTCTGAGAAACTGCTCTGTGATGTGTGACTTCCACTCACAGAGATACATCTGTATTTCGTGGATCTCTTTGCTAGCCTTATTTCTGTGGAATCTGAGAACAGATAATTTGGATCCCTTTGAAGACTATAGGGCCAAAGGAAATATCCTCCGATAACAAAGAGAAAGAAGCTCTCTGAGAAACTTCTTTGTGTTCTGTGAAATCATCTACTGAGTTACAGCTTTCCCCTCAAGAAGCCTTTCGTCAAGACAGTTCTTGTGGAATTGGCAAACTGATATTTGGAAGCCCATAGAGGGCTATGTTGAAAAAGGAAATATCCTCAGATGAAATTCGGAAAGAAGCTTTCTGACAATCTGCTTAGTGTCTGTTAATTCATCCCACAGAGTTACATCTGTATTTCGTGGATCACTTACTAGCCTTATTTCTATGGAATCTGAGAACAGATATTTCGGATCCCTTTGAAGACTATAGGGCCAAAAGAAATATCCTCCAATAACAAAGTGAAAGAAGCTTTCTGAGAAACTTCTTTGTGTTCTGTGAAATCATCTCACAGAGTTACAGCTTTCCCCTCAAGAAGCCTTTCGCTAAGACAGTTCTTGTGGAATTGGCAAAGTGATATCTGGAAGCCCATAGACGGCAATGGTACAAAAGGAAATATCCTCAGATGAAATCTGGAAGGAAGCTTTCTGAGAAACTGCTTAGTGTTCTGTTAATTCATCTCACAGAATTACCTCTGTATTTCGTGGATCTCTTTGCTAGCCTTATTTCTGTTAAATCTGAGAACAGATATTTCGGATCCCTTTGAAGACTACAGGGCCAAAGGAAATATCCTCCGATAACAAAGAGAAAGAAGCTTTCTGAGAAACTTCTTTGTGTTCTGTGAAATCGTCTCACAGAGTTACAGCTTTACCCTCAAGAAGCCTTTCGCTAAGACAGTTCTTCTGGAATTGGCAAAGTGATATTTCGAAGCCCATAGAGGGCTAGGGTGAAAAAGGAAATATCCTCAGATGAAATCTGGAAAGAAGCTTTCTGAGAAACTGCTCTGTGATGTGTGACTTCCACTCACAGAGATACATCTGTATTTCGTGGATCTCTTTGCTAGCCTTATTTCTGTGTAATCTGAGAACAGATAATTCGGATCCCTTTGAAGACTATTGGGCCAAAGGAAATATCCTCCGATAACAAAGAGAAAGAAGCTTTCTGAGAAACTTCTTTGTGTTCTGTGAAATCATCTCACTGAGTTACAGCTTTCCCCTCAAGAAGCCTTTCGTCAAGACAGTTCTTGTGGAATTGGCAAACTGATATTTGGAAGCCCATAGAGGGCTATGTTGAAAAAGGAAATCTCCTCAGATGAAATTTGGAAAGAAGCTTTCTGACAATCTGCTTAGTGTCTGTTAATTCATCTCACAGAGTTACATCTGTATTTCGTGGATCACTTTGCTAGCCTTATTTCTATGGAATCTGAGAACAGATATTTCGGATCCCTTTGAATACTATAGGGCCAAAGGAAATATCCTCCAATAACAATGTGAAAGAAGCTTTCTGAGAAACTTCTTTGTGTTCTGTGAAATCATCTCACAGAGTTACAGCTTTCCTCTCAAGAAGCCTTTCGCTAAGACAGTTCTTTTGGAATTGGCAAAGTGATATTTGGAAGCCCATAGAGGGCTAGGGTGAAAAAGGAAATATCCTCAGATGAAATCTGGAAAGAAGCTTTCTGAGAAACTGCTCTGTGATGTGTGACTTCTACTCACAGAGTTATATCCGTATTTTGTGGATCTCTTTGCTAGCCTTATCTCTGTGGAATCTGAGAACGGATATTTCGGATCCCTTTGAAGACTATTGGGCGAAAGGAAATATCCTGCGATAACAAAGAGAAAGAAGCTTTCTGAGAAACTTCTTTGTGTTCTGTGAAATCATCTCACAGAGTTACAGCTTTCCCCTCAAGAAGCCTTTCGCTAAGACAGTTCTTGTGGAATTGGCAAAGTGATATTTGGAAGCCCATAGAGGGCTATGGTGAAAAAGGAAATATCCTCAGAGGAAATCTGGAAAGAAGCTTTCTGAGAAACTGCTTAGTGTTCTGTTAATTCATCTCACAGAGTTACATCTGTATTTCGTGCATCTCTTTGCTAGATTTTTTTCTGTTGAATCTGAGAACAGATATTTCGGATCCCTTTGAAGACTACAGGGCCAAAGGAAATATCCTCCGATAACAAAGAGAAAGAAGCTTTCTGAGAAACTTCTTTGTGTTTTGTGAAATCATCTCACAGAGTTACAGCTTTCCCCTCAAGAAACCTTTCGCTAAGACAGTTCTTGTGGAATTGGAAAAGTGATATTTGGAAGCCCATAGACGGCTATGGTACAAAAGGAAATATCCTCAGATGAAATCTGGAAGGAAGCTTTCTGAGAAACTGCTTAGTGTTATTTTAATTCATCTCACAGAATTACCTCTGTATTTCGTGGATCTCTTTGCTAGCCTTATATCTGTTGAATCTGAGAACAGATATTTCGGATCCCTTTGAAGGCTATAGGGCCAAAGGAAATATCCTCCGATAACAAAGAGAAAGAAGCTTTCTGAGAAACTTCTTTGTGTTCAGTGAAATCATCTCACAGAGTTACAGCTTTCCCCTCAAGAAGCCTTACGCTAAGACAGTTCTTGTGGAATTGGCAAAGTGATATTTGGAAGCCCATAGAGTGCTATATTGAAAAAGGAAATGACCTCAGAAGAAATCTGGAAAGAAGCTTTCTGAGAAACTACTCTGTGATGTGTGACTTCCACTCACAGAGTTACATCTGTATTCGTGGATCTATTTGCTAGCCTTATTTCTGTGGTATCTGAGAGCAGATATTTCGGATCCCTTTAAAGACTATAGGGCCAAAGGAAATATCCTCCGATAACAAAGAGAAAGAAGCTCTCTGAGAAACTTTTTTGTGTTCTGTGAAATCATCTCACAGAGTTACAGCTGTCACCTCAAGAAGCCTTTCGCTAAGACAGTTCTTGTGGAATTGGCAATGTGACATTCGGCAGCCCTTAGAGGGCTATGGTGAAAAAGGAAATATCCTCAGATGAAATCTTGAAAGGAGCTTTCTGAGAAATGCCTCAGTTTTCTGTTAATTCATATAACAGAGTTACCTCTGTATTTCGTGGATCTCTTTGCTAGCCTTATTTCTGTGGAATCTGAGAACAGATATTTCGGATCCCTTTCAAGACTATAGGGCCAAAGGAAATATCCTCCGATAATAAATAGAAAGAAGGTTTCTGAGAAACTTCTTTGTGTTCTGTGAAATCATCTCACAGAGTTACAGCTTTCCCCTCAAGAAGCCTTTCGCTAAGGCACTTTTTGTGGAATTGGCAAAGTGATATTTGGAAGCCATTAGAGGGCTATGGTGATAAAGGAAATATCCTCAGATGAAATCTGGAAAGAAGCTTTCTGAGAAACTGCTTAGTGTTCTGTTAATTCATCTCACAGAGTTACATCTGTATTTCGTGGATCTCTTTGCTGGCCTTATTTCTGTGGAATCTGAGAACAGATATTTCGGATCCCTTTCAAGACTATAGGGCCAAAGGAAATATCCTCTGATAATAAATAGAAAGAAGCTTTCTGAGAAACTTCTTTGTGTTCTGTGAAATCATCTCACAGAGTTACTGCTTTCCCCTTATGAAGCCTTTCGCTGAAACAGTTCTTGTGGAATTGGCAAAGTGATGTTTGGAAGCCCATAGAGGGATATAGTGAAAAAGGAAATATCCTCAGATGAAATCTGGAAGGAAGCTTTCTGAGAAACTGCTTAGTGTTCTGTTAATTCACCTCACAGAGTTACATCTGTATTTCGTGGATCTCTTTGCTAGCCTTATTTCTGTGGAATCTGAGAAAAGATATTTCGGATCCCTTTGAAGACTATAGGGCTGAAGGAAATATCCTCCGATAACATAGACAAAGAAGCATTCTGAGAAACTTCTTTGTGTTCTGTGAAATCATCTCACACAGTTACAGCTGTCCCCTCAAGAAGCCTTTCGCTAAGACAGTTCTTGTGGAATTGGCAAAGTGATATTTGGAAGCCCATAGAGGGCTATGGTGAAAAAGGAAATATCCTCAGATGAAATCTGGAAAGAAGCTTTCTGAGAAACTGCTTAGTGTTCTGTTAATTCATCTCACAGAGTTACATCTGTATTTCGTGGATCTCTTTGCTAGTCTTATTTCTGTAGAATCTGAGAACAGATATTTCGGATCCCCCTGAAGAGTATAGGGCAAAAGGAAATATCTTCCGATAAAATAGAGAAAGAAGCTTTCTGAGAAACTTCTTTGTGTTCTGTGAAATCATCTCACAGAGTTACAGCTTTCCCCTCAAGAAGCCTTTCGCTAAGGCACTTTTTGTGGAATTGGCAAAGTGATATTTGGAAGCCGTTAGAGGGCTATGGTGATAAAGGAAATATCCTCAGAAGAAATCTGGAAAGAAGCTTTCTGAGAAACTGCTTAGTGTTCTGTTAATTCATCTCACAGAGTTACATCTGTATTTCGTGTATCTCTTTGCTAGCCTTATTTCTGTGGAATCTGAGAACAGATATTTCGGATCCCTTTCAAGACTATAGGGCCAAAGGAAATATCCTCCGATAACAAAGAGAAAGAAGCTTTCTGAGAAACTTCTTTGTGTTCTGTGAAATCATCTCACAGAGTTACAGCTTTCCCCTTATGAAGCCTTTCGCTAAAACAGTTCTTGTGGAATTGGCAAAGTGATATTTGGAAGCCCATAGAGGGATATGGTGAAAAAGGAAATATCCTCAGATGAAATCTGAAAGAAAGCTTTCTGAGAAACTGCTCTGTGATGTGTGACTTCCACTCACAGAGATACATCTGTATTTCGTGGATCTCTTTGCTAGCCTTATTTCTGTGGAATCTGAGAACAGATAATTTGGATCCCTTTGAAGACTATAGGGCCAAAGGAAATATCCTCCGATAACAAAGAGAAAGAAGCTCTCTGAGAAACTTCTTTGTGTTCTGTGAAATCATCTACTGAGTTACAGCTTTCCCCTCAAGAAGCCTTTCGTCAAGACAGTTCTTGTGGAATTGGCAAACTGATATTTGGAAGCCCATAGAGGGCTATGTTGAAAAAGGAAATATCCTCAGATGAAATTCGGAAAGAAGCTTTCTGACAATCTGCTTAGTGTCTGTTAATTCATCCCACAGAGTTACATCTGTATTTCGTGGATCACTTACTAGCCTTATTTCTATGGAATCTGAGAACAGATATTTCGGATCCCTTTGAAGACTATAGGGCCAAAAGAAATATCCTCCAATAACAAAGTGAAAGAAGCTTTCTGAGAAACTTCTTTGTGTTCTGTGAAATCATCTCACAGAGTTACAGCTTTCCCCTCAAGAAGCCTTTCGCTAAGACAGTTCTTGTGGAATTGGCAAAGTGATATCTGGAAGCCCATAGACGGCAATGGTACAAAAGGAAATATCCTCAGATGAAATCTGGAAGGAAGCTTTCTGAGAAACTGCTTAGTGTTCTGTTAATTCATCTCACAGAATTACCTCTGTATTTCGTGGATCTCTTTGCTAGCCTTATTTCTGTTAAATCTGAGAACAGATATTTCGGATCCCTTTGAAGACTACAGGGCCAAAGGAAATATCCTCCGATAACAAAGAGAAAGAAGCTTTCTGAGAAACTTCTTTGTGTTCTGTGAAATCGTCTCACAGAGTTACAGCTTTACCCTCAAGAAGCCTTTCGCTAAGACAGTTCTTCTGGAATTGGCAAAGTGATATTTCGAAGCCCATAGAGGGCTAGGGTGAAAAAGGAAATATCCTCAGATGAAATCTGGAAAGAAGCTTTCTGAGAAACTGCTCTGTGATGTGTGACTTCCACTCACAGAGATACATCTGTATTTCGTGGATCTCTTTGCTAGCCTTATTTCTGTGTAATCTGAGAACAGATAATTCGGATCCCTTTGAAGACTATTGGGCCAAAGGAAATATCCTCCGATAACAAAGAGAAAGAAGCTTTCTGAGAAACTTCTTTGTGTTCTGTGAAATCATCTCACTGAGTTACAGCTTTCCCCTCAAGAAGCCTTTCGTCAAGACAGTTCTTGTGGAATTGGCAAACTGATATTTGGAAGCCCATAGAGGGCTATGTTGAAAAAGGAAATCTCCTCAGATGAAATTTGGAAAGAAGCTTTCTGACAATCTGCTTAGTGTCTGTTAATTCATCTCACAGAGTTACATCTGTATTTCGTGGATCACTTTGCTAGCCTTATTTCTATGGAATCTGAGAACAGATATTTCGGATCCCTTTGAATACTATAGGGCCAAAGGAAATATCCTCCAATAACAATGTGAAAGAAGCTTTCTGAGAAACTTCTTTGTGTTCTGTGAAATCATCTCACAGAGTTACAGCTTTCCTCTCAAGAAGCCTTTCGCTAAGACAGTTCTTTTGGAATTGGCAAAGTGATATTTGGAAGCCCATAGAGGGCTAGGGTGAAAAAGGAAATATCCTCAGATGAAATCTGGAAAGAAGCTTTCTGAGAAACTGCTCTGTGATGTGTGACTTCTACTCACAGAGTTATATCCGTATTTTGTGGATCTCTTTGCTAGCCTTATCTCTGTGGAATCTGAGAACGGATATTTCGGATCCCTTTGAAGACTATTGGGCGAAAGGAAATATCCTGCGATAACAAAGAGAAAGAAGCTTTCTGAGAAACTTCTTTGTGTTCTGTGAAATCATCTCACAGAGTTACAGCTTTCCCCTCAAGAAGCCTTTCGCTAAGACAGTTCTTGTGGAATTGGCAAAGTGATATTTGGAAGCCCATAGAGGGCTATGGTGAAAAAGGAAATATCCTCAGAGGAAATCTGGAAAGAAGCTTTCTGAGAAACTGCTTAGTGTTCTGTTAATTCATCTCACAGAGTTACATCTGTATTTCGTGCATCTCTTTGCTAGATTTTTTTCTGTTGAATCTGAGAACAGATATTTCGGATCCCTTTGAAGACTACAGGGCCAAAGGAAATATCCTCCGATAACAAAGAGAAAGAAGCTTTCTGAGAAACTTCTTTGTGTTTTGTGAAATCATCTCACAGAGTTACAGCTTTCCCCTCAAGAAACCTTTCGCTAAGACAGTTCTTGTGGAATTGGAAAAGTGATATTTGGAAGCCCATAGACGGCTATGGTACAAAAGGAAATATCCTCAGATGAAATCTGGAAGGAAGCTTTCTGAGAAACTGCTTAGTGTTATTTTAATTCATCTCACAGAATTACCTCTGTATTTCGTGGATCTCTTTGCTAGCCTTATATCTGTTGAATCTGAGAACAGATATTTCGGATCCCTTTGAAGGCTATAGGGCCAAAGGAAATATCCTCCGATAACAAAGAGAAAGAAGCTTTCTGAGAAACTTCTTTGTGTTCTGTGAAATCATCTCACAGAGTTACAGCTTTCCCCTCAAGAAGCCTTTCGCTAAGACAGTTCTTGTGGAATTGGCAAAGTGATATTTGGAAGACCATAGAGGCCTATGATGAAAAAGGAAATATCCTCAGATGAAATCTGGAAAGAAGCTTTCTGAGAAACTGCTCTGTGATGTGTGACTTCTACTCACAGAGTTATAACTGTATTTCGTGGATCCCTTTGCTAGCCTTATTTCTGTGGAATCTGAGAACGGATATTTCGGATCCCTTTGAAGACTATAGGGCCAAAGGAAATATCCTCCGATAACAAAGAGAAAGAAGCTTCCTGAGAAAGTTCTTTGTGTTCTGTGAAATCATCTCACAGAGTTACAGCTTTCCCCTCAAGAAGCCTTTCGCCAAGACAGTTCTTGTGGAATTGGCAAAGTGATATTTGGAAGCCCATAGAGGGCTATGGTGAAAAAGGAAATATCCTCAGACGAAATCTGGAAAGAAGCTTTCTGAGAAACTGCTTAGTGTTCTGTTAATTCATCTCACAGAGTTACATCTGTATTTCGTGGATCTCCTTGCTAGCCTTATTTCTATGGAATCTGAGAACAGATATTTCGGATCCCCTTGAAGGCTATAGGGCCAAAGGAAATATCCTCCGATAACAAAGAGAAAGAAGCTTTCTGAGACACTTCTTTGTGTTCTGTGAAATCATCTCACAGAGTTACAGCTTTCCCCTGAAGAAGCCTTTCGCTAAGACAGTTCTTGTGGAATTGGCAAAGTGATATTTGGAAGCCCATAAAGAGCTAGGGTGAAAAAGGAAATATCCTCAGATGAAATCTGGAAAGAAGCTTTCTGAGAAACTGCTTAGTGTTCTGTTAATTCATCTCACAGAATTACCTCTGTATTTCGTGGATCTCTTTGCTAGCCTTATTTCTGTTGAATCTGAGAACAGATATTTCGGATCCCTTTGAAGGCTATAGGGCCAAAGGAAATATCCTCCGATAACAAAGAGAAAGAAGCTTTCTGAGAAACTTCTTTGTGTTCTGTGAAATCATCTCACAGAGTTACAGCTTTCCCCTCAAGAAGCCTTTCGCTAAGACAGTTCTTGTGGAATTGGCAAAGTGATATTTGGAAGACCATAGAGGGCTATGATGAAAAAGGAAATATCCTGAGATGAAATCTGGAAAGAAGCTTTCTGAGAAACTGCTCTGTGATGTGTGACTTCTACTCACAGAGTTATATCTGTATTTCGTGGATCTCTTTGCTAGCCTTATTTCTGTGGAATCTGAGAACGGATATTTCGGATCCCTTTGAAGACTATAGGGCCAAAGGAAATATCCTCCGATAACAAAGAGAAAGAAGCTTTCTGAGAAAGTTCTTTGTGTTCTGTGAAATCATCTCACAGAGTTACAGCTTTCCCCTCAAGAATCCTTTCGCCAGGACAGTTCTTGTGGAATTGGCAAACTGATATTTGGAAGCCCATAGAGGGCAATGTTGAAAAAGGAAATATCCTCCGATGAAATCTGGAAAGAAGCTTTCTGAGAAACTGCTCTGTGATGTGTGACTTCCACTCACAGAGATACGTCTGTATTTCGTGGATCTCTTTGCTAGCCTTATTTCTGTGGAATCTGAGAAAAGATAATTCGGATCCCTTTGAAGATTATAGGGCCAAAGGAAATATCCTCCGATAACAAAGAGAAAGAAGCTTTCTGAGAAACTTCTTTGTGTTCTATGAAATCATCTCACTGAGTTACAGCTTTCCCCTCAAGAAGCCTTTCGTCAAGAGAGTTCTTGTGGAATTGGCAAACTGATATTTGGAAGCCCATAGAGGGCAATGTTGAAAAAGGAAATATCCTCAGATGAAATCTGGAAAGAAGCTTTCTGACAATCTGCTTAGTGTTCTGTTAATTCATCTCACAGAGTTACATCTGTATTTCGTGGATCACTTTGCTAGCCTTATTTCTATGGAATCTGAGAAGAGATATTTCGGATCCCTTTGAAGGCTACAGGGCCAAAGAAAATATCCTCCAATAACAAAGTGAAAGAAGCTGTCTGAGAAACTTCTTTGTGTTCTGTGAAATCATCTCACTGAGTTACAGCTTTCCCCTGAAGAAGCCTTTCGCTAAGACAGTTCTTGTGGAATTGGCAAAGTGATATTTGGAAGCCCATAGACGGCTAGGATGAAAAAGGAAATATCCTCAGATGAAATCTGGAAAGAAGCTTTCTGGGAAACTGCTCTGTGATGTGTGACTTCTACTCACAGGGTTATATCTGTATTTTGTGGATCTCTTTACTAGCCTTATTTCTGTGGAATCTGAGAACAGATATTTCGGATCCCCTTGAAGGCTATAGGGCCAAAGGAAATATCCTCCGATAACAAAGAGAAAGAAGCTTTCTGAGAAACTTCTTTGTGTTCTGTGAAATCATCTCACAGAGTTACAGCTTTCCCCTCAAGAAGCCTTTCGCTAAGACAGTTCTTGTGGAATTGGCAAAGTGATATTTGGAAGCCCATAGAGGGCTATGGTGAAAAAGGAAATATCCTCAGATGAAATCTGGAAAGAAGCTTTCTGAGAAACTGCTTAGTGTTCTGTTAATTCATCTCAGAGAATTACATCTGTATTTCGTGGATCTCTTTGCTAGCCTTATTTGTGTGGAATCTGAGAACAGATATTTCTGATCCCTTTGAAGACTGTAGGGCCAAAGCAAATATCCTCCGATAACAAAGAGATAGAAGCTTTCTGAGAAACTTCTTTGTGTTCTGTGAAATCACCTCACAGAGTTATAGCTTTCCCCTCAAGAGGCCTTTCTCTAAGACAGTTCTTGTGGAATTGGCAAAGTGATATTTGGAAGCCCATAGAGGGCTATGGTGAAAAAGGAAATATCCTCAGATGAAATCTGGAAAACTTTCCGAGAAACTGCTTAGTGTTCTGTTAATTCATATCACAGAGTTACATCTGTATTTCGTGGATCTCTTTGCTAGCCTTATTTCTGTGGAATCTGAAAAAAGATATTTCGGGTCCCTTTGAAGACTATAGGGCCAAAGGAAATATCCTCCGATAACAAAGAGAAAGAAGCTTTCTGAGAAACTGCTCTGTGATGTGTGACTTCTACTCACAGAGTTACATCTGAATTTCGTGGATCTCTTTGCTAGCCTTCTTTCTGTGGAATCTGAGAACGGATATTTCGGATCCATTTGAAGACTATAGGGCCAAAGGAAATATCCTCCTATAACAAAGAGAAAGAAGCTTTCAGAGAAACTTCTTTGTGTTCTGTAAAATCATCTCACAGAGTTACAGCTTTCCCCTCAAGAGGCCTTTCGCTAAGACAGTTCTTGTGGAATTGGCAAAGTGATACTTGGAAGCCCATAGAGGGCTATGGTGAAAAAGGAAATATCCTCAGATGAAATCTGGAAAGAAGCTTTCTGAGAAACTGCTTAGTGTTTTGTTAATTCATCTCACAGACTTACATCTGTATTTCGTGGATCTCTTTGCTAGCCTTATTTCTGAGGAATCTGAGAACAGATATTTCGGATCCCTTTGAAGACTACAGGGCCAAAGGAAATATCCTCCGATAACAAAGAGAAAGAAGCTTTCTGAGAAAGTTCTTTGTGTTCTGTGAAATCATCTCACAGAATTACAGCTTTCCCCTCAAGAAGCCTTTCGCCAAGACAGTTCTTGTGGAATTGGCATAGTGATATTTGGAAGCCCATAGAGGGCTATGGTGAAAAAGGAAATATCCTCAGACGAAATCTGGAAAGAAGCTTTCTGAGAAACTGCTTAGTGTTCTGTTAATTCATCTCACAGAGTTACCTCTGTATTTCGTGGATCTCTTTGCTAGCCTTATTTCTGTGGAATCTGAGAACAGATATTTCGGATCCCCTTGAAGGCTATAGGGCCAAAGGAAATATCCTCCGATAACAAAGAGAAAGAAGCTTTCTGAGAAACTTCTTTGTGTTCTGTGAAATCATCTCACAGAGTTACAGCTTTCCCCTCAAGAAGCCTTTCGCTAAGACAGTTCTTGTGGAATTGGCAAAGTGATATTTGGAAGCCCATAGAGGGCTATGGTGAAAAAGGAAATATCCTCAGATGAAATCTGGAAAGAAGGTTTCTGAGAAACTGCTTAGTGTTCTGTTAATTCATATCACAGAGTTACATCTGTATTTCGTGGATCTCTTTGCTAGCCTTATTTCTGTGGAATCTGAAAAAAGATATTTCGGGTCCCTTTGAAGACTATAGGGCCAAAGGAAATATTCTCCGATAACAAAGAGAAAGAAGCTTTCTGAGAAACTGCTCTGTGATGTGTGACTTCTACTCACAGAGTTACATCTGTATTTCGTGGATCTCTTTGCTAGCCTTATTTCTGTGGAATCTGAGAACGGATATTTCGGATCCCTTTGAAGACTACAGAGCCAAAGGAAATATCCTTCGATAACAAAGAGAAAGAAGCTCTCTGAGAAACTTCTTTGTGTTCTGTGAAATCATCTCACAGAGTTACAGCTTTCCCCTCAAGAAGCCTTTCGTCAAGAGAGTTCTTGTGGAATTGGCAAACTGATATTTGGAAGCCCATAGAGGGCAATGTTGAAAAAGGAAATATCCTCAGATGAAATCTGGAAAGAAGCTTTCTGACAATCTGCTTAGTGTTCTGTTAATTCATCTCACAGAGTTACATCTGTATTTCGTGGATCACTTTGCTAGCCTTATTTCTATGGAATCTGAGAAGAGATATTTCGGATCCCTTTGAAGGCTACAGGGCCAAAGGAAATATCCTCCAATAACAAAGTGAAAGAAGCTGTCTGAGAAACTTCTTTGTCTTCTGTGAAATCATCTCACTGAGTTAGAGCTTTCCCCTCAAGAAGCCTTTCGCTAAGACAGTTCTTGTGGAATTGGCAAAGTGATATTTGGAAGCCCATAGACGGCTAGGATGAAAAAGGAAATATCCTCAGATGAAATCTGGAAAGAAGCTTTCTGGGAAACTGCTCTGTGATGTGTGACTTCTACTCACAGGGTTATATCTGTATTTTGTGGATCTCTTTACTAGCCTTATTTCTGTGGAATCTGAGAACGGATATTTCGGATCCCTTTGAAGACTATAGGGCGAAAGGAAATATCCTGCGATAACAAAGAGAAAGAAGCTTTCTGAGAAACTTCTTTGCGTTCTGTGAAATCATCTCACAGAGTTACAGCTTTCCCCTCAAGAAGCCTTTCGCTAAGAGAGTTCTTGTGGAATTGGCAAAGTGATATTTGGAAGCCCATAGAGGGCTATGTCGAAAAAGGAAATATCCTCAGATGAAATCTGGAAAGAAGCTTTCTGAGAAACTGCTTAGTGTTCTGTTAATTCATCTCAGAGAATTACATCTGTATTTCGTGGATCTCTTCGCTAGCCTTATTTGTGTGGAATCTGAGAACAGATATTTCTGATCCCTTTGAAGACTGTAGGGCCAAAGGAAATATCCTCCGATAACAAAGAGAAAGAAGCTTTCTGAGAAACTTCTTTGTGTTCTGTGAAATCACCTCACAGAGTTATAGCTTTCCCCTCAAGAGGCCTTTCTCTAAGACAGTTCTTGTGGAATTGGCAAAGTGATATTTGGAAGCCCATAGAGGGCTATGGTGAAAAAGGAAATATCCTCAGATGAAATCTGGAAAACTTTCCGAGAAACTGCTTAGTGTTCTGTTAATTCATATCACAGAGTTACATCTGTATTTCGTGGATCTCTTTGCTAGCCTTATTTCTGTGGAATCTGAAAAAAGATATTTCGGGTCCCTTTGAAGACTATAGGGCCAAAGGAAATATCCTCCGATAACAAAGAGAAAGAAGCTTTCTGAGAAAATGCTCTGTGATGTGTGACTTCTACTCACAGAGTTACATCTGAATTTCGTGGATCTCTTTGCTAGCCTTCTTTCTGTGGAATCTGAGAACGGATATTTCGGATCCATTTGAAGACCATAGGGCCAAAGGAAATATCCTCCTATAACAAAGAGAAAGAAGCTTTCAGAGAAACTTCTTTGTGTTCTGTGAAATCATCTCACAGAGTTACAGCTTTCCCCTCAAGAGGCCTTTCGCTAAGACAGTTCTTGTGGAATTGGCAAAGTGATACTTGGAAGCCCATAGAGGGCTATGGTGAAAAAGGAAATATCCTCAGATGAAATCTGGAAAGAAGCTTTCTGAGAAACTGCTTAGTGTTTTGTTAATTCATCTCACAGAGTTACATCTGTATTTCGTGGATCTCTTTGCTAGCCTTATTTCTGAGGAATCTGAGAACAGATATTTCGGATCCCTTTGAAGACTACAGGGCCAAAGGAAATATCCTCCGATAACAAAGAGAAAGAAGCTTTCTGAGAAACTTCTTTGTGTTCTGTGAAATCATCTCACAGAATTACAGCTTTCCCCTCAAGAAGCCTTTCGCCAAGACAGTTCTTGTGGAATTGGCAAAGTGATATTTGGAAGCCCATAGAGGGCTATGGTGAAAAAGGAAATATCCTCAGACGAAATCTGGAAAGAAGCTTTCTGAGAAACTGCTTAGTGTTCTGTTAATTCATCTCACAGAGTTACCTCTGTATTTCGTGGATCTCTTTGCTAGCCTTATTTCTGTGGAATCTGAGAACAGATATTTCGGATCCCCTTGAAGGCTATAGGGCCAAAGGAAATATCCTCCGATAACAAAGAGAAAGAAGCTTTCTGAGAAACTTCTTTGTGTTCTGTGAAATCATGTCACAGAGTTACAGCTTTCCCCTCAAGAAGCCTTTCGCTAAGACAGTTCTTGAGGAATTGGCAAAGTGATATTTGGAAGCCCATAGAGGGCTATGGTGAAAAAGGAAATATCCTCAGATGAAATCTGGAAAGAAGGTTTCTGAGAAACTGCTTAGTGTTCTGTTAATTCATATCACAGAGTTACATCTGTATTTCGTGGATCTCTTTGCTAGCCTTATTTCTGTGGAATCTGAAAAAAGATATTTCGGGTCCCTTTGAAGACTATAGGGCCAAAGGAAATATCCTCCGATAACAAAGAGAAAGAAGCTTTCTGAGAAACTGCTCTGTGATGTGTGACTTCTACTCACAGAGTTACATCTGTATTTCGTGGATCTCTTTGCTAGCCTTATTTCTGTGGAATCTGAGAACGGATATTTCGGATCCCTTTGAAGACTACAGAGCCAAAGGAAATATCCTTCGATAACAAAGAGAAAGAAGCTCTCTGAGAAACTTCTTTGTGTTCTGTGAAATCATCTCACAGAGTTACAGCTTTCCCCTCAAGAAACCTTTCGCTAAGACAGTTCTTGTGGAATTGGCAAAGTGATATTTGGAAGACCGTAGAGGGCTATGTTGAAAAAGGAAATATCCTCAGATGAAATCTGGAAAGAAGCTTTCTGAGAAACTGCTCTGTGATGTGTGACTTCCACTCACAGAGATACATCTGTATTTCGTGGATCTCTTTGCTAGCCTTATTTCTGTGGAATCTGAGAACAGATAATTCGGATACCTTTGAAGACTATAGGGCCAAAGAAATATCCTCCGATAACAAAGAGAAAGAAGCTTTCTGAGAAACTTCTTTGTGTTCTATGAAATCATCTCACTGAGTTACAGCTTTCCCCTCAAGAAGCCTTTCGTCAAGACAGTTCTTATGGAATTGGCAAACTGATATTTGGAAGCCCATAGAGGGCTATGTTGAAAAAGGAAATATCCTCAGATGAAATCTGGAAAGAAGCTTTCTGACAATCTGCTTAGGGTTCTGTTAATTCATCTCACAGAGTTACATCTGTATTTCGTGGATCACTTTGCTAGCCTTATTTCTATGGAATCTGAGAACAGATATTTCTGATCCCTTTGAAGACTATAGGGCCAAAGGAAATATCCTCCAATAACAAAGTGAAAGAAGCTTTCTGAGAAACTTTTTTGTGTTCTGTGAAATCATCTCACAGAGTTACAGCTTTCCCCTCAAGAAGCCTTTCGCTAAGACAGTTCTTGTGGAATTGGCAAAGTGATATTTGGAAGCCCATAGAGGGCTATGTCGAAAAAGGAAATATCCTCAGATGAAATCTGGAAAGAAGCTTTCTGAGAAACTGCTTAGTGTTCTGTTAATTCATCTCAGAGAATTACATCTGTATTTCGTGGATCTCTTCGCTAGCCTTATTTGTGTGGAATCTGAGAACAGATATTTCTGATCCCTTTGAAGACTGTAGGGCCAAAGGAAATATCCTCCGATAACAAAGAGAAAGAAGCTTTCTGAGAAACTTCTTTGTGTTCTGTGAAATCACCTCACAGAGTTATAGCTTTCCCCTCAAGAGGCCTTTCTCTAAGACAGTTCTTGTGGAATTGGCAAAGTGATATTTGGAAGCCCATAGAGGGCTATGGTGAAAAAGGAAATATCCTCAGATGAAATCTGGAAAACTTTCCGAGAAACTGCTTAGTGTTCTGTTAATTCATATCACAGAGTTACATCTGTATTTCGTGGATCTCTTTGCTAGCCTTATTTCTGTGGAATCTGAAAAAAGATATTTCGGGTCCCTTTGAAGACTATAGGGCCAAAGGCAATATCCTCCGATAACAAAGAGAAAGAAGCTTTCTGAGAAAATGCTCTGTGATGTGTGACTTCTACTCACAGAGTTACATCTGAATTTCGTGGATCTCTTTGCTAGCCTTCTTTCTGTGGAATCTGAGAACGGATATTTGGGATCCATTTGAAGACCATAGGGCCAAAGGAAATATCCTCCTATAACAAAGAGAAAGAAGCTTTCAGAGAAACTTCTTTGTGTTCTGTGAAATCATCTCACAGAGTTACAGCTTTCCCCTCAAGAGGCCTTTCGCTAAGACAGTTCTTGTGGAATTGGCAAAGTGATACTTGGAAGCCCATAGAGGGCTATGGTGAAAAAGGAAATATCCTCAGATGAAATCTGGAAAGAAGCTTTCTGAGAAACTGCTTAGTGTTTTGTTAATTCATCTCACAGAGTTACATCTGTATTTCGTGGATCTCTTTGCTAGCCTTATTTCTGAGGAATCTGAGAACAGATATTTCGGATCCCTTTGAAGACTACAGGGCCAAAGGAAATATCCTCCGATAACAAAGAGAAAGAAGCTTTCTGAGAAACTTCTTTGTGTTCTGTGAAATCATCTCACAGAATTACAGCTTTCCCCTCAAGAAGCCTTTCGCCAAGACAGTTCTTGTGGAATTGGCAAAGTGATATTTGGAAGCCCATAGAGGGCTATGGTGAAAAAGGAAATATCCTCAGACGAAATCTGGAAAGAAGCTTTCTGAGAAACTGCTTAGTGTTCTGTTAATTCATCTCACAGAGTTACCTCTGTATTTCGTGGATCTCTTTGCTAGCCTTATTTCTGTGGAATCTGAGAACAGATATTTCGGATCCCCTTGAAGGCTATAGGGCCAAAGGAAATATCCTCCGATAACAAAGAGAAAGAAGCTTTCTGAGAAACTTCTTTGTGTTCTGTGAAATCATCTCACAGAGTTACAGCTTTCCCCTCAAGAAGCCTTTCGCTAAGACAGTTCTTGAGGAATTGGCAAAGTGATATTTGGAAGCCCATAGAGGGCTATGGTGAAAAAGGAAATATCCTCAGATGAAATCTGGAAAGAAGCTTTCTGAGAAACTGCTCTGTGATGTGTGACTTCCACTCACAGAGATACATCTGTATTTCGTGGATCTCTTTGCTAGCCTTATTTCTGTGGAATCTGAGAACAGATAATTCGGATACCTTTGAAGACTATAGGGCCAAAGAAATATCCTCCGATAACAAAGAGAAAGAAGCTTTCTGAGAAACTTCTTTGTGTTCTATGAAATCATCTCACTGAGTTACAGCTTTCCCCTCAAGAAGCCTTTCGTCAAGACAGTTCTTATGGAATTGGCAAACTGATATTTGGAAGCCCATAGAGGGCTATGTTGAAAAAGGAAATATCCTCAGATGAAATCTGGAAAGAAGCTTTCTGACAATCTGCTTAGGGTTCTGTTAATTCATCTCACAGAGTTACATCTGTATTTCGTGGATCACTTTGCTAGCCTTATTTCTATGGAATCTGAGAACAGATATTTCTGATCCCTTTGAAGACTATAGGGCCAAAGGAAATATCCTCCAATAACAAAGTGAAAGAAGCTTTCTGAGAAACTTTTTTGTGTTCTGTGAAATCATCTCACAGAGTTACAGCTTTCCCCTCAAGAAGCCTTTCGCTAAGACAGTTCTTGTGCAATTGTTAAAGTGATATTTGGAAGCCCATAGACGGCTAGGGTGAAAAAGGAAATATCCTCAGATGAAATCTGGAAAGAAGCTTTCTGAGAAACTGCTCTGTGATGTGTGACTTCTACTCACAGAGTTATATCTGTATTTTGTGGATCTCTTTGCTAGCCTTATTTCTGTGGAATCTGAGAACGGATATTTCGGATCCCTTTGAAGACTATAGGGCGAAAGGAAATATCCTGCGATAACAAAGAGAAAGAAGCTTTCTGAGAAACTGCTTAGTGTTCTGTTAATTCATCTCACAGAGTTACATCTGGATTTCGTGGATCTCCTTGCTAGTCTTCTTTCTGTGGAATCTGAGAACAGATATTTCGGATCCCCCGGAAGACTATAGGGCCAAAGGAAATATCCTCTGATAACAAAGAGAAAGAAGCTTTCTGAGAAACTTCTTTGTGTTCTGGGAAATCGTCTCACAGAGTTACAGCTTACCCCTCAAGAAGCCTTTCGCTAAGACAGTTCTTGTGGAATTGGCAAAGTGATATTTGGAAGCCCATAGAGGGCTATGGTGAAAAAGGAAATATCCTCAGACGAAATCTGGAAAGAAGCTTTCTGAGAAACTGCTTAGTGTTCTGTTAATTCATCTCACAGGGTTACATCTGTATTTCGTGGATCTCTTTGCTAGTCTTATTTCTGTGGAATCTGAGAACAGATATTTCGGATCCCTTTGAAGACTGTAGGGCCAAAGAAATATCCTCCGATAACAAAGAGAAAGAAGCTTTTTGAGAAACTTCTTTGTGTTCTGTGAAATCATCTCACAGAGTTACAGCTTTCCCCTCAAGAAGCCTTTTGCTAAGACAGTTCTGGTGGAATTGGCAAAGTGATATTTGGAAGTCCATAGAGGGCTATGGTGAAAAAGGAAATATCCTCAGATGAAATCTGGAAAGAAGCATTCTGAGAAACTACTCTGTGATGTGTGACTTCCACTCACAGAGTTACATCTGTGTTTCGTGGATCTCTTTGCTAGCCTTATTTCTGTGGAATCTGAGAACAGATATTTCGGATCCCTTTGAAGATTACAGGGCCAAAGGAAATATCCTCCGATAACAAAGAGAAAGAAGTTTTCTGAGAAACTTCTTTGTGTTCTGTGAAATCATCTCACAGAGTTACAGCTTTCCCCTCAAGAAGCCTTTCGCTAAGACAGTTCTTGTGGAATTGGCAAAGTGATATTTGGAAGCCCATAGAGGGCTATGGTGAAAAAGGAAATATCCTCAGATGAAATCTGGAAAGAAGCTTTCTGAGAAATGCCTCTGTTTTTTGTTAATTCATATAACAGAGTTACATCTGTATTTCGTGGATCACTTTGCGAGCCTTATTTCTGTGGTATCTGAGAACAGATATTTCGGATCCCTTTCAAGACTATAGGGCCAAAGGAAATATCCTCCGATAAAAAATAGAAAGAAGCTTTCTGAGAAACTTCTTTGTGTTCTGTGAAATCATCTCACAGAGTTACAGCTTTCCCCTCAAGAAGCCTTTCGCTAAGGCACTTTTTGTGGAATTGGCAAAGTGATATTTGGAAGCCGTTAGAGGTCTATGGTGATAAAGGAAATATCCTCAGATGAAATATGGAAAGAAGCTTTCTGAGAAACTGCTTAGTGTTCTGTTAGTTCATCTCACAGAGTTACATCTGTATTTCGTGTATCTCTTTGCTAGCCTTATTTCTGTGGAATATGAGAACAGATATTTCGGATCCCTTTCAAGTCTATAGGGCCAAAGGAAATATCCTCCGATAACAAAGAGAAAGAAGCTTTCTGAGAAACTTCTTTGTGTTCTGTGAAATCATCTCACAGAGTTACAGCTTTCCCCTCAAGAAGACTTTCGCTAAAACAGTTCTTGTGGAATTGGCAAAGTGATATTTGGAAGACCATAGAGGGATATGGTGAAAAAGGAAATATCCTCAGATGAAATCTGGAAGGAAGCTTTCTGAGAAACTGCTTAGTGTTCTGTTAATTCATCTCACAGAGTTACATCTGTATTTCGTGGATCTCTTTGCTAGCCTTATTTCTGTGGAATCTGAGAACGGATATTTCGGATCCCTTTGAAGACTATAGGGTCAAAGGAAATATACTCCGATAACATAGACAAAGAAGCTTTCTGAGAAACTTCTTTGTGTTCTGTGAAATCATCTCACAGAGTTACAGCTTTCCCCTCAAGAAGACTTTCACTAACACAGTTCTTGTGGAATTGGCAAAGTGATATTTGAAAGCCCATAGTGGGCTATGGTGAGAAAGGAAATATCCTCAGATGAAATCTGGAAAGAAGCTTTCTGAGAAACTGCTTAGTGTTCTGTTAATTCAGCTCACAGAATTACCTCTGTATTTCGTGGATCTCTTTGCTAGCCTTATTTCTGTTGAATCTGAGAACAGATATTTGGGATCCCTTTGAAGGCTATAGGGCCAAAGGAAATATCCTCCGATAACAAAGAGAAAGAAGTTTTCTGAGAAACTTCTTTGTGTTCTGTGAAATCATCTCACAGAGTTACAGCTTTCCCCTCAAGAAGCCTTTCGCTAAGACAGTTCTTGTGGAATTGGCAAAGTGATATTTGGAAGACCATAGAGGGCTATGATGAAAAAGGAAATATCCTCAGATGAAATCTGGAAAGAAGCTTTCTTAGAAACTGCTCTGTGATGTGTGACTTCTACTCACAGAGTTATATCTGTATTTCGTGGATCTCTTTGCTAGCCTTATTTCTGTGGAATCTGAGAACGGATATTTCGGATCCCTTTGAAGACTATAGGGCCAAAGGAAATATACTCCGATAACAAAGAGAAAGAAGCTTTCTGAGAAAGTTCTTTGTGTTCTGTGAAATCATCTCACAGAGTTACAGCTTTCCCCTCAAGAAGACTTTCACTAACACAGTTCTTGTGGAATTGGCAAAGTGATATTTGAAAGCCCATAGTGGGCTATGGTGAGAAAGGAAATATCCTCAGATGAAATCTGGAAAGAAGCTTTCTGAGAAACTGCTTAGTGTTCTGTTAATTCAGCTCACAGAATTACCTCTGTATTTCGTGGATCTCTTTGCTAGCCTTATTTCTGTTGAATCTGAGAACAGATATTTGGGATCCCTTTGAAGGCTATAGGGCCAAAGGAAATATCCTCCGATAACAAAGAGAAAGAAGTTTTCTGAGAAACTTCTTTGTGTTCTGTGAAATCATCTCACAGAGTTACAGCTTTCCCCTCAAGAAGCCTTTCGCTAAGACAGTTCTTGTGGAATTGGCAAAGTGATATTTGGAAGACCATAGAGGGCTATGATGAAAAAGGAAATATCCTCAGATGAAATCTGGAAAGAAGCTTTCTTAGAAACTGCTCTGTGATGTGTGACTTCTACTCACAGAGTTATATCTGTATTTCGTGGATCTCTTTGCTAGCCTTATTTCTGTGGAATCTGAGAACGGATATTTCGGATCCCTTTGAAGACTATAGGGCCAAAGGAAATATACTCCGATAACAAAGAGAAAGAAGCTTTCTGAGAAAGTTCTTTGTGTTCTGTGAAATCATCTCACAGAGTTACAGCTTTCCCCTCAAGAAGCCTTTCGCCAAGACAGTTCTTGTGGAATTGGCAAAGTGATATTTGGAAGCCCATAGAGGGCTATGGTGAAAAAGGAAATATCCTCAGACGAAATCTGGAAAGAAGCTTTCTGAGAAACTGCTTAGTGTTCTGTTAATTCATCTCACAGAGTTACCTCTGTATTTCGTGGATCTCTTTGCTAGCCTTATTTCTGTGGAATCTGAGAACAGATATTTCGGATCCCCTTGAAGGCTATAGGGCCAAAGGAAATATCCTCCGATAACAAAGAGAAAGAAGCTTTCTGAGAAACTTCTTTGTGTTCTGTGAAATCATCTCACAGAGTTACAGCTTTCCCCTCAAGAAGCCTTTCGCTAAGACAGTTCTTGTGGAATTGGCAAAGTGATATTTGGAAGACCATAGAGGGCTATGATGAAAAAGGAAATATCCTCAGATGAAATCTGGAAAGAAGCTTTCTGAGAAACTGCTCTGTGATGTGTGACTTCTACTCACAGAGTTATATCTGTATTTCGTGGATCTCTTTGCTTGCCTTATTTCTGTGGATTCTGAGAACGGATATTTCGGATCCCTTTGAAGACTATAGGGCCAAAGGAAATATCCTCCGATAACAAAGAGAAAGAAGCTTTCTGAGAAAGTTCTTTGTGTTCTGTGAAATCATCTCACAGAGTTACAGCTTTCCCCTCAAGAAGCCTTTCGCCAAGACAGTTCTTGTGGAATTGGCAAAGTGATATTTGGAAGCCCATAGAGGGCTATGGTGAAAAAGGAAATATCCTCAGACGAAATCTGGAAAGAAGCTTTCTGAGAAACTGCTTAGTGTTCTCTTAATTCATCTCACAGAGTTACATCTGTATTTCGTGGATCTCTTTGCTAGCCTTATTTCTGTGGAATCTGAGAACAGATATTTCAGATCCCTTTGAAGGCTATAGGGCCAAAGGAAATATCCTCCGATAACAAAGAGAAAGAAGCTTTCTGAGAAACTTCTTAGTGTTCTGTGAAATCATCTCACAGAGCTACAGCTTTCCCCTCAAGAAGCCTTTCGATAAGACAGTCCTTGTGGAATTTGCAAAGTGATATTTGGAAGCCCATAGAGAGCTATGGTGAAAAAGGAAATATCCTCAGATGAAATCTGGAAAGAAGCTTTCTGAGAAACTGCTTAGTGTTCTGTTAATTCATCTCACAGAGTTACATCTGTATTTCGTGGATCTCTTTGCTAGCCTTATTTCTGTGGAATCTCAGAACGGATATTTCGGATCCCTTTGAAGACTACAGGGCCAAAGGAAATATCCTTCGATAACAAAGAGAAAGAAGCTCTCTGAGAAACTTCTTTGTGTTCTGTGAAATCATCTCACAGAGTTACAGCTTTCCCCTCAAGAAACCTTTCGCTAAGACAGTTCTTGTGGAATTGGCAAAGTGATATTTGGAAGCCCATAGACGGCTATGGCAAAAAAGGAAATATCCACAGATGAAATCTGGAAAGAAGCCTTCTGAGAAACTGCTTGGTGTTCTGTTAATTCATCTCACCGAGTTACATCTGTATTTCGTGGATCTCTTTGCTAGCCTTATTTCTGTTGAATGTGAGAAGAGATATTTCGGATCTCTTTGAAGGCTATAGGGCCAAAGGAAATATCCTTCGATAACAAAGACAAAGAAGGTTTCTGAGAAACTTCTTTGTGTTCTGTGAAATCATCTCACAGAGTTACAGCTTTCCCCTCAAGAAGCCTTTCGCTAAGACAGTTCTTGTGGAATTGGCAAAGTGATATTTGGAAGCCCATAGAAGGCTAGGGTGAAAAAGGAAATATCCTCAGATGAAATCTGGAAAGAAGCTTTCTGAGAAACTGCTCTGTGATGTGTGACTTCCACTCACAGAGATACATCTGTATTTCGTGGATCTCTTTGCTAGCCTTATTTCTGTGGAATCTGAGAACAGATAATTCGGATCCCTTTGAAGACTATAGGGCCAAAGGAAATATCCTCCGATAACAAAGAGAAAGAAGCTTTCTGAGAAACTTCTTTGTGTTCTGTGAAATCATCTCACTGAGTTACAGCTCTCCCCTCAAGAAGCTTTTCGTCAAGACAGTTCTTGTGGAATTGGCAAACTGATATTTGGAAGCCCATAGAGGGCTATGTTGAAAAAGGAAATATCCTCAGATGAAATTTGGAAAGAAGCTATCTGACAATCTGCTTAGTGTCTGTTAATTCATCTCACAGAGTTACATCTGTATTTCGTGCATCACTTTGCAAGCCTTATTTCTATGGAATCTGAAAAAAGATATATCGGGTCCCTTTGAAGACTATAGGGCCAAAGGAAATATCCTCCGATAACAAAGAGAAAGAAGCTTTCTGAGAAACTGCTCTGTGATGTGTGACTTCTACTCACAGAGTTACATCTGTATTTCGTGGATCTCTTTGCTAGCCTTCTTTCTGTGGAATCTGAGAACGGATATTTCAAATCCCTTTGAAGACTATAGGGCCAAAGGAAATATCCTCCTATAACAAAGAGAAAGAAGCTTTCACAGAAACTTCCTTGTGTTCTGTGAAATCATCTCACAGAGTTACAGCTTTCCCCTCAAGAGGCCTTTCGCTAAGACAGTTCTTGTGGAATTGGCAAAGTGATACTTGGAAGCCCCTAGAGGGCTATGGTGAAAAAGGAAATATCCTCAGATGAAATCTGGAAAGAAGCTTTCTGAGAAACTGCTTAGTGTTCTGTTAATTCATCTCACAGAGTTACATCTGTATTTCGTGGATCTCTTTGCTAGCCTTATTTCTGAGGAATCTGAGAACAGATATTTCGGATCCCTTTGAAGACTACAGGGCCAAAGGAATTATCCTCCGATAACAAAGAGAAAGAAGCTTTCTGAGAAACTTCTTTGTGTTTTGTGAAATCATCTCACAGAGTTACAGCTTTCACCTCAAGAAACCTTTCGTTTAGACAGTTCTTGAGGAATTGGCAAATCATATTTGGAAGCCCATAGAGGGCTATGGTGAAAAAGGAAACATCCTCAGATGTAATCTGGAAGGAAGCTTTCTGAGAAACTGCTTAGTGTTCTGTTAATTCATCTCACAGAGTTACCTCTGTATTTCGTGGATCTCTTTGCTAGCCTTATTTCTGTGGAATCTGAGAACAGATATTTCGGATCCGTTTGAAGGCTATAGGGCCAAAGGAAATATCCTCCGATAACAAAGAGAAAGAAGCTTTCTGAGAAACTTCTTTGTGTTCTGTGAAATCATCTCACAGAGTTACAGCTTTCCCCTCAAGAAGCCTTTCACTAAGACAGTTCTTGTGGAATTGGCAAAGTGATATTTGGAAGACCATAGAGGGCTATGATGAAAAAGGAAATATCCTCAGATGAAATCTGGAAAGAAGCTTTCTGGGAAACTGCTCTGTGATGTGTGACTTCTACTCACAGAGTTATATCTGTATTTCGTGGATCTCTTTGCTAGCCTTATTTCTGTGGAATCTGAGAACAGATATTTCCGATCCCGTTGAAGGCTAAGGGGTCAAAGGAAATATCCTCCGATAACAAAGAGAAAGAAGCTTTCTGAGAAACTGCTCTGTGATGTGTGACTTCTACTCACGGAGTTACATCTGTATTTCGTGGATCTCTTTGCTAGCCTTATTTCTGTGGAATCTGAGAACGGATATTTCGGATCCCTTTGAAGACTACAGAGCCAAAGGAAATATCCTTCGATAACAAAGAGAAAGAAGCTCTCTGAGAAACTTCTTTGTGTTCTGTGAAATCATCTCACAGAGTTACAGCTTTCCCCTCAAGAAACCTTTCGCTAAGACAGTTGTTGTGGAATTGGCAATGTGATATTTGGAAGCCCATAGAGGGCTATGGTGAAAAAGGAAATATCCTCAGATGAAATCTGGAAAGAAGCTTTCTGAGAAACTGCTCTGTGATGTGTGACTTCCACTCACAGAGATACATCTGTATTTCGTGGATCTCTTTGCTAGCCTTATTTCTGTGGAATCTGAGAACAGATAATTCGGATCCCTTTGAAGACTATAGGGCCAAAGGAAATATACTCCGATAACAAAGAGAAAGAAGCTTTCTGAGAAACTTCTTTGTGTTCTATGAAATCATCTCACTGAGTTACAGCTTTCCCCTCAAGAAGCCTTTCGTCAAGACAGTTCTTGTGGAATTGGCAAACTGATATTTGGAAGCCCATAGAGGGCTATGTTGAAAAAGGAAATATCCTCAGATGAAATCTGGAAAGAAGCTTTCTGACAATCTGCTTAGTGTTCTGTTAATTCATCTCACAGAGTTACATCTGTATTTCGTGGATCACTTTGCTAGCCTTATTTCTATGGAATCTGAGAACAGATATTTCGGATCCCTTTGAAGACTATAGGGCCAAAGGAAGTATCCTCCAATAACAAAGTGAAAGAAGCTTTCTGAGAAACTTCTTTGTGTTCTGTGAAATCATCTCACAGAGTTACAGCTTTCCCCTCAAGAAGCCTTTCGCTAAGACAGTTCTTGTGCAATTGGCAAAGTGATATTTGGAAGCCCACTGACGGCTAGGGTGAAAAAGGAAATATCCTCAGATGAAATCTGGAAAGAAGCTTTCTGAGAAACTGCTCTGTGATGTGTGACTTCTACTCACAGAGTTATATCTTTATTTTGTGGATCTCTTTGCTAGCCTTATTTCTGTGGAATCTGAGAACGGATATTTCGGATCCCTTTGAAGACTATAGGGCGAAAGGAAATATCCTGCGATAACAAAGCGAAAGAAGCTTTCTGAGAAACTTCTTTGTGTTCTGTGAAATCATCTCACAGAGTTACAGCTTTCCCCTCAAGAAGCCTTTCGCAAAGACAGTTCTTGTGGAATTGGCAAAGCGATATTTGGAAGCCCATAGAGGGCTATGGTGAAAAAGGAAATATCCTCAGAGTAAATCTGGAAAGAAGCTTTCTGAGAAACTGCTTAGTGTTCTGTTAATTCATCTCACAGAGTTACATCTGTATTTCATGGATCTCTTTGCTAGATTTTTTTCTGTGGAATCTGAGAACAGATATTTCGGATCCCTTTGAAGACTACAGGGCCAAAGGAAATATCCTCCGATAACAAAGAGAAAGAAGCTTTCTGAGAAACTTCTTTGTGTTTTGTGAAATCATCTCACAGAGTTACAGCTTTCCCCTCAAGAAACCTTTCGCTAAGAAGGTTCTTGTGGAATTGGCAAAGTGATATTTGGAAGCCCATAGACGGCTATGGTATAAAAGGAAATATCCTCAGATGAAATCTGGAAGGAAGCT
Source organism: Macaca fascicularis (assembly GCF_037993035.2). NCBI lineage: Eukaryota > Metazoa > Chordata > Mammalia > Primates > Cercopithecidae > Macaca > Macaca fascicularis. The sequence continues at coordinate 69,563,709 of NC_088377.1, read as the reverse complement.
TTCTGAGAAACTGCTTAGTTTTCTGTTAATTCATCTAACAGAATTACCTCTGTGTTTCGTGGATCTCTTTGCTAGCCTTATTTCTGTGGAATCTGAGAACAGATATTTCGGATGCCTTTGAGGACTATAGGGCCAAAGGAAATATCCTCCGATAACAAAGAGAAAGAAGCTTTCTGAGAAACTTCTTTGTGTTCTGTGAAATCATCTCACAGAGTGACAGCTTTCCCCTCAAGAAGCCTTTCGCTAAGACAGTTCTTGTGGAATTGGCAAAGTGATATTTGGAAGACCATAGAGGGCTATGGTGAAATAGGAAATATCCTCAGATGAAATCTGGAAAGAAGCTTTCTGAAAAACTGCTTAGTGTTCTGTTAATTCATCTCACAGAGTTATATTTGTATTTCGTGGGTCTCTTTGCTAGTCTTATTTCTGTGGAATCTGAAAAAAGATATTTCGGATCCCTTTGAAGACTATAGGGCCAAAGGAAATATCCTCCGATAACAAAGAGAAAGAAGCTTTCTGAGAAACTGCTCTGTGATGTGTGACTTCTACTCATAGAGTTACATCTGTATTTCGTGGATCTCTTTGCTAGCCTTCTTTCTGTGGAATCTGAGAACGGATATTTCGGATCCCTTTGAAGACTACAGGGACAAAGGAAATATCCTCCGATAACAAAGAGAAACAAGCTTTCTGAGAAACTTCTTTGTGTTCTGTGAAATCATCTCACAGAGTTACAGCTTTCCCCTCAAGAAGCCTTTCGCCAAGACAGTTCTTGTGGAATTGGCAAAGTGATATTTGGAAGCCCATAGAGGGCTATGGTGAAAAAGGAAATATCCTCCGACGAAATCTGGAAACAAGCTTTCTGAGAAACTGCTTAGTGTTCTGTTAATTCATCTCACAGAGTTACATCTGTATTTCGTGGGTCTCTTTGCTAGCCTTATTTCTGTGGAATCTGAGAACAGATATTTCGGATCCCCTTGAAGGCTATAGGGCCAAAGGAAATATCCTCCGATAACAAAGAGAAAGAAGCTTTCTGAGAAACTTCTTTGTGTTCTGTGAAATCATCTCACAGAGTTACAGCTTTCCCCTGAAGAAGCCTTTCGCTAAGACAGTTCTTGTGGAATTGGCAAAGTGATATTTGGAAGCCCATAAAGAGCTATGGTGAAAACGGAAATATCTTCAGATGAAATCTGGAAAGAAGCTTTCTAAGAAAGTGCTTAGTGTTCTGTTAGTTCATCTCACAGAGTTACATCTGTATTTCGTGGATCTCTTTGCTAGTATTATTTCTGTGGAATCTGAGAACAGATATTTCGGATCCCTTTGAAGACTATAGGGCCCAAGGAAATATCCACCGATAAGAAACAGAAAGAAGCTTTCTGAGAAACTGCTTTGTGTTCTGTGAAATCATCTCACAGAGTTACAGCTTTCCCCTTAAGAAACCTTTGGCTAAGATAGTTCTTGAGGAATTGGAAAAGTGATATTTGGAAGCCCATAGAGGGCTAGGGTGAAAAAGGAAATATCCTCAGATGAAAACTGGAAAGAAGCTTTCTGAGAAACTGCTCTGTGATGTGTGACTTCTACTCAGAGAGTTATATCTGTATTTCGTGGATCTCTTTGCTAGCCTTATTTCTGTGGAATCTGAGAACGGATATTTCGGATCCCTTTGAAGACTATAGGGCCAAAGGAAATATACTCCGATAACAAAGAGAAAGAAGCTTTCTGAGAAACTTCTTTGTGTTCTGTGAAATCATCTCACAGAGTTACAGCTTTCCCCTCAAGAAGCTTTTCGCATAGATAGTTCTTCTGGAATTGGAAAAGTGATATTTGGAAGCCCATAGAGGGCTGTGGTGAAAAAGGAAATATCCTGAGATGAAATCTGGAAAGAAGCTTTCTGAGAAACTGCTTAGTGTTCTCTTAATTCATCTCACAGAGTTACATCTGTATTTCGTGGATCTCTTTGCTAGCCTTATTTCTGTGGAATCTGAGAACACATATTTCAGATCCCTTTGAAGGCTATAGGGCCAAAGGAAATATCCGCCGATAACAAAGAGAAAGAAGCTTTCTGAGAAACTTCTTAGTGTTCTGTGAAATCATCTCACAGAGCTACAGCTTTCCCCTCAAGAAGCCTTTCGATAAGACAGTCCTTGTGTAATTTGCAAAGTGATATTTGGAAACCCATAGAGAGCTATGGTGAAAAAGGAAATATCCTCAGATGAAATCTGGAAAGAAGCTTTCTGAGAAACTGCTAAGTGTTCTGTTAATTCATCTCACAGAGTTACATCTGTATTTCGTGGATCTCTTTGCTAGCCTTATTTCTGTGGAATCTGAGAACGGATATTTCGGATCCCTTTGAAGACTACAGGGCCAAAGGAAATATCCTTCGATAACAAAGAGAAAGAAGCTCTCTGAGAAACTTCTTTGTGTTCTGTGAAATCATCTCACAGAGTTACAGCTTTCCCCTCAAGAAACCTTTCGCTAAGACAGTTCTTGTGGAATTGGCAAAGTGATATTTGGAAGCCCATAGACGGCTATGGCAAAAAAGGAAATATCCACAGATGAAATCTGGAAAGAAGCCTTCTGAGAAACTGCTTGGTGTTCTGTTAATTCATCTCACCGAGTTACATCTGTATTTCGTGGATCTCTTTGCTAGCCTTATTTCTGTTGAATGTGAGAAGAGATATTTCGGATCCCTTTGAAGGCTATAGGGCCAAAGGAAATATCCTCCGATAACAAAGACAAAGAAGGTTTCTGAGAAACTTCTTTGTGTTCTGTGAAATCATCTCACAGAGTTACAGCTTTCCCCTCAAGAAGCCTTTCGCTAAGACAGTTCTTGTGGTATTGGCAAAGTGATATTTGGAAGCCCATAGAAGGCTAGGGTGAAAAAGGAAATATCCTCAGATGAAATCTGGAAAGAAGCTTTCTGAGAAACTGCTCTGTGATGTGTGACTTCCACTCACAGAGATACATCTGTATTTCGTGGATCTCTTTGCTAGCCTTATTTCTGTGGAATCTGAGAACAGATAATTCGGATCCCTTTGAAGACTATAGGGCCAAAGGAAATATCCTCCGATAACAAAGAGAAAGAAGCTTTCTGAGAAACTTCTTTGTGTTCTGTGAAATCATCTCACTGAGTTACAGCTCTCCCCTCAAGAAGCTTTTCGTCAAGACAGTTCTTGTGGAATTGGCAAACTGATGTTTGGAAGCCCATAGAGGGCTATGTTGAAAAAGGAAATATCCTCAGATGAAATTTGGAAAGAAGCTATCTGACAATCTGCTTAGTGTCTGTTAATTCATCTCACAGAGTTACATCTGTATTTCGTGGATCACTTTGCAAGCCTTATTTCTATGGAATCTGAAAAAAGATATTTCGGGTCCCTTTGAAGACTATAGGGCCAATGGAAATATCCTCCGATAACAAAGAGAAAGAAGCTTTCTGAGAAACTGCTCTGTGATGTGTGACTTCTACTCACAGAGTTACATCTGTATTTCGTGGATCTCTTTGCTAGACTTCTTTCTGTGGAATCTGAGAACGGATATTTCAAATCCCTTTGAAGACTATAGGGCCAAAGGAAATATCCTCCTATAACAAAGAGAAAGAAGCTTTCACAGAAACTTCTTTGTGTTCTGTGAAATCATCTCACAGAGTTACAGCTTTCCCCTCAAGAGGCCTTTCGCTAAGACAGTTCTTGTGGAATTGGCAAAGTGATACTTGGAAGCCCATAGAGGGCTATGGTGAAAAAGGAAATATCCTCAGATGAAATCTGGAAAGAAGCTTTCTGAGAAACTGCTTAGTGTTCTGTTAATTCATCTCACAGAGTTACATCTGTATTTCGTGGATCTCTTTGCTAGCCTTATTTCTGAGGAATCTGAGAACAGATATTTCGGATCCCTTTGAAGACTACAGGGCCAAAGGAATTATCCTCCGATAACAAAGAGAAAGAAGCTTTCTGAGAAACTTCTTTGTGTTTTGTGAAATCATCTCACAGAGTTACAGCTTTCACCTCAAGAAACCTTTCGTTTAGACAGTTCTTGAGGAATTGGCAAATGATATTTGGAAGCCCACAGAGGGCTATGGTGAAAAAGGAAACATCCTCAGATGTAATCTGGAAGGAAGCTTTCTGAGAAACTGCTTAGTGTTCTGTTAATTCATCTCACAGAGTTACCTCTGTATTTCGTGGAACTCTTTGCTAGCCTTATTTCTGTGGAATCTGAGAACAGATATTTCGGATCCGTTTGAAGGCTATAGGGCCAAAGGAAATATCCTCCGATAACAAAGAGAAAGAAGCTTTCTGAGAAACTTCTTTGTGTTCTCTGAAATCATCTCACAGAGTTACAGCTTTCCCCTCAAGAAGCCTTTCACTAAGACAGTTCTTGTGGAATTGGCAAAGTGATATTTGGAAGACCATAGAGGGCTATGATGAAAAAGGAAATATCCTCAGATGAAATCTGGAAAGAAGCTTTCTGAGAAACTGCTCTGTGATGTGTGACTTCTACTCACAGAGTTATATCTGTATTTCGTGGATCTCTTTGCTAGCCTTATTTCTGTGGAATCTGAGAACAGATATTTCCGATCCCGTTGAAGGCTATGGGGCCAAAGGAAATATCCTCCGATAACAAAGAGAAAGAAGCTTTCTGAGAAACTGCTCTGTGATGTGTGACTTCTACTCACAGAGTTACATCTGTATTTCGTGGATCTCTTTGCTAGCCTTATTTCTGTGGAATCTGAGAACGGATATTTCGGATCCCTTTGAAGACTACAGAGCCAAAGGAAATATCCTTCGATAACAAAGAGAAAGAAGCTCTCTGAGAAACTTCTTTGTGTTCTGTGAAATCATCTCACAGAGTTACAGCTTTCCCCTCAAGAAGCCTTTCGCTAAGACAGTTCTTGTGCAATTGGCAAAGTGATATTTGGAAGCCCATTGACGGCTAGGGTGAAAAAGGAAATATCCTCAGATGAAATCTGGAAAGAAGCTTTCTGAGAAACTGCTCTGTGATGTGTGACTTCTACTCACAGAGTTATATCTTTATTTTGTGGATCTCTTTGCTAGCCTTATTTCTGTGGAATCTGAGAACGGATATTTCGGATCCCTTTGAAGACTATAGGGCGAAAGGAAATATCCTGCGATAACAAAGCGAAAGAAGCTTTCTGAGAAACTTCTTTGTGTTCTGTGAAATCATCTCACAGAGTTACAGCTTTCCCCTCAAGAAGCCTTTCGCTAAGACAGTTCTTGTGGAATTGGCAAAGCGATATTTGGAAGCCCATAGAGGGCTATGGTGAAAAAGGAAATATCCTCAGAGGAAATCTGGAAAGAAGCTTTCTGAGAAACTGCTTAGTGTTCTGTTAATTCATCTCACAGAGTTACATCTGTATTTCATGGATCTCTTTGCTAGATTTTTTCCTGTGGAATCTGAGAACAGATATTTCGGATCCCTTTGAAGACTACAGGGCCAAAGGAAATATCCTCCGATAACAAAGAGAAAGAAGCTTTCTGAGAAACTTCTTTGTGTTTTGTGAAATCATCTCACAGAGTTACAGCTTTCCCCTCAAGAAAACTTTCGCTAACAAGGTTCTTGTGGAATTGGCAAAGTGATATTTGGAAGCCCATAGACGGCTATGGTATAAAAGGAAATATCCTCAGATGAAATCTGGAAGGAAGCTTTCTGAGAAACTGCTTAGTTTTCTGTTAATTCATCTCACAGAATTACCTCTGTATTTCGTGGATCTCTTTGCTAGCCTTATTTCTGTGGAATCTGAGAACAGATATTTCGGATCCCTTTGAAGACTATAGGGCCAAAGGAAATATCCTCCGATAACAAAGAGAAAGAAGCTTTCTGAGAAACTTCTTTGTGTTCTGTGAAATCGTCTCACACAGTGACAGCTTTCCCCTCAAGAAGCCTTTCGCTAAGACAGTTTTTGTGGAATCGGCAAAGTGATATTTGGAAGACCATAGAGGGCTATGATGAAAAAGGAAATATCCTCAGATGAAATCTGGAAAGAAGCTTCCTGAGAAACTGCTCTGTGATGTGTGACTTCTACTCACAGAGTTATATCTGTATTTCGTGGATCTCTTTGCTAGCCTTATTTCTGTGGAATCTGAGAACGGATATTTCGGATCCCTTTGAAGACTATAGGGCCAAAGGAAATATCCTCCGATAACAAAGAGAAAGAAGCTTTCTGAGAAAGTTCTCTGTGTTCTGTGAAATCATCTCACAGAGTTACAGCTTTCCCCTCAAGAAGCCTTTCGCCAAGACAGTTCTTGTGGAATTGGCAAAGTGATATTCAGAAGCCCATAGTGGGCTATGGTGAAAAAGGAAATATCCTCAGATGAAATCTGGAAAGAAGCTTTCTGAGAAACTGCTTAGTGTTCTGTTAATTCATCTCACAGAGTTACATCTGTATTTCGTGGATCTCTTTGCTAGCCTTATTTCTGTGGAATCTGAGAACAGATATTTCGGATCCCCTTGAAGGCTATAGGGCCAAAGGAAATATCCTCCGATAACAAAGAGAAAGAAGCTTTCTGAGAAACTTCTTTGTGTTCTGTGAAATCATCTCACAGATTTACAGCTTTCCCCTCAAGAAGCCTTTCGCTAAGACAGTTCTTGTGGAATTGGCAAAGTGACATTTGGAAGCCCATAAAGAGCTATGGTGAAAAAAGAAATATCCTCAGATGAAATCTGGAAAGAAGCTTTCTGAGAAATTGCTTAGTGTTCTGTTAATTCATCTCACAGAGTTACATCTGTATTTCGTGGATCTCTTTGCTAGCCTTATTTCTGTGGAATCTGAGAACGGATATTTCTGATCCCGTTGAAGTCTATAGGGCCAAAGGAAATATCCTCCGATAACAAAGAGGAAGAAGCTTTCTGAGTAACTTCTTTGTGTTCTGTGAAATCATCTCACAGAGTTACAGCTTTCCCCTCAAGAAGCCTTTCGTCAAGACAGATCTTGTGGAATTGGCAAAGTGATATTTGGAAGCCCATAGAGGGCTATGGTGAAATAGGAAATATCCTCAGATGAAATCTGGAAAGAAGCTTTCTGAAAAACTGCTTAGTGTTCTGTTAATTCATCTCACAGAGTTATATTTGTATTTCGTGGGTCTCTTTGCTAGTCTTATTTCTGTGGAATCTGAAAAAAGATATTTCGGATCCCTTTGAAGACTATAGGGCCAAAGGAAATATCCTCCGATAACAAAGAGAAAGAAGCTTTCTGAGAAACTGCTCTGTGATGTGTGACTTCTACTCATAGAGTTACATCTGTATTTCGTGGATCTCTTTGCTAGCCTTCTTTCTGTGGAATCTGAGAACGGATATTTCGGATCCCTTTGAAGACTACAGGGACAAAGGAAATATCCTCCGATAACAAAGAGAAACAAGCTTTCTGAGAAACTTCTTTGTGTTCTGTGAAATCATCTCACAGAGTTACAGCTTTCCCCTCAAGAAGCCTTTCGCCAAGACAGTTCTTGTGGAATTGGCAAAGTGATATTTGGAAGCCCATAGAGGGCTATGGTGAAAAAGGAAATATCCTCCGACGAAATCTGGAAACAAGCTTTCTGAGAAACTGCTTAGTGTTCTGTTAATTCATCTCACAGAGTTACATCTGTATTTCGTGGGTCTCTTTGCTAGCCTTATTTCTGTGGAATCTGAGAACAGATATTTCGGATCCCCTTGAAGGCTATAGGGCCAAAGGAAATATCCTCCGATAACAAAGAGAAAGAAGCTTTCTGAGAAACTTCTTTGTGTTCTGTGAAATCATCTCACAGAGTTACAGCTTTCCCCTGAAGAAGCCTTTCGCTAAGACAGTTCTTGTGGAATTGGCAAAGTGATATTTGGAAGCCCATAAAGAGCTATGGTGAAAACGGAAATATCTTCAGATGAAATCTGGAAAGAAGCTTTCTAAGAAAGTGCTTAGTGTTCTGTTAGTTCATCTCACAGAGTTACCTCTGTATTTCGTGGATCTCTTTGCTAGTATTATTTCTGTGGAATCTGAGAACAGATATTTCGGATCCCTTTGAAGACTATAGGGCCCAAGGAAATATCCACCGATAAGAAACAGAAAGAAGCTTTCTGAGAAACTGCTTTGTGTTCTGTGAAATCATCTCACAGAGTTACAGCTTTCCCCTCAAGAAACCTTTCACTAATATAGTTCTTGTGGAATTGGCAAAGTGATATTTGGAAGCCCATAGAGGGCTAGGGTGAAAAAGGAAATATCCTCCGATGAATTCCGCAAAGAAGCTTTCTGAGAAACTGCTCTGTGATGTGTGACTTCTACTCACAGAGTTATATCTGTATTTCCTGGATCTCTTTGCTAGCCTTATTTCTGTGGAATCTGAGAACGGATATTTCGGATCCCTTTGAAGGCTATAGGGCCAAAGGAAATATCCTCCGATAACAAAGAGAAAGAAGCTTTCTGAGAAACTTCTTTGTGTTCTGTGAAATCATCTCACAGAGTTACAGCTTTCCCCTCAAGAAGCTTTTCGCCTAGACAATTCTTCTGGAATTGGAAAAGTGATATTTGGAAGTCCATAGAGGGCTATGGTGAAAAAGGAAATATCCTCAGATGAAATCTGGAAAGAAGCTTTCTGAGAAACTGCTTAGTGTTCTCTTAATTCATCTCACAGAGTTACATCTGTATTTCGTGGATCTCTTTGATAGCCTTATTTCTGTGGAATCTGAGAACAGATATTTCGGAACCCTTTGAAGGCTATAGGGCCAAAGGAAACATCCTCCGATAACAAAGAGAAAGAAGCTTTCTGAGAAACTTCTTTGTGTTCTGTGAAATCATCTCACAGATCTACAGCTTTCCCCTCAAGAAGCCTTTCGATAAGACAGTCCTTGTGGAATTTGCAAAGTGATATTTAGAAGCCCATAGAGAGCTATGGTGAAAAAGGAAATATCCTCAGATGAAATCTGGAAAGAAGCTTTCTGAGAAACTGCTTAGTGTTCTGTTAATTCATCTCACAGAGTTACCTCTGTATTTCGTGGATCTCTTTGCTAGCCTTATTTCTGTGGAATCTCAGAACAGATATTTCGGATCCCTTTGAAGACTACAGGGCCAAAGGAAATATCCTTCGATAACAAAGAGAAAGAAGCTCTCTGAGAAACTTCTTTGTGTTCTGTGAAATCATCTCACAGAGTTACAGCTTTCCCCTCAAGAAAACTTTCGCTAAGACAGTTCTTGTGGAATTGGCAAAGTGATATTTGGAAGCCCATAGACGGCTATGGCAAAAAAGGAAATATCCACAGATGAAATCTGGAAAGAAGCCTTCTGAGAAACTGCTTAGTGTTCTGTTAATTCATCTCACCGAGTTACATCTGTATTTCGTGGATCTCTTTGCTAGCCTTATTTCTGTGGAATGTGAGAAGAGATATTTCGGATCCCTTTGAAGGCTATAGGGCCAAAGGAAATATCCTCCGATAACAAAGACAAAGAAGCTTTCTGAGAAACTTCTTTGTGTTCTGTGAAATCATCTCACAGAGTGACAGCTTTCCCCTCAAGAAGCTTTTCGCTAAGACAGTTCTTGTGGAATTGGAAAAGTGATATTTGGAAGCCCATAGAGGGCTATGGTGAAAAAGGAAATATCCTCAGATGAAATCTGGAAAGAAGCTTTCTGAAAAACAGCTTAGTGTTCTGTTAATTCATCTCACAGAGTTACATCTGTATTTCGTGGATCTCTTTGCTAGATTTTTTTCTGTGGAATCTGAGAAGAGATATTTCGGATCCCTTTGAAGACTTCAGGGCCAAAGGAAATATCCTCCGATAACAAAGAGAAAGAAGCTTTCTGAGAAACTTCTTTGTGTTATGTGAAATCATCTCACAGAGTTACAGCTTTCCCCTCAAAAACCTTTTGCTAAGACAGTTCTTGTGGAATTGGCAAAGTGATATTTGGAAGCCCATAGACGGCTATGGTACAAAAGGAAATATCCTCAGATGAAATCTGGAAGGAAGCTTTCTGAGAAACTGCTTAGTGTTCTGTTAATTCATCTCACAGAATTACCTCTGTATTTCGTGGATCTCTTTGCTTGCCTTATTTCTGTGGAATCTGAGAACAGATATTTCGTATCCCTTTGAAGGCTACAGGGCCAAAGGAAATATCCTCCGATAACAAAGAGAAAGAAGCTTTCTGAGAAACTTCTTTGTGTTCTGTGAAATCATCTCACAGAGTGACAGCTTTCCCCAAAAGAAGCCTTTCGCTAAGACAGTTCTTGTGGAATTGGCAAAGTGATATTTGGAAGCCCATAGAGGGCTATGGTGAAAAAGGAAATATCCTCAGATGAAATCTGGAAAGAAGCTTTCTGAGAAACTGCTCTGTGATGTGTGACTTCCACTCACAGAGATACATCTGTATTTCGTGAATCTCTTTGCCAGCCTTATTTCTGTGGAATCTGAGAACAGATAATTCGGAACCCTTTGAAGACTATAGGGCCAAAGGAAATATCCTCCGATAACAAAGAGAAAGAAGCTTTCTGAGAAACTTCTTTGTGTTCTGTGAAATCATCCCACTGAGTTACAGCTTTCCCCTCAAGAAGCCTTTCGTCAAGACAGTTCTTGTGGAATTGGCAAACTGATATTTGGAAGCCCATAGAGGGCTATGTTGAAAAAGGAAATATCCTCAGATGAAATCTGGAAAGAAGCTTTCTGACAATCTGCTTAGTGTTCTGTTAATTCATCTCACAGAGTTACATCTGTATTTCGTGGATCACTTTGCTAGCCTTATTTCTATGGAATCTGAGAAGAGATATTTCGGATGCTTTTGAAGACTATAGGGCCAAAGGAAATATCCTCCAATAACAAAGTGAAAGAAGCTTTCTGAGAAACTTCTTTGTGTTCTGTGAAATCATCTCACAGAGTTACAGCTTTCCCCTCAAGAAGCATTTCGCTAAGACAGTTCTTGTGGAATTGGCAAAGTGATATTTGGAAGCCCATAGAGGGCTAGGGTGAAAAAGGAAATATCCTAAGATGAAATCTGGAAAGAAGCTTTCTGAGAAACTGCTCTGCGATGTGTGACTTCTACTCACAGAATTATATCTGTATTTTGTGGATCTCTTTGCTAGCCTTATTTCTGTGGAATCTGAGAACGGATATTTCGGATCCCTTTGAAGACTACAGGGCCAAAGGAAATATCCTTCGATAACAAAGAGAAAGAAGCTCTCTGAGAAACTTCTTTGTGTTCTGTGAAATCATCTCACAGAGTTACAGCTTTCCCCTCAAGAAACCTTTCGCTAAGACAGTTCTTGTGGGATTGGCAAAGTGATATTTGGAAGACCATAGAGGGCTATGATGAAAAAGGAAATATCCTCAGATGAAATCTGGAAAGAAGCTTTCCGAGAAACTTCTTTGTGTTATGTGAAATCATCTCACAGAGTTACAGCTTTCCCCTCAAGAAACCTTTTGCTAAGACAGTTCTTGTGGAATTGGCAAAGTGATATTTGGAAGCCTGTAGACGGCTATGGTACAAAAGGAGATATCCTCAGATGAAATCTGGAAGGAAGCTTTCTGAGAAACTGCTTAGTGTTCTGTTAATTCATCTCACAGAATTACCTCTGTATTTCGTGGATCTCTTTGCTTGCCTTATTCCTGTGGAATCTGAGAACAGATATTTCGGATCCCTTTGAAGACTATAGGGCTAAAGGAAATATCCTCCGATAACAAAGGCAAAGAAGCTTTCTGAGAAACTTCTTTGTGTTCTGTGAAATCATCTCACAGAGTTACAGCTTTCCCCTCAAGAAGCCTTTCGCTAAGACAGTTCTTGTGGGATTGGCAAAGTGATATTTGGAAGACCATAGAGGGCTATGATGAAAAAGGAAATATCCTCAATGAAATCTGGAAAGAGGCTTTCTGAGAAACTGCTCTGTGATGTGTGACTTCTACTCACAGTGTTATATCTGTATTTCGTGGATCTCTTTGCTAGCCTTATTTCTGTGGAATCTGAGAACGCATATTTCGGATCCCTTTGAAGACTACAGGGCCAAAGGAAATATCCTGCGATAACAAAGAGAAAGAAGCTTTCTGAGAAACTTCTTTGTGTTCTGTGAAATCATCTCACAGAGTTACAGCTTTCCCCTCAAGAAGCCTTTCGCTAAGACAGTTCTTGAGGAATTGGCAAAGTGATATTTGGAAGCCCATAAAGAGCTATGGTGAAAAAAGAAATATCCTCAGATGAAATCTGGAAAGAAGCTTTCTGAGAAACTGCTTAGTGTTCTGTTAATTCATCTCACAGAGTTACCTCTGTATTTCGTGGATCTCTTTGCTAGCCTTATTTCTGTGGAATCTGAGAACAGATATTTCGGATCCCTTTGACGGCTATAGGGCCAAAGGAAACATCCTCCGATAACAAAGAGAAAGAAGCTTTCTTTTTTTTTTTTTTTTTTTTTTTTTTTGGGACGGAGTCTCGCTGTGTCGCCCAGGCTGGAGTGCAGTGGCCGGATCTCAGCTCACTGCAAGCTCTGCCTCCCGGGTTTTTACGCCATTCTCCTGCCTCAGCCTCCCGAGTAGCCGGGACTACAGGCGCCCGCCACGTCGCCCAGCTAGTTTTTTGTATTTTTTAGTAGAGACGGGGTTTCACCGTGTTAGCCAGGATGGTCTCGATCTCCTGACCACGTGATCCGCCCGTCTCGAGCTCCCAAAGTGCTGGGATTACAGGCTTGAGCCACCGCGCCCAGCCTGAGAAAGAAGCTTTCTGAGAAACTTCTTTGTGTTCTGTGAAATCATCTCACAGATTTACAGCTTTCCCCTCAAGAGGCCTTTCCCTAAGACAGTTCTTGTGGAATTGGCAAAGTGATATTTGGAAGCCCATAGAGGGCTATGGTGAAAAAGGAAATGTCCTCAGATGAAATCTGGAAAGAATCTTTCTGAGAAACTGCTTAGTGTTCTGTTAATTCATATCACAGAGTTTCATCTGTATTTCGTGGATCTCTTTGCTGGCCTTCTTTCTGTGGAATCTGAGAACGGATATTTCGGATCCATTTGAAGACTATAGGGCCAAAGGAAATATCCTCCTATAACAAAGAGAAAGAAGCTTTCAGAGAAACTTCTTTGTGTTCTGCGAAATAATCTCACAGAGTTACAGCTTTCCCCTCAAGAGGCCTTTCGCTAAGACAGTTCTTGTGGAATTGGCAAAGTGATATTTGGAAGTCCATAGAGGGCTGTGGTGAAAAAGGAAATATCCTCATATGAAATCTGGAAAGAAGCTTTCTGTGAAATTGCTTAGTGTTCTCTTAATTCATCTCACAGAGTTACATCTGTATTTCGTGGATCTCTTTCCTAGCCTTATTTCTGTGGAATCTGAGAACAGATATTTCGGATCCCTTTGAAGGCTATAGGGCCAAAGGAAATATCCTCCGATAACAAAGAGAAAGAAGCTTTCTGAGAAACTTCTTTGTGTTCTGTGAAATCATCTCATAGAGCTACAGCTTTCCCCTCAAGAAGCCTTTCGATAAGACAGTCCTTGTGGAATTTGCAAAGTGATATTTGGAAGCCCATAGAGAGCTATGGTGAAAAAGGAAATATCCTCAGATGAAATCTGGAAAGAAGCTTTCTGAGAAACTGCTTAGTGTTCTATTAATTCATCTCACAGAGTAACATATGTATTTCGTGGATCTCTTTGCTAGCCTTATTTCTGTGGAATCTGAGAACGGATATTTCGGATCCCTTTGAAGACTACAGGGCCAAAGGAAATATCCTTCGATAACAAAGAGAAAGAAGCTCTCTGAGAAACTTCTTTGTGTTCTGTGAAATCATCTCACAGAGTTACAGCTTTCCCCTCAAGAAACCTTTCGCTAAGACAGTTCTTGTGGAATTGGCAAAGTGATATTTGGAAGCCCATAGACGGCTATGGCAAAAAAGGAAATATCCACAGATGAAATCTGGAAAGAAGCCTTCTGAGAAACTGCTTAGTGTTCTGTTAATTCATCTCACGAGTTACATCTGTATTTCGTGGATCTCTTTGCTAGCCTTATTTCTGTGGAATGTGAGAAGAGATATTTCGGATCCCTTTGAAGACTATAGGGCCAAAGGAAATATCCTCCAATAACAAAGTGAAAGAAGCTTTCTAAGAAACTTCTTTGTGTTCTGTGAAATCATCTCACAGAGTTACAGCTTTCCCCTCAAGAAGCCTTTCGCTAAGACAGTTCTTGTGGAATTGGCAAAGTGATATTTGGAAGCCCATAGAGGGCTATGGTGAAAAAGGAAATATCCTCAGATGAAATCTGGAAAGAAGCTTTCTGAGAAACTGCTCTGTGATGTGTGACTTCTACTCACAGAGTTATATCTGTATTTTGTGGATCTCTTTCCTAGCCTTATTTCTGTGGAATCTGAGAACGGATATTTCGGATCCCTTTGAAGACTACAAGGCGAAAGGAAATATCCTGCGATAACAAAGAGAAAGAAGCTTTCTGAGAAACTTCTTTGTGTTCTGTGAAATCATCTCACAGAGTTACAGCTTTCCCCTCAAGAAGCCTTTCGCTAAGACAGTTCTTGTTGAATTGGCAAAGTGATATTTGGAAGCCCATAGAGGCTATGGTGAAAAAGGAAATATCCTCAGATGAAATCTGGAAGGAAGCTTTCTGAGAAACTGCTTAGTGTTCTGTTAATTCATCTCACAGAGTTACCTCTGTATTTCGTGGATGTCTTTGCTAGCCTTATTTCTGTGAAATCTGAGAACAGATATTTCGGATCCCTTTGAAGGCTATAGGGCCAAAGGAAATATCCTCCGATAACAAAGAGAAAGAAGCTTTCTGAGAAACTTCTTTGTGTTCTGTGAAATCATCTCACAGAGTTACAGCTTTCCCCTCAAGAAACCTTTCGCTAATATAGTTCTTGTGGGATTGGCAAAGTGATATTAGGAAGACCTTAGAGGGCTAGGGTGAAAAAGGTAATATCCTCAGATGAAATCCGGAAAGAAGCTTTCTGAGAAACTGCTCTGTGATGTGTGACTTCTACTCACAGAGTTATATCTGTATTTCGTGGATCTCTTTGCTAGCCTTATTTCTGTGGAATCTGAGAACGGATATTTCGGATCCCTTTGAAGACTACGGGGCCAAAGGAAATATCCTCCGATAACAAAGAGAAAGAAGCTTTCTTTTTTTTTTTTTTTTTTTTTTTTTTTTGAGACGGAGTCTCGCTCTGTCGCCCAGGCTGGAGTGCAGTGGCCGGATCTCAGCTCACTGAAAGCTCTGCCTCCCGTGTTTTTACGCCATTCTCCTGCCTCAGCCTCCCGAGTAGTCTGGACTACAGGCGCCCGCCACCTCGCCCGGCTAGTTTTTTTGTATTTTTTAGTAGAGACGGGGTTTCACCGTGTTAGCCAGGATGGTCTCGATCTCCTGACCTCGTGATCCGCCCGTCTCGGTCTCCCAAAGTGCTGGAATTACAGGCTTGAGCCACCGCGCCCGGCCTGAGAAAGAAGCTTTCTGAGAAACTTCTTTGTGTTCTGTGAAATCGTCTCACAGAGTTACAGCTTTCCCCTCCAGAAGCCTTTCGCTAAGACAGTTCTTGTGGAATTGGCAAAGTGATATTTGGCAGCCCATAGAGGGCTAGGGTGAAAAAGGAAATATCCTCAGATGAAATCTGGAAAGAAGCTTTCTGAGAAACTGCTCTGTGATGTGTGACTTCTACTCACAGAGTTATATCTGCATTTTGTGGATCTCTTTGCTAGCCTTATTTCTGTGGAATCTGAGAACGGATATTTCGGATCCCTTTGAAGACTATAGGGCCAAAGGAAATATCCTACGATAACAAAGAGAAAGAAGATTTTCTGAGAAACTTCTTTGTGTTCTGTGAAATCATCTCACAGATTTACATCTTTCCCCTCAAGAAGCCTTTCGCCAAGACTGTTCTTGTGGAATTGGTAAAGTGAAATTTGGAAGACCATAGAGGGCTAGGGTGAAAAAGGAAATATCCTCAGACGAAATCTGGAAAGAAGCTTTCTGAGAATCTGCTTAGTGTTCTGTTAATTCATCTCACAGAGTTACATCTGTATTTCGTGGATCTCTTTGCTAGCCTTATTTCTGTGGAATCTGAGAACAGATATTTCGGATCCCTTTGAGGACTACAGTGCCAAAGGAAATATCCTCCGATAACAAAGAGAAAGAAGCTTTCTGAGAAACTTCTTTGTGTTCTGTGAAATCATCTCACAGAATTACAGCTTTCACCTCAAGAAACCTTTCGCTTAGACAGTTCTTGTGGAATTGGCAAAGTGATATTTGGAAGCCCATAGACGGCTATGGTACAAAAGGAAATATCCTCAGATGAAATCTGGAAGGAAGCTTTCTGAGAAACTGCTTAGTGTTCTGTTAATTCATCTCACAGAGTTACCTCTGTATTTCGTGGATCTCTTTGCTAGCCTTATTTCTGTGGAATCTGAGAACAGATATTTCGGATCCCTTTGAAGGCTATAGGGCCAAAGGAAATATCCTCCGATAACAAAGAGAAAGAAGCTTTCTGAGAAACTTCTTTGTGTTCTGTGAAATCATCTCACAGAGTTACAGCTTTCCCCTCAATAAACCTTTCGCTAATATAGATCTTGTGGAATTGGCAAAGTGATATTTGGAAGCCCTTAGAGGGCTAGGGTGAAATAGGAAATATCCTCAGATGAAATCCGGAAAGAAGCTTTCTGAGAAACTGCTCTGTGATGTGTGACTTCCACTCACAGAGATACATCTGTATTTCGTGGATCTCTTTGCTAGCCTTATTTCTGTGGAATCTGAGAACAGATAATTCGGATCCCTTTGAAGACTATAGGGCCAAAGGAAATATCCTCCGATAACAAAGAGAAAGAAGCTTTCTGAGAAACTTCTTTGTGTTCTATGAAATCATCTCACTGAGTTACAGCTTTCCCCTCAAGAAGCCTTTCGTCAAGACAGTTCTTGTGGAATTGGCAAACTGATATTTGGAAGCCCATAGAGGGCTATGTTGAAAAAGGAAATATCCTCAGATGAAATCTGGAAAGAAGCTTTCTGACAATCTGCTTAGGGTTCTGTTAATTCATCTCACAGAGTTACATCTGTATTTCGTGGATCACTTTGCTAGCCTTATTTCTATGGCATCTGAGAACAGATATTTCGGATCCCTTTGAAGACTATAGGGCCAAAGGAAATATCCTCCAATAACAAGGTGAAAGAAGCTTTCTGAGAAACTTCTTTGTGTTCTGTGAAATTATCTCACAGACTTACAGCTTTCCCCTCAAGAAGCCTTTCGCTAAGACAGTTCTTGTGGAATTGGCAAAGTGATATTTGGAAGCCCATAGACGGCTAGGGTGAAAAAGGAAATATCCTCAGATGAAATCAGGAAAGAAGCTTTCTGAGAAACTGCTCTGTGATGTGTGACTTCTACTCACAGAGTTATATCTGTATTTTGTGGATCTCTTTGCTAGCCTTATTTCTGTGGAATCTGAGAACGGATATTTCGGATCCCTTTGAAGACTATAGGGCGAAAGGAAATATCCTGCGATAACAAAGAGAAAGAAGCTTTCTGAGAAACTTCTTTGTGTTCTGTGAAATCATCTCACAGAGTTACAGCTTTCCCCTCAAGAAGCCTTTCGCCAAGACAGTTCTTGTGGAATTGGCAAAGTGATATTTGGAAGCCCATAGAGGGCTATGGTGAAAAAGGAACTATCCTCAGATGAAATCTGGAAAGAAGCTTTCTGAGAAACTGCTTAGTGTTCTGTTAATTCATCTCACAGAGTTACATCTGTATTTCGTGGATCTCTTTGCTAGCCTTATTTCTGTGGAATCTGAGAACAGATATTTCGGATCCCCTTGAAGGCTATAGGGCCAAAGGAAATATCCTCCGATAACAAAGAGGAAGAAGCTTTCTGAGAAACTTCTTTGTGTTCTGTGAAATCATCTCACAGAGTTATAGCTTTCCCCTCAAGAGGCCTTTCCCTAAGACAGTTCTTGTGGAATTGGCAAACTGATATTTGGAAGCCCAGAGAGGGCTATGGTGAAAAAGGAAATATCCTCAGATGAAATCTGGAAAGAAGCTTTCTGAGAAACTGCTTAGTGTTCTGTTAATTCATATCACAGAGATACATCTGTATTTCGTGGATCTCTTTGCTAGCCTTATTTCTGTGGAATCTGAAAAAAGATATTTTGGATCCCTTTGAAGACTATAGGGCCAAAGGAAATATCCTCCGATAACAAAGAGAAAGAAGCTTTCTGAGAAACTTCTTTGTGTTCTGTGAAATCATCTCACAGAGTTACAGCTTTCCCCTCAAGAAGCTTTTCGCCAAGACAGTTCTTGTGGAATTGGCAAAGTGATACTTGGAAGCCCATAAAGGGCTCTGGTGAAAAAGGAAATATCCTCAGATGAAATCTGGAAAGAAGGTTTCTGAGGAACTGCTTAGTGTTCTGTTAATTCATCTCACCGAGTTACATCTGTATTTCGTGGATCTCTTTGCTAGCCTTATTTCTGTGGAATGTGAGACGAGATATTTCGGATCCCTTTGAAGGCTATAGGGCCAAAGGAAATATCCTCCGAAAACAAAGACAAAGAAGCTTTCTGAGAAACTTCTTTGTGTTCTGTGAAATAATCTCACAGAGTTACAGCTTTCCCCTCAAGAAGCCTTTCGCTAAGACAGTTCTTGTGGAATTGGCAAAGTGATATTTGGAAGCCCATAGGGGCTATGGTGAAAAAGGAAATATCCTCAGATGAAATCTGGAAAGAAGCCTTCTGAGAAACTCCGAAGTGTTCTGTTAATTCATCTCACAGAGTTACATCTGTATTTCGTGGATCTCTTTGCTAGCCTTATTTCTGTGGAACCTGAGAACAGATATTTTGGATCCCTTTGAAGACTATAGGGCCAAAGGAAATATCCTCCGATAACAAAGAGAAAGAAGCTTTCTGAGAAACTTCTTTGTGTTCTGTGAAATCATTTCACAGAGTTACAGCTTTCCCCTCAAGAAGCCTTTCACTAAGACAGTTCTTGTGGAATTGGCAAAGTGATATTTTGAAGCCCATAGAAGGCTATGGTGAAAAAGGAAATATCCTCCGATGAAATCTGGAAAGAAGCCTTCTGAGAAACTCCTCAGTGTTCTGTTAATTCATCTCACTGAGTTACATCAGTATTTCGAGGATCTCTTTGCTAGCCTTATTTCTGTGGAATCTGAGAACAGATATTTCTGATCCCTTTGAAGACTAAAGGGCAAAAGAAAATACCCTCCGATAACAAAGAGAAAGAAGCTTTCTGAGAAACTTCTTTGTGTTCTGTGAAATCATCTCACAGAGTTACAGCTTTCCCCTCAAGAAGCCTTTCGCTAAGACAGTTCTTGTGGAATTGGCAAAGTGATATTTGGAAGCCCATAGAGGGCTATGGTGAAAAAGGAAATATCCTCAGATGAAATCTGGAAAGAAGCTTTCTGAGAAACAGCTTAGTGTTCTGTTAATTCATCTCACAGAGTTACATCTGTATTTCGTGGATCTCTTTGCTAGCCTTATTTCTGTGGTATCTGAGAACAGATATTTCGAATCCCTTTGAAGACTATAGGGCCAAAGGAAATATCCTCCGATAACAAAGAGAAAGAAGCTTTCTGAGAAACTTCTTTGTGTTCTGTGAAATCATTTCACAGAGTTACAGCTTTCCCCTCAAGAAGCCTTTCGCTAAGACAGTTCTTCTGGAATTGGCAAAGTGATACTTGGAAGCCCATAGGGGCTATGGTGAAAAAGGAAATATCCTCAGATGAAATCTGGAAACAAGCCTTCTGAGAAACAGCTTAGTGTTCTCTTAATTCATCTCACAGAGTTACATCTGTATTTCGAGGATCTCTTTGCTAGCCTTATTTCTGTTTAATCTGAGAACAGATATTTCGGATCCCTTAGAAGACTATACGGCCAAAGAAAATATCCTCCGATAACAAAGAGAAAGAAGCTTTCTGAGAAACTTCTTTGTGTTCTGTGAAATCATCTGACAGAGTTACAGCTTTCCCCTCAAGAAGCCTTTCGCTAAGACAGTTCTTGTGGAATTGGCAAAGTGATATTTGGAAGCCCATAGAGGACTACGGTGAAAAAGGAAATATCCTCAGATGAAATCTGGAAAGAAGCTTTCGGAGAAACTGCTTAGGGTTCTGTTAATTCATCTCACAGAGTTTATCTGTATTTCGTGGATCTCTTTGCTAGCCTTAATTCTGTGGAATCTGAGAAAAGATATTTCGGATCCCTTTGAAAACTATAGGGCCAAAGGAAATATCCTCCGATAACAAAGAGAAAGAAGCTTTCTGAGAAACCTCTTTGTGTTCTGTAAAATCATCTAACTGAGTTACAGCTTTCCCCTCATGAAGCCTTTCGCTAAGACAGTTCTTGTGGAATTGGCAAAGTGATATTTGGAAGCCCATAGGGGCTATGGTGAAAAAGGAAATATCCTCAGATGAAATCTGGAAAGAAGCTTTCTGAGAAACTGCTTAGTGTTCTGTTAATTCATCTCACAGAGATACATCTGTATTTCGTGGATCTCTTTGCCAGCCTTATTTCTGTGGAAACTGAGAACAGATATTTCGGATCCCTTTGAAGACTATAGGGCCAAAGGAAATATCCTCTGATAACAATGAGAAAGAAGCTTTCTGAGAAACTTCTTTGTGTTCTGTGAAATCATCTCACAGAGTTACAGCTTTCCCCTCAAGAAGCCTTTCGCTAATACAGTTCTTGTGGAATTGGCAAAGTGATATTTGGAAGCCCATAGAGGGCTATGGTGAAAAAGGAAATATCCTCAATTGAATACTGGAAAGAAGCTTTCTGAGAAACTGATTAGTGTTCTGTTAATTCATCTCACAGAGTTACATCTGTATTTCGTGGATCTCTTTGCTAGCCTTATTTCTGTGGAATCTGAGAACAGATATTTCGGATCCCTTTGAAATCTATAGGGCCAAGGGAAATATCCTCCGACAACAAAGAGAAAGAAGCTTTCTGAGAAACTTCTTTGTGTTCTGTGAAATCATCTCACAGAGTTACAGCTTTCCCCTCAAGAAGCCTTTCGCTAAGACAGTTCTTGTGGAATTGGCAAAGTGATACTTGGAAGCCCATAGGGGCTATGGTGAAAAAGGAAATATCCTCAGATGAAATCTGGAAAGAAGCCTTCTGAGAAACTCCTAAGTGTTCTGTTAATTCATTTCACAGAGTTACATCTGTATTTCGTGGATCTCTTTGCTAGCCTTATTTCTGTGGAACCTGAGAACAGATATTTCGGATCCCTTTGAAGACTATAGGGCCAAAGTAAATATCCTCCGATAACAAAGAGAAAGAAGATTTCTGAGAAACTTGTTTGTGTTCTGTGAAATCATCTCACAGAGTTACAGCTTTCCCCTTAAGAAGCCTCTCGCTAAGACAGTTCTGGTGGAATTGGCAAAGTGATATTTGAAAGCCCTTAGAGGGCTACGGTGTAAAAGGAAATATCCTCAGATGAATACTGGAAAGAAGCTTTCTGAGAAACTGCTTAGTGTTCTGTTAATTCATCTCACGGAGTTACATCTGTATTTCGTGGATCTCTTTGCTAGCCTTATTTCAGTGGAATCTGAGAACAGATATTTCGGATCCCTTTGAATACTGTAGGGACAAAGGAAATATCCTCCGATAACAAAGAGAAAGAAGCTTTCTGAGAAACTTCTTTGTGTTCTGTGAAATCATCTCACCGAGTTACAGCTTTCCCCTCAAGAAGCCTTTCACTAAGACTGTTCTTGTGGAATTGGCAAAGTCATATTTTTAAGCCCATAGAGGGCTATGGTGAAAAAGGAAATATCCTCAGAAGAAATCTGGAAGGAAGCTTTCTGAGAAACTGCTCTGTGATGTGTGACTTCCACTCACAGAGTTACATCTGTATTTCGTGGATCTCTTTGCTAACCTAATTTCTGTGGAATCTGAGAACAGATATTTCTGAGCCCTTTGAAGACTATAGGGCCAAAGAAAATGTCCTCCGATAAAAAAGAGAACGAAGCTTTCTGAGAAACCTCTTTGTGTTCTGTGAAATCATCTCACAGAGTTACAGCTTTCCCTTCAAGAAGCCTTTCGCTAAGACAGTTCTTGTGGAATTGGCAAAGTGATATTTGGAAGCGCATAGAGGGCTATGGTGAAAAAGGAAATATCCTCAGATGAAATCTGGAAAGAAGCTTTCTGAGAAATTGCTAAGTGTTCTGTTAATTCATGTCACAGAGTTACATCTGTATTTGGTCGATCTCTTTGCTAGCCTTCTTTCTGTGAAGTCTGAGAACAGATATTTCGGATCCCTTTGAAAACTATAGGGCCAAAGTAAATATCCTCCGATAACCTAGAGAAAGAAGATTTCTGAGAAACTTCTTTGTGTTCTGTGAAATCATCTCACAGAGTTACAGCTTTCCCCTCAAGAAGCCTTTCACTAAGACAGTTCTTGTTGAATTGACAAAGTGATATTTGGAAGCCCATAGAATTCTACGGTGAAAAAGAAAATATCCTCCGATGAAATCTGGAAAGAAGCTTTCTGAGAAACTGCTTAGTGTTCTGTTAATTCATCTCACAGAGTTACATCTGTATTTCTTGGATCTCTTTGCTAGCCTTATTTCTGTGGAATCTGAGAACAGATATTTCGGATCCCTTTGAAGACTCTAGGGCCAAAGGAAATATCCTCCGATAACAAAGAGAAAAAAGCTTTCTGAGAAACTTCTTTGTATTCTGTGAAATCATCTCACAGAGTTACAGCCTTCCCCTCAAGAAGCCTTTCGCTAAGACACATCTTGTGGAATTGGCAAAGTGATATTTGGAAGCCCATAGGGGCTATGGTGAAAAAGGAAATATCCTCAGATGAAATCTGGAAAGAAGCTTTCTGAGAAACTGCATAGTGTTCTGTTAATTCATCTCACAGAGATACATCTGTATTTCGTGGATCTCTTTGCCAGCCTTATTTCTGTGGAAACTGAGAACAGATATTTCGGATCCCTTTGAAGACTATAGGGCCAAAGGAAATATCCTCTGATAACAATGAGAAAGAAGCTTTCTGAGTAACTTCTTTGTGTTCTGTGAAATCATCTCACAGAGTTACAGCTTTCCCCTCAAGAAGCCTTTCGCTAATACAGTTCTTGTGGAATTGGCAAAGTGATATTTGGAAGCCCATAGACGGCTACGGTGAAAAAGGAAATATCCTCCGATGAAATCTGGAAAGAAGCCTTCTGAGAAACGCCTAAGTCTTCTGTTAATTCATCCCACAGAATTACATCTGTATTTCGTGGATCTCTTTGCTAGCCTTATTTCTGTGGAATCTGAGAACAGATATTTCGGATCCCTTTGAAGACTATAGGGCCAAAGGAAATATCCTCCGATAACAAAGAGAAAGAAGCTTTCTGAGAAACTTCTTTGTGTTCTGTGAAATCATCTAACAGAGTTACAGCTTTCCCCTCAAGAAGCCTTTCGCTAAGACAGTTCTTGTGGATTTGGCAAAGTGATATTTGGAAGCCCAAAGGGGCTATGGTGAAAAAGGAAATATCCTCAGATGAAATCTGGAAAGAAGCTTTCTGAGAAACTGCTTAGTGTTCTGTTAATTCATCTCACAGAGTTACATCTGTATTTCGTGGATCTCTTTGCTAGCCTTATTTCTGTTTAATCTGAGAACAGATATTTCGGATCCCATTGAAGACTACAGGGCCAAAGGAAATATCCTCCGATAACAAAGAGAAAGAAGCTTTCTGAGAAACTTCTCTGCATTCTGTGAAATCATTTCACAGAGTTACAACTTTCCCCTCAAGAAGCCTTTCGCTAAGACAGTTCTGGTGCAATTGGCAAAGTGATATTTGAAAGCCCTTAGAGGTCTATGGTGAAAAAGGAAATATACTCAGAAGAATACTGGAAAGAAGCATTCTGAGAAACACCTTAGTGTTCTGTTAATTCATCTCACAGAGTTACATCTGTATTTCGTGGATCTCTTTGCTAGCCTTATTTCTGTGGAATGTGAGAACAGATATTTCGGATCCCTTTGAAGACTATAGGGCCAAAGGAAATATCCTCCGATAACAAAGAGAAACAAGCTTTCTGAGAAACTTCTTTGTGTTCTGTGAAATCATCTAACAGCGTAACAGCTTTCCCCTCAAGAAGGCTTTCGCTAAGACAGTTCTGGTGGAATTGGCAAAGTTATATTTGGAAGCCCATAGAGGGCTATGGTGAAAAAGGAAATATCCTCAATTGAATACTGGAAAGAAGCTTTCTGAGATACTGATTAGTGTTCTGTTAATTCATCTCACAGAGTTACATCTGTATTTCGTGGATCTCTTTGCTAGCCTTATTTCTGTGGAATCTGAGAACAGATATTTCGGATCCCTTTGAAATCTATAGGGCCAAGGGAAATATCCTCCGACAACAAAGAGAAAGAAGCTTTCTGAGAAACTTCTTTGTGTTCTGTGAAATCATCTCACAGAGTTACAGCTTTCCCCTCAAGAAGCCTTTCGCTAAGACAGTTCTTGTGGAATTGGCAAAGTGATACTTGGAAGCCCATAGGGGCTATGGTGAAAAAGGAAATATCCTCAGATGAAATCTGGAAAGAAGCCTTCTGAGAAACTCCTAAGTATTCTGTTAATTCATTTCACAGAGTTACATCTGTATTTCGTGGATCTCTTTGCTAGCCTTATTTCTGTGGAACCTGAGAACAGATATTTCGGATCCCTTTGAAGACTATAGGGCCAAAGGAAATATCCTCCGATAACAAAGAGAAAGAAGATTTCTGAGAAACTTCTTTGTGTTCTGTGAAATCATCTCACAGAGTTACAGCTTTCCCCTCAAGAAGCCTTTCACTAAGACAGTTCTTGTGGAATAGGCAAAGTGATATTTGGAAGCCCATAGAAGGCTACGGTGAAAAAGGAAATATCCTCCGATGAAATCTGGAAAGAAGCTTTCTGAGAAACTGCTTAGTGTTCTGTTAATTCATCTCACAGAGTTACATCTGTATTTCGTGGATCTCTTTGCTAGCCTTATTTCTATGGAATCTGAGAACAGATATTTCGGATCCCTTTGAAGACGATAGGGCCAAAGGAAATATCCTCCGATAACAAAGAGAAAGAAGCTTTCTGAGAAACTTCTTTTTGTTCTGTGAAATCATCTAACAGAGTTACAGCTTTCCCCTCAAGAAGCCTTTCGCTAAGACAGTTCTTGTGGAATTGGCAAAGTGATATTTGGAAGCCCAAAGGGGCTATGGTGAAAAAGGAAATATCCTCAGATGAAATCTGGAAAGAAGCTTTCTGAGAAACTGCTTAGTGTTCTGTTAATTCATCTCACAGAGTTACATCTGTATTTCGTGGATCTCTTTGCTAGCCTTATTTCTGTTTAATCTGAGAACAGATATTTCGGATCCCATTGAAGACTACAGGGCCAAAGGAAATATCCTCCGATAACAAAGAGAAAGAAGCTTTCTGAGAAACTTCTCTGTATTCTGTGAAATCATTTCACAGAGTTACAGCTTTCCCCTCAAGAAGCCTTTCGCTAAGACAGTTCTGGTGCAATTGGCAAAGTGATATTTGGAAGCCCTTAGAGGTCTATGGTGAAAAAGGAAATATCCTCAGATGAATACTGGAAAGAAGATTTCTGAGAAACTGCTTAGTGTTCTGTTAATTCATCTCACAGAGTTACATCTGCATTTCGTGGATCTCTTTTCTAGCCTTATTTCTATGGAATCTGAGAACAGATATTTCGGATCCCTTTGAAGACTATAGGGCCAAAGGAAATATCCTCAGATAACAAAGAGAAAGAAGCTTTCTGAGAAACTTCTTTGTGTTCTGTGAAATCATCTCACAGAGTTACAGCTTTCCCCTCAAGAAGCCTTTCGCTAAGACAGTTCTTATGGAATTGGCAAAGTGATATTTGGAAGCCCATAGGGGCTATGGTGAAACAGGAAATATCCTCCGATGAAATCTGGAAAGAAGCTTTCTGAGAAACTGCTCTGTGATGTGTGGCTTCCACTCACAGAGTTACATCTGTATTTCGTGGATCTCTTTGCCAGCCTTATTTCTGTGGAATCTGAGAATAGATATTTCGGATCCCTTTGAAGCCTATAGGGACAAAGGAAATATCCTCCGATAACAAAGAGAAAGAAGCTTTCTGAGAAACTTCTTTGTGTTCTGTGAAATCCTCTCAGAATTACAGCTTTCCCCTCAAGAAGCCTTTCGCTAAGACAGTTCTTGTGGAATTGGCAAAGTGATATTTGGAAGCCCATAGGGGCTATGGTGAAAAAGGAAATATCCTCAGATGAAACCTGGAAAGAAGCCTTCTGAGAAACTCCTAAGTGTTCTGTTAATTCATCGGACAGAGTTACATCTGTATTTCGTGGATATCTTTGCTAGCCTTTCTTCTGTGGAACCGGAGAACAGATATTTCGGATCTCTTTGAAGACTATAGGGCCAAAGGAAATATCCTCCGATAACAAAGAGAAAGAAGCTTTCTGAGAAACTTCTTTGTGTTCTGTGAAATCAGCTCACAGAGTTACAGCTTTCCCCTCAAGAAGCCTTTCACTAAGACAGTTCTTGTGGAATTGGCAAAGTGATATTTTGAAGCCCATAGAAGGCTATGGTGAAAAAGGAATTATCCTCCGATGAAATCTGGAAAGAAGCCTTCTGAGAAACTCCTCAGTGTTCTGTTAATTCATCTCACAGAGTTACATCTGTATTTCGTGGATCTCTTTGCTAGCCTTATTTCTGTGGAATCTGAGAACAGATATTTCTGATCCCTTTGAAGACGAAAGGGCCAAAGAAAATATCCTCCGATAACAAAGAGAAAGAAGCTTTCTGAGAAACTTCTTTGTGTTCTGTGAAATCATCTCACAGAGTTACAGCTTTCCTCTCAAGAAGCCTTTCGCTAAGACAGTTCTTGTGGAATTGGCAAAGTGATATTTGGAAGCCCATAGAGGGCTATGGAGAAAAAGGAAATATCCTCAGATGAAATCTGGAAAGAAGCTTTCTGAGAAACAGCTTACTGTTCTGTTAATTCATCTCACAGAGTTACATCTGTATTTCGTGGATCTCTTGCTAGTCTTATTTCTGTGGAATCTGAGAACAGATATTTCGGATCCCTTTGAAGACTAAAGGGCCAAAGAAAATATCCTCCGATAACAAAGAGAAAGAAGCTTTCTGAGAAACTTCTTTGTGTTCTGTGAAATCATCTCACCGAGTTACAGCTTTCCCCTCAAGAAGCCTTTCACTAAGACTGTTCTTGTGGAATTGGCAAAGTCATATTTTTAAGCCCATAGAGGGCTATGGTGAAAAAGGAAATATCCTCAGAAGAAATCTGGAAGGAAGCTTTCTGAGAAACTGCTCTGTGATGTGTGACTTCCACTCACAGAGTTACATCTGTATTTCGTGGATCTCTTTGCTAACCTAATTTCTGTGGAATCTGAGAACAGATATTTCTGAGCCCTTTGAAGACTATAGGGCCAAAGAAAATGTCCTCCGATAAAAAAGAGAACGAAGCTTTCTGAGAAACCTCTTTGTGTTCTGTGAAATCATCTCACAGAGTTACAGCTTTCCCTTCAAGAAGCCTTTCGCTAAGACAGTTCTTGTGGAATTGGCAAAGTGATATTTGGAAGCGCATAGAGGGCTATGGTGAAAAAGGAAATATCCTCAGATGAAATCTGGAAAGAAGCTTTCTGAGAAATTGCTAAGTGTTCTGTTAATTCATGTCACAGAGTTACATCTGTATTTGGTCGATCTCTTTGCTAGCCTTCTTTCTGTGAAGTCTGAGAACAGATATTTCGGATCCCTTTGAAAACTATAGGGCCAAAGTAAATATCCTCCGATAACCTAGAGAAAGAAGATTTCTGAGAAACTTCTTTGTGTTCTGTGAAATCATCTCACAGAGTTACAGCTTTCCCCTCAAGAAGCCTTTCACTAAGACAGTTCTTGTTGAATTGACAAAGTGATATTTGGAAGCCCATAGAATTCTACGGTGAAAAAGAAAATATCCTCCGATGAAATCTGGAAAGAAGCTTTCTGAGAAACTGCTTAGTGTTCTGTTAATTCATCTCACAGAGTTACATCTGTATTTCTTGGATCTCTTTGCTAGCCTTATTTCTGTGGAATCTGAGAACAGATATTTCGGATCCCTTTGAAGACTCTAGGGCCAAAGGAAATATCCTCCGATAACAAAGAGAAAAAAGCTTTCTGAGAAACTTCTTTGTATTCTGTGAAATCATCTCACAGAGTTACAGCCTTCCCCTCAAGAAGCCTTTCGCTAAGACACATCTTGTGGAATTGCCAAAGTGATATTTGGAAGCCCATAGGGGCTATGGTGAAAAAGGAAATATCCTCAGATGAAATCTGGAAAGAAGCTTTCTGAGAAACTGCATAGTGTTCTGTTAATTCATCTCACAGAGATACATCTGTATTTCGTGGATCTCTTTGCCAGCCTTATTTCTGTGGAAACTGAGAACAGATATTTCGGATCCCTTTGAAGACTATAGGGCCAAAGGAAATATCCTCTGATAACAATGAGAAAGAAGCTTTCTGAGTAACTTCTTTGTGTTCTGTGAAATCATCTCACAGAGTTACAGCTTTCCCCTCAAGAAGCCTTTCGCTAATACAGTTCTTGTGGAATTGGCAAAGTGATATTTGGAAGCCCATAGACGGCTACGGTGAAAAAGGAAATATCCTCCGATGAAATCTGGAAAGAAGCCTTCTGAGAAACGCCTAAGTCTTCTGTTAATTCATCCCACAGAATTACATCTGTATTTCGTGGATCTCTTTGCTAGCCTTATTTCTGTGGAATCTGAGAACAGATATTTCGGATCCCTTTGAAGACTATAGGGCCAAAGGAAATATCCTCCGATAACAAAGAGAAAGAAGCTTTCTGAGAAACTTCTTTGTGTTCTGTGAAATCATCTAACAGAGTTACAGCTTTCCCCTCAAGAAGCCTTTCGCTAAGACAGTTCTTGTGGATTTGGCAAAGTGATATTTGGAAGCCCAAAGGGGCTATGGTGAAAAAGGAAATATCCTCAGATGAAATCTGGAAAGAAGCTTTCTGAGAAACTGCTTAGTGTTCTGTTAATTCATCTCACAGAGTTACATCTGTATTTCGTGGATCTCTTTGCTAGCCTTATTTCTGTTTAATCTGAGAACAGATATTTCGGATCCCATTGAAGACTACAGGGCCAAAGGAAATATCCTCCGATAACAAAGAGAAAGAAGCTTTCTGAGAAACTTCTCTGCATTCTGTGAAATCATTTCACAGAGTTACAACTTTCCCCTCAAGAAGCCTTTCGCTAAGACAGTTCTGGTGCAATTGGCAAAGTGATATTTGAAAGCCCTTAGAGGTCTATGGTGAAAAAGGAAATATACTCAGAAGAATACTGGAAAGAAGCATTCTGAGAAACACCTTAGTGTTCTGTTAATTCATCTCACAGAGTTACATCTGTATTTCGTGGATCTCTTTGCTAGCCTTATTTCTGTGGAATGTGAGAACAGATATTTCGGATCCCTTTGAAGACTATAGGGCCAAAGGAAATATCCTCCGATAACAAAGAGAAACAAGCTTTCTGAGAAACTTCTTTGTGTTCTGTGAAATCATCTAACAGCGTAACAGCTTTCCCCTCAAGAAGGCTTTCGCTAAGACAGTTCTGGTGGAATTGGCAAAGTTATATTTGGAAGCCCATAGAGGGCTATGGTGAAAAAGGAAATATCCTCAATTGAATACTGGAAAGAAGCTTTCTGAGATACTGATTAGTGTTCTGTTAATTCATCTCACAGAGTTACATCTGTATTTCGTGGATCTCTTTGCTAGCCTTATTTCTGTGGAATCTGAGAACAGATATTTCGGATCCCTTTGAAATCTATAGGGCCAAGGGAAATATCCTCCGACAACAAAGAGAAAGAAGCTTTCTGAGAAACTTCTTTGTGTTCTGTGAAATCATCTCACAGAGTTACAGCTTTCCCCTCAAGAAGCCTTTCGCTAAGACAGTTCTTGTGGAATTGGCAAAGTGATACTTGGAAGCCCATAGGGGCTATGGTGAAAAAGGAAATATCCTCAGATGAAATCTGGAAAGAAGCCTTCTGAGAAACTCCTAAGTGTTCTGTTAATTCATTTCACAGAGTTACATCTGTATTTCGTGGATCTCTTTGCTAGCCTTATTTCTGTGGAACCTGAGAACAGATATTTCGGATCCCTTTGAAGACTATAGGGCCAAAGGAAATATCCTCCGATAACAAAGAGAAAGAAGATTTCTGAGAAACTTCTTTGTGTTCTGTGAAATCATCTCACAGAGTTACAGCTTTCCCCTCAAGAAGCCTTTCACTAAGACAGTTCTTGTGGAATAGGCAAAGTGATATTTGGAAGCCCATAGAAGGCTACGGTGAAAAAGGAAATATCCTCCGATGAAATCTGGAAAGAAGCTTTCTGAGAAACTGCTTAGTGTTCTGTTAATTCATCTCACTGAGTTACATCTGTATTTCGTGGATCTCTTTGCTAGCCTTATTTCTATGGAATCTGAGAACAGATATTTCGGATCCCTTTGAAGACGATAGGGCCAAAGGAAATATCCTCCGATAACAAAGAGAAAGAAGCTTTCTGAGAAACTTCTTTTTGTTCTGTGAAATCATCTAACAGAGTTACAGCTTTCCCCTCAAGAAGCCTTTCGCTAAGACAGTTCTTGTGGAATTGGCAAAGTGATATTTGGAAGCCCAAAGGGGCTATGGTGAAAAAGGAAATATCCTCAGATGAAATCTGGAAAGAAGCTTTCTGAGAAACTGCTTAGTGTTCTGTTAATTCATCTCACAGAGTTACATCTGTATTTCGTGGATCTCTTTGCTAGCCTTATTTCTGTTTAATCTGAGAACAGATATTTCGGATCCCATTGAAGACTACAGGGCCAAAGGAAATATCCTCCGATAACAAAGAGAAAGAAGCTTTCTGAGAAACTTCTCTGTATTCTGTGAAATCATTTCACAGAGTTACAGCTTTCCCCTCAAGAAGCCTTTCGCTAAGACAGTTCTGGTGCAATTGGCAAAGTGATATTTGGAAGCCCTTAGAGGTCTATGGTGAAAAAGGAAATATCCTCAGATGAATACTGGAAAGAAGATTTCTGAGAAACTGCTTAGTGTTCTGTTAATTCATCTCACAGAGTTACATCTGCATTTCGTGGATCTCTTTTCTAGCCTTATTTCTATGGAATCTGAGAACAGATATTTCGGATCCCTTTGAAGACTCTAGGGCCAAAGGAAATATCCTCAGATAACAAAGAGAAAGAAGCTTTCTGAGAAACTTCTTTGTGTTCTGTGAAATCATCTCACAGAGTTACAGCTTTCCCCTCAAGAAGCCTTTCGCTAAGACAGTTCTTATGGAATTGGCAAAGTGATATTTGGAAGCCCATAGGGGCTATGGTGAAACAGGAAATATCCTCCGATGAAATCTGGAAAGAAGCTTTCTGAGAAACTGCTCTGTGATGTGTGGCTTCCACTCACAGAGTTACATCTGTATTTCGTGGATCTCTTTGCCAGCCTTATTTCTGTGGAATCTGAGAATAGATATTTCGGATCCCTTTGAAGCCTATAGGGACAAAGGAAATATCCTCCGATAACAAAGAGAAAGAAGCTTTCTGAGAAACTTCTTTGTGTTCTGTGAAATCCTCTCAGAATTACAGCTTTCCCCTCAAGAAGCCTTTCGCTAAGACAGTTCTTGTGGAATTGGCAAAGTGATATTTGGAAGCCCATAGGGGCTATGGTGAAAAAGGAAATATCCTCAGATGAAACCTGGAAAGAAGCCTTCTGAGAAACTCCTAAGTGTTCTGTTAATTCATCGGACAGAGTTACATCTGTATTTCGTGGATATCTTTGCTAGCCTTTCTTCTGTGGAACCGGAGAACAGATATTTCGGATCTCTTTGAAGACTATAGGGCCAAAGGAAATATCCTCCGATAACAAAGAGAAAGAAGCTTTCTGAGAAACTTCTTTGTGTTCTGTGAAATCAGCTCACAGAGTTACAGCTTTCCCCTCAAGAAGCCTTTCACTAAGACAGTTCTTGTGGAATTGGCAAAGTGATATTTTGAAGCCCATAGAAGGCTATGGTGAAAAAGGAATTATCCTCCGATGAAATCTGGAAAGAAGCCTTCTGAGAAACTCCTCAGTGTTCTGTTAATTCATCTCACAGAGTTACATCTGTATTTCGTGGATCTCTTTGCTAGCCTTATTTCTGTGGAATCTGAGAACAGATATTTCTGATCCCTTTGAAGACGAAAGGGCCAAAGAAAATATCCTCCGATAACAAAGAGAAAGAAGCTTTCTGAGAAACTTCTTTGTGTTCTGTGAAATCATCTCACAGAGTTACAGCTTTCCTCTCAAGAAGCCTTTCGCTAAGACAGTTCTTGTGGAATTGGCAAAGTGATATTTGGAAGCCCATAGAGGGCTATGGAGAAAAAGGAAATATCCTCAGATGAAATCTGGAAAGAAGCTTTCTGAGAAACAGCTTACTGTTCTGTTAATTCATCTCACAGAGTTACATCTGTATTTCGTGGATCTCTTGCTAGTCTTATTTCTGTGGAATCTGAGAACAGATATTTCGGATCCCTTTGAAGACTAAAGGGCCAAAGAAAATATCCTCCGATAACAAAGAGAAAGAAGCTTTCTGAGAAACTTCTTTGTGTTCTGTGAAATCATCTCACAGAGTTACAGCTTTCCCCTCAAGAAGGCTTTCGCTAAGACAGTTCTTTTGGAATTGGCAAAGTGGTACTTGGA
The DNA here is from genome assembly GCF_037993035.2 of Macaca fascicularis. NCBI lineage: Eukaryota > Metazoa > Chordata > Mammalia > Primates > Cercopithecidae > Macaca > Macaca fascicularis. Next base: position 69,531,072 of record NC_088377.1, on the reverse strand, counting down.
AGCCCATAGGGGCTATGGTGAAAAAGGAAATATCCTCAGATGAAATCTGGAAAGAAGCCTTCTGAGAAACTCCTAAGTGTTCTGTTAATTCATTTCACAGAGTTACATCTGTATTTCGTGGATCTCTTTGCTAGCCTTATTTCTGTTTAATCTGAGAACAGATATTTCGGATCCCTTTGAAGACTCTAGGGCCAAAGGAAATATCCTCCGATAACAAAGAGAAAGAAGCTTTCTGAGAAACTTCTTTGTGTTCTATGAAATCATCTCAGAGAGTTACAGCTTTCCCCTCAGGAAGCCTTTCGCTAAGACAGTTCTTGTGGAATTGGCAAAGTGATATTTGGAAGCACATGGAGGTCTATGGTGAAAAAGGAAGTATCCTCAGATGAAACCTGGATAGAAGCTTTCTGAGAAACTCCTAAGTGTTCTGTTAATTCCTCTCACAGAGTTACATCTGTATTTCGTGGATCTCTTTGCTAGCCTTATTTCTATGGAATCTGAGAACAGATATTTCGGATCCCTTTGAAGACTATAGGGCCAAAGGAAATATCCTCCGATAAGAAAGAGAAAGAAGCTTTCTGAGAAACTTCTTTGTGTTCTGTGAAATCATCTCACAGAGTTACAGCTTTCCCCTCAAGAAGCCTTTCGCTAAGACAGTTCTTGTGGAATTGGCAAAGTGATATTTGGAAGCCCATAGGGGCTATGGTGAAAAAGGAAATATCCTCAGATGAAATCTGGAAAGAAGCTTTCTGAGAAACTGCTTAGTGTTCTGTTAATTCATCTCACAGAGATACATCGTATTTCGTGGATCTCTTTGCTAGCCTCATTTCTGTGGAATCTGAGAACAGATATTTCTGATCCCTTTGAAGACTATAGGTCCAAAGGAAATATCCTCCGATAACAAAGAGAAAGAAGCTTTCTGAGAAACTTCTTTGTGTTCTGTGAAATCATCTCACAGAGTTACAGCTTTACCCTCAAGAAGGCTTTCGCTAAGACAGTTCTTGTGGAATTGGCAAAGTCATATTTGGAAGCCCATAGACGGCTATGGAGAAAAAGGAAATATCCTCAGATGAAATCTGGAAAGAAGCCTTCTGAGAAACTCCTAAGTCTTCTGTTAATTCATCTCACAGAGTTACATCTGTATTTCGTGGATCTCTTTGCTGGCCTTATTTCTGTGGAATCTGAGAACAGATATTTCGGATCTCTTTGAAGACTATAGGGCCAAAGGAAGTATCCTCCCATAACAAAGAGAAAGAAGCTTTCTGAGAAACTTCTTTGTGTTCTGTGAAATCATCTCACGGAGTTACAGCTTTCCCCTCATGAAGCCTTTCGCTAAGACAGTTCTTGTGGAATTGGCAAAGTGATATTTGGAAGCCCATTGAGGGCTATGGTGAAAAAGGAAATATCCTCAGATGAAATCTTGAAAGAAGCCTTCTGAGAAACTGCTTAGTGTTCTGTTAATTCATCTCACAGAGTTACATCTGTATTTCGTGGATCTCTTTGCTAGCCTTATTTCTGCGGAATCTGAGAACAGATATTTCGGATCCCTTTGAAGACTATAGGGCCAACGGAAATATCCTCCGACAACAAAGAGAAAGAAGCTTTCTGAGAAACTAGTTTGTGTTCTGTGATATCATCTCACAGAGTTACAGCTTTCCCCTCAAGAAGACTTTCGCTAAGACAGTTCTTGTGGAATTGGCAAAGTGATATTTGGAAGCCCATAGAGGGCTATGGTGAAAAAAGAACTATCCTCAGATGAAATCTGGAAAGAAGTTTTCTGAGAAACTGCTTAGTGTTCTGTTAATTCATCTCACAGAGTTACATCTGTATTTCGTGGATCTCTTTGCTAGCCTTATTTCTAAGGAAACTGAGAACAGATATTTCGGATCCCTTTGAAGTCTATAGGGCCAAAGAAAATATCCTCCGATAACAAAGAGAAAGAAGCTTTCTGAGAAACTCCTTTGTGTTCTGTGAAATCATCTCACAGAGTTACAGCTTTCCCCTCAAGAAGCCTTTCGCTAAGACAGTTCTTGTGGAATTGGCAAATTATATTTGGAAGCCCATAGAGGGCTTTGGTGAAAAAGGAAATATTCTCAGATGAAATATGGAAAGAAGCTTTCTGAGAAACTGCTTAGTCTTCTGTTAATTCGTCTCACAGAGTTACATCTGTACTTCGTGGATATCTTTCCTAGACTTATTTTTGTGGAATCTGAGAACAGATATTTCGGATCTCTTTGAAGACTATAGGGCCAAAGGAAATATCCTCCGATAACAAAGAGAAAGAAGCTTTCTAAGAAACTTTTTTGTGTTCTGTGAAATCATCTCACAGAGTTACAGCTTTCCCCTCAAGAAGCCTTTCGCTAAGACAGTTCTTGTGGAATTGGCAAAGCGATATTTGGAAGCCCATAGGGGCTATGGTGAAAACAGAAATATCCTCAGATGAAATCTGGAAAGAAGCCTTCTGAGAAACTCCTAAGTGTTCTGTTAATTCATCTCACAGAGTTACATATGTATTTCGTGGATCTCTTTGCTAGTCTTATTTCTGTGGAACCTGAGAACAGATATTTCGGATCCCTTTGAAGACTATAGGGCCAAAGGAAATATCCTCCGATAACAAAGAGAAAGAAGATTTCTGAGAAACTTCTTTGTGTTCTGTGAAATCATCTCACAGAGTTACAATTTCCCCTCAAGAAGCCTTTCACTAGACATTTCTTGTGGAATTGGCAAAGTGATATTTGGAGGCCCCTAGAAGGCTACGGTGAAAAAGGAAATATCCTCCGATTAAATCTGGAAAGAAGCTTTCTGAGAAACTGCTTAGTGTTCTGTTAATTCATCTCACAGAGTTACATATGTATTTCGTGGATCTCTTTGCTAGCCTTATTTCTGTGGAATCTGAGAACAGATTTTTCAGATCCCTTTGAAGACTATAGGGCCAAAGGAAATATCCTTTGAAAACAAAGAGAAAGAAGCTTTCTGAGAAACTTCTTTGTGTTCTGTGAAATCATCTCAGAGAGTTACAGCTTTCCCCTCAAGAAGCCTTTCGCTAAGACAGTTCTTGTGTGATTGGCAAAGTGATATTTGGAAGCCAATAGAGGGCTATGGTGAAAAAGGAAATATACTCAGATGAAATCTTGAAAGAAGATTTCTGTGAAACTGCTCAGTGTTCTGTTAATTCATCTCACAGAGTTACATCTGTATTTAGTGGATCTCTTTTCTAGCCTTATTTCTGTGGAATCTGAGAACAGATAATTCGGATCCCTTTGAAGACAATAGGGCCAAAGGAAATATCCTCCGATAACAAAGAGAAAGAAGCTTTCTGAGAAACTTCTTTGTGTTCTTTGAAATCATCTCACAGAGTTACAGCTTTCCCCTCAAGAAGCCTTTCGCTAAGACAGTTCTTGTGGAATTGGCAAAGTGATATTTGGAAGCCCATAGAGGGCTATAGTGAAAAAAGAAATATCCTAAGATGAAATCTGGAAAGAAGCTTTTTGAGAAACTGCTCTGTGATGTGTGACTTCCTCTCACAGAGTTACATGTGTATTTCGTGGGTCTCTTTGCTAGCCTTATTTCTGTGGAATCTGAGAAGAGATATTTCGGATCCCTTTGAAGACTATAGGGCCAAAGGAAATATCCTCCGATAACAAAGAGAAAGAACCTTTCTGAGAAACTTCTTTGTGTACTGTGAAATCATCTCACAGAGTTACAGCTTTCCCCTCAAGAAGCCTTTCGCTAAGACAGTTCTTGTGGAATTGGCAAAGAGATATTTGGAAGCCCATAGAGGGCAATGGTGAAAAAGGAAATATCCTCAGATGAAATCTGGAAAGAAGCTTTCTGAGAAACTGCTTAGTGTTCTGTGAATTCATCTCACAGAGTTACATCTGTATTTTATGGATCTCTTTGCTAGCCTTATTTCTGTGGAATCTGAGAACAGATATTTCGCAACCTTTGAAGACTATAGGGCCTAAGGAAATATCCTCCGATAACAAAGAGAAACAAGCTTTCTGAAAAACTTGTTTGTGTTCTGTGAAATCATCTCACCGAGTTACAGCTTTCCCCTCAAGAAGCCTTTCGCTAAGACAGTTCTTGTGGAATTGGCAAAGTGATATTTGGAAGCCCATAGGGGCTATGGTGAAAAAGGAAATATCCTCCGATGAAATCTGGAAAGAAGCTTTCTGAGAAACTGCTTAGTGTTCCGTTAATTCATCTCACACAGTTACATCTGTATTTCGTGGATCTCTTTGCTAGCCTTATTTCTGTGGAATCTGAGAACAGATATTTCGGATCCCTTTGAAGACTATAGGGCCAAAGGAAATATCCTCCAATAACAAAGAGAAAGAAGCTTTCTGAGAAACTTCTTTGTGTTCTGTGAAATCATCTCACAGAGTTACAGCTTTCCCCTCAAGAAGCCTTTCGCTAAGACAGTTCTTGTGGAATTGGCAAAGTGATATTTGTAAGCCCATAGAGGGCTATGGTGAAAAAGGAAATAATCTCAGATGAAATCTTAAAAGAAGCTTTCTGAGAAACTGCTTAGTGTTCTGTTAATTCATCTCACCGAGTTACATCTGTATTTCGTGGATCTCTTTGCTAGCCTTATTTCTGTGGAATCTGAGAACAGATATTTCGGATCCCTTTGAAGACTATAGGGCCAAAGGAAATATCCTCCGACAACAAAGAGAAAGAAGCTCTCTGAGAAACTAGTTTGTGTTCTGTGATATCATCTCACAGAGTTACAGCTTTCCCCTCAAGAAGCCTTTCGCTAAGACAGTTCTTGTGGAATTGGCAAAGTGATATTTGGAAGCCCATAGAGGGCTATGGTGAAAAAGGAACTATCCTCAGATGAAATCTGGAAAAAAGTTTTCTGAGAAACTGCTTAGTGTTCTGTTAATTCATCTCACAGAGTTACATCTGTATTTCGTGGATCTCTTTGCTAGCCTTATTTCTAAGGAAACTGAGAACAGATATTTCGGATCCCTTTGAAGTCTATAGGGCCAAAGAAAATATCCTCCGATAACAAAGAGAAAGAAGCTTTCTGAGAAACTCCTTTGTGTTCTCTGAAATCATCTCACAGAGTTACAGCTTTCCCCTCAAGAAGCCTTTCGCTAAGACAGTTCTTGTGGAATTGGCAAAGTGATATTTGGAAGCCCATAGAGGGCTATGGTGAAAAAGGAAATATTCTCAGATGAAATATGGAAAGAAGCTTTCTGAGAAACTGCTTAGTGTTCTGTTAATTCATCTCACCGAGTTACATCTGTATTTCGTGGATCTCTTTGCTAGCCTTATTTCTGTGGAATGTGAGACGAGATATTTCGGATCCCTTTGAAGGCTATAGGGCCAAAGGAAATATCCTCCGAAAACAAAGACAAAGAAGCTTTCTGAGAAACTTCTTTGTGTTCTGTGAAATAATCTCACAGAGTTACAGCTTTCCCCTCAAGAAGCCTTTCGCTAAGACAGTTCTTGTGGAATTGGCAAAGTGATATTTGGAAGCCCATAGGGGCTATGGTGAAAAAGGAAATATCCTCAGATGAAATCTGGAAAGAAGCCTTCTGAGAAACTCCTAAGTGTTCTGTTAATTCATCTCACAGAGTTACATCTGTATTTCGTGGATCTCTTTGCTAGCCTTATTTCTGTGGAACCTGAGAACAGATATTTTGGATCCCTTTGAAGACTATAGGGCCAAAGGAAATATCCTCCGATAACAAAGAGAAAGAAGCTTTCTGAGAAACTTCTTTGTGTTCTGTGAAATCATTTCACAGAGTTACAGCTTTCCCCTCAAGAAGCCTTTCACTAAGACAGTTCTTGTGGAATTGGCAAAGTGATATTTTGAAGCCCATAGAAGGCTATGGTGAAAAAGGAAATATCCTCCGATGAAATCTGGAAAGAAGCCTTCTGAGAAACTCCTCAGTGTTCTGTTAATTCATCTCACTGAGTTACATCAGTATTTCGAGGATCTCTTTGCTAGCCTTATTTCTGTGGAATCTGAGAACAGATATTTCTGATCCCTTTGAAGACTAAAGGGCCAAAGAAAATACCCTCCGATAACAAAGAGAAAGAAGCTTTCTGAGAAACTTCTTTGTGTTCTGTGAAATCATCTCACAGAGTTACAGCTTTCCCCTCAAGAAGCCTTTCGCTAAGACAGTTCTTGTGGAATTGGCAAAGTGATATTTGGAAGCCCATAGAGGGCTATGGCGAAAAAGGAAATATCCTCAGATGAAATCTGGAAAGAAGCTTTCTGAGAAACAGCTTAGTGTTCTGTTAATTCATCTCACAGAGTTACACCTGTATTTCGTGGATCTCTTTGCTAGCCTTATTTCTGTGGTATCTGAGAACAGATATTTCGAATCCCTTTGAAGACTATAGGGCCAAAGGAAATATCCTCCGATAACAAAGAGAAAGAAGCTTTCTGAGAAACTTCTTTGTGTTCTTCGAAATCATCTCACCGAGTTACAGCTTTCCCTCAAGAAGCTTTTCACTGAGACAGTTCTTGTGGAATTGGCAACGTGATATTTTAAGCCCATAGAGGGCTATGGTGAAAAAGGAAATATCCTCCGATGAAATCTGGAAAGAAGCTTTCTGAGAAACTGCTCTGTGATGTGTGGCTTCCACTCACAGAGATACATCTGTATTGCGTGGATCTCTTTGCCTGCCTTATTTCTGTGGAATCTGAGAACAGATATTTCGCATCCCTTTGAAAACTATATGGACAAAGGAAATATCCTCCGATAACAAAGAGAAAGAAGCTTTCTGAGAAACTTCTTTGTGTTCTGTGAAATCATTTCACAGAGTTACAGCTTTCCCCTCAAGAAGCCTTTCGCTAAGACAGTTCTTCTGGAATTGGCAAAGTGATACTTGGAAGCCCATAGGGGCTATGGTGAAAAAGGAAATATCCTCAGATGAAATCTGGAAACAAGCCTTCTGAGAAACAGCTTAGTGTTCTGTTAATTCATCTCACAGAGTTACATCTGTATTTCGTGGATCTCTTTGCTAGCCTTATTTCTGTTTAATCTGAGAACAGATATTTCGGATCCCTTAGAAGACTATAGGGCCAAAGAAAATATCCTCCGATAACAAAGAGAAAGAAGCTTTCTGAGAAACTTCTTTGTGTTCTGTGAAATCATCTCACAGAGTTACAGCTTTCCCCTCAAGAAGCCTTTCGCCAAGACAGTTCTTGTGGAATTGGCAAAGTGATATTTGGAAGCCCATAGAGGACTACGGTGAAAAAGGAAATATCCTCAGATGAAATCTGGAAAGAAGCTTTCGGAGAAACTGCTTAGGGTTCTGTTAATTCATCTCACAGAGTTATATCTGTATTTCGTGGATCTCTTTGCTAGCCTTAATTCTGTGGAATCTGAGAAAAGATATTTCGGATCCCTTTGAAAACTATAGGGCCAAAGGAAATATCCTCCGATAACGAAGAGAAAGAAGTTTTCTGAGAAACCTCTTTGTGTTCTGTAAAATCATCTAACTGAGTTACAGCTTTCCCCTCATGAAGCCTTTCGCTAAGACAGTTCTTGTGGAATTGGCAAAGTGATATTTGGAAGCCCATAGGGGCTATGGTGAAAAAGGAAATATCCTCAGATGAAATCTGGAAAGAAGCTTTCTGAGAAACTGCTTAGTGTTCTGTTAATTTATCTCACAGAGATACATCTGTATTTCGTGGATCTCTTTGCCAGCCTTATTTCTGTGGAAACTGAGAACAGATATTTCGGATCCCTTTGAAGACTATAGGGCCAAAGGAAATATCCTCTGATAACAATGAGAAAGAAGCTTTCTGAGAAACTTCTTTGTGTTCTGTGAAATCATCTCACAGAGTTACAGCTTTCCCCTCAAGAAGCCTTTCGCTAAGACAGTTCTTGTGGATTTGGCAAAGTGATATTTGGAAGCCCATAGAGGGCTACGGTGAAAAAGGAAATATCCTCCGATGAAATCTGGAAAGAAGCCTTCTGAGAAACTGCTTAGTGTTCTGTTAATTCATCTCACAGAGTTACATCTGTATTTCGTGGATCTCTTTGCTAGCCTTATTTCTGTTTAATCTGAGAACAGATATTTCGGATCCCATTGAAGACTACAGGGCCAAAGGAAATATCCTCCGATAACAAAGAGAAAGAAGCTTTCTGAGAAACTTCTCTGCATTCTGTGAAATCATTTCACAGAGTTACAGCTTTCCCCTCAAGAAGCCTTTCGCTAAGACAGTTCTGGTGCAATTGGCAAAGTGATATTTGAAAGCCCTTAGAGGTCTATGGTGAAAAAGGAAATATACTCAGATGAATACTGGAAAGAAGCTTTCTGAGAAACAGCTTAGTGTTCTGTTAATTCATCTCACAGAGTTACATCTGTATTTCGTGGATTTCTTTGCTAGCCTTCTTTCTGTGGAATCTGAGAACAGATATTTCGGATCCCTTTGAAGACTATAGGGTCAAAGGAAATATCCTCCGATAACAAAGAGAAAGAAGCTTTCTCAGAAACTTCTTTGTGTTCTGTGAAATCATCTCACAGAGTAACAGCTTTCCCCTCGAGAAGCCTTTCGCTAAGACAGTTCTGGTGGAATTGGCAAAGTGATATTTGGAAGCCCATAGAGGGCTATGGTGAAAAAGGAAATATCCTCAATTGAATACTGGAAAGAAGCTTTCTGAGAAACTGATTAGTGTTCTGTTAATTCATCTCACAGAGTTACATCTGTATTTCGTGGATCTCTTTGCTAGCCTTATTTCTGTGGAATCTGAGAACAGATATTTCGGATCCCTTTGAAATCTATAGGGCCAAGGGAAATATCCTCCGACAACAAAGAGAAAGAAGCTTTCTGAGAAACTTCTTTGTGTTCTGTGAAATCATCTCACAGAGTTACAGCTTTCCCCTCAAGAAGCCTTTCGCCAAGACAGTTCTTGTGGAATTGGCAAAGTGATACTTGGAAGCCCATAGGGGCTATGGTGAAAAAGGAAATATCCTCAGATGAAATCTGGAAAGAAGCCTTCTGAGAAACTCCTAAGTGTTCTGTTAATTCATTTCACAGAGTTACATCTGTATTTCGTGGATCTCTTTGCTAGCCTTATTTCTGTGGAACCTGAGAACAGATATTTCGGATCCCTTTGAAGACTATAGGGCCAAAGGAAATATCCTCCGATAACAAAGAGAAAGAAGATTTCTGAGAAACTTCTTTGTGTTCTGTGAAATCATCTCACAGAGTTACAGCTTTCCCCTCAAGAAGCCTTTCACTAAGACAGTTCTTGTGGAATAGGCAAAGTGATATTTGGAAGCCCATAGAAGGCTACGGTGAAAAAGGAAATATCCTCCGATGAAATCTGGAAAGAAGCTTTCTGAGAAACTGCTTAGTGTTCTGTTAATTCATCTCACAGAGTTACATCTGTATTTCGTGGATCTCTTTGCTAGCCTTATTTCTGTGGAATCTGAGAACAGATATTTCGGATCCCTTAGAAGACTATAGGGCCAAAGAAAATATCCTCCGATAACAAAGAGAAAGAATCCTTCTGAGAAACTTCTTTGTGTTCTGTGAAATCATCTCACCGAGTTACAGCTTTCCCCTCAAGAAGCCTTTCACTAAGACAGTTCTTGTGGAATTGGCAAAGTGATATTTGGAAGCCCATGGAAGGCTACGGTGAAAAAGGAAATATCCTCAGATGAAATCTGGAAAGAAGCTTTGTGAGAAACTGCTTAGTGTTCTCTTAATTCATCTCACAGAGTTACATCTGTATTTCATGGATCTCTTTGCTAGCCTTATTTCAGTGGAATCTGAGAACAGATATTTCGGATCCCTTTGAAGACTACAGGGCCAAAGGAAATATCCTCCGATAAAAACGAGAAAGAAGCTTTCTGAGAAACTTGTTTGTGTTCTGTGAAATCATCTCACAGAGTTACAGCTTTCCCCTTAAGAAGCCTCTCGCTAAGACAGTTCTGGTGGAATTGGCAAAGTGATATTTGGAAGCCCTTAGAGGGCTATGGTGTAAAAGGAAATATCCTCAGATGAATACTGGAAAGAAGCTTTCTGAGAAACTGCTTAGTGTTCTGTTAATTCATCTCACGGAGTTACATCTGTATTTCGTGGATCTCTTTGCTAGCCTTATTTCTGTGGAATCTGAGAACAGATATTTCGGATCCCTTTGAATACTGTAGGGACAAAGGAAATATCCTCCGATAACAAAGAGAAAGAAGCTTTCTGAGAAACTTCTTTGTGTTCTGTGAAATCATCTCACCGAGTTACAGCTTTCCCCTCAAGAAGCCTTTCACTAAGACTGTTCTTGTGGAATTGGCAAAGTCATATTTTTAAGCCCATAGAGGGCTATGGTGAAAAAGGAAATATCCTCAGAAGAAATCTGGAAGGAAGCTTTCTGAGAAACTGCTCTGTGATGAGTGACTTCCACTCACAGAGTTACATCTGTATTTCGTGGATCTCTTTGCTAACCTTATTTCTGTGGAATCTGAGAACAGATATTTCTGAGCCCTTTGAAGACTATAGGGCCAAAGGAAATATCCTCCGATAACAAAGAGAAAGAAGCTTTCTGAGAAACCTCTTTGTGTTCTGTGAAATCATCTCACAGAGTTACAGCTTTCCCTTCAAGAAGCCTTTCGCTAAGACAGTTCTTGTGGAATTGGCAAAGTGATATTTGGAAGCGCATAGAGGGCTATGGTGAAAAAAGAAATATCCTCAGATGAAATCTGGAAAGAAGCTTTCTGAGAAATTGCTAAGTGTTCTGTTAATTCATGTCACAGAGTTACATCTGTATTTGGTCGATCTCTTTGCTAGCCTTCTTTCTGTGAAGTCTGAGAACAGATATTTCGGATCCCTTTGAAAACTATAGGGCCAAAGTAAATATCCTCCGATAACCTAGAGAAAGAAGATTTCTGAGAAACTTCTTTGTGTTCTGTGAAATCATCTCACAGAGTTACAGCTTTCCCCTCAAGAAGCCTTTCACTAAGACAGTTCTTGTTGAATTGGCAAAGTGATATTTGGAAGCCCATAGAAGGCTACGGTGAAAAAGAAAATATCCTCCGATGAAATCTGGAAAGAAGCTTTCTGAGAAACTGCTTAGTGTTCTGTTAATTCATCTCACAGAGTTACATCTGTATTTCTTGGATCTCTTTGCTAGCCTTATTTCTGTGGAATCTGAGAACAGATATTTCGGATCCCTTTGAAGACTCTAGGGCCAAAGGAAATATCCTCCGATAACAAAGAGAAAAAAGCTTTCTGAGAAACTTCTTTGTATTCTGTGAAATCATCTCACAGAGTTATAGCCTTCCCCTCAAGAAGCCTTTCGCTAAGACACATCTTGTGGAATTGGCAAAGTGATATTTGGAAGCCCATAGGGGCTATGGTGAAAAAGGAAATATCCTCAGATGAAATCTGGAAAGAAGCTTTCTGAGAAACTGCTTAGTGTTCTGTTAATTCATCTCACAGAGATACATCTGTATTTCGTGGATCTCTTTGCCAGCCTTATTTCTGTGGAAACTGAGAACAGATATTTCGGATCCCTTTGAAGACTATAGGGCCAAAGGAAATATCCTCTGATAACAATGAGAAAGAAGCTTTCTGAGAAACTTCTTTGTGTTCTGTGAAATCATCTCACAGAGTTACAGCTTTCCCCTCAAGAAGCCTTTCGCTAATACAGTTCTTGTGGAATTGGCAAAGTGATATTTGGAAGCCCATAGAGGGCTACGGTGAAAAAGGAAATATCCTCCGATGAAATCTGGAAAGAAGCCTTCTGAGAAACGCCTAAGTCTTCTGTTAATTCATCCCACAGAATTACATCTGTATTTCGTGGATCTCTTTGCTAGCCTTATTTCTGTGGAATCTGAGAACAGATATTTCGGATCCCTTTGAAGACTATAGGGCCAAAGGAAATATCCTCCGATAACAAAGAGAAAGAAGCTTTCTGAGAAACTTCTTTGTGTTCTGTGAAATCATCTAACAGAGTTACAGCTTTCCCCTCAAGAAGCCTTTCGCTAAGACAGTTCTTGTGGATTTGGCAAAGTGATATTTGGAAGCCCAAAGGGGCTATGGTGAAAAAGGAAATATCCTCAGATGAAATCTGGAAAGAAGCTTTCTGAGAAACTGCTTAGTGTTCTGTTAATTCATCTCACAGAGTTACATCTGTTTCGTGGATCTCTTTGCTAGCCTTATTTCTGTTTAATCTGAGAACAGATATTTCGGATCCCATTGAAGACTACAGGGCCAAAGGAAATATCCTCCGATAACAAAGAGAAAGAAGCTTTCTGAGAAACTTCTCTGCATTCTGTGAAATCATTTCACAGAGTTACAACTTTCCCCTCAAGAAGCCTTTCGCTAAGACAGTTCTGGTGCAATTGGCAAAGTGATATTTGAAAGCCCTTAGAGGTCTATGGTGAAAAAGGAAATATACTCAGATGAATACTGGAAAGAAGCTTTCTGAGAAACAGCTTAGTGTTCTGTTAATTCATCTCACAGAGTTACATCTGTATTTCGTGGATCTCTTTGCTAGCCTTATTTCTGTGGAATCTGAGAACAGATATTTCGGATCCCTTTGAAGACTATAGGGCCAAAGGAAATATCCTCCGATAACAAAGAGAAAGAAGCTTTCTGAGAAACTTCTCTGCATTCTGTGAAATCATTTCACAGAGTTACAGCTTTCCCCTCAAGAAGCCTTCCGCTAAGACAGTTCTGGTGGAATTGGCAAAGTGATATTTGGAAGCCCATAGAGGGCTATGGTGAAAAAGGAAATATCCTCAATTGAATACTGGAAAGAAGCTTTCTGAGAAACTGATTAGTGTTCTGTTAATTCATCTCACAGAGTTACATCTGTATTTCGTGGATCTCTTTGCTAGCCTTATTTCTGTGGAATCTGAGAACAGATATTTCGGATCCCTTTGAAATCTATAGGGCCAAGGGAAATATCCTCCGACAACAAAGAGAAAGAAGCTTTCTGAGAAACTTCTTTGTGTTCTGTGAAATCATCTCACAGAGTTACAGCTTTCCCCTCAAGAAGCCTTTCGCCAAGACAGTTCTTGTGGAATTGGCAAAGTGATACTTGGAAGCCCATAGGGGCTATGGTGAAAAAGGAAATATCCTCAGATGAAATCTGGAAAGAAGCCTTCTGAGAAACTCCTAAGTGTTCTGTTAATTCATTTCACAGAGTTACATCTGTATTTCGTGGATCTCTTTGGTAGCCTTATTTCTGTGGAACCTGAGAACAGATATTTCGGATCCCTTTGAAGACTATAGGGCCAAAGGAAATATCCTCCGATAACAAAGAGAAAGAAGATTTCTGAGAAACTTCTTTGTGTTCTGTGAAATCATCTCACAGAGTTACAGCTTTCCCCTCAAGAAGCCTTTCACTAAGACAGTTCTTGTGGAATAGGCAAAGTGATATTTGGAAGCCCATAGAAGGCTACGGTGAAAAAGGAAATATCCTCCGATGAAATCTGGAAAGAAGCTTTCTGAGAAACTGCTTAGTGTTCTGTTAATTCATCTCACAGAGTTACATCTGTATTTCGTGGATCTCTTTGCTAGCCTTATTTCTGTGGAATCTGAGAACAGATATTTCGGATCCCTTAGAAGACTATAGGGCCAAAGAAAATATCCTCCGATAACAAAGAGAAAGAATCCTTCTGAGAAACTTCTTTGTGTTCTGTGAAATCATCTCACCGAGTTACAGCTTTCCCCTCAAGAAGCCTTTCACTACGACTGTTCTTGTGGAATTGGCAAAGTCATATTTGAAAGCCCATAGAGGGCTATGGTGAAAAAGGAAATATCCTCAGATGAAATCTGGAAAGAAGCTTTCTGAGAAACTGCTCTGTGATGTGTGACTTCCACTCACAGAGTTACATCTGTATTTCGTGGATCTCTTTGCTAACCTTATTTCTGTGGAATCTGAGAACAGATATTTCGGATCCCATTGAAGACTATAGGGCCAAAGAAAATGTCCTCCGATAAAAAAGAGAACGAATCTTTCTGAGAAACCTCTTTGTGTTCTGTGAAATCATCTCACAGAGTTACAGCTTTCCCTTCAAGAAGCCTTTCGCTAAGACAGTTCTTGTGGAATTGGCAAAGTGATATTTGGAAGCGCATGGAGGGCTATGGTGAAAAAGGAAATATCCTCAGATGAAATCTGGAAAGAAGCTTTCTGAGAAATTGCTAAGTGTTCTGTTAATTCATGTCACAGAGTTACATCTGTATTTGGTCGATCTCTTTGCTAGCCTTCTTTCTGTGAAGTCTGAGAACAGATATTTCGGATCCCTTTGAAAACTATAGGGCCAAAGTAAATATCCTCCGATAACCTAGAGAAAGAAGATTTCGGAGAAACTTCTTTGTGTTCTGTGAAATCATCTCACAGAGTTACAGCTTTCCCCTCAAGAAGCCTTTCACTAAGACAGTTCTTGTTGAATTGGCAAAGTGATATTTGGAAGCCCATAGAAGGCTACGGTGAAAAAGAAAATATCCTCCGATGAAATCTGGAAAGAAGCTTTCTGAGAAACTGCTTAGTGTTCTGTTAATTCATCTCACAGAGTTACATCTGTATTTCTTGGATCTCTTTGCAGCCTTATTTCTGTGGAATCTGAGAACAGATATTTCGGATCCCTTTGAAGACTCTAGGGCCAAAGGAAATATCCTCCGATAACAAAGAGAAAAAAGCTTTCTGAGAAACTTCTTTGTATTCTGTGAAATCATCTCACAGAGTTACAGCATTCCCCTCAAGAAGCCTTTCGCTAAGACACATCTTGTGGAATTGGCAAAGTGATATTTGGAAGCCCATAGGGGCTATGGTGAAAAAGGAAATATCCTCAGATGAAATCTGGAAAGAAGCTTTCTGAGAAACTGCTTAGTGTTCTGTTAATTCATCTCACAGAGATACATCTGTATTTCGTGGATCTCTTTGCCAGCCTTATTTCTGTGGAAACTGAGAACAGATATTTCGGATCCCTTTGAAGACTATAGGGCCAAAGGAAATATCCTCTGATAACAATGAGAAAGAAGCTTTCTGAGAAACTTCTTTGTGTTCTGTGAAATCATCTCACAGAGTTACAGCTTTCCCCTCAAGAAGCCTTTCGCTAATACAGTTCTTGTGGAATTGGCAAAGTGATATTTTGAAGCCCATAGAGGGCTACGGTGAAAAAGGAAATATCCTCCGATGAAATCTGGAAAGAAGCCTTCTGAGAAACGCCTAAGTCTTCTGTTAATTCATCCCACAGAATTACATCTGTATTTCGTGGATCTCTTTGCTAGCCTTATTTCTGTGGAATCTGAGAACAGATATTTCGGATCCCTTTGAAGACTATAGGGCCAAAGGAAATATCCTCCGATAACAAAGAGAAAGAAGCTTTCTGAGAAACTTCTTTGTGTTCTGTGAAATCATCTAACAGAGTTACAGCTTTCCCCTCAAGAAGCCTTTCGCTAAGACAGTTCTTGTGGATTTGGCAAAGTGATATTTGGAAGCCCAAAGGGGCTATGGTGAAAAAGGAAATATCCTCAGATGAAATCTGGAAAGAAGCTTTCTGAGAAACTGCTTAGTGTTCTGTTAATTCATCTCACAGAGTTACATCTGTATTTCGTGGATCTCTTTGCTAGCCTTATTTCTGTTTAATCTGAGAACAGATATTTCGGATCCCATTGAAGACTACAGGGCCAAAGGAAATATCCTCCGATAACAAAGAGAAAGAAGCTTTCTGAGAAACTTCTCTGCATTCTGTGAAATCATTTCACAGAGTTACAACTTTCCCCTCAAGAAGCCTTTCGCTAAGACAGTTCTGGTGCAATTGGCAAAGTGATATTTGAAAGCCCTTAGAGGTCTATGGTGAAAAAGGAAATATACTCAGAAGAATACTGGAAAGAAGCTTTCTGAGAAACACCTTAGTGTTCTGTTAATTCATCTCACAGAGTTACATCTGTATTTCGTGGATCTCTTTGCTAGCCTTATTTCTGTGGAATCTGAGAACAGATATTTCGGATCCCTTTGAAGACTATAGGGCCAAAGGAAATATCCTCCGATAACAAAGAGAAAGAAGCTTTCTGAGAAACTTCTTTGTGTTCTGTGAAATCATCTAACAGAGTAACAGCTTTCCCCTCAAGAAGCCTTTCGCTAAGACAGTTCTGGTGGAATTGGCAAAGTGATATTTGGAAGCCCATAGAGGGCTATGGTGAAAAAGGAAATATCCTCAATTGAATACTGGAAAGAAGCTTTCTGAGAAACTGATTAGTGTTCTGTTAATTCATCTCACAGAGTTACATCTGTATTTCGTGGATCTCTTTGCTAGCCTTATTTCTGTGGAATCTGAGAACAGATATTTCGGATCCCTTTGAAATCTATAGGGCCAAGGGAAATATCCTCCGACAACAAAGAGAAAGAAGCTTTCTGAGAAACTTCTTTGTGTTCTGTGAAATCATCTCACAGAGTTACAGCTTTCCCCTCAAGAAGCCTTTCGCTAAGACAGTTCTTGTGGAATTGGCAAAGTGATACTTGGAAGCCCATAGGGGCTATGGTGAAAAAGGAAATATCCTCAGATGAAATCTGGAAAGAAGCCTTCTGAGAAACTCCTAAGTGTTCTGTTAATTCATTTCACAGAGTTACATCTGTATTTCGTGGATCTCTTTGCTAGCCTTATTTCTGTGGAACCTGAGAACAGATATTTCGGATCCCTTTGAAGACTATAGGGCCAAAGGAAATATCCTCCGATAACAAAGAGAAAGAAGATTTCTGAGAAACTTCTTTGTGTTCTGTGAAATCATCTCACAGAGTTACAGCTTTCCCCTCAAGAAGCCTTTCACTAAGACAGTTCTTGTGGAATAGGCAAAGTGATATTTGGAAGCCCATAGAAGGCTACGGTGAAAAAGGAAATATCCTCCGATGAAATCTGGAAAGAAGCTTTCTGAGAAACTGCTTAGTGTTCTGTTAATTCATCTCACAGAGTTACATCTGTATTTCGTGGATCTCTTTGCTAGCCTTATTTCTATGGAATCTGAGAACAGATATTTCGGATCCCTTTGAAGACGATAGGGCCAAAGGAAATATCCTCCGATAACAAAGAGAAAGAAGCTTTCTGAGAAACTTCTTTGTGTTCTGTGAAATCATCTAACAGAGTTACAGCTTTCCCCTCAAGAAGCCTTTCGCTAAGACAGTTCATGTGGATTTGGCAAAGTGATATTTGGAAGCCCAAAGGGGCTATGGTGAAAAAGGAAATATCCTCAGATGAAATCTGGAAAGAAGCTTTCTGAGAAACTGCTTAGTGTTCTGTTAATTCATCTCACAGAGTTACATCTGTATTTCGTGGATCTCTTTGCTAGCCTTATTTCTGTTTAATCTGAGAACAGATATTTCGGATCCCATTGAAGACTACAGGGCCAAAGGAAATATCCTCCGATAACAAAGAGAAAGAAGCTTTCTGAGAAACTTCTCTGTATTCTGTGAAATCATTTCACAGAGTTACAGCTTTCCCCTCAAGAAGCCTTTCGCTAAGACAGTTCTGGTGCAATTGGCAAAGTGATATTTGGAAGACCTTAGAGGTCTATGGTGAAAAAGGAAATATCCTCCGATGAATACTGGAAAGAAGATTTCTGAGAAACTGCTTAGTGTTCTGTTAATTCATCTCACAGAGTTACATCTGCATTTCGTGGATCTCTTTTCTAGCCTTATTTCTATGGAATCTGAGAACAGATATTTCGGATCCCTTTGAAGACTATAGGGCCAAAGGAAATATCCTCAGATAACAAAGAGAAAGAAGCTTTCTGAGAAACTTCTTTGTGTTCTGTGAAATCATCTCACAGAGTTACAGCTTTCCCCTCAAGAAGCCTTTCGCTAAGACAGTTCTTATGGAATTGGCAAAGTGATATTTGGAAGCCCATAGGGGCTATGGTGAAACAGGAAATATCCTCCGATGAAATCTGGAAAGAAGCTTTCTGAGAAACTGCTCTGTGATGTGTGGCTTCCACTCACAGAGTTACATCTGTATTTCGTGGATCTCTTTGCCAGCCTTATTTCTGTGGAATCTGAGAACAGATATTTCGGATCCCTTTGAAGCCTATAGGGACAAAGGAAATATCCTCCGATAACAAAGAGAAAGAAGCTTTCTGAGAAACTTCTTTGTGTTCTGTGAAATCCTCTCAGAATTACAGCTTTCCCCTCAAGAAGCCTTTCGCTAAGACAGTTCTTGTGGAATTGGCAAAGTGATATTTGGAAGCCCATAGGGGCTATGGTGAAAAAGGAAATATCCTCAGATGAAACCTGGAAAGAAGCCTTCTGAGAAACTCCTAAGTGTTCTGTTAATTCATCGGACAGAGTTACATCTGTATTTCGTGGATATCTTTGCTAGCCTTTCTTCTGTGGAACCGGAGAACAGATATTTCGGATCTCTTTGAAGACTATAGGGCCAAAGGAAATATCCTCCGATAACAAAGAGAAAGAAGCTTTCTGAGAAACTTCTTTGTGTTCTGTGAAATCAGCTCACAGAGTTACAGCTTTCCCCTCAAGAAGCCTTTCACTAAGACAGTTCTTGTGGAATTGGCAAAGTGATATTTTGAAGCCCATAGAAGGCTATGGTGAAAAAGGAATTATCCTCCGATGAAATTTGGAAAGAAGCCTTCTGAGAAACTCCTCAGTGTTCTGTTAATTCATCTCACAGAGTTACATCTGTATTTCGTGGATCTCTTTGCTAGCCTTATTTCTGTGGAATCTGAGAACAGATATTTCTGATCCCTTTGAAGACGAAAGGGCCAAAGAAAATATCCTCCGATAACAAAGAGAAAGAAGCTTTCTGAGAAACTTCTTTGTGTTCTGTGAAATCATCTCACAGAGTTACAGCTTTCCTCTCAAGAAGCCTTTCGCTAAGACAGTTCTTGTGGAATTGGCAAAGTGATATTTGGAAGCCCATAGAGGGCTATGGAGAAAAAGGAAATATCCTCAGATGAAATCTGGAAAGAAGCTTTCTGAGAAACAGCTTAGTGTTCTGTTAATTCATCTCACAGAGTTACATCTGTATTTCGTGGATCTCTTGCTAGTCTTATTTCTGTGGAATCTGAGAACAGATATTTCGGATCCCTTTGAAGACTAAAGGGCCAAAGAAAATATCCTCCGATAACAAAGAGAAAGAAGCTTTCTGAGAAACTTCTTTGTGTTCCGTGAAATCATCTCACAGAGTTACAGCTTTCCCCTCAAGAAGCCTTTCGCTAAGACAGTTCTTTTGGAATTGGCAAAGTGGTACTTGGAAGCCCATAGGGGCTATGGTGAAAAAGGAAATATCCTCAGATGAAATCTGGAAAGAAGCCTTCTGAGAAACTCCTAAGTGTTCTGATAATTCATTTCACAGAGTTACATCTGTATTTCGTGGATCTCTTTGCTAGCCTTATTTCTGTTTAATCTGAGAACAGATATTTCGGATCCCTTTGAAGACTCTAGGGCCAAAGGAAATATCCTCCGATAACAAAGAGAAAGAAGCTTTCTGAGAAACTTCTTTGTGTTCTATGAAATCATCTCAGAGAGTTACAGCTTTCCCCTCAGGAAGCCTTTCGCTAAGACAGTTCTTGTGGAATTGGCAAAGTGATATTTGGAAGCACATAGAGGTCTATGGTGAAAAAGGAAGTATCCTCAGATGAAACCTGGATAGAAGCTTTCTGAGAAACTCCTAAGTGTTCTGTTAATTCCTCTCACAGAGTTACATCTGTATTTCGTGGATCTCTTTGCTAGCCTTATTTCTATGGAATCTGAGAACAGATATTTCGGATCCCTTTGAAGACTATAGGGCCAAAGGAAATATCCTCCGATAACAAAGAGAAAGAAGCTTTCTGAGAAATTTGTTTGTGTTCTGTGAAATCATCTCACAGAGTTACAGCTTTCCCCTCAAGAAGCCTTTCGCTAAGACAGTTCTTGTGGAATTGGCAAAGTGATATTTGGAAGCCCATAGGGGCTATGGTGAAAAAGGAAATATCCTCAGATGAAATCTGGAAAGAAGCTTTCTGAGAAACTGCTTAGTGTTCTGTTAATTCATCTCACAGAGATACATCGTATTTCGTGGATCTCTTTGCTAGCCTCATTTCTGTGGAATCTGAGAACAGATATTTCTGATCCCTTTGAAGACTATAGGTCCAAAGGAAATATCCTCCGATAACAAAGAGAAAGAAGCTTTCTGAGAAACTTCTTTGTGTTCTGTGAAATCATCTCACAGAGTTACAGCTTTACCCTCAAGAAGGCTTTCGCTAAGACAGTTCTTGTGGAATTGGCAAAGTCATATTTGGAAGCCCATAGACGGCTATGGAGAAAAAGGAAATATCCTCAGATGAAATCTGGAAAGAAGCCTTCTGAGAAACTCCTAAGTCTTCTGTTAATTCATCTCACAGAGTTACATCTGTATTTCGTGGATCTCTTTGCTGGCCTTATTTCTGTGGAATCTGAGAACAGATATTTCGGATCTCTTTGAAGACTATAGGGCCAAAGGAAGTATCCTCCCATAACAAAGAGAAAGAAGCTTTCTGAGAAACTTCTTTGTGTTCTGTGAAATCATCTCACGGAGTTACAGCTTTCCCCTCATGAAGCCTTTCGCCAAGACAGTTCTTGTGGAATTGGCAAAGTGATATTTGGAAGCCCATAGAGGGCTATGGTGAAAAAGGAAATATCCTCAGATGAAATCTTGAAAGAAGACTTCTGAGAAACTGCTTAGTGTTCTGTTAATTCATCTCACAGAGTTACATCTGTATTTCGTGGATCTCTTTGCTAGCCTTATTTCTGTGGAATCTGAGAACAGATATTTCGGATCCCTTTGAAGACTATAGGGCCAACGGAAATATCCTCCGACAACAAAGAGAAAGAAGCTTTCTGAGAAACTAGTTTGTGTTCTGTGATATCATCTCACAGAGTTACAGCTTTCCCCTCAAGAAGCCTTTCGCTAAGACAGTTCTTGTGGAATTGGCAAAGTGATATTTGGAAGCCCATAGAGGGCTATGGTGAAAAAAGAACTATCCTCAGATGAAATCTGGAAAGAAGTTTTCTGAGAAACTGCTTAGTGTTCTGTTAATTCATCTCACAGAGTTACATCTGTATTTCGTGGATCTCTTTGCTAGCCTTATTTCTAAGGAAACTGAGAACAGATATTTCGGATCCCTTTGAAGTCTATAGGGCCAAAGAAAATATCCTCCGATAACAAAGAGAAAGAAGCTTTCTGAGAAACTTCTTTGTGTTCTGTGAAATCATCTCACAGAGTTACAGCTTTCCCCTCAAGAAGCCTTTCGCTAAGACAGTTCTTTTGGAATTGGCAAAGTCATATTTGGAAGCCCATAGACGGCTATGGAGAAAAAGGAAATATCCTCAGATGAAATCTGGAAAGAAGCCTTCTGAGAAACTCCTAAGTCTTCTGTTAATTCATCTCACAGAGTTACATCTGTATTTCGTGGATCTCTTTGCTGGCCTTATTTCTGTGGAATCTGAGAACAGATATTTCGGATCTCTTTGAAGACTATAGGGCCAAAGGAAGTATCCTCCCATAACAAAGAGAAAGAAGCTTTCTGAGAAACTTCTTTGTGTTCTGTGAAATCATCTCACGGAGTTACAGCTTTCCCCTCATGAAGCCTTTCGCTAAGACAGTTCTTGTGGAATTGGCAAAGTGATATTTGGAAGCCCATAGAGGGCTATGGTGAAAAAGGAAATATCCTCAGATGAAATCTTGAAAGAAGCCTTCTGAGAAACTGCTTAGTGTTCTGTTAATTCATCTCACAGAGTTACATCTGTATTTCGTGGATCTCTTTGCTAGCCTTATTTCTGTGGAATCTGAGAACAGATATTTCGGATCCCTTTGAAGACTATAGGGCCAACGGAAATATCCTCCGACAACAAAGAGAAAGAAGCTTTCTGAGAAACTAGTTTGTGTTCTGTGATATCATCTCACAGAGTTACAGCTTTCCCCTCAAGAAGCCTTTCGCTAAGACAGTTCTTGTGGAATTGGCAAAGTGATATTTGGAAGCCCATAGAGGGCTATGGTGAAAAAAGAACTATCCTCAGATGAAATCTGGAAAGAAGTTTTCTGAGAAACTGCTTAGTGTTCTGTTAATTCATCTCACAGAGTTACATCTGTATTTCGTGGATCTCTTTGCTAGCCTTATTTCTAAGGAAACTGAGAACAGATATTTCGGATCCCTTTGAAGTCTATAGGGCCAAAGAAAATATCCTCCGATAACAAAGAGAAAGAAGCTTTCTGAGAAACTCCTTTGTGTTCTGTGAAATCATCTCACAGAGTTACAGCTTTCCCCTCAAGAAGCCTTTCGCTAAGACAGTTCTTGTGGAATTGGCAAATTATATTTGGAAGCCCATAGAGGGCTTTGGTGAAAAAGGAAATATTCTCAGATGAAATATGGAAAGAAGCTTTCTGAGAAACTGCTTAGTCTTCTGTTAATTCGTCTCACAGAGTTACATCTGTACTTCGTGGATGTCTTTCCTAGACTTATTTTTGTGGAATCTGAGAACAGATATTTCGGATCTCTTTGAAGACTATAGGGCCAAAGGAAATATCCTCCGATAACAAAGAGAAAGAAGCTTTCTAAGAAACTTTTTTGTGTTCTGTGAAATCATCTCACAGAGTTACAGCTTTCCCCTCAAGAAGCCTTTCGCTAAGACAGTTCTTGTGGAATTGGCAAAGCGATATTTGGAAGCCCATAGGGGCTATGGTGAAAACAGAAATATCCTCAGATGAAATCTGGAAAGAAGCCTTCTGAGAAACTCCTAAGTGTTCTGTTAATTCATCTCACAGAGTTACATCTGTATTTCGTGGATCTCTTTGCTAGTCTTATTTCTGTGGAACCTGAGAACAGATATTTCGGATCCCTTTGAAGACTATAGGGCCAAAGGAAATATCCTCCGATAACAAAGAGAAAGAAGATTTCTGAGAAACTTCTTTGTGTTCTGTGAATTCATCTCACAGAGTTACAATTTCCCCTCAAGAAGCCTTTCACTAGACATTTCTTGTGGAATTGGCAAAGTGATATTTGGAGGCCCCTAGAAGGCTACGGTGAAAAAGGAAATATCCTCCGATTAAATCTGGAAAGAAGCTTTCTGAGAAACTGCTTAGTGTTCTGTTAATTCATCTCACAGAGTTACTTATGTATTTCGTGGATCTCTTTGCTAGCCTTATTTCTGTGGAATCTGAGAACAGATATTTCAGATCCCTTTGAAGACTATAGGGCCAAAGGAAATATCCTTTGAAAACAAAGAGAAAGAAGCTTTGTGAGAAACTTCTTTGTGTTCTGTGAAATCATCTCAGAGAGTTACAGCTTTCCCCTCAAGAAGCCTTTCGCTAAGACAGTTCTTGTGTGATTGGCAAAGTGATATTTGGAAGCCAATAGAGGGCTATGGTGAAAAAGGAAATATACGCAGATGAAATCTTGAAAGAAGATTTCTGTGAAACTGCTCAGTGTTCTGTTAATTCATCTCACAGAGTTACATCTGTATTTAGTGGATCTCTTTTCTAGCCTTATTTCTGTGGAATCTGAGAACAGATAATTCGGATCCCTTTGAAGACTATAGGGCCAAAGGAAATATCCTCCGATAACAAAGAGAAAGAAGCTTTCTGAGAAACTTCTTTGTGTTCTTTGAAATCATCTCACAGAGTTACAGCTTTC